>NC_060226.1:2005431-2615320 GCF_907164935.1 Osmia bicornis bicornis
GTCGGTCAGTTGATCATCCAGTTCTCTCAAGATTTCACGCAAGCATGTAGTTGGTATGTAGCCATTTCCTATGGAGCAAGTGCGTTTAAGTAAAATTCCTAATTATAATTATCTCTTTAACATAAGTGAATGTAATAATTATTTGAATATTTTTTAGGTGGGCTTGATGAGCATCCCCATCGTACCCATGGGAAAGCCATGCGAGAGTTACATATACACAAAGATATGTGTAATCTCAACTAATGGACTCTAAATTCTACGTTATAGAACGTACTACAAGCTTATTATTACGTGTCAGTTTTGAAAGGGTCGCGTAACATGATTAATCGACGCCCATTGGGCGAGGGAGGAAAATGATCGTCGCGAGGAAAGGCACGACCGCATTAATACACGTCCAAAAGTCTTTTGCTCGATCATAATTCATGGAGGCATCGGTGACGAAATGGCTGGCCAATTTTTGGCCGTCAGCCCAGCCATGCTCTTTGTGGCGCGAGAATTCCTTGGGTTCGCTCGGCTTTCATTCCCATGCGAAACGAGCTGCTTTTACGCGGCCGATTCGCGGAACCAGCTATTCTCGGCCAGCCGATACATATATCTTTTCTTTACTCTTGTTTCGTCTTACTTTTTCCTCTCCAGTTTCAGCTGGAGCTGGTGCACCACAATAACTACGGTTCTGGGTCGTTAACTACTGTTTATCAACGCCATCGCTGTGCAACAACCGTGGTCAATATTGCTGAAGTAAGGATGGAATATAGGAAAAGATTTGTAGAAATTAAATTTTATACCTTCTTTGTCGTAGAGCCTGAAAGCTTCTCGAAGTTCCTTCTCCAATGCTTCCGCATCCTCTTCGACGATGAATTTAGCAGCCAATGTGACGAACTCTTCGAATTCGAGGCGTCCTGATTCTAGAAATTGATAACAACTTGGTAAGCTTAAATTATATTCATTGAGAGAAATGGTAATATCTAATTGCTCGTTTCAGGCGCGGCTGACTAATGCCTGACCTGTTCTACTTACTGTCCGCGTCGACTTCCTCGATCAGCTCATCCAGGATCTTCTTGTTGAACGGTTGACCCATTAATCTTAGGATGTCGGCCACCATGTCGGTGGGAATACTGCCACTCTTCTCCCTGTCGAAGCTGTCGAACGCTTTGCGAAGGACTAAAACAATATCAAAATATTTATCGTTCAACTAACGTATCACATTCGGTACGGTAATTATTCGATTAAACGAAATTAGTCACATCGGTAAGAAAAGAAAGACGCGTCTTTCGCGTTTAAAGACCGTCCGCGATGCGATACAAATTTAGAATCCGATGTTAATGCCCTTCCGCACCCTCGCGATTCTGGCTCGAAGCTTATTTGGCTCGGCGCAACATCGTTCACACTGGTTGGAACGTTTATTTATCGTTGTCGACCGACCGACGATTCTCGCGATGAAACTTTACGGTAATTTATTGGATAATTTGTTTAGTATCTTTGGAAAAAGCTAACAAAAGGTTTCTCTTTTATTCTTTCGTTCGTTGTTTCGCAACATTCATATGTAATTATTTGTACTAGTTTCATGAATTTTCCTTGTCATCGAACCATATGCAACGTTTCAAAAATACTCTACTGTTATTAATATCATTATTGTGGTTTCGGCAGTATGTCCTTACGCACATTAATAATAATAATAATAGTATCGATTGAATAACGCGTATCCACGTCGTCCACTGTAGTAACGCCAATGTATTATCTTGAAGCTTTCTTTTCTCTCGTTCAGACGCGATAAGACAAGTGTCTTCGTTTCGAAATGATGGGTCGAACGTTGTGCGAAAAATTTAATGTGGGATGTTACGAGCTTCTATTTTTCGATCGTCGTCGTATCGTTTCCCACTGGAGAATCCTTCCTCTATTTTTACCGATCCGATTCCCGGTGATCGAATCGTCACGCGATACCTCCTCATCATACGGCTAAGACTGTTCTGTAGCTATACATAGGCAGCTGGCTGCCCTCGATCGAATGGAAGCACAAATAAACTCCGAGAGAGCGTGGCTTCTATGGGCGCAGATAACTTATCTGCCTTGTTTCTTTTTCCTCGCCACGTTTTAATTTCTTCACTCAAACTTCTACCATGATGGAACACCCAGCAAAATGCTTTTCATTTAGAAGTATAAGTACTAGTATTATAAACATTGTTAATACATTCGTGTCGACATTTAAAAATACATGTAAAACAAATTTGGGTTACAGAAGATTAAACGAGATTCTGGCGATCCAACATCGCTGACGAAAGGGTCAGGAAGCCGAAAGGGAAACGACGAAACTGAGAACGGGACTAAATTTAGTTGCGTCCAGTAAACACGATACGATTTCAACGTCGACGATTTGAAAGACCGGAAAGCCAAGAATGGCAAGGAGAGGAGCTCGTACTACTACATCCTGTTAAAACAGTCGTCTCTGTTCGTTACATCTTGGAGAACCTTAATTTTATTTTATGTCTAACAAAAAGAAGAATTATAGTACAAAAACATAGCGACTATCCGAGTGTTAAAATTGAATTTTCATACGTTTACATATGTCGATTTGTTAATTATATGAAATGTATTGATTAAATATTGTTAGTTAACATCCATGAATCGGTGTTCAGTTACTGACGATTACGTACCAGCAATTTGTTCAGGGGGAAGTTCGTCGGCCTGTAAACACAAAACAATATTGACATCGTCGAGACATTTAATTAACAAATGAACATCGACTTTAAATAATCCGAGAATCTTAAAAAAAAAAAACATTCCGTTCAACGAGCAGTTACGAATTATGAATTAATTTGAAAGAGAATCTAATTGTAAGGAACTTGTTCGCTAATAAACGTGCATTGTTAACCAGTAACTGCGTGCATATTTCCTTATTTTTATCTTTGTTATTGAATTAAGTGCAGAAACTTGCAGGTGAGATAGAATTTCAACGAGCCGTCCCGAGTTTAGCGTCCCTTGGAACTGAATAAACCCCAAAAAAGTAGAAAAAGTCTGCGATTAGTCAGACATTCAAGCCTCTCATCTTACCGACTCAGATGTTTTCTGTTTTCAAATATCTTTCTATCTTTTCAATCGAATCAATTACATAATATCGAACATTACAGTGTATTTTGTTAATTAATGGTAAGAAAAGAGGCTTAATCAAGTTCGCCATCTAAGAAACAATCACGTTTCCAGGACCTCGCACTCTCTGGAACAATACACATGTTAAACTATAACCGCTATTGTTGTTATTGAGAGAAGAAAAAATTATAAAAGAAAGTCACAGGCGAGAAATAATAAGTGAAGAGAAAAGAGAACAGTGGATACAAGCATTCCACTACAGGGAGAGATGCTTATCTCTGTTTAACACGTTGTCTAACACAGTGAATCACTGTTACACATTTGTATTATTAATTACACTATTAATCCTTCCGCTGGAAACGACGAAAATTATCAATCAAATTTCTAATAATCCCTCATGGTAGTCAACGCGTTAATACATCAATTCATCTCTAATGTCTTGCACCAAAGAAGTGGTAGCAATAGACAAGAACAAATAAAAGTGTGAAACGACAGAGAAAGTTACGGCGAGGCACAATAACGAACGAAAAGAATAGAGAGAAAGAAAAAAAATACAATAAATAAACAGCCTATTTTACAAGGTAGGAAAACGTGTGTGTTTACCAGGGCGACGACTTACGATATCATCAATAGAACATACCATGGTGGCGCGCTTCTCGTTTCTCTACTTTCTTATTTATTTTTTTTTTTTTCTTTAATTTAATTAACGTTTACTTAGATAGCACTAGCTAATATGGATGTGTATACTCTGTACAAGGATAACCACGGAGATGAGATTGGTAATCGAAAACGTGGTATGGTGAAGCTTAGCCGTTCGTCGAGCACTGTCACGAGGAACGGCTATCGTCGTGGTAATATTCGAATAGGAGGATATAGCGGTTGCGTGGTAGATTCGTACCGCACCCCGCAACCTCCAGCCCCACGTAAGCTCCTCCTTCACTACGGGCCTGAAAGCTTTTGGAAAGGCGCTTGCGCTATTTCTGGGATGCAGACGCAGCCGCGAGGCTCGAAATCAGGGACGTCTTTTCGGATCCGCTTCCAGTTCGGCTCCCCCCGTTGCCTCATTTTGCCAGATTTCTGCTACTATTTTGCTATTTTGCTACTGCTACTATTCCTTGTTGATTACTGACCCTCCAGTTTCACGCTGAAAATGATTATGATAGTCAAGCACTTTTCATGCATTGAATTTTTTTTAATATAAAATAAGAATTCTGCTGTTTTTTTTAAGAAGTCACAGAGAACTTTGGTGAAGGACCTGTGCTACTTTTGAAAAGACAGGATGCATATAATCTAAGAAGCTTTAAGTCTGATGAGAATGATCTCCTTTAATTTTAGACATCCACTGGAACATCCCACTTGAATTCGTTCATTGAGACGACTGTGTGTAGCGATCGTGTGTACGTCTTTTTGGGAATGAACGACATCGCTGCATTGGTACGAAAATAGAAAATGACAATTCTACGGTCTACAACGTAGACTCTACGTAAACGACAGTAAAACTTCGAGTCAGATCAACAGAGAACTTATTGCTTGGAGCCGAAACAAGAACCTTCGAGCTGGCGCTAACAAAAGAAACAATACCTAGAACAAGTTTGAGTCATAACGTTAAACAATATTATTAACAATTGGGGTATTCAATTTTTTTTATCACTTAAATATTTTATGATTAACAATCGTTAATAAGGGTAGGTCGCATGGTTCAATTTCAACTACTGAAATAAATGCGATTACCTCTGGAAATTTCGTCGCTGGCTCGATCACCAAGTGAAATTGTTGTAACATTAGCCGACTCGTTTTTTCAATGTCCAAGCTGCAGACATTTTGCTCGCTGTCAGTCAAAAAGAGAAATTGAAAATGTTTTATGGAACAGGTTTCTACGTCCGGGAATTCAACGGCGTAGACGGAGTGTTTCAAAATCATCAAGACTAACAAAGAAATGTGGGTAGTTCGATGGATAGTTGCCAACAAAACAACTTTTCCGGCTTGAATAGTGCTTTGAGAAAACAATAAACAAAGGATACTATATTGTGTATCACTGTCTATATTTTTCTTTCATTGAATTCCTATTTCCTCTTCTTGATAATTTCATATTTTCAAAGCTCAATACACAGATGAATAATAAAATATAAAAAAGTATCATCTTCTTGCTGAAATTCAGAAATACTTATAGTAATTATTGATGGAACGTTGCCGAATAATAAAGTGAAAATCCGCAATAATCACTTAAACCTATGTCTGGAGAAGGTAGATAAACACCTTTGGAGAAGATCCAAAATTCCCACGGTTAAGTACCATGCTGTATAATAAACGTTGTTTACTACTATTTATTAGCGATTTAAGTAACCATTAAGTGTTTAATCTACCTATGATCGACGGAGGAATCGAAAGGTCGTTTTAGACTCTAATTTTCAATCTTTTCTGCGTAATAATCGAACCTCGATTTATCTAAGGAAACTGTCAGACGTACGGGAATATCACGCGGTAACATAAATCAAACCAAGAAACTGATACATCTCTGCCAAATGCACAAGTAAATTTGTGCCAATGCGAATTCCTTATATAATGAAAATCTGGAAAACATATAGAATTATTTAATGGTGTTGGGATAAAATTAATCTTGTAATTCTTCTTACCATTTAGTGTAATTAAAGCCTCTTCTGTTTTTAAAATGATAAAATATAAATAGAGTGTCGTGATGAGAAACTGCTAAATGTATCAAGGTGTGAATGATGTAAGTGATAATACTTCAGTATCATGTAAGTGAATGTTTGCATTTTCACTTCTGTACAGGAATAGAATATACAATTTGGCGAGGGATTTTCCTTCAGTAAGCTATACACTGGCACAGCTCCAACTTAAACAAGCAAATAAAGCATTAGAATGGTCTGCATTAGACTTCATATAACGGATTACAATCTATGATCTATTATAAATTTGCGGTAGAACTGGTCTAATTAATTTGTATAAAAATACTCGGCTACTTACAAACGATGATAAACTATAACCTGGATGATCGCGATGGTCATAAATTGTGATTGTTATTCGTTCGTCAAGGAATTGAATTTTCTAATCAGAGTACGCTCGATAATAAACACATAGCTCATTGACTTGTTTCATCGTATTTTCTGGGCAACTTGACAAAAATACTGAGTGAACGAGTGGTGCGAAATTGATGAGAATTATTTGTCATGTGTTTGAGTATAAAATATGAGTCTAATGAGTTCAATTCAAGATGAATGAAGTTTTAAATATTTTGTAACAATGATTTCAATTTTTCAGGTATAAAAAATAATATACATAATTGAAATTAGTATAAATAGAAACGATTTTATTACATATATACCCATTCACTCATCAAAACAACTGCAGTCGCACAGAATTGTCTGGTGAAATAAATGATTAAGTTCACGCATCTCACACCTTATACATTATTGAGATCCAGTCGATAGTAGTGCTAACAATGCACTTGTTGCACCAACGGAAAGTATGTAATTCACGGCTGGAGTAAATGTCTTTAAAATGTAGAATGAAGATACAATAACAAGCGCTAAGAATAAGGCATTGTTGTAGAAGATTGAAAATGTTGTCGCTTCATAATCAGCCACTTCATTTTTCTTCCACAAGATTCTGGAAATTTGTATTAAACTTTTAATATAAATACATCGCAGAAATATTAAAATCAGACATTCTAAATTACCTTTCATCTTTCTCTTTTTTGCTCATTTTCTTATCTTCTGCTAACTTTCTATTCATCTCCTTAGTCACTGCATCTTCCCTTTTCACTGCAATCTGTTAATAAATGGCACTTGTTATAATCAAAAACATAGATGTGTTATAAAACTTATGTGATTTATAATACCTTATGTTTAAGAACAAACTTGGTATTTTTATAAGCAAGAGCTAAAGCATATGTGCTTGCTAATGTAACTAGAACGAAGGAAATTAGATTAGCATATATGTCGATCAGATGAATTCTCCAGAAAAGCCCTGAAACAGAAAGATACAGGTTAACTATGAAAAAAATTTATTTTTCTCACAATTATCTATTTGTTCTTTAAAGGATGATTTAAACATATATTAAAATTTATCAAAGAATGCATAAACGTTAACGTAAAATCGATATAAGATATGTACATTAATTTTTCCAAATTTTCTACTCACAGATGGGGATCGCTGAAACGATGAAAGCATTGCCATAAAACAAAGCCGAAGATTTAGTGGAAACATTTCGTGAGAAATCTTGAAGAAGCAATTCTTCTTCTTTAGTGAATGCTTTCGATTTTCCTGACATTTTCTTGTCTTTTCTTCAGGTACTTTTAACTTACTTTAAAACAACTTATCGTCACACTACTTACGCGCGAATCGAAATACTTATTGCCGGCACAATGCGCATGCGCAGAGATGGCCAGTGTGGAAGTCCGTGTGACAACGTGTCCGCCGAAACGTCATTTTGGCAAAGAAACCTTTTTCGCCATCTATAGCGTACTTTCTCAAACTCTTCGTACAGTTCAGTCGGTATTACAGTAATCTACTTTACTCTATCAGCTGAGAATGATGATTGGTTGAATTTTTCGTATGCTTTGGATGGTTGGTTGTTACAAATGCTGCTTTCTGATTGGTTCAATCAGAGACAATATCAAGTTCAAATAAATGTAGCGGATGTTATTTAACCGCCGTTCAGCCGTTAAGGAGTAATAGACAGTGTTTTCCTTGTTTTGTACGTAAATCGTGATTATTCTGATATTGTAACAGAAATATAGTATGAAACATGCATTTGCGTGTTAAGTAAACTTATGTGTATGAAAATATTAGGTAATTCAAGAATAAGCGGATAATTTGTAGACGTGTGACTACAGATTTGCTTGTATCTTTTTAGGCAACAAGGTTTGTTTTATTAGAGTGTTGTCGTTATTGTTCGTATACATATCTCTTCTAACGAACATTGTATTTTAAACATTATAAATTAGGATTTAAGAGAGCATGAATAGTAGAAGAGAAATAGATTGATTTGATAAAAAGTATTTTTCAAATCTGGGTACTGCATGTGTTTAGTTGAATTTTTCATGCATGTAATTTATTGTAATTATTCTTACATTAATGTAAATAATTATTATTGATAGATGGAATCACGTTTACCAAAACCAAAGATTGGAGTAACATCAATGCTTAGTACAACGAATGTAAAAATGGAAAATCAAAAAATAACAAAGGACCAAAGCCGAGAGCCTCATACAAGTTCTGCTAGTATTTCTGAGAATTTGAAAAAAGCCAAAAGTACGCTGAATATGAACCTTAAATGTACAAATGAAAATAAGCTGCCACCAAGGGGAAACCTTACCAGATCAAAAACTTTGTCGTCTATTACTACTAGGGCTACGAAAAGGCCAGCTACTGCTCCCACTACTCAAATAGAAGCTAAAAAACCATTTACTAAGCCTTCTGTTAAATCTACAGTAAATACACGATCTGGCACTGTATTAACAAATAAAGTTACTAACAGAATCATTCAAGATGCTTCAACTAAAAGGATTCAAAATAATACTGTAGTTAAGCCTTCTAAATGGGATTTAAAGGGTAGATTGGCTCATACAAATGATGCTTTGTCCAATATGCGACAGAAATACAATGAAACTACATTAAAGTACAATGAACTTCAAGAACAAGTAAACAGTTTGAAAGCAAATGAAAATGTATATAAATCAAAAGCAGAGAAGTATGAAAATTTAAATAAAGCATTAGATAACGAGCTTAAACAATTGAAGATGGAAATGGACAAAATACAAGAAGAAAGAGAAAGTTTATTTAAACGTTTAATGGAATCAGAAAAGTCCTTCAAAAACGTTTCAAATAAGCTACGAGAATGTCAAGAAACGTATGAATCTCAAAAAGTGTTACTAGTGAAACACGAATCTGTAATACAAGATCTAGAATCAAATTTAGGAACTCAGGTAAAGGTCAATGAAGAACTGACTACAGTTAAAAACGAGTTACAATCGTTAGTTCATACAATGGACAAGGATCGTAGAATTCTACATAACGCGATACAAGAACTAAAAGGAAATATTAGAGTATTTTGTAGAGTACGACCTAGAACTCCAAACGAACTTGAAAAACCATTGTGTGCAATGAACTTCATAGATGAATGCACTATTGAAGTAGGAAAATCAGATGGTTCTGATGCAGTTAGCTGTAGCGGAAAATTAAGAGGAATTAGACAAGAATTTTCGTTTGATAAAGTTTTTCCACCAACGGCTAAGCAGGAGCATGTATTTGAAGAATTATCTATGTTGGTTCAGTCTGCCTTAGAAGGATACAATGTTTGTGTCTTTGCATATGGCCAGACTGGTTCTGGTAAAACGTATACCATGGAGGGTTTACCTGGCTCTGAAACGGAAGGCATGATACCTAGAACGGTACGGCATATATTTCAAGAAATGAAACAATTTGAATTACTTGGGTGGGAGTATGAAATAGAAGCTAGCTTTCTTGAAATTTATAACGAGCATATTGTCGATCTACTTGATTATCAACAAAAAATACACGAAATCCGAATGGCCGACAGTAAAGGGCACGACTTGTATGTTAGCAACCTTAAGATAGAAAAAATACATAGTCCTGACGAACTGCACGAATGTCTTCTAATTGCACAACGTAACAGAGCGGTTGCGGCTACTCAGTCGAACGAAAGGTAAATTAATAATTTACAAATAGCGGTAATAAATACATAAATGATGACCTAATGTGATTTTCTAGATCATCAAGATCACATTCAGTAGCAAGAATAAGGCTTATTGGAACACACCGATTAAGAGGAGAGATTTCTGTAGGAAACTTAAATTTAGTTGACTTAGCAGGCTCCGAAAGATTAAAAGGCGAGGAAACGGTACGACTGGCGGAAACGAAAAACATTAACAAATCGCTGGCGAACTTAGGTAATGTTATTCTTGCTCTTTTGAAGAAGCAGGAACATATTCCTTACAGAAACTCAAAACTTACTCATTTATTGATGCCGTCTTTGGGTGGCAATTCAAAGACTTTGATGTTATTAAATATATCGCCTTTAGAAGAGTGTTATAATGAAACACTGAATTCATTAAGATTTGCTAGTAACGTGAACAGTTGTAAAACAGGTAATGTGAAACGAGCGCGAACTGTTTTACAAAACACTGTATAAAACTTCAAATAGTCATTCTCGTCACAACCGTATTTTCGTAGCCTTCTTTGAGACTATTTTACATGTTTAATTTGCAACGACTGATTACAATTTTATGAAAGATACTATTATAAAATTTTATACTTCCTTAAAATGGTACAAAGTAGGTGTAAATAATAATATATAAAATATTTTCTTAATGTCGAAATTGAATACATATTGTTGTTCCTTCAAGTTAAATAAGAGTTAAGAATGTCCCTTTTAATTATCAAACATTTGTTTTAAATTTAATACAATTAGACTGATGACTGAATCGATGTTCCGATTCCCGCAAGGGTGATTCTTATAGTGTTCCCTAGAGGGGATCAGAACATTAAAAAAAAGTTATTTGTTAGACAGTGTAATCTAGAAGCTTTTATCTATTTTATGCGTACAGTTTTTCATGAAAATTATTTTCATGGACAATTCTACCTTTGTAAGCATTCATTGTAACATTTATTGAAATAAACAATAATTAATCTAACAACATTCATCAATTTCTAGTTGAAATGTATGTATGTATGTAAAAAATTATTATATTGTGTCAAGATACATAAGATTACATTAAAATCAGGTTTCGAATTTCATCCGTATTCAAATAATAAAAGTTTTAAATAATAATGTCCAAATAAAACAGAATATTTTATTTAAAATGATCACTTATAAATTGATTTTATACAAACAATATAGCTTGTAGACACCTCTAACATAAATGGATGAAAAAATTGAGACCTCGTTAAATTTTCCAGAAATTTTTTAAATTCTGGTGATGAACTAATGACACCTTTTTGTACACATTTTTTTAATGGAAGATAATTGATTTTTTCATTTGATGATTTTACATCACATTCTATATATTTTGAGTTCTGAACTGCTAAATACCTTGTTAACGAGCTATAAGTACTCTTCAATTGTTGATTATTAAAATATTGGTACAATTCATAATTGTTAAAGAGCAACAATGTATAACCATTAAAAACAATTTTGTTTTGTACAATAGTTATATTTATGTTCAGTATATTGTTATTTTTTTCCTCTACCCAAACATAATCATCTTTTGTTTGATCATAGGATAACATATTCTGCTCCACATCAATTTTAGAATTTAGAGAAAGTTCACATTGTAACACAATGTGATCATTACCATTTGTTTCATCATTAAAAATATTATTTTCTTTATGTTCTCTCACAAAAGAATTCAAATATGAGATAATTGAAGAAGAGTTACATTTTCTGTGAAAACTTAAAGTGAAATATGATTATTTTTAAGCTTTTGCACAAGAAAATTCTTACTTACATATTATTCCATACTTCTATCTTTTTCCTAATACGTTCTTGCATGAATATAGAAAGTACCACAAAGCATATGAATGCAAAAATATGAATATGATTAAGCATGGCCCTTAAGATTAGTGTTGTGTTGTTCAAAGTATAATCTGTTGCCATAATGTATAATATATCTTCCATAGTTTCTGTGTTTGTTGAAATGTTACATGCAATTCCAAGATCTGAATTTTGCTGATAAAATAATACAGCTAAAAGAAAATTGTTTCTTAGTTAATATATTGTATGAAAGTATGTATCAGATTTACCTTCTTGTGCCAAAATATCAGAGTGATACAAATTACTTGTACACAGAGCTATCCATAATCCAAATCCCCAGAGGAATAAAATATTCCAAGATATATAATGTGATCTTTGTCGTTTAAATATCGTTAGGTAATGACGAGTCATTGCACAAGAAATATTATTTAAAAATATCTACTTTTTGCATCAATAAACGAATGTTTCCAAACATTATTCTGTATTATGTATAAAATAAATTTTGTGGAAGTAAATTCATAGTAAATTAAAAGGTTACACAAATTTAAAAAAAAGAAGGTAATCTGTGCAGAATTTCATACATATGTATGTAAGCATATATATTCAGTACATCACTTATTGGATGTCAATATTTTAGAATCCACCACAAGATATAAATTTATATTATGCCTAATATTTTAAGAGTGTTAAGTAAAATTTGTAATGTGCAATATTTCAACACGTTTAGATAACTTAAATCAACAACTTATGATTATTTCTAAATTACAAAACATGGAAGAAGAATGTAACATATGCCCTATTCCATCGTGTAAAAAGGTACACATAATATGTTGTATGTTCATTTAAGAAAATAATATATTAAAAAATTATACACTTTGTGCAGTGCAGTATACATAACTTTGGTAAACTGTACCATTGTGCCCATCACATTTTATCTTTTAAAGAACAATGCAATAAATTTAATGATAAGTGCATTTCATATAATGATAGTAAAAGGAAGATACCATGCAATTCAAGATCATGTAAAACACGTAGAAAATTACTTCTCTGTAGAGATATTAAATTAGCTGAAGGTATACTGACACTATTTTGTGTAACAAATATTATCTTATTAATACATCATTTTTTTAACAGTTCAAACAGATTTAAAAGATGATATACAAGTATCCAAAGGTTCAAGTGTTAATACTAAAAATAATACAATTAGTCAGGACCATTTACAAGTGCCAGAGAAATCACATAAATCTAATCAAATAAGTTTAAACTCACAATCGTTTAAAACATCTGTTACCGATAAAGTAATTGATACATATGAAGAGAAAAATGAACAAACCATTCCTACCAAAGATAATTCGCATACTGAAGCAAGTACAAATAATTCAAATGGAAGTATTATGCAACTTGAGGCACCGAGTAAAGAAACAGCTCAAACTGAAGTAGATAGAAATTTTATCGAAGAAAATAATGGATTACAGGAATTCTATTACAATCCTGAAGATATTTACAAAGACAGAAATTCTTTTGAAAGAATTCAAAAGGTTTTACTAAACAGAAATTCCTGTTTGTAGACTCTATTGAAACTCATATAATTTGTAATTCATAGGAGCTCTTAAATGAAAGAAGACGTACCGTACAATTAGAGAAACAATTAAAATCTTTGACCTGTAACTTGAAATGCTTAAAAGAAGAACAAAGGGCAGCTTGTTTAAGAAATGCAGTAGAAACAGCAGACCAAGAAATTGAAGTTGCAGTTAAAGAATCAAAAGCTGAGACAGATTTAGTTAGAAATACAGAAGAACAGTTACTGAATGAAATCTCGAGATTACAAGTATGTACAGCACCGAGCATAGTAGCCCTCCCCGGGAAGTCTACTGTGCTCGATACTGCATACAAGATCAAAATTATGTTCATTAATATGAGAATAAATGCCACTTCAGCAACAGATAATTGAAGTTGCGCATGCAAATACCGCCTTGTCCCAAGAACGTGATCATTTAAAGAACAAATTACAATCTTACTCAGAGGAAGAAACTAAACGGTAATTTCGTTTAGTCTTTCAATAAATATATATATATATATACCCTTATTTCTTTGAAGTATAATTGAAGGATCACTTCATATAAGGTGTGAAGAGGTTGAGAGGGAAGTAAATCGAATGAAACAAGCAGCAAAAGAGAAAGAAGATGCTGTAAATACAGAAAGAACAGAATTCATGGACATGATTATGGAACTTACAAATGTAATTAAGATACAGAAGAGAAGGATATGTGAAGTAACTGGTATATGTAATAATCAACAACATACATTGCAAGAGAGGGATAAAGAACTACTTGAAAAGGTAAGCAATAAATGAAAGCAACTTAATTACAGCCTCGTATTTCTTCATAATTTATCCACAGAATAGTGCGCTGTTAGAAGTAAAACAGATGTTGGAATCAAGTAATTGCGTTTGTAAAGAATTGGAAGAAAAAATAGAGGATCTGAAGTACGGTTTATGCGAAGAGAGAAAAGCTTGTGATTGCCTTAAACAAGAACTAGAAACTCTTACAGAAAATCATTCTTCTGAATTAAGAATAAAAGAAAAGATCGTAGAAGAACAAAACAAAACCATATCAAAACAGAAAAAGGTATTGTATTTAGTAAGCTTGAATTGAACCATCTAATTAATGAGTTTTTATTATTAGTTATTGCATGACAGTGAAGAAATGGCACAGCAAGTTGCTTGTGAATTTAATCAACTCAAAGATGAATTGCATAAAGAAAAACAGAGAAACAAATCGTTGCAATTAACACTGGATAAAACTGATACCGAATTAAATAATGCGTATCTATCACAATGTGAACAATGTAGAAAATTTATAGACGAAATAGATTACTTGAAGAAAGAAAAACAGAGGGCATTAACAGTTGCAAAATTTGCATATCAAAAATTACATCAGTCTATTAAACAATATCAGACAAAACTTGTTTATGAAAGGCAGCAGTATAGATACATGGTATCTATTGTTAACAAAAAGAACAAGAAATAGAATGTTTAAAAAATCAAATATGTCAATACAACGGAAGATCTCTTAAAAATGTTAATGGTTATATTACGTAATCTGTACATCATAAAATTAAGTTATAATGTTTATTCCTAACGTGTGTTATAAAGTGTGTTCATAAATTTCAAAGTTGATGAATTTACATCAACAAATATGCATTTACGTTGTAAATACATACAATTTACCAATAATATTTTCTTTGCGAATAATGTAATTAAACCATATATTTATTGAACACTTCTATATATATTACTTAAATTTTAATTTAGCAAGTCGTACCCTTATTTCAAGAAATAATAATTTAAGGTTCCTTTTATACCAGGCAATATTATAGTTTAAATGAGTTTGCCAATTTTTGTCTAAAAATTCTTTATAAAATACTGACATGTCATCTGCAGTAATTGACTCTTTTCCTTGTGCCTTCAGGTCTTTTTGAAATTGTTTCCTTTCCTACAACACATTCAACTTTGTAATGTTTAAACTATTTTTGATAACAGTAATATATAAATTATAATACTTGTATAAAACTCGTATTATGCTTTTTCCAGAAATGTTCATTCCAAAGCTGCGTATCTTCTCTGGCTTCCCTGTATTTCTTCTCTAAGTTACTTTCATTTTTAGATCTTGCAAATATTATGGGTCTTAAATTCGAAACTGGGTCAGGTGGTCCAATTAGGTCAGCTTGCGTAGGAGCTTTTAGGTTAGAAGATACTTTCTGGTTATAATGAAAATCATAAATGTACATAGAACAGACAATAATTACATTAACATAATAAATAAAGTGCTTACTGTGCTAAACAACCTGACTGCTTTATTACAATGTTTTACTTGTATGTAATTACATATTCCAGCCATTTCTTATACGTATAACACATGTTTAACAAAGAGGTTATGTAGTTATGTATGGCACATATGTATTTAAATATATGTATATGTGTACAAGTGTATCCTCGTATCACTCATTCTTCCCTTCAATTTATTTCACATAATAATCAAAGAATACAAATGTAATTCTTATTCAACGAACAACCTTTTATTCATACAACATAAGCTCTTTTATAAATATAATCTAATAAATCTAATAATTGCATTATATTGTTTACTATATAAATAAAATTCATTTACCTCTGCAATATTATTTCGTAACATTTATATTAAAACACTGGTATTATATTTGCAAAAAAAATCGTTTAGCATGATTCATTTTAGAATAGATTATTAAAAACAAAAAATAAATTCAAAAATTCATTTCTATTAAAGATCTCTTTGATAATTTCTTTTTTGTATAAAAGAAATCATCGACTTAAATTATGAGAAATTTGTTAAAAATTTAGAATAACACATTCAGAGGATACAAGGTTGCCTGCATTTAAGACTAGATAAGGTTTTCTTTTGTAAAAACATTCCCTCTGTCTGCACAAATGGTTGTTTGGGAAAATACACCTAGCATGCGATCAACATTTCATTATTAGTTGTTACTTTAATATCACAGCATGCGTAGATATATTTTCCAAAACGGGAAGCGATGTTGTTTAACATCGATTTTTAATAACCTGCATTATTTTCCTAAAATAATGTCATTCTATGCTTAATTCAACGACTTTAAGTATGCTGCATCAAATAAATCGAGCTCATTAGTTAAATAATTAGCCTTATTTCGTAAAACCTTAGCGCTACTGGTTGCTTCTTCAAGTATTCGAATTGTACTCGCAATGTTTTTCAGTTCAGAATCCATTTCAGTTGTCGTTTCATCTATTAAATGACACAGACGTGCAAATGTGCTAGACAGCTCCCTGTAATTATATAAAAATAATAACATTGTATGAAAATGAATATTCAATGAAACCTTTGAAACTTACTGTTGTACTTGATGGCTACAATTTGCAGATGTCAGATCTACAATTAGTTTTAATTTCTTTGTAGCGTGAGACACATATTGACGCTTAAATTCACGCTCTTTTGCTTTATTAGTCCATGTTAATCGTTCGTAAAGATACAAAGCACCATATATAGCACCAGTTACAGCTATAAGCCTCCAACCAATTGTTTTCAACATCTAACAAAATTTCAATAGAATAAAACCAAATGATTCAATACTTGCAACTATGTGTTTCATATAACAGACACCTACAAAACCAGCAACTATAAGTCCTCCCATGGTACCCTGAGATGTGATGGATGCTACTGCAATTTTAGTAGCCAATGACCAGTCATCTGATCTTTGTGAAAAAGCTGGGGCACTTGACATCAATTTTATAGAATCGACACTTTCTGCAGGACTCATAAGAGGTGGTGGTACCTATGAACGTAGACAGCTCGTAATATTATCAATACAAAAGTATTTCATTAATTAACTTACATCCTGTGGATAATTAGCAATAGCTAATCTTTTCCCTTGCTTTCCCGCAAACCTATTAATTATAGCTACAATTCCCCAAGAGAATCGGAATTCTAAATCCTCATGAAAATCAGCACACAAATTGTCACAATTTAATCTGTACAAGATTTCGAATGGCTCTCTTCTTGGTAAAATGTTCAATGACATTTGCCTCTTATTTTCTGGCAGTAAGTTTGCCATTCGTTCCGTCATTTCCCTTTGTGAATTTTCTATATTTAAAGCCAATGCAGTACTGAGCCTTGCTCTTAAGTTAGAACCTGTATAATTATAAAGTTAGAACGTCTATCAAGTAAGAAGAATGCAGAATAAATGTAAGCAATACCTAAACCATTTTCCACATGGGTGTGGAGTTCCCGTTTATATACATTTAGAACTAACGGATCAGTATGAAAAGGAACACTAAATTCGTCAATAAGTACAGCTAATCTACGAATTTCTTCGCTCAAAGCTTTCGATACTCTCTGTTCCACATCCTCTACCATATGATGAATTTTGTCTTTCATTTCTTGGGTTAGCAACATTAACTGTTGTTCGGTGAAATTTAATTTGTCATGAACGTCTTTTTTAACGTGTAATTGTTCGTTTCTCATCTTTTGCGTTCTTTCTAGTATTTCGTCTAACGTTTGTCGAATTTCCCTTAAAAGGAAAAAGAAAGGACACGTTTTTGTGCACTATATTTAAACGAAAAATGAATAAATGATAGACTATTTACGTGGCGATATGTTTTCCACGTTGAGAATGCTGTTCGAACTTCGTTTTTACAGCAGACTTGGAGATACATTCTTCAAATTTTCGTTCGAAATCTTGGAATTCGAAATAGCGATTTTGGAATCCTTCTGCTAACGCACCATCTATAATAAAGTTTTAATTAAGTATACTATTTGTTATCTTATGAAAAATTTGGTTTGCTTACTGTGAGCAGGCTGCCCCCGTTGTTCTTGTATACGAGCTTGTAGAGTTTCTTTTGCTGAAATGAAGAACACTCGTTCTTCAGCATCCTTAGGAGTATAAACTTTTAATTCTCTTGATAAAAAGTCGACGGCCCTATCTTGATGTTGCGCCCTTACCTACACAAACATAGAGTAAAATAAATACGAATTTCATAGTAACTTGTAAGAGATAATTTAAAAAGCAGGAAGCATATATTTAAATATTCTTGACATATTTTAAGCATAAAAGTAATTCGACCTGTTGCATCATAAGAATTCTATTAAATTTATTCTTTCATTAATATTTCCCATGCCAAAGATCTGTGCACGCTGGTTGTATTGCATAGTGTACCATTAATTTAATTTGCAGAGATTGTAGTTGATACACGTTTAAGTTATACTACAAATAATAAAATTTCTAAAATAACTTACTTCTTTTTGCTCTTTGACCAGCTATGGGATAAATCGGGTATTACATGAATTATTTAAGTAAAGCTGCCACTGCATACAGCTAATTATCAATAAATTCATTTTTACAAGTATAGTTTTGAAATATATTAATACACAATGAATGAAATTGTTTATATGAAAACAGATTTCAAGACAATAATCTTAATATGTAGTACCAGCTTTAATAAAAAATATAAAAAATTGAAATTTATTTCATTCTTGAGAAAGTATTTTTAACAATAATTTCCAACTACTTCAAGTATATTACAATATTACCTATACAACACACGCAACTTTATGTAATACATACCTGTTCAAAGAACTCTGGTTCAGAAGCAGATGCATCCCATCGATTATTAAGAATAAAAATATTTGGTTTAGATAATTTTGTAGACACTTTGTGGAAAAAGTTTTTTTCCTGTAAATTTAATATTGTTTGTAGTTAATTGGTATAGATATACAAAAAACAATTAGTAACACTTACAGTAACCATTAAAGTAGATTCAGCATTGGCTACCAGAACAAAAACATCTGCATCCAAGCAGTGTTTATCAATCCATTCATCTAAATTAGGTGTTACATCTACTCCAGGACTATCAACAAATACCACATCATCTCGTAATAGTAAACATTTTTCCTTTGGCCAAAATATTCTCACCAAATGACTCTCGCACAACTTTTCTTTACAGAGAGCATGACCTAACTGACCAACCGATTGCACAGGTTGCTTTTCGGTAGATCCTTCCGTAATAAGATAAGCTTCACCATTGTCTGAACCTTCTACTTGTAAGAAACAATTTGTTGTGTGACCTATACCACTTGGTAAAATCTTGTCACGTAACATTGCATTGATGACTGTACTTTTACCATTGCTAGTTCTGTAACAGTTGCATGATATTTAATTTGAATAATAATTACTGTTCAGTATTAATTATAATTGTATACCTTCCAAAAAATGCTACTTTCATGTGATCTCTCATGAGAACATCTCTAATTGCATGAACTTTTTTAACATAACTCTCAATTGTTTGTGCTTCATCAGTGGTAACGATCTGATGCTCTGTTTTCAATGCTGCGAAGTACAAGTTAGGATGATTGGTTGATAACATAAATTGTATTCTGTGACTGATAAGAATTACTTACATTTTATGAATCCCACAGTGTCCTGTACATAGTCTTCTATTTCCACAAATATATCGTTGATCTTTTTCTTGGCTTTAACAAAGATCTGAAGAGGAGAATTATCAGTTCTTATATCTGTTGATCTTAAGTGGCTGTCTCCTCCAATCATGGACATTGTACGATTGATGTAGGCAGCCATTATTTCCTTATATGTTTATTATACAAATGAAGTGTTTGGCAAAGTAAGAAAAAATACAGTGCAATGTTTTTGACAGGACGTTGATGCAGTGCACAGCATGCAGGACCAACTGAAATCATAAAAAAGCAGGAATTAAATATCTTCTAATAACGATTTCTATCTACAAGGTTCAAAATACACATTTTTTATTTACACGAACATTAAGTAACGTTATGATATTTTAATTCTTTTGTAGGTACAATAAAAAGTAAATATAAAAAGAGGAACAAAATTATAACTGATATAGCACAAATAAATATTTAACAACAATTTAGCATATACACAGAACAATAAGCCATTAAAGTACTATAGATTTCAAAATATACTTTTGAAACCTATAAGTTAAACAAAATAAACTTTTATATTTTAGTATATGGGTACATGTTCAATTATGTGAAACCTATCACATACAATAAGCATTATGCAATATTTATAACAAGGCAGTAAAACCTTCTTGTCTTTAGTCATTGAAGTGTCCTTTGTTGTAATATAAATGCGATGTAACTTTGAATGCCTCCTTTACTCCAAATTTTCTAAAACAATTTATTGATGAAACAATTGTAAATAATTCTTCTGTCATATCTGATGTCTTAAAAATTATTCTAATTATGTTTCATTGATGTATTTTACAAAATAAAGGGACAAATAATTTATTACATTAACATTTTAATAGATCTGTGTCTGCATTATATATCAATCATGTATCAAAGTAATGTACTTTCATATTGAACCAGTTGCTTAAGTTATGTCACTTATATCAATAATGATATTTATAAATTCTGACAATTTGATGTGTACATTTTATACAATGTGATTGCAACAGAACTTTTTACGCCTCTGTATTTCGTTCCAAAAATCACGACGCATATTATGTTGCATATTAATTGAACAATAAATATTATTCGTTCGTTACTCAAAATCTGCTATTCCAAAAAAACAATATCTACTAGCAAAAAATTAAAAATATACATTTCATTGCTCGCCGAAATCTAACCTGTAACACTATAAAATTTTATTTAATATCTAAATTTATGCTCTCACCGATAACAGTTATAACTCTTGTGGTATCATATTTTTAGCCAAATCTGGATTTAATCGTGTATAAAACAGTGAATAACATTTCGTGACTACAAAATATCTAACAAATTGGCTATTAGATCGAAGTGTATTAAAATAAGTTCACATGTGAACTGATTGGAAGTGGTAGCAAACACGTGACGTTCAATGTTTGAGGGCTTATTTTTAAATGTATTATGTTAAACACAGTTTTCAGTAACAATTTGTATTAATTTAGCATATTACATATACGTTTTGAAAATTTGATTTACCCAAAAATTACATAAATCCGTATTTCATCAATATGCTTAGAAATTAATAAAACATGTCCATAGGTTTATATATATACGCATTTCCTATATTATACTAGAATGGCGGACATGTGACTATTTCACTTCACACAAGACACGTTATCCTGTAATTTCGACAATTAATTCACGAGTAAGTGTTCGAAATAAAATTAAATATCGTACAACATTCCCTTCTGATGCGATAAGATGACTCGCGGATTTGTACATTCTGTTAAAGTCCCACGACTTTACAAAGCAGCGGCTAAAATTCTCCAAGAAGTCGAGGAGACGCATGCCAGTCTTAAATCATTGACTTATTCACAGAGACATCCTGTAAGTTAATACTTGTAATTAAAAATGAAACAAAATAATTGAACGATAGAATAAATGCAATTAATATATCGAAATTTGAAATTGTAAAAGGAGTAAATCCTTTCGATAACTTTCCCCGGTAGTTATAATCATGTGATTTTTAAAAGTTTCATAATTTATTTTACATGTATAATATTTGTTTATAGCAGTAATAACAACATTTTATTTATTTTTATCTAATTATGTAGAATGTATCGGCAATATATTCGTTGTGTTTGAATGCATTGCAAAAGAAAGAACAATTAAATCAACTTTTAAATAACACTCATCTGTTGATGAACGAGCCGCGTTTGGATCCATGGTTAGCAAGAATTCTTATAACAGAATTACTTTGGGGTAAAAAAGTTCTGAAAGCAGAATGCAGGCCTGCTCAGACTATACGTTCCTATGAGAACCTGTTGAAGGACGAATTGAGCGCTATTAGCAATGCTCAAGTGCCTGAAACATCAATTAAAAAAGGTACAATATTTATTTAGTAATCAATAAATGTATATTATTTTTACAGAAATGGGCCATCCCTGTGTAAAAATATAAATAGCCAGGTTCCACTGCAAATTTCAAATATATTAGATCAGTTTCTTTGTAAAGGAATTGTTCATCTGGATTGATGGTTTTAATCATCCGCAACAACCGGATACTTACTAGCCGCCACCCTAGATTCAAAAGATTTTTATGTTATATACATAAAAATCAACAAAAATTACATCGTAAAAATAATCCTAATCAGAATAAAAAGATAGAAACTATGAGTTTGACAACAGTTTTAGTAAAACTATTTTTATATAGCCTTGCTATGTTTACATTACCATTTGCCACATTTTTTGGGGTTCAACATGTTATGAAAGTTGAATTTCAAGTAAATAGATTTGCAACAAACTGCATTTCAGTGTTTGCTGCAGTGATTACAGTAAACATGATAATTGCCTGTTACGTTTATCAGGCACTTCATGAGCCTGATAATACTGACGAGGTTGAAACAACTGTGGATCAGCCTTCTAAAGATGATCTCAATAAAAAAATAGATTAAACAAAAACAAGTAATTTTTCATATAATGAAAAAAGTTATGTAACTGTATTTATATTACAGACATATTAGCATTTAATATATATTAATGATATATAGATACTTGTAACAAATGTATAGTGGAATATAATTTATATATTTTGTATATTTTTTATTATTAATATAACGATATGATATTGCCAGTATTCGATAATAAATCAGTATGTATCTATCAATAAAAGGTTCAGCCAGAAAGCACGAGTTTTACTTTACAAAGCCTTGTACCTTTATGTGTTTGCTAAAAAATCGTTTAATTTTTTCAGTACGAAAAGCAAGATACGTTCGCATCAACACTTTGCTATTACCATTAAAGAAGGGAATATCATATTTCGAAGAGGAAGGATGGTCTCTCCTACCAACATGTTCAAATTATACAGAACATCTAGAAGCCGTAAAAAATTTACAAAAACCACATTTCATTCAGGATTTTCATGTTCCAGAATTACTCGTCTTTCCAGTAGACACAACTTTCCATGATAATTCTAGATATCTAAATGGCGAACTTATTTTGCAAGATAAGGTAGTACTTACTTTTCAAAGACAAGTTATTTATATTTCAATTGTTTATTCACCATTTTATTCTTGTAGGCTAGTTGCCTTCCAGCAAAGTTGTTGAATCCGAAACCTGGATCAGTGGTTCTTGATATGTGCGCAGCTCCTGGAATGAAATCCACTCATTTGGCTGCATTAATGAATAATTTAGGGTATGTTCCAAACTGTGCAATATTTATGTTTCATCGATACACAATTTTTTAACTTTGTAAAATGTTTATAGGAAAATTTATGCGGTTGAGTTAAATGAACACAGATATGCTTCCTTATGCGAGCAAGTAAAACTGACTGGTGCTTCTTGTATCAAGGCTATTTTAAAAGATGCATTAACTCTCAATGCAAACGAATATTCAGACGTGGAATACATTTTGGTTGATCCATCATGTTCTGGATCGGGTAAAATATTTTGTATATTAACATCTATAAAACCGTTTCACCATATAATATAAAATTAATAATTTAAAATATTTAGGTATGTTGGATAGACAGGCAGTGTATGGAAACGAAAAGTTTAATGAACAGCGTCTTAAGCGATTGCAAGCGTTTCAAGTATTTCTATTGCGACACGCACTTTTGAATTTTCCCAACGTGAAAAGGGTCGTTTATAGTACTTGCTCCATCAGTCAAGAAGAAAACGAAGAAGTGATAGATGAAATTTTAATTGACGTGCAGGATGCGTATGCGCTTGTAAACATCAAGGATTTGTTCAAAGAAAATTGGTTGCATTATAGCTCAGAGAAATTTGCATGTTCAAACAAGTGTCTTTATTCAAACTTGGAAGTAGATCTCTGTAATGGCTTTTTCGTCGCAGTATTTGAGCGAAACGTCGGCGTTCCTTTACCACCATACAGATCAAAATTTAGCACGAATAACGAGCAATTAACAGAAAACGGTGAATCTAACGTTAAAGAGCCAACTGCAACCAGGAAACGAAAGAAACGTGGAAAAAGGAGGAGCATGAATTTCGTGGAGACTCCCATAGAAGATAATTTTATACCACTTGAGAGTGGTATTTCGAGCCCTATCAATGTTTCATCCGATTCAATTGTCATCGTGGACGAAATATCTGTGAATGAAGTGGAAGAAATTGAGCCCGACTTTGTAGTGGAAGAGAAGAAAATCGAGCCCGAGCCTGTAATAAAAAAGAAGAAAATTCAGCCCGAGTCTGCAGTAAAAAAGAAGAAAATTGAGTCCGAGCCTATAGTAAAAAAGAAGAAAATTGAGTCCGAGCCTATAGTAAAAAAGAAGAAAGTTCAGCCCAAGTCTCTAGTGAAAAAGAAAAAAATTCAGCTCGAGTCTGTAGTGCAAAAGAAGAAAATTATTCGCAAGATGAAGAAACAAATTAATGGGAAGACACCGTTTAAGAAACTGAAAAAAGTTGGTAAGGTGTCAAAAAAAGCGAAGAAGACAGTTTCTCCTTAGTACTGAAACATTTTATAACGAATTAAAAGAATTAATGAATTGTATGCATAGATATTGACAGTACAGAAATTTGAGAAAAAGAAAGAAAGGTTCTTACTTTTTTCCCTATCCATCTTACTTCGTATAATCCTTTTCTCGCTATTTTTAACGTTATTTCGGATAAGATCGACACTCTTTATCGGTGGCAGCACAACTTTTGTGGTACGTTTTGTCCACGACACGAAACCTTAAACATGCACCACCTAAAAGGAGCCAACACTGTGTCCTTCGCGTAGATGATGTAAAGAATTGTTTGCAATAATTGGTACACGTATTCTATGAAATACAAAAGTCTTATTATGCTTTTCATCTATTTTTCGAGTTTAGCACGATGGCTTTCTAGTCGGATGTTCTATGTATGATGAAGCACAGTAAATTAACGAATTGCTTAATAAGTTATCAAGAGCCATTACCACACGTTCGTGCTCACGCTTAATTTAATATTATTTTCTTCATGGCTCAGTGACATGGAAGTGGTTCGTTCTAAATCTGAAACCAGTGGAAATCTAAGACTCGAGGACATCGTTGAAACGTTCCTGATAATCCTTATGATGTACGAGATGTTTCCTCGATGCACCTTGAAAAATATGCCTTTGCCACATCTTATCTTGCTCTCTTGTTAAAGCCAAATGTGAATGGTTCTATGTATTGTCGTGTTTGACCTACAAACACTTTGATAAACATCACCTGATAAACCACACCCTTATAGATAGTTTGTAATATTTGATGATAATTGTAGTTGTGCATGTAAATAGAAGTAAAACTAGGTCTTCAATCATCTACGCGATAGCAACTCAATCTAGGTACATTCATAATCATTTCAATTTAAGATATCACCCTGTGTAACATGTACATATACTCGTGGGGCAAGTATGAATAATGATCATAAATATAATTGCTGGTGTTTCGTTAATCACTTCAAATAATTTACATGCTTTTGCGAAACATGGAAACGTATGAGCAACGACATCAATTAATGCACCACAACAAGCGTATATTACAGAAAGCAAGGAAGACAGCGATGGCAGTAGGATAAGTGGAGGCCACTCAACTTGTAGGAGGGTGAAAGCTTTGGAGTAGGGTAACACAGCGCAAAGACGATATCACTGTAATGATTGTTCCACTCCGGGACGTGTGTCGTGCTGACCGCGTGTAATGTATTGCTGCCGTTCAGAATTACCGGCCCCAAGTTTCTGAAACAACTGTTACAAAAGTTATAGTATATCAAATTTTTTTCACTCTGTTTTACTTCTACTATCGCAGAGGTTTACGTGTAAAATGTAAAAATTCAATAGTCCTCTGAAAAACAATAAAAACTCTTCGAATGGTTATTATTTTTTTACACGTCTATGCTTGCCTAATAAAGGGCACTGATTAAATTTAGAATTTCAAGCACGCACTCTTATCGTTCAGGCCTCTTATCTTTATCGAGAACGACACTTTACGACTCTCTGAAACTGTGAAGAAAAGGAAAGAAAAAAAGCATCGATCAGAAATTAACTTTCGGCCAATGGCCCTTATAGTTTTATGGTAAAGTCGATACCAAGGAGGAGGAACGTTTCTAATTGTTTTGCTCTTGCTTGAAAATCCTTTCTTCATATCTTTCTGCTAGAAAACTCGTTTTCCTGATTGTTCCTTTTTCAACGGAGGTACCAGTATTTCCGTGACACAAAACTCGTTGACCTCCTTGGCCATCGGTGATTCTTACGTAGATTTCTAGCGCGATAGCAGTAACTTCTAACTATTGCCTTTTTCCATCGTGGAAAAGAACATTCGGTACTTGCAAACCACTCTAAAATCAGACATCATAGATTAATTACCGCGAATGTCAATCAGTAAATTATTAGAAAAACAGGCTTTGAATAATAGTGGTATTCTACTGACAGTAACGTTGATTTTCTGGAGCTGAAGAGCTGTAAAGAAAAGAGTAATTAGAAAAAGAAAAGGAGGGAATTACAATAGTGGTACTTGCAAACCACTCTGCAATCACATCATAGATTAATTACCGCGAATGTCAATCAGTAAATTATTAGAAAAACAGGCTTTGAATAATAGTGGTATTCTACTGACAGTAACGTTGACTTTCTCGAGCTGAAGATCTGTAAAAAAAGAGCAATTAGAAAAAGAAAAGGAGGGAATTACAATAGTTAAGGAAAGCTGGGATTTGGTATTCACCGAATCCTGCTGATTCACGCTTACCGTGATATACGAGCCGCTTGGCCGTCGCTCGATTACTTAAGTGGTCGAGAAACGAATCTGGTCAGCCGCCTTCAACGCCAGACACGCAAACCCCGCCAAAGTATTGACTATTCCCCTTGCCAAGGAAATATTATAAAGATGACCATCGAAATTCTCTGCAATTCAATATATAATATTACTTCTAAGTCTTCCTATTATGTATTCTTTCTCTGACAGTACGTTTGGAGTCATTACCCTGACGTAAATCTGCAACTATGTAATTCAGATTTATTCTAAAATAATCAGATATACGGTGACTTATGGACGGAAGTTTACGCGTTAAAAATATTGGCTTACCGTTGTGAGATTACGATGAATTTTTCATACAGTTAACTAAATAATGCAGATGGAAATTTTTATGCAAAAGAAGCATCGGTGTAACCAGGGCCGATCCGGAGATTTCGAAGATCCTAGGCGAGCTCCTTTACATATACAGACATAAAAAAAGTAGCTGAAATAAAATTTATAAAATTAACATTAAAGCTTGTTAATTTTCAAGTAAACATTACTCTTCTTGCATTCTTAGACGCAAATCGTCTTATGGGGGCCCTGAACCTTGGGGGTCAGTAGGCCCAGGGCCGGCCCTGGGTGTAATGTTAATATTATCGCTCTTGTTATTCGACCTTCGCGACGGCCACAGCTTGTATCTTGTATTCATATCGCGCATTCTGCAATTCTTAAGCTTCATGTGGCTAATCATCCTGCTGGCCCTACGATAAGGCTGTGTTTCTTGCTCGAAGAAATGCAAACCTCGAGGATTGTTAAAAAGAAAAAGGAGATATGAAGTAGAAAGTAGAGCATGTTCAGTTGGAGCGTTCTTAAAATTGGAAACGTCCCATTGCCCTATCATTATAACAATCCTATCTGGAAATCTTCTTTTACTGTTCTCTTGTACAGTTAATTATTCCGTATCGAGCTGTTATTTCGTGCAATTATCAAAGTTCCAGTCGGTTGGACGTGGCTGTTACAGAAAAATCGATTCGTGTTACACGGTTCAAATGTTTCATATGAGATTATAATTGGTCGATTTTTTAATATACGCCAACGGATTTCATCGGCTATGGTAATGCGTCATGCTTCAGCGTGAAATGTTTCAAATACGATACAGCTACGTTTCTTCCGAGAAATCGTAATCTTCTGCACGCAAAATCTTGGATTTTCCAAAGTTCGCCATAGAGATCTCTATCTTGTTTCCAACACGTTATGAAATATCGTGAATTGTACAAGTGAAAACAATTGAAATTTTAAGATTTCCAAATTATTATCCAGGCTCAGCGTTGATTTTGCATTACCCTTGCCATAAAATTACATTTTCTAATATAGCTAACAGGTTCTTCGATTTCCCATTTCTGATGATTGCATCGATTATCATGGACATTGTACATTGCTTGTCGAGGCGATTTAAGCGGAAGACGAGGCTTGCGCGTAGCTTCCTGGTCGCGGTGCAACAAGTTCGGTGCTCCTTTCGCCGGCGTCGGTTCACTGACACGGACGTCGATGCCGGGAAATGTCTTGAAGGTAAGGAGAAAGGCGACGTAGACGTGGACGAGGAACACGACGGCGGCGCCGAGGTAGCGTGGTTCGTTGCTGTCCCTCGGAGCGACACACTCGACGTCGGGACGCCATCGTCGAAGGACGCATGAATATGTATACCATCGCGGTTACGCCGGTCTCTTATCTCTTACGCTGGTGTCGATGAACGATCAAGCACGGTGTTGCACGCGTTATTCTTCCATTTTCACATTTTCTTTATTTTCTTTTTCTATTCTGAAAACAATGCGATCGATTAGAATATTTTTTCAACAGTGAATAAAATAAATAATCATAAAAGTGAAAGAAATACGGTGGTGAATTTCTTGAAATCGCAACTCGATGAGAAATAGGGTGCGATGAATGAAAATGCTCCACCCCCTGCTGAGACAGAACGAATCTCCTCGTGACAAGTGCAACTACCTAAAGAAATAAACTGAGTCAGTATACGTACCACGTTAGTTGGAAATTTTTAAATGAACTCTCACGGTTAGATGCGCCTCAATGGTTGAAGATAGCTGGCTGGTTAAATCGGTGCTCAGAGTTCATGACCTCAGTATACGCTCTTCAAGGGTGGACGATGGTGTAAAGCGGTTACGTGATGTTGGTCTTGAACCATGGAACCTCTTTGTTCGAATCAGTGTGTATAATAGATATGTGCTGTTAAATACTTAAAAGCTAACTAATTTACCAATTAACCAGCTTAGAATCTAATTAACGTAAATCGGTTACATCGCTACCACAGAGTTCGTGACCTCAGATAACGCTCTTCAAGGGTGTAACAGTGTAAAGCATTTAACGTGACGTTGGTCTTGAACCATGGAACGTTTTCGTTTACCCAAGTGTACACGATAAACTTGTGTTATAAGACACACGGAAATATTCTGAAACTGAGAGACTGAGTTAGACAAGTTTGGAGAACCAAATTGAAATTGTTTTCTGAAAGAGTAAATTTAATTACATTGGACAAGATGAAGTCAATCGATTGATCTGCAGTAAACTGCAGGTACACTGGTAAAAGTGCATCGTAAGGGTTGACCAGTCAATCGATCAGGAATCCCTGGCAATCACGCGACACGTGGACGTTCCGCCGGCATATAAGAGGCTCTCGCCTTTTTTTCTTCCTCGACGACGCTTCCTCGTGTGTTGCGGGTGTAGGCGTAAAAAAGGAGCCTTGAATTTTTTAAAGGAGAAAAAAGGATTTAACAATCCATCAATTTTGACAAGCAATTTTACGGAGGAACCGGTTGGAAACACTGGCTACCATCAGTTGATCGTCAAGGTACGTAGAGGTAACAACTTCAACTTTGCTAACTTGGAAATTAATTCATTTCAAAGCTAACTTAAGTTGGAAGTTAATTAACATAGAAATCAACTAACTTGAGAGTTAATTAACTTAAAAATAGTGATACTTAAAAGAAAAGTTCGAATCAACGATGGTGGCCGAAAGTTTTTCAAATTCCTTTTTTCAGGAAGCCAAGAAGCGGAAAAGGGAGAGGAGGCAAAAGGCGTCGGCTGTGTGCCGATGATCGCCGCTGAAAATCAGTCGAGTTTGCGTGCCGGCTCCAGGCTGGGGCAGTACGAGGAGGTAGCGGGTGACGGAAGCGTGGGTGGTGGCAACGAGGCTGGTGGAACCGCAACCACTACCTCGGAGCCAGGTGAGAGAGCTAATTATCCAGCAAGATTATCATCACCAGACTGTTCTAAGAAACGCAACTAGATCTTTGAAGTGATACTCGCAGTGCAACCCCCTGTGGAATATTTTAAGCATTTCTATCTCCCTCCCCCCCTTGCTGCTCTACGTTTCATTATGAGACTCTATAAAATTAAAAATTTACCTTTTTGCTAGAACAGACATTAAGACATCATAAGATACAAACAATGGTCTTAGTACTAAATTAATGTAAGAATTATTTAAAATTCTTTGTAATAGCAAAACGGTTGAGATGATTCTGCTTTTAAAATTTAGGTGTAATGCAAAAAGAGGAGCAAGAGGTGGCGCAAAACGAGAACCCTTCGAAAGAACCGAACGCAGTAACAGTAACTACACCTAGCGGCGTCGCGACGACGGCGTCCACGGTGACCACGACACCCACGACCACGTCGACCACGATGCCAGGTGGAGGCGCTCGCAGCGACGACGAGGATGAGGAGGAGGAGGAGGCCGAAGAAGAAGAGGAAGACGTGGAGGAAGAAGAGGACGTGGAAGTGGAGGGTGGAGCGGCGCAGGAGGCGGTCGGCGGAGGTGTTCTGACGAACGAGGGTGGGGGTGGAGGCGGCATGGCCGGCTTCTGGAGGCAGAGTAGACCCTCCAGTCCCCGCATGCCGCCTCCGGAGCAGCCGGAGCACAGGCCTAAGAGCCGACACGAGCCGGCGCCCGCGAGATACAACAACCTCGGTTACTGGAGGGCCAGAAGGGTGACATTCTACAAAAATGGCGACCCGTATTTCCCTGGAATCGAGTTCAGGTACGTCCACCGTTATCTCTCACTTTTCCGCTGTGATTGTGTTTGAATCGTGCTCCCTCGTTGTCCAAGCGTTGTGGGCGCTTAAAACGCTAGTACCCTCTTCGGGTGCAGGTGGCGTGTCCACCTTTCGTGGCCTTGATTTTGACCTATGAATGAGATCCTCCCTGTGACACACGAAAGATACTAGCTAGTACAGCTCGACTGAAACGTGTACCGATCGGATTCGAACACAAACAGCGTTAGTTTCGAGTATCGCAAAGTAACAAAGTTTCCTCACCTGAACGTGACTGACAAGAGTTCACCGTTTGTAGGTTTAAGCCAGGAAGGGACATCGGTTCCTTGGAGGCACTCCTGGATAGATTGTCCCTTCGAATGGACCTGCCCAGAGGAGCAAGGCACATCTTCTCGATGGACGGAGACAGAAAGATCACCCTGGACGAACTTGAAGACGGTGCCTCGTACGTTGTATCCAGTTACAAAACGTTCAAGGTAAGAATTCCTTCGAATGTTATCATTGAATACGATTCTAGAACGAAGAGTCGTTAGCTGTCAGTGAGGGAAAAGTCGCAGAAATACAGCATTTCGATCCGTACATTGTAACGTATACGCCCCTCGTAAGATCGCTTGGAAAAAAGGGTCTTAATCGCTGTTGGAAAAGTGGGTCGTTCGATCTGATACATTGCACGAAGAAGAAATAAGGTTCTTGAGACACAAGATCGCGTGTGTGTTTGTGTGTGTACGTGTAGATCGAATCTCGGTTCAGGTAACGCAACCCCTCCACCGTCAGCGAGAGAACCAATCTCATTACGGCTACGATAATTCAGCACGTGCAAGGACTTGTCGTACGGCGAAAAGTAAATATCCTTCTGGTAGATGTTGCCTCTAATCGTTCGTATAATTAAACCGAGAAGTCGGCTGGTTGGTATACACTCTTAATATTCATGAGCCGAGCACGGTGGTGGACGTAAAACCAACGGACTTCCACAATGCGTGCCTGGACATTGCCAGACACGCGTACAAACGTACACGTACATGCTGAAGAGTTTAAGAGGGTTGGCGAGGACGCGATGTGGCAATTTATAAGAAAACTGCGTATATTTATCGTCTACGATGTTTGTGTATCTGGCCCAGATCAACCCTTAAACAGGCCACACGCAACGCCAATCTGGCTGATTAGCTAAAAATAACGATTATTATTACTCTTTATATTGCTTTTCTATGACAAACATGTACGCAATTGAAACTTCCTAAACAATAGTTAATGCTGCTTAACTTTTCATGCTATAGCTCCAGATAATATAGGGTCATTAGAGGATTAAGATCTGCAAATAAGAAGTTTAATAATTGAATTAGAAAATTTCACAAGGTTACAGTGAAGTAATGTAATAGAAATCTTTGGAATTACCTAATCATATGTAATAGAACATCCTAGCCAATATGGTTTGTTGAAGATTCATTAGTTAATCAGTGCATTCTATCACGTATCACATTCTTTGTTAAAGTATAACAAAGTGTCATTTAAGTGACAAGAAATAAGACTCTGAAAGAAAAGTATACCATGATAAAGATCCTCTAACGACAGGCTTTGACGTAGAATGAATCAAAAGTAAGGCCGATCGAGAAGGATTCAGTGAAAAATGGGCCAATTAACTGGTGAAACCTTTCAGCCAGATTCAACTGTAAGGCCACAGGATATTCATTATTTTTATGAAGGTGCTGATAGGAAGGATTGGTTTCACCTACGCTGCGTCATGGCACGGTTAAAGGGTGGCCCACGCCCAACCTGATTTCTAGGTTTTAAGGTGTGACCAGGCCGCTCGTTAAACGTATATCGTCGCCGTTTCTGCCTGGCTTTATGTACGTACGATACGTTATTTCGATCGGCGCTGGTCTCGTGCCGGGTCAACCGTTAATCCGGTAAAGTGGTCAAAGCTTATACACGATCCTATCGTTCTATATGGAAGTCTTTGCATGCCGATTGCACCAGATTGCAGTCCAGAATCTGTGTTTACACTTTCGTGACCTGTATTTGTACTTGACCCATATAAAAAATTAGGCGAATCCCAAAATTGGATGACTACTCAATGGAATCCTCAAGTATTCTTCTTTACTTCATTGATGTTAGTTCTGTCATCCTACAATTGGATTAAAAAAAAAAGAATCATCTGAAATCCTTCTAAAGATCATCCTTTGTGCCATTAACAATTTTCTCACCTTTGAGAGAACTGCGGTCACCCTGTGTCAGGTTGATTCAAGCATTGTTTACCAAAGCCACGTGGCATGGAAGATCGACGTGTCACGTAAGGTGAATCTGCGGTTTGGTGGTAGGGATGTGAACGAAAAGGGGGAGCAAGTATTGCCATAGGGTCGGCCTGGAAGTAGGGGTGAAAAGGGCTGGACAATCGAGCCTGCGGTTGCGCAGCAATCGCTTCCTTTCTCCCTGTCTTCGATTCTTCTTCTCCTACCTGATCCTCAGTCCAGCTGAGAAATGGTACACTATCCTATTTTACCGAACAATCGCCTTATTATCCTGCACCCGTCCGCATACTTTCACCTCCTTCATAGTAACGATCAATCCATTTCTTCCATCGCGATAAACGCTGTGTCATTAAGTGGTCTTTGATTGTGCCATTTCTTCACCTCTTTACGACCTACATTTTCTTTACAATGTTTTTGTCGTCAAGAGAAAACTTGTCTCTGTCGTCTGAAAGAAATTGGACTTTGCTATACTTCTTTGGACACGTGTATAAATGGACAATGCCGGTAGAGATTGGTTGCTACAATTATTCTTTTAAATACAATACTGATTGTTGCATACGAAATGGCCAATGTTACGTTCTTGTAAGAAATCAAAAGTGTCAGGTATATGTGACACAGCTAGCAACCATGTTCTAATTATAAATTCAAAGTGTCGAGTCACGCCACTCGATGCTTTTGATTCTTCGAAATCATTGTTGGCGCTGATTTTCCACCGAGTCTCTCCAAGAAGATATGAATCACGCGTGGTAGGATGGAGGGTAGGCGGTGGGTCGGTTCGTACTTCCGTTAAGGAGACCGATGCAGGGCTCTCGTAGGGCGGCTACCAAGGGAGAGACCGTATCTCATTGACCGTTGGTCAGCCCGCAAGGGATCAATAAACACGAACTTCTCTACACGGACGATTCACAAACTGCGTTTCTACCATTCCTTCTCTAGAAGCTTGACGATGAAATTCTTCAGGATTCATCGTCGATTCAAATGTATAGCTCCTTATTCCCTAAAACATGAAAGAAAAGTTATTGATCTTGCATACTGAAACGATGCCTCTCGCCATTTTTTAATCATGCAAAAGACAGTGGTAACAGGATGAAAAATTAATTGTAACGGAAGCAATGCGGTGAGATATAGCGTCGATTACAGACGGTTGTCAGTTGACGCAATCAATTATGCTCCGACTGTCTCTCGCAACGGCGTTACTACTGCGGTCGGAAGTAACAGTTTATTACTACTGCAAACCTCCAGCTAACATACAGGGTGTTAACAAAGTAACGGTCGCTAAAGTAAGATTATATTATATGAAGATTAGTAAGAAAACGTATTCATGAAGTTGAAGGTGTTGGTGTTGCAATTCTATGCATTCTACTTGTTACAAGGACAGGAAGTTCTAATACAGTAATGAAAGAAATAATTAGGACTCTATGGAATTCTGTGTAGTACTTAGGACGATCCCTTTGGTACGAACGCGCAACAGTGACACAGGTCGATGATAAGTCGGGCATTGATGTCTCCGTCAATTCGATTGCTTCTTACGACTATGTATCACTGTTTTACTTTAGTTAATTAATTTAATAGAGGACCGGCCCTGAGATTTCGAGGGTCCGAGGCGAGCTCCGAAAAAGGGCCCCTTCGCATATATGACATAGAAAAAAGTAGCTCGAATAAAATTTATAAAATTAACATTAAAGCTTGTATAACTAATTTAGATTTGCATTTACGTCGATTAATATTTAAGTAAACATTACTCTTCTTGGACCTTGGGGGGCCCTGGGTCCTGCACCTAATCTAAATGTAGAATTCAACATTTGTGTCATTAATTATTCCTATTGTATTGTACTGAACCTCTGGCTGCGGGAAACGATTCATAAATTGTCGAAATGACTCATCAGTTTTCTTTTCGCTGATCAACTATAATCAAGTTGTATCGCTCAGAGAAGAAAAATGAGTTAAATATTTAGTCAGCATTATCAAGGTGATCTTTATATGTTTTCTTTTTTATGGATAACAAAAACTACAAAAGAACAACCCTTTCAAGTTTTCTACCACGCTTTAAAACTTGATAAGTGAAAGGTCACCCTGATAAACGCTCTTTAAAAAGAAATATATTACCTTGTGCACTTTTTTTCAGGATACACAAGATTTCCGTTCGAAATCAATTCTTTTCTTCTTCTACGTTAAGACATCTATTTCTGAACGCTGATAGATCATCGCCAAGCCCTGGTTTTAACGCGTGAATAATCGTCGCCGATTGTTTCTTTGTAATCGTTGCGACACATTTCGAGCACAAAACGATCTGTCACGCACGTTACATGCTCGTTCTTCATTTTCATATCGCGGTGTAAGTCCAGTTGGCGATAACGAGTCCTCCTTTCTTTCAGAACCGTACATTTCGCCCGGGTCGCAGCGTAAATTCATAAGAGGATAACACGGTCTAGAAAGAACTAATCGTTGGTCAGCTTGAAATTCGTGTCAGCCACCGAAGTCACGAATGAACGAGACAAAGAGTTTTGCGTGTATCTGACCTACATGCGTCACGAAATTATATGGAACAGGCGGCTAAAAAAGCAAGAAACAATCTTTAAAAACTTGTCAAAAAGCAGACGCGAGTTCTGTAACGTAAATATTTCAGAGCTGATACATAAATTTTCCTAAATTTTAGTTGACAAGTTTAAACACTTTTGACGTGTACCGTGTTTCAAGAATATTAGGAGGGTAGTTATAAGTTTCACAAGGTCTACCCTAAAATTTCGTCCTTTCTTATCAATTTTTTGACCAGTTGGACAGGTTGCATGTCCGGTCTTACAATTAGATTAATTGCATGCTGAATAATGAGGTGGACGAAAAATATTTGCACCGATAAACCAGGGAACCGTCCAGCTCGTAAATTTCTTCGATATCCGTTGTTGTTTCTCAAAAGAGTGCATGCCCTAAGGTAGTTCACTTTAATTCGCTGTACGTTGATCCTGATAGCTGATATACCCTTAAATTGCCTAATAATCACACGGTCAGTCAAATCTGATTCCATAACTGTCTTCCTGCAATGAGTATTCCAATCAACAGAATTTCAATTCCCTGTTTCCTCGTATGCTTTTCAATTTCCCTGAGTTGTTACGTTTTAGCGTGCATGAAAATTTGCATTTTGGATAATGTCTTGTATGCTGGTATTTTTAGTGATTCAATTTACCACCATGAAATAAGGGAAACGTGTACACATGATTGTCCCGGGTTTCGTGCTTTCTGAATTATTAGGAATATACATCATTTCAACACTGGTATATCTACTGCATCTAATTGCAGAACCTCTAATATCCTTGCCTGAAAGCAAAAGAAATGGTAATAATGGAACTGGACATATATAGAGCGTTACATGCAACTGGGATAAATTATAGCTTTTAAGTATACCTTATTAGCAATAAAAGAATGTCATTACATTTACAATATCAGAGTGATTTACCGGCAAAATTTTCAGTAGAATGCAGTTACAAATTTCTAAACTCTCTGAATATATTAAATTACCAGTAAATTCTGAATGAAATTTATTTCCTCTTTCTTCTCATAAAGTTAAGAAATTATGCTTCCATTGTATCAACACGCACGATTATGCGTGTACAAATTTGTAATCTGCAGGGGAGAAAAAAAAAGGAGGGTAAAAAATGGTAGGTTCCATGGTGAACACAGTACCCGGAGTCACCTACTTTCTTTCCATGTTTTATCGCGAAACGCGCAGATTCGTGTTCTTGTTCGCATTGCGATCCATAGGTCTGTTCATTTATCGCCAGTTGTCGGGCTGAATATGCATGAGACAGGATTCGAAACGAAATGAATTTCGGTAGGTCGATTAGACGTCGTTTCGAGAAAACGGTCGTGCCACGATCGTTTCTGGTGCGTATACAGCCACGTAGCTAGATGACGTGTACCGATCGACGATATGTAAATCACTGCGGCATCCCCGTCTCTATGCTACTCGTTGCCTTTTAACCCAGCTCCCCGTTGCACGCTTGTCGCAGAACGTTCGCAGGACAACTACCCTCTGTGTTACACCTTTCCTTGCGTGCCACCCTCGCTCGTCACGCACCTCCTGTAATATATGTCAATTACGATTTCAAACTTCTTGCATGCATAAGTACCTTCGTTAACACTGATTTTCAATGGAATACTGGCTTTATCGAGTCACGTCTTATTGAAGAGTTAATAAAACTCACAGTTGAGTAGTGCTACGAGGGAATAAACTGTGGTATTTATGCAGTATTCATTTGTGGACGTAGGATTTATATTCTTCATACTTAGCATTTAATTAGAAAGCAATGTATTAAGTACTAATTTGTAAAACATTGGAACCTACACTGCCCTCCATAAGTCACCGGACACTCTTTAAAATAGAATACTCTTTTTAAAATTGGACCAAATCACTTGATGTTTCTCGAGAAGCTATACAAATTAATTTACTAAGATATGTGCTTTTGTTGTTTTAATAAATTACAATTTGTTAAAATCGTGAAAAGAAATAGTGAAAGGTAATTTTTCAACTTTTATGTGTGAGTCTATAATGAAAATTTAAAATATGTTTTTCGTAGATTCAAATAAGCTATCGAGATCAGTCAATGCACTTAGAAGTTACAAGTAATTAAAATTTCCGAAAATCGCGATTTTTCATTTAAGAACATAATTAGTCATGTTCTTAGATTACAGATGAAGTTTTCAGCATACACGTAACTTATTTGAATCTACGAAAGGCAAATTTTAAATTTTCATTACAGGCTCAAATAAGAAAGTTAAAAAATTGTTTTTTACTATTTATATCCTGATTTCGACAAATTGTAATTTTTTAAAATGACAAAAGCACATATCTTAGTAAATTAATTTGTATAGCTTCTCGAGAAACCTCAAGTCATTTGGTCCAATTTTAAAAATAGTATTCTGTTTTAAAGAGTGACTTATGGACGGCAGTGTATATAGTTTCCATATACCTCAACAAACTTTCCCTGTTACCAGCTTCAATAATACAGAATGTAATTGTAGAAATTCACTGTTCCATCGCGGTTCCAGCAAGTTTTCCTATTCGTGTCTTATAGCTGTGCATGAAAGTAATAATAAGCAGAGCTAGGTGATCGTCGCAAAAAATCAAGCTTACGTTGTAAGCCACGTGAGATCGATGATAAAAGAAGGAAAGAAAAAATGTTTCGTGTTAATCGGTCCGAGCCGAATTAACTCAACGGTCGCGTCGTAAACAGCTTATCGTTGCATAGGGCCTTATCACCAGCCAATTATCGTACCCGGCACATGCATCAAATGGCATATGGAAATTGTGGCAAATATATACATTTTATATAGCAAATCCGGACTTCAACTGTTGCGAGTCACTTTAAAACATCCTCCTGGAAATTATAAGTATTCAAGATTAATAAACTTGCTTCAAATATAAAAGAAATGTATGAAATAGAAATGATTGTTACTTTGTTACAATTCTTGGTGACATGAAGTTAAAGAGGTCAATTATGTTGAACTAGTTGAATGATAATCCATAGTCAATGACCTGTTCCCAAAGGTGAAGGGTTGAAGTAGAGGGAAGCGACCTTTCGACCGTCTAGGTTCTCTTATCATCAAGGTAAATGGTCAAGAAGGATATTCACCCCTTTAAAATGTATTGCTGCTTCAGTTTATACAGGGTGACCATATAAAACTTTGGTTCATAATCTTATATTTCAAATGAAAATGATTTTGTGCACCATGTAAAAGGAAGCCTCAAGTCTAAATGTATTCTTGTGAATCCTATTGGTATTGGTATACCTATGATGAATATCTTATAAATATGAATTATGCAGGAGTTTGATAACATGGAAATATTTGAAGGCTGGAATATTCTTGATAACCTTTAGAGTTGGTATTTTTCTTCAGAATGTGCAGGTTCTAAGATTTATTGGGTTTCATTATCCTGAGAACTGAAAATCACAGGTAATATGCAAAACACCTAAAAAAAAATCAAGACAAATCATAATTGTTAAGAGATGATACCATAACAAACATAGAAATCTTCCATAAAGATTAACGGATATAAGATGATCCTTTTTCAGTACAGGAAGAAAAAAAAATTGAAACCCATTGAAGAGGGTTGTCGTACCTCAAGATTGAATCAACGCAAGGGGTGCACGACCGAGTAAATGCGTTAAAAGGTTAAGGGTTGTAGCACCCATGGTGAACCCAGTCGAGACGAGGGAGCACCCACGCGTACTTTCGTTACACCTTCCGTTCGATCGGCATTGCATACCTCGAAGTGGAAGATTGTTGCACCGTGACCTTGGCCTAGCAACGAAGATATGCATTACATTACACGTGCGAGGAATTGCATCGTAATTTACAGAGACAGTTTGATAAATTAGAATGCAAACGTACTAGACTCTCTCAATGGAGTTCCTTTTCTTCTTCGTCTTCTTCAAAATTTCAAGTTTTTCAAACTGGTATTATGCATCACAGTACGAAGAGTATCAATTTTATATTAATTATTGTTCTTAAAGAAAGAGTATCTGAACATGATCTCTGAGATTCGTAAAACACTACTACGGTTTAGTGAACAGTAACACGCAACGTTCGGTAGAGTACAATTTTGAAGCTTAATTTTGCCCAGCGACAAACCCTAGTAATTACCACAAGAATCGTCGATCTAATCTATCTAAGATATTATTCCGTTGACGTCGAGGTGAAGAATTATTTTTAGATTGTAATTTATTATTAGACACACCTTCGTGAGCAGGTGGTCTTTAGACGTTTGTGATCAATTTGATGAAAACACGTTGATTACAAGTTTGACTGAACTTGATTAAATTGAGACAATCAAACAAAAGAAATTTAAAATCGGACTTAACGCCAAGTTAACTTGAAAGATGAAGAGATGATATATTGAAACGTAAGAACTTATTAAAGTCTTTGTAACTTGAAGAGCTCTCCTTGTTAACATGGCCCACAGTCACACTGGTTCGATGTGTAAGGTAACGAGGCGAAAGGCCTTCCAGATAGTTGCAATAAAGAAGCCAGGCAACCTTGAACAGAATTCACGAGGCTCGTTAAAAGGCTAGCACGTGAGAGATTTCGCTAGTGACGTTGCAATTTATGTGGTATATTCATTATTCCAGTGAAATCTATTTTTTTTTCTCACAGACGATAATTAGGGACAAGCCAAATTTAATATCAGAATAAAGACAATAAATCTCTGATAAGGATGAACAATATTCTTCAGGTGAAACTAATTCGCTGTAAAGAAATAGGAACAGTTATTTAAGATGACAATTAAATTTCCGGGTTGAACACTTTATTCATACCTTTCTTGTTGGCTACTTGCAACCGATTATTCTTCTTGACCTAAATAATTAATGCAGAATCACGTTGTAAAAAATGGCACATTTTCTTCATCGTCGTGACGTTCCGCTTTTAAAGTCCCTTGAGTTATTAACACGTATTATATTTTCCGAGTCACCAGTGGCCCGTAACATTAATTCAACACAGTACCATGGGTGCTTATTAAATCTGAAAAGGATAATTCAGATCAGCGACAAAAACACGAATGACCTCCGTAAGGGTTAAGCTTACGTCACAAGAGGGGTAGGTTGCCGGAAAGGGTGGCCGGGTGTGCGAGAATGAGAGGGTCGTTTGACCTTCACCGTGTGTTAATCTATGCTTCCATTATCATACCAATCCCATCAAAGCTGGCATTGCATTGCAACTGCACGACGATGAACGTACATACATTCGGTTATCGGTCGATCGAGCTGCTTTTCAATGAAGGATTTCTTCCAATGCCGCTGTCCATATCGTTCCCATTATCGCATCTGTAAATTGAATATTGCAATTAGTATAATATAATAGTAACGCGGTGTACTTGGTCAGAAATGATCGTTTGATAACAGTTAAGTGTTAGTGACAAATCTGAAATGATTTTTATAAGCAACCATGACAAGCTTATCGAATCTCTGGCGCACTGCCGGCAACAGCGTGCGTGTCTCGAATTCATCAGTCGGTTTATTAGACTATTAGCCTCGTTAACGTTTTTTTTTTCTCTCTCCCCTTCCAGCATACTTTGAATATTGACCCTATTTAGCCAATCAAGGTAATTGGTCGGACGCGATGCCACTTTCCGTGAACAACCGGGACCTTTTCTATTCCACGTGGGTGTGTACCCTGTATCCTTAATTCCAAGGAATCCTTTTAGGCCTCGTTTCCTATCGCAGAACCCTCGTTACCGGGTGTCTATCAACTCACCATTTAACCGTACTTCCGATCTGCCCATCATCGTTTTATTCTTCTTCCACGAGAATATACCAGACAATAGAGAATCATCTAAAATACAAGAATCCTTATTACTGACAAGGGAAAAAAATAATTGGAAAAAATTTGAAAGTTCCATAGAATTCTAAAATACAATGACTTAGACTTAAACTGTGTCAGACTTTGAAACGAACCCTGAAAAGGTTGAAATAATTCTATGATGTACGATAAACTATATCACAGTTTATTGAGTCACCTATCGAAGGGGTGGCTGTTTGTCCTTGAGACACGATGGCCCTCCTGGCAAGCGAAGCGAGGGGGTAGGGGATGTTGCAGCCAGAGGGCTGGAGAACCAGCCCAATGGGGAGTAGCACACACCCCGCCTCCAGTTGTCCATCGAACACAGTCGGGGTTGCACCTAGTGGCACAGCCCTCTCGCGATCCTCCTTCCTTCGGCACCACGTTTTTCTTCATTTCTTCGTGATTCGTCCGATTATAAATCAGCAATTCCTCAAGGTCGAATCTCAGCGTTCTCCTTATTTTTTATTTTTTAACATAAACATCCATAGACAACCGAGACAGTCTTCCATCTTAAACAAAATACAGTTCATCTATTAATAATTTGTTATTAGTGTATCCGATTTTTTATGAAGAGACACCGTGAAAAGTGTGAGCAAGTGACGAATATGTGAATATACACATAAAAGTAGAGCTTGACGTTCGATGAAACGTATCGTATCCAGGGACCGTGAATCTCGTTACGGGGGATTACAGTGATCTAGGTTCACCATTGAGTCGGCAAGTTGCTCGTCCCGTTCGGACCTGGAGCCGGACTTTGTCGCCGGCGAGAAGGCGGACTCTTATACCGATTCCGACCTAGAGTCCTGCAGCCCCAAATCCTGGGAGTGCTGCGACAGTTTTGTCGTGTTGATGAGCGATTCCTTTGAAGTTATATCGCTGCCGGCCGATATGCTGCAGGTCCTTTTGATATTTCACTTAAACCCATACGACAGGCAATATGTATGATTGATGGAATAAATACAGTGTACATATACTTGAATTAATTCCATCAATCGCATTTGTACGTAATGTCCTTCTCTAAATACATCATTTCACATTTCACCCAACAGCCGGCCAGCTATGGAAAGAAGAATAACACCTGGTACACGAGCCCCACTGGCGCGGGTAGCAGAGGTGGAGCGGGCGTCGGAGGTGGTGTTGGAGGTTGGCAAAGTAGACCACCGGCGGTGGCGAGCCTCAGCAGGAAAGCTTCAATCACCGACGAAGCACCACCTCCTGGTGGTGGAAAGCCTTCCTCGGGACGTGTCATACGAATCGTTAACAACCACGATCACACCGTACAGGTAATAGTAACACCTGAAAACACGTATACTTTGATTAATCTTCGACAACAGAGATTATAAACTGATAAAATTGAAATTTCATTTTCAGTGTAGAGTCTTGTTGAACCTCCGTACTTCTCAACCATTCGAGGAGGTGTTGGAGGATCTTGGACAAGTATTGAAGATGAATGGGGCCAAAAGGATGTTCACAGTTTCGGGTCAAGAGGTATATCTACGAAAAGAATGAAAAATTTTATTATTGTTCGAAAAGATGACGTGTCTGGTGATCGATTTATTTCACGTTCGTGAACGAGCGAAACGTGGGCGACTACGAAAGTTTATCAGCGATTTATGCAAATCGAAGACATTGGTTCACCATCGTACTTATAAAATCTGCTTGAATAATGTTTGTCCATAAATATGCATGCGATGGTGGGGGTAAAAGCGTCGAAACGAAGCGTGACGATATCGGGGTCGACTTCACTCTAAATGGAATAGGGTCGTTGCTGAAACTCTTTCCTTTCTTATTTTCTGATCAAGAAAGTTTACAAAAAGTTGCGATATAATTTTAGATATCTATACTTCTTTCTTTTTCTTTTCTTTATTCAGATTCCCAAAAGAATAAACCAGTCTTTTAGTCAGAATAGTGTGTGTGTGAAGTAGAACAAGAGCCCATGGGGAAAAAGGTCAGAGATCCATCTTTTCAGGTCACGACCGTATATGAATTTCAAATTGACCAATTTTCTTTAGCGAGCATTCGACTGACTTATACATCATCGTATACACCTGGTGCCGCCTACGTCAGCTACGATGACGTTCCGGATACTATTCTGACACCAGAGAAAATGTCTTGGTTCATTCATTTCAACATCCGCATTTCCTTCCTCTACATTTCTTCATATAGAATACATCGCCAACCGAAAATACAACAGATTCTCCATTCTAGAATAAAGAGAAAAATCTTTACCATCTAATATTGTAAGATTTGTTAAATTTCAAATTCGAATCCAAAGATATTTGTACTGTGAACAGGTAAGAAGCTTCTCGCAGCTGAGGAACGAATTCGCAGATGTAGACACGTTCTACTTGGGCACTGGATCCGGGATAGGTATGGCCGGTGCGGTGACTGCATCTCCAGCAAGAAGATCCAGGTCGAGGGGACCGCCCACGGTGGTCGAAGACATTGGTCGTCAACGACGAGCTCGCAGCAAAAGCAGACCTCGTGCTTTGTACGCCCCTGATTCAGACGTCGTCCGAGTAAACGGTTCTCCATACAGCTTCGCTTATTCGTTACTACAAGCCAACTTAATTCAAATAACAAAAACGATATGATATTTTTGTTTAAACAGATTACAGCGTGGTAGAAGTGTTGAGGGACGAACCTGCCAGAGTGACGATCAGAGGATTAAGAAGATCCTTTTATCCACCTTCTCATCTACCACCGGTGGACAATTCACCGCCGGATAAGAAACTGCAGCTCGAATGGGTTTACGGATATCGGGGCACCGATACCCGAAGAAATCTCTGGGTATTGCCCAGTGGCGAGCTCTTGTACTACGTCGCTGCCGTGGCTGTTCTCTTCGACAGAGAAGAAAATGCACAACGGCATTACGTGGGCCACACCGAAGACATTACCTGCATGGAGGTAGCATTAATTCTACTTCACACCTAAACAATTACAGATTACATTAAACGCTTTGAAATAGTCTTAATAGTCTTAATAATTGATATTATATCATTACACTATTATATTTTTCCTTGTATTTTCTTTTTTGTATATTGTACTAGCTTTGCACAGATCAGCAATAGCGTGTTTACAAAAATTTTTATTCACTATGAGTTGAGCAATCCATTCATGAAAAGGGCCATGCCCTTACATTCAAATAAATCAATAAATAGTGGAATGTATAATTGGTAAAATAAGTTGATCAGTCTTCACCTACAGCCTTAATTCATATGATCCATTTACTTCAGAAAGTAGTAATAATTTAGCAGAACTGCTTTCTTCTTCTCCACGCAATGAATGCATCAAAAATGGTCATCGGAATGAAATCAAGTATTTCAACGTGTTTGCCCACAGGTTCACCCAAGCAGAGAGCTCGTGGCATCCGGGCAAAAAGCTGGTAGACACAGAAAAGCGCAACCACACGTTCGCATATGGTCAACAGAGACCTTGCTCACTCTGTATGTGTTCGGAATGACTGAGTTCCAGATGGGAGTCTCCGCCTTGGCATTTTCGCAGCTGGTAAAGCATCGTATCTAAAAAAGAATTGAATAACGAGTATATACTTTTTACGTTCACTCCATGCCTATGTTTTTGTATACAGAACGGTGGAAGTTACGTGCTGGCAGTAGATGCCGGTAGAGAGGCAATACTCTCGGTATGGCAATGGCAATGGGGTCATTTATTGGGTAAAGTGGCGGTGAGTCTAAAGTTGGTGAACATAACTTCGCGAGGGATTCGTTAACCCTCTATTGCATTCGGTTCCCGATTGGGAACTTAAATTTCAAATGTTCTATAGTAAATTAAGTAGACAATACTGAAGACTCTGAGTTGGTTCCAACATTGCGCAATTTTCTAATAAAATTTTATTATTTATTTCATGACCATATATATATTCTTTTCAACTCGTCATAAAAATTCATGCAATAGAGCGTTAATATTCCTAGTACAAAATGGCAGATATATTGTAATACTTCTTTTCTACAGACTATGCAGGAAGATCTCACAGGGGCTGCCTTCCACCCCCTCGACGATAATCTACTTATAACGCACGGTCGGGGGCATCTGACATTCTGGAACCGACGAAAAGATGGTTTCTTCGAGAGGACAGACATAATCAAACCCGTAAGCCGCGACAATTGGAACAACCTTATCCGTTCTCTCGAACAATTTGTTAACTTGATTTGCCTTTTTAAGCCTTCCCGTACGCACGTGACGAGCATCCAGTTTGAGCAAGACGGGGATGTCGTCACGGCGGATAGCGACGGTTTCATCACCGTCTACTCGGTGGATGCTGATGGAGCGTACTTTGTTCGAATGGAATTCGAAGCGCATAATAAAGGCATCAGTTCTTTGGTGATGCTATCAGAAGGCACGTTGCTCTCCGGAGGAGAGAAAGATCGCAAGATAGCCGCGTGGGATTCTCTTCAGAATTATAAACGAATAACCGACACGAAGGTACAATGTTCGAAAACATTTCAAAGTAACAAATTGTTTCAAGGTTCCAGCGGTAAGCGACTAATGAAAATATCAGGGTTCGAATCGCAGCCTAATAAAATCTAATCGATGGAATATTTTTCTTATCTTAAAGGTCAAGCACGACCTATTCCTTCAAAATAACGTTTCCTTTTGTAGTTGCCAGAAGCAGTAGGAGGAGTTCGTAGCATTTACCCTCAGCGACCGGGAAGAAACGATGGAAACATATACGTAGGAACCACCAGGAACAATATACTGGAGGGTTCTCTTCAGAGAAGGTTCAATCAGGTGGTGTTTGGCCATGGTAGACAGTTGTGGGGACTTGCGGTACATCCTGACGACGAGGTGTTCGCCACAGCAGGCCACGACAAGAATATTGCTCTCTGGCGAAGACACAAATTGTTATGGACAACGCAGGTAACGAATTGAAATAAATTTCGATGATAATTTAATCGTAATGAATTTGTACTATTAATTAAGCGTTCTTGTAGGTCGGTTTCGAGTGTATCTGCATCGCTTTTCATCCTTTTGGAGTGGCACTAGCTGCTGGCTCCTCCGAGGGTCATCTTCTGGTTTTGGCAGCAGACACCGGTGCGGCTGTGGCTACCCTTAGAGTTTGTGGTTCACCTTTATCATGCATTGGCTACAATCCAAGTAAAATACGATTTTAAGAAACAGTATAGTACATAGAGTTGAAATTTAATATAGACAGGGACTAAATTTACGAGTTGGCTTCTTTTAAACAGCTGGAGAAATCGTGGCGATGGGTTCTCAGAACGGTAGCGTCTATCTCTTCAGAGTATCTAGAGACGGATTCTCCTACAAGAAGAGCAACAAAATACGTGGAACGCAACCGCTGATGCAGCTCGACTGGAGTTCTGACAGCAGATTTCTTCAGACGGTCACGCAGGACTACGACCTAGTGTTCTGTAACGTTATTCGTTCATTACATTAGAGCGTTGCTTATCAAATTTAATCACAATCATATTTTAAATATAACATAAATAATATTACTTCAGGGGACGTGAAAGCGTTGTCATCAGAGAAGAGTCCGCTAGTCATGAAGGATGTCAAATGGTACACTCATAATTGCATGGTTGGCTACATGGTGTCTGGTAAGTATAAATTAGTTCCAATAACGATATAAATATTCAGTTGTAAGATTATAATCGCTATTGTTCGCAGGAATGTGGAATAATCGTTATTATCCATTAACCACGGTTCTGACTACATCCAGTAGATCGGCTGCTCATGATATGCTGGTCAGCGGCGATGCAGAAGGCTACCTGAGACTGTTCAGATACCCGTGCACCAGTGCTAAGGCTGAGTACGTTGAGGAAAAAGTGTACAGTTCCTTGGTGGCCTGTGCCAGATTCCTTTACAACGATCAGAACGTCGTCACTGTCGGTGGAACTGATGCCGCGCTAATGCTATGGGAACTCGTTGACGAGTAGACAGGAGATTTGCCATAGATTTTCTCGATATTTTTCCATTTTACCCAAGGTCTAACTACGGACCGTTTGCCCGTTTAATCTCGAAGAGATTCCGACGATTTACTTTGTCATGGAACTTTTTTAATACCAAACGCAGGGAACGTTTATCATTTTATACTGGATATACCGTTCAACCCTGAGAGAAAACATTGTAGCGATTTTTACCATTCGACTTGATTCGGTTACTTTTGGTGCAGGAATCTGTGGAAGATTTATTACCGACTATAATGTCGGTTCATTGTCATCCTACTTTCACGATTCCTTTTATCGGGAGCCATAAATGCTTGTCGCTGATAACCGAGTCGAAAAGTAATCACCGCTAGAAAATTGTTGTACCCTTACATCGTGTCAGTGAATCGTTTCAAGGACGAATACAACATATTTTTAACGTTTTAAATACCAGTTTCGTACCGCAACGATGCGATCGGTATCGCTCCCTCCAACCCTGAAGGTTGTTGCATATAAAATGCAGTCTTTTTCAAGCACGTTTTGATTAATGAACATTATTTTTAACGAGGATACAGCTGACGAAGGTTCTATGAATAAATCAGTCATTTCATATGCAACAACTTAATAGTTTCATACTAATCAGGGCGATCACTGTTTTCGACGAAGGAAAGATATGATCCGGTTAATGAAGATCGCAAGGAAACATTTATGACTATTATGAAACTGTGAAACTTTAGCCATGGAAATGAGCACGCATTGCAAAGGTCTATCTTCCCTTCTATCGATTGTTTTGTCATTATTGTCGCTATAATTTCTTGTACAGTCGCGTGCAGTCGTGCGCTTTCTTTTTGGGGTAAGAGGTAGTGTAACTTCCTACATCTCATCGGTTTCACCGTTTACATTGAAATATTCACAAATTTAGTAAGATTTGGCTAATCCCCGTTCCTAATTCCCATAGCCGAGATTTCATATTCTCCTCGACTTCCAAAATGTACAGAAACCCCCGAGCCTTCCCCCTCCCATGAGAAGGTATCTTTGCACGTGACTGTCCATGTTTAGCGATAACCAACGGCGTACGATAAACGTTATCACGCTATAACGATGCAGTACACATTAAAGGCGTAATGAAAACGATACACGTAGACACATTATTAAATGTGTACCCGTAGGAATAATTAAAATAAAATGAAACAATGTGCGCACGTTCGGGAGCGTGCTATCGGGGTGCTGGCGCCCCTTTGTAGACGATAAGTAACATAGATTTAAAATGAAAAAATCAAGAGGACGAGAAACGTTTCCAATTAACACGCACTCTTGTATGGGAACCGACGGTCGACTTGTTCTTTCTTCATTGTTTCGAAGATTTTTAGAGATAATACGTATAATGCTGTTGCGGGTCAACGCGCATTCCTCTCTCTCCGTCGATCATTCCCTTGTTTCACACTGATAATTTCTAGAAGAAAAAGAAAAAATACATAGAGATTATACAGAAAGTTTCAACGATATTATAAATATCTATACATACGTATATAATACATATACATATAGCAAGTAGATGCAAATGATAACACGAGGATCTCTAACATGTTTAGCAAAACTACACACGGGATCGTCACTGCCATGGCATCGAGTTCAAAATTTGCTTCATAGTCTGTGGGATGTGTCAGAAAATTAATTTCTTATCAAGTTTTGAAACGACATGAAGCAAATTTAGTAAAATAATACTTAAGCTATCTATGTTAAATAATAATAAAAAAAATAATTTTAAAAACATTACTTTATAGGATACAATTTTTGTAAACATCTGTAGATGATAAATGCATCCGTATCTTATGAAGCATCGTCTAAAATATATCTAGTACACCATAATCGCAGGCAGAAGTAAATTTTGGTGTTCGATGCGCCCTGAAACAAAAACGAGAAAGGATTCAAACGATCCCACGAATGTTTAGCATGGAAAAATCAGTGTAGAAAGGCTATCTTAATACAATAAATTCTGCACGTTAGATAAACGATGATGTATTATTATAAATATTAATGATTCAAAGACAAAGGATACCCATCTTGTGACTCAAAGCGATTCTTTATTATTAATCTGATATCTTACACTATGAGTGTTCCTGGTAAGCGTCTAAGTGGTTCATTTTGTTTTTCATCATCTCAAACACAACATGGAAAAGTGATTGCGCCCGGTTTTTATTTTTGTGCTAATTTATTGTCGCATCGCTCTTCAACGGTCACGTTTCCCTTCTCCTCGAACATTTCTATGCTCTTTTTTAACATATTACACAGAAACGATCGAGGACAATGTTGGAACAAATTTTTGCTCGAAATTTTCATGCGCAGAAGTACAAAGAAACAGTGTTTGATCGCAGAGACAAAAAGAACATTCGGGACAAGTGATAAAAAAATAAACGTTATCATTAATTGTGCACATTGGTAAGTTGGTCACGGTTACATCTAAAGAAAAACCAATTAACTCAAAGCGTCAAGGACGAAACAAGTTTCTTATCGCGTTCTTCTTTTTCTTTTTTCTCTTAGCCAAGTTTCGCTTCGTAACGATTTATCAATTGTTTCGTCAGCGTTCAAGTAACGGCACAAAACACTAATCAAAAGATACGCATAGATAATGAGCGCATGAAACATTTGAATCGAACAGAAATGTTGTTTCAGAGCGTGCGAGAAAGTTCAACGGATCAAGAACAACGTTCTTCGGTTTCTTTTTCTTTTTTCTCTTCGTTTTCTTTCGCTCGAGTAAGAAGTGACATTTTGCGTAAGAATTACTCCATTCTTCCTCGATGATCATACGGACTAGATTTAAATTAGAAGGAGGAAAGCCGCCTGACCATGCACGTGTGCTTGGAAGCTTTCGTCACTTTTCCTTTCTTTTTCTCCTATCATTGCCGAGGAACTTTTCTTTCCTTATTCTTTTGTACATTGAAAAATCCTCGGTGTACGTGTGTGTTTTGTTGTGTGTCAACTTACGTGTAACGAGTGACGCTCAACGATAATAATAATACTTTCGTCTACTCCGATCGGTCCGGGTTCTATCAACAAATTCGAAGATCTCGGCATTATATAAATAAATAACAACTATATGAAACAATACTTCTCTAAAATTACAGAAATTTACAAGTCCTACAGTCTCTAAGGTTTCCCAATCGACGTTTCCATTTTTCCCGCCACGTTTCCTTTCTTTCTATCTCTGATGCTGATCCACTCTCATCTCCACTCATACGCTTTTACGTTCTTTCTTTCTTTCTTTCTTTCTCTGTACAATACGATGGAATTATTTGAAGATTCTTGGAAAGGGCCAACTTTGGTGAACAATTGAAATGGTTCTTGAAATCCTTTTTTGACGGGTGTGGGGTAATAGATAGCACCACGTCGCATTTAGAAAATCCGACTTCGGAAGATAATAAATACTGCGTGAAATTGTCAGGCCGAAATTCAATACTCCAATATAATTCTTACGTATCCATTTCTGAAACACAACACTGGATACGTCTCTACACATTTCTCTCTCGCACACTCTTTTCCTGCAACCAAAAGTAAACAAACGTAAACAAAAGTAGTAAATTAAAAAAAAAAAAAATTAATAGGTTTTGTAGATTGTTAACACGTTGACTGGCATAGTTGAAATAGCCATTATTACACTAGGGGCACTTATCAGCTATCATTATTATCAAAAATTTATTTGGTTCCTTTTTATTAATGCTATCACATTATTTTAAAATACTATCTGTATCTATTCCCAATTACTAATTAGTCGTTTTAATAGCGCTGAGAATTTCCCCTCTGTTTCACACCATGGCAATCAGCGTGTTAAAATGTTGTCTTTTGACTTCGAAGAACACTGCCTGCAGTTCCAAAGTAAACATTCAACAATAAAGAAGCAGACAATGTTCCTACCAATCTATCGATACAATTAATATAATATTAATAATAATAATAATAATAATATTCATCATCCTCATTTCTTCCTCTCATTCTCTCTCATTCTGTTCTAGCATGAGTTTCGAAGATTAACTGTCGGTGCTAATTGTCCTGTTTTATTTGTTCTCTTTGTACAAAGGTAAAACACGAAGCATCGAACAGTTTTGTGTCCCGAAACACAACCTGAACGTATCTTTTCACCACACATTCTTCTTTCTGTTTCTTTGCCATTTCGTGTGTTCCTTTTTTTTTTTACAGCATCGTCGAAAGACATTGTAAAGTCAGTCTTTGGTCGACTAACCCGCTAGAATGTTTGAAAACGTGCTCAGATAATACAGCAGAATGCAAAACGCTTTTATTTAGGCACGTACTTAGAATTTGTTTCGTCCATCCACCGTCGTACACGTTCGCTTCACTCCTTCGTCTTTTGTCTCTGTAAGCGTACAGGCACAGTTCACATATACACGTTATCACATTCGTACAAATCTATTATACGTAAAGCGATACAATTTCTGTTGTGTACAGTGCTTTTATTTTATTTTTTTTCATTTATCATCCTTCTTGAGTCTCTTTAAATAATACGCTTGCCAGTCTCCCTTCGTATTCGAGATTGAACTTCAGACGCGCCGATGCTAATTACAATACACTGAAACTCTCACCAGGTATCTCTACAAAGAACTCGAATTAGAAATGTTTAGAAAAAAAAAAAAAAAAGGAAAAGCAAAATGTAAAGAAAAGATAAAACACGAATGGAAATCGAGCAATGGGACTACACGCTAATGATTATTGAAATCTAAAAACGAATTAGCAGTCTATTCATCTTATTTGTCTAAATTGCTGCGTTGCACCGATACCGCCAACAACCATGTAATTGCTGCTGAGATTTCTAAACGATTCTGTTTGGAATAGTGGAAAGACAGACAACCAATTCCGTTCAATGTCCTTCTTCAGGATGTAAAGAAAAAAAAAAGAAAAAAAAAATGGAAAGACGAATAACAAAGGAAAGGTCGGACAAGCAAATGGATAACCAGACAGCCCGAGTTTGTATTGGTAGCACCACTCATTTTCTACGCAGAAGACGTCGAAAGTACCGATTTACGTGTTGTCTGGGATTAATTCGCAATGTTGCGTCTCTGTTTGCTCCTTTATACACGAACTCCTGGATCCATTTTCTTCATGTCCCTCTGCTGTCCTCGAGTCTTCTTCGTTTTCTGTGCAATCCTTAGCTGTCTGTACTTCTCCATTGATATCCTTCTTTTCCTTTAAATGACTGCTTGATGTCTCATCATTCACAGATTGAATGTTTGATTCATGGTCACTTTTGCTCTCACTGATATTTATAGAAACCGATTCTTGTGATGTTTTATCATCATTCTGAATTTCTACTGTCCTTTGATTGCCGTTTACATCAGACGTTTCATCCTGCACTTTCGACCTTTTTACACGACCTACCGTGCACGTGTTATCTGCCGCCACGTCGATGTTCCGTTTTCTGGACGTATGATTTTCAGTCGACGATTCATTGTTTTGACGTGCAGTTTCTGAAACAGGTGTAGCGGTCGTTACGTTTGATTCCAGTTGATTTTCAACGTCTGTTTTATCGTTCTCCATGTTAACGTCCAGGTAACACATCTTCGAAGCGTCAGGTGGTTGATTGTCGCTATTATGACCAGGTGTATCGTCGTAACAGGGCGTCGAACTGGGAGCATAAACATTTTCCAGTTGGTCGTATTGACTCATGGACTCGTTACTTTGTTGACTGATCTCCGACAAGTTTCCTTGTTTAACTTCCTCTTTCTTGAACAGCTCTTTCTCGTATTCTTTTCGTTCAATTTCCCTCGTCTTCTCGTCTATCCGCTCTTGCCGCTTGGATGAGTTTAAAATCGAATTATCCGGAGATTCTTGAAAAGGGCCAGCTTTGGTGAACAATTGAATCGGTCGTTGAAATCCTTTCGACGGGTGTGGAGGAATCGACAACACCTCGCATTTAGAAAATCCGACTTCGGACGATAATAAATACTGCGTGAAATTATGGGGACGAAATTCGATACTTCGATAATTTTTGTATATCCGCTCCTGAAACACAGCATTGAATACGTTTTTAAAATCATACAATTAAACGGACATTTCAGAAAGAGAATTTTTTAATACTTACTGTAAGATTCTTTTTCTTTGTGTAACTACTCCAACCTTGCGGTTCTAATATTAAAACTCCACCCGGTCGTAATTGCGCATACATGCGTTTGAAAGCCTGCTTTAAACCTGCATCTCCAAAATTTAAATGAATCCATTTAGTTAAAGACAAACAGAGAATCGTATGAAACTGTGGTTGCTCCGTACATAGTAGAGTATCATCCTCGAGCACGTAGTTACCCTAAAAATAAATACATTTAGATATCTTAAAATTGAAACGATTAATATAGTTTATGTAATTTTTCGGTCTGATAGAATACCTGCACGAACGTGACATTATAAGGAAAACCTTTATGACTTTTATTCTTTGTAAAACCTGGAATATCAACCGGACCGTAATTGATTGGCATAGATATCGGGAAGAAATTTACATCCTGATGATCATTGTTTTCGTTCCTGGCTGGAGACTGTACACAATTAACATAGTGTTTGATATTTTTTCTAGCAATATTGATGAGTGTTCGATCAATGTCAATACCAGTTACACTTTTGGCTGAAAAATCTCGGGCAACAGAAAGGGTAATGTGACCAATGTTGCAACCAATATCAAGTACATCTTTCCCGACGAATAAATGTTTGCGTTGTGCAAATATTGTCAGTCTTGTGTCCACTTCGTGATAAGAGTTACGATACCCATAGTACCTATTGTAGTTGCCGTATTGGTAATGTGCATCCTTCTCTCTAAAGTTTGGCATTGTTTGTTTCTTTTTCTTATCTTGGCTCGGCCGATGCTGAGGTCTGGATTTCCATGCTCCAGGTTGAGGAATAACAGGGCTAACAATTTTATCTTTAGTATCCACCTTCCTTAATCTTTTATCCTTAGGTTCTTCTAAACCCTTCAAACGTAATTTATTTTTATCTTTCTGTGGACTCTCTGGTTTAGATTCCTTAGGCTGATTGGGTGGAGGTGAATTTAACGGTGCCTGTTGTTGTTCTGTCTCCATACTTTCAGATACACCTTGTTCCATGGGTTCTGTAACATCAATTGTATCAGCCTCTTTAGATGTGGTTTCAGCTGATTCGCTTACATCATCTTTTCCAGAACCTGAAGATGCTCGTTTTTTCTTTCTGTTTCTGCGTTTGGAACCTTTCTTTGTTGGGGATATAAGTTGTTTCTCATATTCATCATTATCATTATCGTTACAATTATTTAGATTCAAAGGATCACAGATATTTGGTGGTATTATCACTTCGATAACCTCCTTTTTATGCTTAGGCGTTGGTAAAGGGCTAGACTTAGGTGTAACTGCATTCATAGCTCTATTTATTTCTTCATCTTGCATACTATTTAAATTTAAAGGATCACATATGTTGCCACCAAGTAAAAATTTTGTCGGTGGAATAATCACACCCTCCTTCTTTCTACGCTTATACGGTGGAAAAAATTTACCATTGCTGGTGAAACTTTGCAAACGTTTTCTTCCAAATTTAAAATGCCGACTATCTTCATGCTTGTGCTTTTTATGAGATGGATTAAAAGTCTTTCTTGACTTTTCATTTTCTTTCTTAGTAATGTGACCCACTTTGGAGGAGCGATCAACTTGTGCCGATGACATCTTGTAAACACTAAAAATTTAAAAAGAAAGGAAAAAATTAAGACAATTAAGAGTATAATTGCAGAGTACAAAATGAGCATAACAGATTAACCTACATCATGTAATATTACAAAAATTACATGTTATATTCGTTAAACGCGACATACGTAAATTCTACATACGGAATGAAAATCTCAGAAGTAAAATTTTGAGTTAAACCGTTACAGAAAGGGTCGTTTCGTTCCATTTTAAAATTAACTGACTGTATTGGACACTTCAGAAAGGTTTTAAATCAATTATAAAATCCGATGTATAAATATTTATTTACATTATATTCGTAATTTTAAGGATGATATTCTTCTGCAAGTAAAGTAATCATTCGTCCCGCGAAACGTTCGTAATCACAAATGTTCAACTCGCTGCGTAAATTTATCATTCCCGCGATCGCGCATGCGCAGATTATGGTTTATGCGTTCTGTAAACGGATGGTCGCCAATACTTCGAGACTTCGTTCTCTATTTCTTCTCTTAAATGCCACATTATGTCCATAAACTTACCTTTAAACGTTTTGGATACGATTTCGGTTTCACCTCGACGTACTTTTTGCTCTCATTAAGCACAAAAATACACGTTTTCCCCGAGAAATGTACTACACCCAGCTCCAAACTGCCGTTGTGCGCCCATCAACGATGGCGAATAGCTGCTTTGGTTGCTTTGCTTAAACTCCATTTTCTATGTGGGTACCCGAACGAGCCGAACACAACTTCGGGAATTTTCGGTAGTGAAACAATTTGATCGGATAGAAACAGTTTTCCGAATACTTAAAATACATGAAATTGCTTTAAAATTGCAAAAAATTATGTAATAAGATTATTTAAATGGTCTAAAAGTAATTTATAGGGTTATAACGTTTATCAAACGTTATAAATATTCAAATTTATCCTGTTCTTTGTGCACATTTTAATGTGTTATTCATACACATAATATCAAATCTTAAAAATAACAAATGTTTTGTACACACAAAAATAACATAACGAAATTTAATTTTATAATTTGTTTGTAACTGCCATATTTTTGAAAACTGCGTGCGACGAAATTCACTCCACCAATCGTAGCGTTGGCGGCAATTGTAAAATTTTACAAAAATAAAATCAACCTTTACCCTTAATTATTCCTCATTGTTACGAATGTACGAGTAATTTAAAGGCGAATTTGAAATCATCTAATATTATTTATGAAGCAGATCCTTGAAATAGAAATTTAAACAAGCCACTTTATACATTTGTCATTTGTTATAAAATTTACATGCAATTGGTTCGTTATTTTACACAAATACCGTGCAAGACGTCGTGCGAACCCCATTATAAAGGAGGCGGGTTTCTTGTTCACTCGTAATTTTAGTCATCCGCGAACGCGATTTTTTTTTCTGATAAATTACGTTATTCTCACCTTCGAGATACGTCGTTAAATTTTTTCACTTGTACAGTGTTCTCTTCCGTGACGCAGTTAAATAATAATTAGGTGTTCTCTCTTTCTACGTAACTTCGATCAAGCAGCAACATATTTAAAACAATATGCAGCGTAAAAATTTTCTGTTTGAACGATCGGATTTGGATCAGCCAACTTCCACGGTATTGTTCAAAAAATGGGAATTCGAAAAAGAAGAATTTTCCACCTCGTCGACAAATTTGTTGTCACAGGTACTATTGACTAATAAATCACTTAAAAACAGCAAAATAGGTTCAGATTTACGTCTAATTTTTTTGCAGTTCAATTTATCTCGTACGCTTGGTGAGAACACGAATATCTTGCCTTTTTATACAACGCCACCGATGGAAATGAAAATTGCATCAATGCCAAAAGCGCCGATCAAACAGAAAAAGCTTCCTCGAAAGGGAGATTTAAAGCCAAAAAAGTTACAGTATTCAGACGAAGAATCAGAAGTTTCTACCGCCGTGGATAGCGGTATACACTTCGAGTCCATACACTCAAACAACGCACTATTCTGCAAACATACCGCGAAATACAATAGATTTGATTCTTTTCAAAAATGTACACGCAGATTGCGGCCTATGTTAGATAAAATTAAGGGGCAAACGAACGATAAAGAAAACGATAAAAATATTGTAAATCATAGATCTACAAATACACCAAACAGCAGAAATAATTTAGGACAAACGTCATCCGTAGGTAGGTGTATAACGAATGATACAAAGTACACACTTGCATTGAAAACAAAAAACATAAATGTTAAAGAAAAATTAACTCATTTTCGTCTGTAACAGTATAGGGTAGCTGTTAATTTAATTGTATAAGTATGTTATCATTAAGGAAAAATTGTAATAGAATTGTATGATATAATACTATTTTATAAGGTGATAGATTTATAATGAGTAAAATTAATGCAAACTTAAAATTAATCAGACATTTTATTTAATGTTATTGGGTTACTCAGAGATTTTATTTGTTCTTCAGTATTTAATTCAAATACTGAAATATTTTCTGATCATAATGATAATTATGAATGGAAAGATATACTATATTGGCTACAACCTCAAAGAGATATTGGTCTATGGGTCCAGTGCTGTAGAAAAGACTGTCACAAGTTTAGATATGTTGATAACTACCATGATCCAACAGATGTACCCAAAAAATGGTTCTGTGAAATGAATTCTGGTATATAAATTCTTATAAAATTTTATTTATAATCTTGCACATAAAAATTTAGTATTATGTATCTTATTTTACAGATAAGTCAATAGCATCTTGTAGCATACCAGAACAACCTATATCACCTGCTGATAAATCTAATTTGATTGAAAATACTTATAATGCAGGTAGCATTGTTTGGGCACGTGTTTCTGGTTTTCCTTGGTGGCCTGGAATAGTTAATGATAACCCTGACACATTTGCATACTATGAATTACAGAAAAAAACAATTAAACCTGTAATTATTTGACAATTTTTTGTTACTATTTATAATTTTATATACTAAACAAAATATCTTTGATTTATAGGTAAGATATTATGTTACATTTTTTAACGAAGAACAGCTTGATGCTGCTTGGATTCATAAACAAAATCTTAAACCATTAGCATCACATAAATATAGCCAAGTTATTAAAAAGGTACTGATTTTTGTTTCAATTAATTCTCTTACTGTTAATATAAATAACAACCACTTTTATTGCAGACAAATTATTTTGGAATAGAATACAAACAACCCTTAAAAAAAGCATATCAAACAGCTTTAAGCGCTCTCCCATTATCAATTCTAGAGAGACTGAGAAAATATAGTTTCCTGGCACAATATGAAAAATTTTATGATACAAATAATAATGTTAATAGACCTATTACCCAAACCTCTCAGATGGAAATAGTAGAAAATTCAGATGATGAGAGACAACATTCAAATTCGAGGAAACACATTACGTTAAAGGAGTTTTATTTAAGCACACTTCAAATACCAAATTTCAAAACAATTTCTGTCATAAATAACAAATAAGGTATTTTCTTATAAAACAATAAAGAATCAGAACTCATTTCACTCATATTAAATATTATTTAGTCTACTTGTTTTCATAAAGAAATTATGTAAAAATAATGTATAATTTTATGTTTATAAATTTCTGTAATTCACATGTAATTGAATACATAACATATATGTAATAATTAAATTGTATATTTATTACGTGTTATATATCAATGACACAGACGATGTATAGGATCATTGACTACAGATCAAAGAACATTGGACAAGCCTTTGTTTTCAAGGGGTCTTGAGGTTATGCTTTGAAAACGGGCGCCATCTGCTCTATCCTAGCCGACAATACCGACGTCACTCAAACCGCCATTTTGTCAGCCATCTTGTTGCGCACTAAATTTGCGCACTCTATGATTTAGAAGAATAATCGTGAGAACTCTACATGACCGACTTGATTAGCGATTAAATAGTTACCTACAGAGTATTACTTATGCCCTCGTTAATTCGTCAATTAACAATGTGAGTGCAGCACTAAACTGTAAAACTCTGCGATTCGCCATAATTGACCTGAAATTGTTAAAGAATTTTAAAACTACTTTACAAACTATTTATATTCCCGTTAATGTTATCCTTAAATCAATGATCCATATACATATATTTCCTCTGTAAATAATTTAAAGTCACTCAAAAAAGGCCACGAGGAAAATATAAAATATATTCTTGTTCTTAACGCAATTGATGTGGTAGATAATTAACATTTTCTTGAATGTCACAGTATCCTTCCTCTATTTTAAGTATGTACAAAGGTTATCGTTGCTTAGCCGAGATAAAATCAGAACCACTATTGAATATCTATTTTACAAGATGTAAAATAGAAATTGTACTCTGTCCAGTACACACATTTATTTTTTCCTCGACCTCTTGCGACGATAAGATATTCCAATTACACTTTTATATTCATATATGAAGTTGGCAATGTCGTATCAGCTACTGTACGAATATCATTATGACCGTTTAATTGTTTATCAAGGTAAAACATTTTGACCAGGATAAATGAATTTAGGTTAATTGTGAAATTGACGATATGTACATCATTGATTATAGGTACATCGGTAACATCGTAATATCCGTTGAAACATTCCTTGGAAGATAATATATAATTAATCCCTCGTCGTTCTTCAAACAAGCAGTTTCAACGATGGATCGCATCACGAATTAATTAAGACCACTTGTCAACACCGATTGTTAATGCAAATATCCCTCTGCAAAGAATCATCGCGACATAAATGAATTCCTGCGGATCATCGTTGGACAGCTGTGCCATGGTAATTAAAATGAAAATGTTCGTCGACGATGATGCTGGTTACCAACCGGGTGCCGTGACGATTCTTCGACGATGTCGCCAGTTGATTAGAAACGTTTTCTCGAACGGAAATCGAACATACATAAATATGACTGTAAATCGACAATGTTAATGTGGCGCAAAGTTCGGCGGGGTCGACGGGTCAACGTGACGTCAGCGGATACGGAGACCCTCGACAACGTGGTGAACTGCAACAATATTTGCGTGTAAAGTATTTCGAGTTTGCATGTGATAAATTCGTGGCTAAGTATGCCGACTTCCAACGATGTTAATAAGAAAGTTTCTTCTTTCTCCAATTTAGAAAATTTTCAAAAAATATCTTCAAGACCGATACCGAGGAAGCGATATTGGTTCGGTGAAGATATTATTTTAAATGATACATTTATCGAACTTTTTCGGTTCTCTATCATCGAGTAATCCGAAGAAAACATTCTTTCCCCAGTGTAAAGTTACATTCGGTGTATTTTTTGTCCGTTTCAGCTGGTCGAAAGAGGAGAAGAAATGCGAAAGATGGAACAACATAAATTCGAATGGACGGTCGTGAAGCCTGACGGTTCTTTCGATGACCCGTGGTCCACTCTCTGATCCTTTGCAGTTAACACTCCCTCCCGTTGGCTTTGGAAAGAAAGGAAAAAAAAAAAGAAAAAAAAAACGATAACCCCAGATACCGTAGCGGCCACATACGTGCTCGTTATCGTTCTCGTAATAGTCGGACGATCGTGTTGCTAACCGAGGTACTCGGGTTATCTGGCTTGTTTGTCCTTCGCCACAATTTCGTTACGTTTCTTCGTGCTTTTCCTCGCTTGTTCTTTCGTCAGGATATTTCGTTAATTCGCGACCGCAATGCCGATAATTATTAGTCATTTCCGTTTTTACCGGTTGAGCAACGAATAAAGGTTTAGATTTTATCATGGCGCCAACGTTCTTTAGCGAGCTCGAGGAATTCGTTAACGATTTTGTAGCGAAGATTATAACGTATGATAGGTAGATTTTTCAACTAGAGATTACGCGGAAAGGAAACTATTTCGGTGAATTTCGAAGCGCGTGTAACAGTGGACAAGGAGGGGGTGTCGTATATATTTTTAATGCACCCTACGTGGCTGCGCCATTGCCACGAGAAATAACTGGGAAAGCGTTGAACCCGACACGTGGAAATTCTATTTCTTTTAGTATTCCTTAATCGCGTCTCGGCTGCTTTTCAGCCATCATTTCCACCGAGAAACGAAATCCTCGACCGGTGATTACCGCTAGAGTGTGTCACTTGTTAACAAGTATCGATAAGAATGCAAAATACTTAAGTAGAATGTAATCAGAGCAGCAATTTACTCGAACAAGTAACAACTTACGTGACAATATCCAAGTAGCAACATTTCGCATGGAATTTATCGATGAACCGTTTAAATCAACTCCACTGATGATCAATGCAACATGATAGCGCAATGCTGGATTGCATTTTAATTACTTTTAATGAGCGAAACGTTGGATGCAGGATTATACTTGTAAAGGAGACATTTATTGGTCATAAAAGGTATGTTAGCTGTATCTTGAAACTCGAAGAGGACAGAGTCAGATGGTTTCATGGCAGCACGTTTAGGAACCACCGTACAATGGGGGCGTACGTCGTTGACAAACATGGGAGCGGCGTATTGGGTCGATGGTTAAAAAGAAAAAAAAAGAAAAATGGTAGAACGGGAACCGAGATATAGAGAGTGAATATACCCTGACTCGACGACCTTTCTACCTACGTTTGCATGTATTTCACTCGCTTTATACCTAGGCGTGGCCTGTATGTGTTCCCTTGCCTCTGAACTATCTGGCTTCCGGTATAATCGTGCAGGAAAACACGGGGATAGAAGAATTAACATTGGATTAATGCAAAGGCTTGTTTCTAAGAGGTAAATTGACCCTCGAGGGAATTTCGTTTAGAGGATGATTCATCGTCTCGAAAAATATTCCACTTTCCATCGATAATCGGTAATAGGTTTCAAAGTAAAACCTTTCGCTGGCCAAACGAGAGTTTAACGAGTAGCCAGGAATGCGAGGAGCAACTGCAATCGAGCCTCCAACGAAAGTTACGCCGCGTCGAGCGTTCCGCGAGACGTCGATTTACAAAGCGGCTCCCACAAGTATTCGCCCACTTACTATGCTGACAGACATTGAATTATATCCTTAATTAGCCTCACGACGAAGCAACAAACGTTACAGAAATACTTGGATACGATTTATTGTATAGTATTCGTTAAAAGTACTTTATTTTCTTTAATACATAACTGGGGTACTAGATCAGGTTACCCGCATAAAGGATTTGGGATATGTTCATTTACTTTTTATTTTATACAGGCCGCTATCAGATATAGAGGGTCGATTGGACGTTCAATTGAGAGGAGTCGTTGGAGAAGCGAGGAAATTATCGAGTTTGCCAGGATCGGTTTTGCATAATTTCACGGTCTCTGGTTTCGCGGCCGTTGCAATAAGAGTCCGTGGCAGCGTGTTGCTCTTAGCGATACGTTCCTAAATGCGTTTCTAAAAACGCGCCCTGTAAAGTCCTCCTCTAAATGTGACTTTAACGAGTCAGCATGAGGAACGAGAGGAGAACGGGGAACGACCTGTGCGGATTCGGGCGCGGTCAATGCCGTCTAGATGCTCGCTATTACTATCCGGATTGCCTGGTATTTTTGTCATGGCCTACTAATACACTCCGCAAATTCTTCGCCCTACCACCGGCCACTGTTCGACGATGACGTGGCCGAGGAAATATACCGATCGTGAGTCCCGTGTCACTGGCCGTGATGACCAATTTCTTTCCTTTTTATTCGTTGAAAACGAGCCAACCAAGCCCGACGGCGGCGCATCCTCGCGCCGCAACTTTCAAAAAGGAAGATACCACTCCGTTGGTTACTGTTCGATTTAGGTTGCTCGTTAGCCCATTAGTCGAGGCTCGAATTCTCTCGTCTGCTAAATCTTATAGAAATTCAAAAGCGAAACGGAATTTTCGAATAGAAATTTCTCAGTGGAAAGAATATACGTTAGGGACGAAGGTTATCGATATATTTATTTCGTTCTTCCTTCGAAGGACATTGAATTTTCTAGCGTCGAGTAGCGAGGAAAGCGGCATACTAATGCGTTTAGTGGCCATCCCGAGAACACACAATGGACGCAGCTAAATATTCAAAACAGTTCAACCTTCCATATATTCATGACCATCATCCTTAGGGAGGAAAGAAAGGAAAATAGATGCATTTGCATTTGAAAGAGGAACGATTTGTGGGTCAGGAAGCTTTCAATACCCCGTTTCCATGAAACGTGCAGTGACCACCTTCAGTTTTAAGAAAACTGCACTTAACTCTAAGGATATTCTCTATAAGGGACACCGAAATGTTAGACTACGATTAAATTAGATTAATTTAGACAATTATTTATCTTATTATTTCTAACAATGTTTTAGGAAAAAAAATGTATAACACAGTTTGTGAGATTTTTTCGTTTGAATGAAAAAAAGGAGTTATCTACTTTCAGTCTCGTAGTGGTAACAAGTTTTCCATCCGTGTTTCATCACGCTCAAAGACGAAACGAGTCGATGATGCAACATCGGACATATTCGTCCGATTTCATCGAGCATATTATCTGTTCGACTTATTATTGATAGCGCGCCTCTCGGCCTATTTCGTAAGGAACGTCGGGAGCGCTAGTTGTAAAGGAGATAAAATTTTTTGAATTTCGGCTACGAAGAAAACAAAGGGTCGTTGGGTCGTTCTTCAACGATAAGATATTACACAGGCGGAATATATGTACGTGCACCAGTTACGTAAATGGGTACACTAGTAAACGAGAGATGAGATTTCATCCAACGACAAGTACATACATAGAAACGATGTAAATCATCGTTGCAACGGATCGAACGTTCTGTTGGAACGCGTATCGTGTCCGGCAATCGAGGCAGATAAAGATGTGTCGTAATCCGCGTGGCCACGAGACACGGATCGAGCAGCCTTCTTCTCCAATCTATTCTTTCCCTGTTTTATTTCTTCCAAATATCAAATGATGCATAATGGGGTTCACAAGGTAAAAATGATAAACGCCGCGCAGCGGTTCTGTAACGAAGCGTTATCAAATGTGCGCGCCTTGAACTCGGTGACGAAGCATTCTGTCGCATGACATCGTAAAATACAGCGATACGCGTGTATTTGCAACTGTTACGTTGCCTACGATAACCGAGGACGAAATATAAATTTGCAAGACACTTAAGAGATTTATGACAATTTTCAGAAGCTACAAGAAATTTTAAAGCAACGTGTATTTTTTTTTTTTCAGTGGATAGAAATTATTTTATGTAGAATAAGCAATATACCTTGCCGCTTCTGTAGGTATACAATTAATTAAGAGAATACGGTAGCGATGTGCAAATGCAGTCATCGTCCGTGCTCACCACCTGCATCATTCACGGGGTGCGTTCGGCCACATCCCCGCTCCTGGTATCGCACGAACCCCTAACCCCACCGCGTTTCCGTCGCTCGGTGGAACGAACGCAGTCTCACGCACGTCGCGCTACCCCCACCATCAATCGGCGCGATGGAAATGCGCAACCGTGACTGGCGAACTTCTCGCCAGCCTCCGCGCAGCTCAGTCCGCGTCGCTCGTTCCAATAGTATGGATGGTTGTTCGTGCTTGGTCGTTCGCGTCCGGTCGTTCAAGTTCGTCTCGTTCCGTGTTCCGACGATCTTACGGTTGGCGTAACGGACTTGTTTCAACTTTAGTCGTCGTTTTGATTTCGTGACGAGCAGTTGATACACGCGTAATCGCGATCGAAACTTGGACGGGAAGGAAAAAGAAAGACGCCTCGACGGTGAAGCCGGTTCGCTTGCATCCTCTCGCATACACGTTGGCGAAAAAGGAAGGAAGTCCTACCCCTCGGTATACACGTCTCCCATCGTCCCCACTCCTTCGGTTCTTCGCTTTTTACTCGATTCCAAGCCTCTTTTCTCCACCTTACCAACGTCTCCTACTCTTTCACGCTCGTTCTCGATCGTGTGCCATGCTTCCGGCTGACAGTGCGGTTTTCGGGCCTGCGCGACTCGGGAATACATCCTTCCTTCTCCGGTGCGATTCTCAGTGATCTGCCAATCTCCTGGTTTTCTATCTTTCTGACCACCCCGGCTTGCATAAAGGAAGGCGGCGTCGAGTCATCGTGCACTTTGCTCGAGAATGCGTCACGTTTCGTATCTTGGACTAATGCACCGGTTCTTCCTGTCCTCCTCGTCGAGGAATCGATAGAAGAATCTACAGGACTTGGTCGTGAACGAGCTATGCCGAGAAATTCTGCCTAGAGGAACTACGGTCGGTGAGTGAGCAATTTTATTTGGAATTTTTTCCGCTTCTTATCCTGCATGCCAAGCTCACGTGGGTAATTAATTTACGACTTTCAACGAGCAATTTTATTATCAATCGAATTTTAATAAGTAAATAATATCGATAAATAATTGTCGGTTTTGTTTGTCAATTATCGAACGTTTACGATTTATCAATAGTCACGTCGCGCTGGAACGATGGCTGTGGTTATGTAACCCGCGTAATTTGAACATGGACGCCACGTGCATAGACTTCCGTTACTATTTTTATTCCGTTTTCCTTTTACTTTATTTTCTTTCTATTTTCCTTTCGACCAATTAGCATTGCAGATATTGTGTATTCCTTGTGTTGCGTTAAAGTTAGAAAGTTGCAAAAATTGCGCAGTACGACTACGGTAGTCCGTATCTTCACTTGAGAGTTTATCGAAAAACACGCGTACTCCGGAGTCGAGTCGTCAAGTCTAATTGTACCAGAGGAACGATGGAAATGGGTAGGCGGGTGTCGTTGGACACGGACACGCCCATTGGTTGGGCTCATCGTCAACGGTACGTTTCGCGAAGCTTAATTAAATTAAACGCTTTGTAGTGGTTTTCTAAGGTCGCTCGGTGTCGCGCCATATTTGGCCGTCTGTGAAGAACGTTTTCCTCTCGGTGGATTCCCATCCCGATATTTTTTCCTCCGTTTCTCTCTTTCCCTCCCAATTATTCGAGGATGATCTGGCCTGGCTATTATTAGATTCGTTTCAGTTAGAATCAGCAGAGCAGAGGGGGGGTCATTATTGAGAGGGCTGCGTTTCGGAGTCGTATGTCACGTGACGATATTCTATCGGGCAACGTTTATCATTGTTTTTATTTTTTTTAAATAATTTTCAAAATTAAAAATTTTTTTATCATCGGTAACAAAAACAATTGTTGTCAAAAAAAATATTTCATCGATTTATGAAATATGTTTTGAACTACAATATTTCTATATAACTATATCGTTGACTGGGACTTTACGCCCTTGTCCTAGGGACTAAAGCGAACGTTCGACACCAGAGCGCGTTGCGTGTTGTATAGCAACGGCTGTACTTATGCAGAGTGTGCGCGCGAACGCGTGTGCGAATAGTCTGGCGCCAGCAGGTGCAGTTAAATATAGCTTATGCAACGTGCATCCTTTCTTTTCTTCTTTCTCCTCCTCTCCCCGCCTTTCATCGAATAACATCGCGTAAACAAATTCCAAGGAGAAAACGATATTTTTCCCCCATCGAGAGAATTTCACTACTCTTCGAGACTATTTCTCACCGATCGACTACAGTCTCTGCGCGCGCAGCGAATTAATACAGTCACCTTGTTTACACCCGTTCGCGGCGAGATACCGACTCGTCCCGCGTTTCATAATAACTCGCGCGCACGACTTTGTTTTCCACGTTTCCGCGGGTAAGTAGGGAAGGGACCGCGCGGTGTCGAAGCTTCTCGAGACGTTCGTTCGTCACGTGACTAACGATACTTTACATTCGACGTTTGAATTGCGCGCATTTTCAGGTTAGATCGATATTCGCGTATCGATGCGTCGATTTCGAAGGGAGGTTTGAATTGCTCCTCGTAGGTACCACTGAACATTTTCGTTTTTTACCGTTCCCCCGATAAAGTCGGCCATCTTGAATGAAAGGAAAAAAAGGCAGATTAATGTTCATTATGGATATTAGCCTTCGGCCATTTGCATAAAGGCGGAGACGTTGATACAACTGGTCGCGCGATAACGAGCGACGGATGGCATGGCATGACTGGTCGCGAGATCCTTTCTTTTATCTTTTCCTTTTTCTCCCCATTTCGCTTTATCTCCCTGTTTTCTATTCGCTCGCCGGCACGTCGATCAACAAAAGAGCCGTGATTATTTTCCAATATACGACAATTTTATTTTAGTCATTGTTTTCGAAGGACTGCGATTTTCCCTGAAACTCTTACCCTCGCGTGGGAACGGATCTTTGTCGTCGTTACGTTATTTCGAATCCTCCCGCCTGGCAGGGAGGGGAGGGATGATATCTCGTAGAGAAAAATTCCTACTTAAGTTGCAAGCCGTGAGCCGCTTCATAAAACCGGTTACAAGATACACGGAAATGTAAATTCAACGGAGAGTAGAGGTTCGGAATACTACGAAAAAGAGAAAAGAAAAAATAATAAAGGAACTGCTCGAATGCAGCAGCCCCTTTGCGCGTATTCGTTTAGCCACGAAAATAACGTTGCTTGTATGTTGAATAAAATCTACAAGATAATTGTTGTACGTTAACCAAGAACGTACGAAAAGAGGCTGCTTAAATATTATTTATTTTATTGCATTATTCAGCAGAACGTACGAAAGTGGATTAAAATTTACATGCATAATTTAAGAGATAATGAGTTCGATGAGAACGCGACTCGTCGCACAAGTGTTCCGTTCTGTCGTTAAGCTCTCGAGTAAAATCGGATTTCACCGGTATTCCTATCGAAAGTATTAAAATATGCTCGCGATACTAGCCTTACGGTCATTCGACCTCGATTTTATAGACATCCGTGACGACACCTGCATGTTAACTCTCATATTATTCGGTCATTTTAATATTTAAAAGCATCTGTGAGGTAGTTACGCGCGCATCTGTACTCGAATAAGAATAAGAGAGAAAGAGAGAGAGAGTGAATTAGCTCTGTTAAATTCACTTACATACGTAATAAATGATTATGGAATCCAAGAATTATAATTAAAATTTATCGTACGGTTAATTTTGCTAGTTTTATTATCGTGTTATAATATACAGCTTTTTCTCTACGTGCGTCACAGGAAAGCAAATCAGGTGTAAAGTGCTTTCTGTTGTAACGCTTATGTAAGTAACTCGACTATGTAAGGAAAAAGAAGAAGAAAAAAAAAAAGAAACTAGGAAATTTTGTATTTGTCAAAAAGTATCGCGACGCCGATTCGTGTACGGCAAAAGGGTGGAGAGAGACAGAGAGTTTAAGAGGGAGACGAAGCACAGCGAGATGCCTTTAGGATCGAGTCTCCCTGACGGCGTTTATTTATTGCCAGTATTAATACCGAGCCCCGCAGAGTTGCTTGGTGATTACATAAAACATGCTTGCCCCTCCTACCATCGCAGGCAACCCCCTCGTCTCCACCCTGCTCGCCTTCTATCCGGACGCGATCCTATCTCTCGTGGTAATGGCACTTGGCGAACTATTCGAGAGAGTAAAAAATAAAAAAGAGGAATCTTCGATCGATTCCGTGTAGAAAAATTCACAGTTTGATTTTTACGATCGACACCATATGCACGCGTGGTTGAACTGTTGAGTTAATCTCAGGTATTGGTTGAGAATTTTCAATCGTTTCTGATTATGTTTCCTTCTCTTTGTTATCCTTCGCTTCGCGTCGCATACCTTGCCTTTGTTTAACACAGTTCTGACATATCACCCTGATGAATCCTTGCTCAAACGATATTGGTGATTCTCGAATCACCAGAGGGTAAATGACAGTATATTATTCAACCATTGTGTTGAGTAAATTGCTACAGCTTACCCATGATATCCGTCCTCATTGCCCATTGTCCTTGCACTTTATGAAATGTTCGCTTCTCCTTCGCTAACAGCCCAATCACAAGTGACTAATCGCCTTCACAAAAGAACCTCGGCAGTGCTTCTTTTGTGGTTATCTGCACGTTTTCTCTTTTTCTTATCTCTACCGTTTATTTGCACCTTGCCTCGCTATCATATTTTTTACGCTGATCGTATGAAACGCGAAGCGTACACCGACTTTTCTGCTTGATCCTTTGAAACCTTGTTGAAAGACTTTTCGTAAGTTACCGGAGATTGCCTTTTTACCAAATGCGTATGGCACTCGGTAACGAGAATCGTTTTTAAGAAAAAGAGAAAAGAAAGCAAAGGGCCTAAAAATGAAAAGAAAAAGAAATGAAAAAAAATACAAAACCATGGGCAGCACGGACGGGAAGGAATGGACAACGAAAGATGCATAAAAGGGCAAGGGACGATCCGAGGATGTGGATTAAATCTAAAAACATCGGACGGAGTATCTGTTCACATCTTACCGGGCAGCATTGGATTGCAGTTGAACCTTCTAATACTGTCAGGTAAAGATGTCGTCAGGATTCCGAAATCAACGAATTCACATCAGGGAAAATACTGCGGGTAAAAAGTATTCGGTTAGTAACTTACGTTGTTGGTATTACGAAAGTGTGGTTGCTTAAATTCTTACGCGTTCGAAGTAGTATGTCATTTTTGTAAACGGAGTGTGTGTAATGTACGAGTGCATCAGAACTGAGTTAACTAAATGCGAGGATCGTTCGAATCTCCACCAGGTTGCATTGTATAAATTTTCTTACAACGTTGTGGGGGATTTTGAATATAGGATAAAGAAGTACAATGGTACCTCGGTAGATGTTTGGACTTATACCGAATAGGACGTATACCAAACCAACCTTTCCCATATTTTGTTATACGATATCCTCACTTGTATGATCAGTCAGTTAATAAATACAACTCCGAATATAATCGATTATTAATTTAATTTTTCCTCTGAGATAATTATTTAAAAATGACAAAATTCATGAGCCAAATTTGTCACGTCCAAACAAGACGTATACCGAGGTACCACTGTACGTGGTATGGAATGGTTTCTAATTTATTCTTAATTAGGTACAAAGATATATTGTAATTGTTATACTGCGTTATAAAATAAAATTTGGTTAATGCAATGCCTTTGAGCTGTACAATGTAAAAGAACGATTGGTTATTAATTTTTCATCGATAAAATAACGGGGTGCGTGTTGCGCGCGCATAAATCCCCTGGTGCACGTGAACCCGCGATACAAAGGGTGGACGCGCGCCGTGCTGCGCCGCGCCGATGGGGACCAACGTGCGTTCTCCTCGGTAACAGTGCGGCGCGGCGTCGGTGCGTCGGGCGTCGCGTCGGTAGGAGGTAGAAAACGAAGAAGCTTCTAAAAGTCGCGACTTGACTTGCCCGAGGCGAGAGAAGAGCGTGTAGGCGCGTTAGGAATGTAACGTCTCGAAAACGTAGCGTGTCATGATCGTAAAGCATCGCGTGGGTCTTTTTCGTAGCGTTCGAGCAGAGAGGCGCGAGGGGTTGTAACGCCGAGCCTCTGACTCTGGACGAAATAAATCCGTTCGTTCGGACGTCAGGGGAATATTTTTTACCCTCGTACCGTAGATCGGTCGACGATCGCTTCGAATTCAGCCGCGTAGGTGGCTCGCAGACTGACTGACGACCTTGTAAAGAACATCCACAATAGCTTATTAGCGGAGTTAGCGTCGTTAACATTGGGCCGTTTCAAAAGCGTTCGCGTTGACTTATTAGAGCGATCGGGGGTGAATACCGGTGGTACAAACAGTAGATAATGTTATTGAGAAATAGATTCGTTATAGAAACTGATATACACACCATTTTATTCGCCAGAAATCAGAAAACCGTTTTTTCTTCGGTTAAATTTTACTACGAGCAGCGAAACTCGTTCAGTGTTCTGCTCGGTTTATCGTCATCTTGAGCAACCGTTTATGGGATCTTTCTTAATGGCGAATGGTCCTTGGCATGCATCGTTGACTTTTAATTTCAAGTCGATATTTATTTCGCGAGAATAGCAAGAAATCCGGTTCTCGATGGCCGAACGGGATTGTAACGACGCGTTTTGCATAGAGGCGACAATTAAAAGAGGAATAAAAAAGAGAACCTGTTCTTGCCTCGACGTTGGATGCAGAGGCAAGAAGGCATCAAATGATCCAAGTTCTCGATAAACCGATCGATTTAATCGTTTACATAGATCGGATTAAAAATCACGAGAAATGTCAGAAAATGTAATTGTACCTTTATTATCTACTTCTCTAATTGTCGCGGCGCAGATCTAAACCTGCGACACTTAGAGAGGGAATGCCACGTTCTCCAACCCTATATAATAATTCCATTATTTTTCAATTAAATTGTCGCAAAGATGACGATTACCAGTGAAGACACACACGGGTCATTGTGTTTGAGGTGCTATAATAGAGAGTTGACTTTTCGCCAATGGATCTGATCCGCGTACACCTCTCGATCGAGCTGTTTCAGACACTTTGGCGAACGGCCAGGGCCATTTTAGAAAGATATCCGGCCTGATCGACCACGGGGACAAGAAAGTCCTGTATCGATGCTCGTTGAGACAACGACTCGTTTGTCTCGCTTGGATCGTTCCAGGAAGGAACAATATCTATCGATAGAGAGCTTATTGTGTAGTTTTCGAAGATGAATAAAAAATGGCGAAGAAGGGCACGGAAACGAAGAGGTTTCGAAGGTGAAAGGAATTTGTTACGTGACACTAGCGGTAATTAATATCATCGCTCGCTTAGGGAACCCACGGTTTCATAAATATGTAAATATCCTCGTATGATCGATATAATCCACGATTCTTATGTAATCGCATGGATAGATCGTTGGATACGCGTTTCCAGCGTTGCTAGGCGTCGATCATTGTATATCGTAATAAATCATCTTCGGAAAATACGCTGCTTCGAAACAATGTACTTGCAAAGCTCGTTTCTAAATATAAAAACTCAAGTTCAGAATAAAGTCATCCACGAAGCGCGTACGAACGGACCACGAGCGTGAATATTCAAATGGACCGATTGAAGAGCGACTAGTTTTACGATGGTCGAGGCCTCGTTTCGTTGCAAATGCTTCCTACATCATCGCGCCATCATCTGGTTAACTCGACGTATTAATAATTGCGCGATTGTGTAATAATCAAAAGCGCGAGGGACGATGGTGTTATCATCCTCTCCGTCAAGAACGGCACCGATCGTTTCGCGTCGTTCGTTTGAAAATATTTTTTTTCCTCGACGTTGAAGGAAACTTTTCTCTCATCGAAGGATCTATAATAAGAACAATTATATTTAACAGTTAAAGGTGAAAGAAATGTTGATGGAAAATATTTTCTGTCCCGTACACGAACGTGAAATGGAGAGACTGTGTATCCGGCAGGATAAATAAATTCACGGGAATCTGTTGCCGCGTTTACGGCGATAAAGCAGACCGAAAAATCTGAAAAACAATAATATTTTTCCACGGTTAGAGGCTCGCGATAGGGAGGCAAATAATACGGGTTAAAAATAGAGGGAGTACGAAGTTGAAAAATTCTTGGACGATGAACATTAGACAAGATTTCGTTAGAATTTGTAAATCTTTTATAGATATTCGAGTGTTTCGCAAGTGAAATGGTTCTAATTTTAAAGATAGAATTATCGGAACGAAATGTTGCCTCAGCCTACTCTTGTATTAAGCTTATCAGCCAGTAGACAGAATTGGCTGGATATTTTTTTTGGCGCCGTATCGTCGACTCGTGATGAACCTCGCCGGTTGGTGGTTCATTATCGAGGCGATTCATCGGCACGCGGGTGCCACAGGTCCAATCGTAGCCTGATAAGATAAGGAGACCGCGAACGCGGACTCCCGAACCGTGTACGATACACGCGCGGACAGTAAACAACTCTCTCTTTATCTGCCCACTACCGTGAACTTCCATAGTGTGCATAGCTTATCGCGTCTACCCTCTGTCTATACAGCCGAGAAATTTTTACATTTTAGGCTAACGAGCAAACATTTCTATCTTCGTCGAAACATTTCTTTTTAGAAAATCATATCAAAATAGAAATTAATTACCGCGGTAACAGTATTAATAATTTCAAGATAATTAACGTTCAATTTGGAATAAGAAAGAACGATTGTATTTTATTCGCGATTATAAAAATAGATATAAAAATAGAAATTAATTATCGCGGTAACAGTTTTAATAATTTAAAGAAAATAAATGATCAATTTCGAGTAAGACAGAACGGTTGTATTTTATTCGAGATTAACCGAGGAACTAGGACGCGTTCGATAATTTACGATCGCTCTTCTTATCAGTCCGTTATCAGTCGTGCCCATCTTGGCGGATCTTTCCCAAAAGATTTCGTCGCTTCGACAAAATTCTCGTCTATCAAAATGATTAAAGAAACACTCTATGGGCGTGGAAAATAAAAAATAGGATATATCTCTTCGATAAAGGAACTGATGCGGTACGAAATAGGAATAAGTACGGCCCTGAATTTCATTTCTTCGAGTTGTGTCGTCCCTGAACGAACCAGCCGAGACGTAGACATTTAGTTACACGCCACGAATGTTAATCCCCCTGATCGCGCCTCTTTCTTCCTTCTCTGTCCCACGTTCCCCTGTTAGATCCACACCACGATCTCTCCGTGTCGAATACCCCACCGTATACTGGGTGACAAATTTTTGGGACGCTTCTACTTGACCAACACGGACACGGTGAAAGTGGACAGGAACTTGGATCTCTTCTGTAAACTTATTTGCAAGGTTTATTTCGAAAGTTTATCTGGTATTCGAAGTACAAGCGTACAGTTTCTGGCAAGGGTGAGCATGGGAAAAGGGTTATATTACAATAGTATATTCAGTTTGATCTAAAAGATATTTGTCGTTGGCTGAAAAAAAAGCATCGAATATTCTTGGTATACGAAGTGAACGGCACGTAATAAATTCGGCTAGGTATACTCATTAATTTTCGAGGCTTAATTCGTCGGAGGAAGCGGCATAGCGTTTCTCATCGAATCCCGAGCTCGTCCCAGCGTAAAGTCCTGAAAATAACGAGGCAGCTGGTCGCGTATCCTGCCGAGTCTCTCCTCGTCCTGTGCGACCCATCACATGCTTCCATTCCCCTTCTTCCTCTTATAAAACCGTCTTTTCTTTTTCTTGCCTTTCTTGTCTACCTTTCTGTCTGCTCCTCTCTTCCTTCTCTCATTCTCTTTGCCTTCTTTTGCTTGAACCGACTGTTCTTAAAGCTAACCCTGTCGCTTTCCTCATCCTTCCACTTCTTTTTTCTTCCTTCTTCCTTTATATTTATTTTATTTTATTTTATTTCTTGCCCCCCCTCCTTCCGCTGTATTTTGTCCGAACAATCAATCTCGTTTGTCCACGCGTTCGTGTCTCCGGGATTTCGAATGCGATCGGGCTTTCATAGGTATAGTTGAAATTTTGCGTATTGTTTTTAGGGATCCTCGATTGAAATCGTTATTTCAGCAAAATATAGATAGTGACTCGAGGTATCTACACCCTGTACGACAGGTGTACCTTTACGTACATCAGAGTCCGATTACGATACGTCGGTTACGAGGATTTCACAACAGTCATTGGATTACCGGTTCTAGGAGCTTAGTTTCACGTTCGTCTGGCTGAATGAATTTTTTGAAAAAAAATTTTGAACGCGAGCGTGAAAGAGAGGCGGCCACGAGTTCGTCTTGCAACATCGATTTCTACATACGAAGAAAAATTCCTGTCGAACTGAAATCATTCGTGTCAAAAGAGCGGTATATACAAGCTTTCTTTCGCCATGGCGGAAATAAATTTCAACTTTGCTTTTCGAAATTTCTCCTCCTTGCGCAACTGGTCGCACTGCAATCTGCTCGCGGCTGGAAGAGGACCAACCGATCGGGACTGGTGTAATTTTAATAAACTCGTTTTAGCATAATTGCCCCTCCTCGAAAGTTCTTGGACCGTTGGTAACCAGCTACTACAACTGAGAAAGTTCATTTCGTGACGTAAAAGTATCGCAAAGTGCTACTTGTGGAAGCTTTAGGAACATGTTGTATTTGTGACTCGCGTCTGAGTAAGTTGGCCGATCGTTAGGATTTCCCACGTGTCACTCAGTTTCGAGTAAATTTAGTCGGCCGACTAAAGTTGCATCTGAATCTCCATCTCCCAAATTCCTCGAACGTGAATCTTATTTAAAATATTGTAAATGTTACAGTAATTTGCTTTAAAATAATAGAAATAATTAGCGATAATTAAATTGCCAATCAATATCATATAAAAGGAGGGTTTAATCAATAATCGAGACGAACTTGTTCGTGAACATTGAATGGTCGATGTTGAAATCGATGGAAAGGCGGTGGGACATAGGAGGGTCGGTTTATCGCGAAGAGATCGCTCGATAAATTTATTACTAATTAAAGAAAAAGCTTAATGATCTCTCGCCTTGTGCACACGTGTACACGTACACGCACACCCTTCCCTTCTTCGACGTTTAATTAGCACCTGTCGCTGTTCGTTGCCTCTGAAACTATGAATTCAAACTGACTGTTTTGTGGAAGAAGACTTATTAAGGTGTACGTAGAATTGCAAATGAGTCGGTTGGAAAAATAGAAATAATTATGTGTGTGTCTTTGATGAGATACAGTGGGCGATCAAATTATTAGAGCCATGGTATGAAAAATGGCTTTTTCGTGTTTGTGTAGAAATAGAGCCACAATTAAAAGTTATTCAATAATCCTCCACTAATAGTATATAAAAATAAACAAGTACATTTTAAAGATTATATTTAATTACTGCCTCAATTTTAAGCAATTCATTTTGATTGCTTTATTTCTGGCCCATACTTTTATCAAACGTTCAATCAATTTACATTTATTACTAATAATAAATATTTCCACAAATTTTCCAAGTATCAATACCTCAGAAAAAAATAAGAAAAACTTCGTTTAACTCGGTTTTCATTTAAGAATCAATGATATTTATGTAAAATCATCAATTTATGCGAGTGGCTCTAATAATTTCATCACTCACTATAGATAGAACAGGATCTGTAAAATTAGCTGCATTAGAAGCTGTAATTTAATCTCTGCGTTAACGAACGGTAGAGTTATACAATGTTTCTCGAGACACCCTGTATGTAGTCGCATGCTGGTGTGCATAGAGGTCGTTCCACACGAGAGATCACGACACGTAAGACCCGAGATATTTTAAGACCATAGCATCGAGTATCTCGAAAAGGATTGCGATGAAGATAAGACTTCTATTTTTAATTCATAGAATCGATCGACCCGCCCTTTTGAAAACGCGTTAATTTGTTCGTTGTTGCGTCGCGCGGTGTGAAATCACCTTAAAGAAAGGCAATGGCAATCCTGGTGGCTGGAATATTGCGTTGGTGAATCGGTTATGTAGGTACCAGCGTACAACCTGCGGTGCAACTTGTCAGCCAACATCATTATCGATGCCTGCTCGGCTCGGCTCGGCTTCGCTTCGCTTCGGTTCGACGCGGTGCCTCGCGTTTATTGCCACTCTGTTATTTATATCTCGCTCAGCTTGGCAATAACTAATAGAGATCCTTGCCATTTACTCTCTGCCTTGCTATCACGTCTCGGTTACGTTTCACCGAGTTTACTGCTCCCTTCGAACCTTTTCTTTACAAGAAAATGGAGATACACGTTTCTTGTTCTTGGTCAGCCTCGATTAATAGAGGCGAATGCGTTGACAGGAAAATTGGAGGGTCGTAATACGACGAGTCACGCTCTGACTCATTTAGAATTTTCCACAGGATCCTTCAAATTGTCCTGTCAAATAATGAATTGGTAAAGGTCATTGAGGTGTAAATCCACGATATCAGTCGTTCTTTTAACTACAAAGAGCGCGTACGTTTATCTAATTAGCTCTCCCTCGAAACTAAGAAGGAAACTATTTATCAAGTTCTATCAATCAATCTTTCGCTATCAGCCACAGTTAAACGTCCCAATCATACGGTTAGTCTAACGAGTCTACGAAGAAGCTGGCGAAGGAAGAACGATTAGAGTGCGTGCATAGATTGAAGTAGGTGCATAGCTATGTGAAAGTTGAAAAGAGGAATGACAACGGAGGGTAGAGACCCCCGGAGCGAGCGAGCATGTGGTTCGCACGTGTTCCTTCGTCCTCTCTGCCTTTACCCTCTTCTTTGGTGAGAAAAAAACTCGATACGTGCCTCTCTTTCCTACGCACTATGCACCCTGGATGCAACGCCATATGCAACGACCACGGGACAATGTTCTCTAATTGCACGTTCGAAGACGTGGAGGATTTTTCGTGACCGCAAAAAAAAAAAAGAACGTTGATTCCGTCTGTTGTGAAGCGGTCGTCCATTTCGGTCGACCAGGCAAGAGCCACTTCCTCTTCCTTTTCGGGAGCCCGGGACACGCCTGCCAGGGCAGAGAAAGAGAGGCCATCGTTTAAGGCTTCCCGCCGGCAAAACAGAAAGCTTCGTGCCGCTTTTCTTCGACGTTCGATCGTCGATCGAATTATTTATAGGGCAACCGGGCCGAGTGCGATACAGCCTTCGATAGGGCAGAGGCGTGGGTGATGGTTGGAGCTTGGCGGAGTGCGTGTCCATGAAACGGAATGGGTTGCTAATGATGCCCTAGCTTCGAGATGGGTCTCTGCTCGTCTTTTTCTGTTTGCCGTAGGACGACGAGAAGTTAACAGCGGTGTAGTATTCTTTTTTCTTAATGTAACGTTGGGTCATTTGACTGTTAGTCATAGGTCCTGTACTCTAGGGGCTGAGCTTCTAAGAACTTGGGTCGTAAGAGTTCGGACCATAGAACCCTTAGCTCGTAGGGATTCGGGTCCAGAAGGACTTAGGTCCTTAGCCCGTAGTAACTTAGGTCACAGGACCTTGCCCTAATGCGCTTCGACTTATAAGATTTTAGCCTCTATTAACTTGGCCAATAGAATCTGAAGTCGCGTGATCTTAGATCATAGGACTTAGGTCCTTAGTCCGTAGTAACTTAGGTCACAGGACCTTGCCTTAAAGATCATCGACTTATAAGGTTTTAGCCTCTATTAACTTGGCCAATAGAATCTGAAGTCGCACGATCTTAGATCATAGGACTTTGGTCCTTAGCCCGCAGTAACTTAGGTCACAGGACCTTGCCTTAATGCGCTTCGACTTATAAGATTTTAGCCTCTATTAACTTGGCCAATAGAATCTGAAGTCGAGTGATCTTAGGTTATAGGACTTTGGTCCTTAGCCCGTAGTAACTTAGGTCACAGGACCTTGCCTTAAAGCGCTTCGACTAACATATAAGATTTTAGCCTCTATTAATTTGGCCAATAGAATCTGAAGTCGCACGATCTTAGATCATAGGACTTAGGTCCTTAGCCCGTAGTAACTTAGGTCACTGGACCTTGCCTTAAAGCGCATCGACTTATAAGGTTTTAGTTTCTATTAACTTGGCCAATAGAATCTGAAGTCGCGCGATCTTAGGTTATAGGACTTTGGTCCTTAGCCCGTAGTAACTTAGGTCACAGGACCTTGCCTTAAAGCGCTTCGACTTACATATAAGATTTTAGCCTCTATTAATTTGGCCAATAGAATCTGAAGTCGCGCGATCTTAAGTTATAGAATTTAAGTCCTTAGCCCGTAGTAACTTGGGTCACAGGATCTTGCCTTAAAGTGCTTCGACTTATAAGATTTTAGTCTCTATTAACTTGGCCAATAGAATCTGAAGTCGCACGATCTTAGATCATAGGACTTTGGTCCTTAGCTCGTAGTAACTTAGGTCACAGGACCTTGCCTTAAAGCGCTTCGACTTACATATAAGATTTTAGCCTCTATTAACTTGGCCAATAGAATTTGCAGTCGCATGATCTTAAGTCATAGAATTTAGGTCACTGGACCTTGCCTTAAAGCGCATCGACTTATAAGGTTTTAGTTTCTATTAACTTGGCCAATAGAATCTGCAGTCGCATGATCTTAAGTCATAGAATTTAGGTCCTTAGCCCGTAGTAACTTAGGTCACAGGACCTTGCCTTAAACCGCTTCGACTTACATATAAGATTTTAGCCTCTATTAATTTGGCCAATAGAATCTGAAGTCGCACGATCTTAGGTCATAGAAGTTTGGTCCAGAGGACCTCAACTTTATAGCCACTTAACTGGCAAGAATTCAGTCTAATGGGTCACAGCTCCTAAGGATTTTATAGCATCTTAGCTTAGAGGAACGTACGGTGTTATCTGCTTTTATAAATCACAGTTAGTTGGCTCATTGAAATAGGGTTCCATCGTCGGACGGTCAGTCAGCTTTACTGGTTCTTGTTCGAAGACAGAAATTAGGTTGCACTTGCGGTTTGCGGTAGCGTGAAAAGAGGTCGTTGCGCGCACTTACACCAGCCACGGTTAACAACACGATACCTGTGCACATACGCGGCTGCACAGTCGGAAAGGTGCGCATATGCACCAGGTACATGTAACACGGGTGCAGGGAGGAAAGAGATCGATCCGTCTGCAACAGGCAAACTCCGATGAATCATCATTCTCTCGTTGAACCTGCTTTCACACGAGTCTCTCGAAGGGAATAAAAATAGCCTTACGTATTAACACTGTTAGAATATGATGAAATTATCAGCACGGCCTGTTTGAAACAATAAATTAATTTCTTCTTCAAAGACAGGTAGGACCGTTGAATTTTATTTTATTTCAAGTTCAATCTACTTTTTATCTGCAAAGTATTGAATATTTCCTTTGAAAGACGAGTTCAGAACGAACCTAGCTGATCATCATGATTTTTTCGACGGTGCAAAACGTTTCTTCGTGAACGAGACTTTACACGGCATTGACCGCGCGTGGTAACTCCTAAGTAGCGTTGGCTTTGAGTCGCGTTCACTTTGAACAATTACTCGAGACTTTATACTTGTTAAAAGTTTGGATCATTGGAGTTTCAGTGGCCCTGAAACTTGCATCGTTGGAAGTTGGATGATCGGTGCTTGAATCATTGGTGCCTGGATCATAGCCATCGGTAACCACTCGAGGCTCGCGTGTGCAATGCTCTCTTTTTGTTTCTGTTCCTCTTTCTCCTGCTGTTCCACCGATCCGTCTTAATATTCGTATCCCAGGGGTCGGTGGTTTTCGCTCGCACGACCGCAAGCGGCTACTTTTCTTCTCTTGCTCGTGCGAGCGCGAAATTTATACCAGTCTGCCTGTTAATTAACGTCACCGAAAATGATCGGGTCGAGGTAGTTCTTGGATGAAAAAGAACCACCTCCGAGTTACGGGACACGTGATACCAGAAGATGGTTATCGATGACAATACTTTCGATGTCTCTTCCTCGAGGAAGATCGAGCGATATCGGGCATGAATCTTTCCTTGTCCCTCGAAACGTAATCGCTGCTGAGCGATCATTTTTACTTTAATTATGGAGAAGGAAATAAAATCATACCTAACCGCGTTGTAATGGATCGGAAGACGAGCGTCTGGTGCGGTTCGAGGCGTCAGCCTGACACGATGTCTCATTATTTGCGCTACGGAGAAATCTGTTGTCGGAACACGTATTAGCCGCGTACGTAGCGACATCCGCTAATCAAATACAAGTGTTTGCCAGCCGCGGTGTATTATAGAGACGTAGACGTCGTAGCTAAGATTGTCCGGGGACCCTCTGATACGCGACCGATGGCGCCGCGATAAATACGCGTTAAACGCTCTATAATTGTTCTTGCGTGAGTCGTATTCTTTTTTAAACGCAATCATTTTCACTCGAATATCAATCAAATTGAAAAGAAAATTATAGAACAGTGTAGGTAAAATATTATTACAGGACACCGTGTATACAAATTTTCATGTTTCCTTTTTTTTTTTTTTATTAATTGATCACATAGATAAAGAAGGCTCAGGTGCGGCATCGATCGCGTCTCAATATGTACCTTTTCTTTTTTTTACACGTGGCCGGTTATGGGATCCCTATGGCACGTGAGGTACTGTTACAACGGTCTTGTTCGCCCAACGACCATCCGTGGCCCATGATCGGTCAGCTCTTGGCGACCAGTGCCGTATCGAGATACATACACCGTTAAGCAATAGAGTCTCGATATAACGACAGGGGGTTAAGTGTCGATCGGTGATCTGCATAATCATCTAATCCGAGCCTCGTTCTTTTTTCTCTTCTTTTCTCTGTTCTCTTTTTTCTTTTTTCATTTTTCTCTTAAGAGCATTCGTTAATAATGATGGGGTGTTGGAAAAATTTGAAACGAAGGAAGAAGAAGAGACTGTAGGAAGCCGAATTGGGAAAGCGTTGCTAAGAAGGAAAGGAAAGGAAAGGAGGACACGGCGAGGGTTTCTTGGTTCGTAGCAGCTGGTCAAACAACTCCCAAGCCTGTTCGGTATTCGGGGCCGGATCTTCCACAGATCCAAAGGTTGTCTTGCACGTACGAGTCGTAGGTTCCATGGTGTGAGAGGACTCCTTCCCGTCCTCGTGGTCGACCTCGAAGTTTTAATTACTCGCCAGGGTATCATCCCCCTGCTCGACGAGCATCTCAGGTCATCGTACGGATCGGCTTTAAGAAACCGACCGACGAGAACTGGGAACCAGCTTTCTCGAACAGAGCATCGCGAATCCCTTTGCCTCGGGGAACAAGTATATCACTGTTGCATTAGTCTGCTGGAAGTTGATATTCATGCGAATTCTTCCCTGCTGCTCGTTCGATTCGGATTGCATTTCTTTCTATGAACTTTCCTCTACCCTTCATAGGAGCTTGATTACTTAAAAGGTCGTTAATCTGTGTTTAGCTCTCCCCTGAGCGCGTCTAATGATTCGATAACAAGTGTCAACTCCTCACAATGGGACCCTTGTGCTCTCGAGGGGGATGAAAAGGTCAGAACAGAAGTCACCGTGTTGATGGCTGATTTCTAAAGACCCTTCGAAATTTTTCTTTCTCCCCGTATACCTGCGAAAGGGACCCATTATCCTGTAACACCAGTGGTTCATCCTTGAGCACGTTTTTCACTCAATTAGAAAGCATTCAAAATGGAAAATCGAGGAAAGCTACTGTGATACCCTAAGCGTATTCTCTTTATCACTTTATCTTATTATCACGTTATCACTTTAGATATATGTTTATCGCTGATTGATTGGGAAAATTGATCTCGATCTTGAGTCTGGCTGTGTCGCTACTGTTTAGGGTTCTCGTAGGTTGGGCCAATAGTACTGGCCGGGGGTTGGTCGTTTAATGCTCCACTATCACACTATGTGGCATGACGGTCCACCGCCACCCTCGTATCCACCTATAACGTCGCCATCACCGCCACCACCACCATACTTTGTACCCGCACTACCTACTCGTCCTGCCATCACCCTCGCCGTTATTCCAGACTTTGGCTGGCGAGGTGTAGGAATATAACAGCCTCGTGTTCTATAGGTCGACCGTTTGCTCGTGCCTTCCTTTCTAGCGATGACTCGAAATCGTGCTCGAAATTAATTAGTTCTTCGTTTTCGTAGTTCAGGTTATTAATATTTTAAGGAATTCTAAAGAGACTCCGTTGAGATACGATAACAACTAAAAGATAAGGCGAGAAGATAAACGATAATGGGCTACTAAGATAGTAAATAAGGCAAGGAAATGATAAGCAGAGGACTATCTTAGAAAATCCTTGTCTTAAGCAAAGACAAGGATTACTCACTTAATGTTTAATAGAAAGATTAAATTTTCGAAAGTAAACCGAGCTCGAGCGAATAGATTCGAGGACTGTTGAAAGGCATCGCTGGTAGAAGCTAACACCCTCGCAGGGCGCGGCTCAATCAATTACTACGACGAGGGTGCGGTCGTTCCAACGCCAGTTCCACCCCTTGCATGGCAACAAGCCCTCTCTGCTTTCTTTTCCCTTCAAGACCCGTTGATTCTGCTCTTTCTAACGTTTCTTTCAAATCCTCCAGCAGTTTTGCATCCCCCCATTGGAAACGGGGAAACCCTTGAAACACCTGCAAATTGTAACAAACTTTAATTCTAAGAATAGCACGCTATTTGAATAATAATTGAACAGTGTTAAAAATAGATTTCTGGAATGTTAGTAATATTATCTTACTAGTTGTATATTTCTAGTGAATAATATTATCTTAGATTAGTTATTTCTTCCCAGTTCAAACATTGACGTAATCCAAAGTCTTAAGAACGATGAGATCTTCAAGGTTTCCAAGACTTTCAAAACTTTCCGCGATAACTAATTTTCCATTGTGATTCGGTGCGATTTGATTAGCATCGATACAGCTCCGTCATTGAGTAATTAAGAGGAAGGAGAGCGATTAGCCTTGCTTTTCTTGTTTCGTTTCGACCCTCGTTACGGAATTGGAGTCTGGCCCGCGGAGGATCGATCGGTTCCCTTTTCAATGGGCGAAAAGAGTCCTCCTTTTCTCGATTACCCGCTCTATTCACGTGTGTTTCATCGTCGATCGATTATTTTTACACAGGATTGCCTCATCGACGCGTACGTTTCTTCGTCGCGATCCCATTTGGACGAAAGTTTATTCCCTACCGCGATTTTCATCGTCTAAAAAAAAAAAAGAAGAGAAATAAAAAGATGAAGCCATAAGTTAAAATATACGAGACAAATGATCTCTTTATTTGAAAGGGGAGCGTGTCGGGATTTATTTCGCCAATAGCCTCATTTTTTCTTGCCTGTCCCAGATAAAAAAGAAAATGGAACGCGAAATCCTGACGCGTCTCTTTTCTTTCTTCTTACGAAAGAGGAGCAGCTATTTCCGGATGGAAATCGTAACAGATTCTGGTCTTTCTAAATTGAATAACGAAATTTTCAAAGAAGCTGCAGTTAAATTTGATTTGAAAAGTTCTTACAGAAGATCTATTTGAATCATTCGATGATTGCGTGTTTGGAGGGTGGTAGTAGCGAAAGGGTTGAATTGCGTAACATCTTGGAACGTGTGTAAATTCATCCCTCGACGAGGAGACGGGGAATTTATAGCTTTTGAAAGCTTTCTCTCGCATGATATACGACAAGGGACAACGAAATCGGTCCCTGACGACGCCATGTCTAAATATATCCAGCCGTGACACTTGTTTCATGTAAATCAAGCCCGTGGACGACGAAAAAGCGGGGAAACGCGAGCGATGCTGGAAGAAACGGGTAGACAGCCTCGACAGACCAAGTTGTCGCCTCTTGGATCACTCGAATGATACTTAAAAATTTTTTATTCCTTTTCTTTTCTTTTCTTTTTTACAAGTTGTTTAAATATATCAAGAAATTATTTCGACCAAAATTACTTCAACTTTTAAGCTTGAATGATTACAATTGTTCTTCGATCATTCTAAACGGATCGAAGAAAGATATCATTGATCGATCACTTTCACCAGACGCTGGCAAATAGATAATTTCTATTTGCTTAGCTGTTAACACCACGAATCCCGCTATCGTACAGATGTTCTTACATTATTTTTCGTCGGTTTATCGGTGTGTTTAGCACGACCTCGATCGATTTTTCAGCAACAGCCTTCGCGATTCGTCGATGATAAGTAAATCGACTCCTTATCACCGCGTTTATCAGTTGGAAATCTTTCGAGCCGATGAACGATAACTGACTCGATAATAATTAGTCTCGTAACAATCAGTGAAACGAGTTCATTTGTCGTTTCGCGTATAATCTAATAATGATAATATTATCGTTGAAATATTGTTGGAATTCCACCTTTCTAATTGGAGTTTCGATTATTACTTCAACAGAGTATCATCGAAACGATATTTTCAAAGCTTCTCCGATTGATTTTAAGGAATTTGACAATTTCTGGGACTTGCAACTCGATCGCAATCTGATTTCGTTTTCTATTGATGAAATCCTGAACAACAAGTCGAAAGTGCACAGATAAACCAAAAGAAATGGCGAAATATATACGAAGTAACGTTGAATGTCATTTTAGCAATTTGATAACTCTTATAAATAAAATAGATAAGGATGCTGAACAGAATTCTGCAATTACCAATCGAAGATATAAATTCAGCAACCGATTAATCTTGAGTTAATTATATTAATTCTCGGAGAAATTTTTCAACGATGGAAGATCTCGTCTTGTTTAAAATAAAAAGAGAAACCATCGGGGATGAGGTCGGAAATGATTTCGAAACGCTTTGGTTCAAGATCCTCGTGGAACTGGACAATCTCCAGACGATCTATCGATCAGCGGGTCCGATCGAGATGCATAAGCAAGCGATCTCGTTGCCTCTGATACATTATGTAACCTTTCGCGTCGAGGGTTGCAGTCGCAGGATTTCGTTTCCATGAATTACGAAAACGATCAATCAGATGCATCCGCGATGTGACAAACTGGAGGAGTCGCCTTTTTATTCCTTTCTTTCAATCGTTCCACGCTAATCCTTTGACCCGATCATCCGATAAACCTCGGATTTTTGAAAAGCGAATCGAACCCCTGACGCGGCAATCAAAGCTATAAACATTCTTGAAACTCACCCGGTGAACATTCACGACTTCCGATGAAATTCTTGGGATAAAGGAATGCATCGTCTACCTCGGGCTCGGTATCGCGCCGCAAATAAGAGATAGAAGAAAAAGAAGAGGTGTATCGGAGGCTTTCCCACGTCGATGGAACTTCCGTCAGCGGTATCAGAGCCGTGTTATCTTCTGAAACGAACGAGGACGAAAGTGGTTGGTGAATCGTCTGTTGACACAGAGGACTCGGATCGTCGATCAGGCTTCTCCTAAGCTCTCTTTTCGCCAAGATCCTCTTGCTATCTTGTCCGGTATCTCTATCCCCCAATGGCAAAGGTTATTTGCGAACGATAACCGTGTGAAACGAGAAGGATTTCAATGTTTTCTCTTCTTCTCGTTGCGAGAATTCTTCGACGAAACGTGTCAGAGGTGCTGGTTAAACTCGTGGAAGGCTCTGTTAATCCTGCCGAAGACGTCCGGTAAATATTTGGAGTTTGAAGAAGATTTCAGTTATCTATGGTCAGAGATATTCTATGTTTTCGTTATTTCTTATAATTTAAACTTCTCTCGCTATTGTTCGATAAATTGTCTATTTAAAGAACGATGAAGCGACGTTACTTTTCGAGGATATCAGGCGATTTCAACGTCAGATCGTTGGAAGATCCCCAGAGGTTCGTCGAGAGCCGGGCCTGTTATCGTGAATCTCGTACCAACAGAGTCCAACTCTTGATACCATCTGCTCGTATGGTCGTTCGTGGACATTGATTTTCCATAAATACAGATGCGATGCTAATTAGCTGCCAGCTGCACTTGACATGCTCGTTTCTCGTTACTACGACGAAAGGCGTGTCCTCTGGAATCACTTTTATATATACAATAAAATTCCAGTTTCAGTTTGTCGAGTTTGCTGGACTCGTAGACATTCCTGTTTCAACTTCCGCGTGTCTGGACGTTTGATGGTAAAATAACTGTATCGATTTCGTACCGGTACCCAATGGACCAACTGGAAAATATATTAGCGCGTTTCAAGCGTGAAAGTTTTCGCTATTGAAAGATATTAAATATAAACTCAATTTACCAACCGTTAACCTCGGTACGAGGCTATTCTTATCTAGCCATAGATAAAAGAGAAAAAAAGTTCTTTCCAAGTAACGAGCCATTTTATTCTTACCCTCCTCGTTTTTACCATTTTCGAAAAAAAAACATGATTTATTACTGTGACCTCGACCCTCCTTCTATTACCACTGGAAACTACCAGTAAATTTCTTTTTTTTTTATATATAGGCGTTTCGTTTTTCAGGAGAAAGTTCCAAGATTTCAGTCAAGGAACATAAATAATTAATTTTCTTCCACTGTTTTCCCGGACGTTTACGAGCAGTCGGACAGTTTCGGGTTGACACAACGAGTCCTTGGGTTTTCCACAAACGACTCGACCATATTTGTCACGCTCCTGGATCGAATTTCCCTCGTTTTCCTTAGGGATGCACGCGGTCGGCCTATCGGTAGGATCTTGGCCCGAAAGGTTACACGTTTTTCTGTCCACCTTGCCTTTTGCAAGAATTTCCTTGTCCCGTTTGTAATATCAGAAGGATCGAGAAAAAGGGACGTTCCCTTTCGTCTAATTGAAAGGAAACGATTTCGTCGCTCTGAGCATTCCAGTTTGCAGCATTTTCAAGGAACGTTATGTCTGTCCAGGAAGAGATTCTTGGAGGGCTGGCGTGTCTCGTAGATTGCGAGGTTTATGGAACGGTGCCTCGGCACGGCAGATGATTTTGCCACTTACGACATCGTGGCTCGATCGTTCGAGTGCTTACGTTGAGGTGGCGACTTATCGATCCTCTCCTTGTGCCTCGTGCACACACACACACAGACACGCGGTACGTAACCCCGAAAGGTCGTGCTGATTTGCATACACCATGTTCGACTTGGTTTCTGTCCGCGAACCTTTTCTTTCTACCTGTCTCCTTCGACCGGTTAACTATTCGCCGATGGTCATTCTTCGTCGATGTCAATCACGATCGGTTCACCTACTTTAGATTAATTCATCGTTACTCGAAGCGGATAGGTACTCACTTCGGTTCGTTTGATCGAGGATGAAAAAAGATATTTCCAAAGTCGACTGGCTGACTTTTGAAGCCAGGAAGAGACGCGTTCAGCCAACACGAGGGGGAAAAAAAGGATGAGTTGATCCTTAGGAGGATGAACGCGAGTAGAAGTCGATGCACTTAGGGCTACGAGGGATAAAGCTCCGGCACTGTCAGTGGGCAGGGTGGGACGAAGGGTGGACCAACCGGTCCTTGGTCCGAGAGAGCCTGCCTCGGCTTATTCAGTCAACGAACTCTGGGCCCACGACGTGACACTGACCCCTCTCCAGGGTAAACGTCCCTGAACGGGTCGCTTTATCAATGTAAACGGTGGTCCAAGCTGGAAAAATAATATACCGTTGAATTTTCATCGTTCGATTACTCCAGAATCACTTATTAAGAAATTTCAATCTCCAGGATATTCGGAAGTTTCAATAATTCGTTCATCTCGAATAATATTTCAAGCTCAGGATGTGCATCGCGGTTTTGGTGCTCGGTAACACCCTGTAGATACCGCGAGACGCACAGGGTGTGTCTTTGGACGCACCCGGTGCGTCGCCGGTGTTCAACTCGTTAAGAAGCAAGATTGTCCGTTGCTGATTCATTAATTAGCCGGCGGCTAGAGGGACGAGCGAGCGAACGAGCGAGAAAGCAGTAAAAACCGTTGTAACAAGACGGAAAGCGGCAGCAGGAAGTGGCTGGTAATTGACGATTCTTCATAACGGAACCCCTTCCCTTTTATTCTCGCGCCTTAGCGACAAGCTCGTCGATGATAAATCGATTTCTTTTTTATCCTATCATGTTCGCCACTTCGGATAAGTTTCAGAATGGCCGCCCCAAAATTGAGAACTCAGGTTCGGTATATAATCTAAATTGACTACAGGAAACCGATTAAAGTTTGTTTCAGAGCTGGATGTCTTGCCGGTTTTGAGATATCGTGGTAAGGAGTTTTTGTACAATTTTGGAACTACGTATGCGCTATTCGATACTGCGCATGCGCTATTCAATACTGCGCATGCGCTATTCGATTCTGCGCATACACGGAACCTAACCTACCCTAACCTAACCTTACCACGATATCTCGAAAACGGTAAGACATCCAGCTCCGAAAACAACTTTAATCGGTTTCTTGGAGCCAATTTAGGTTATATACCGAACCTGAGTTCTCAATTTTGGGGGGGCCATTCGGAAACACAGCCGCCATTTCTAGAACCCGATCCCCCACCTCCGTGATTTTTATATCTGCCCAACGATTTACACAGCTCTGCTATCTGCGCGGAACCGTGTAAGAATCGAAAGGGTTAAAAGGAGGTGCGAACGGGATAGAAAATGATTTTCACCGAAGAGAATGGAGCTGTGGCTATCTCTGCCGCACCCTGCACCGAATAAATTGCTGGAACGCTTGCAACGCGGCTGGTGGATAGAATAAAAAGAGATAAAGAGAAAGAGAGATAGAATTGAATGGGCATCGTTGGCAGTCGCACCTTGCAACGAGCAGGGCCTCGGTCGATTAAGTCGATTGGATAAAGAGCCGAACAGGGAGAGAGACGGTGGAACCGGTGATCTCGTTGGTGGTGGCCCCGATGTATGTATCTATAACCGTGTTCCACGGTCATAGGCGCGTGGATTGCTGCAAACGAGATCCCAGCCGTCGGTGACTTGCCCGGCAACTCTACCCTGCCACTTCTGCATTCCTTTCTATGCCTATCCCGTCTTCTATCTTCATTGTCGCTAGCCAGATTCCAGAATTTATCCTCTCTAACTCTATTCCTGGACGAAGCCTCTATTCCGATTCATCTCGTTCATCCTGGATGAATCTCGTTGGATTAAGTATGGATCAGCCGATGCACCTGGAACGACGGTGAACAGATTAGGAGGTGAACCGCGAGTCCTTTGATATCGAACAGTTACGCACAGCTAATTTCCAACGAGTAGAAAGATTCGCATGAACTGCGTTCGCAAGCGAAGCGGAAAATTTAACGAGACAGCAGTTGGCACGCACTTGGAGCCCTCGATTTACACGCCGTTACGTGCCGCATCGAGAAATGCACTTTCAATGACGCACCAGGTGCGGCTTACGAAGAGAACAGAAATCGAAGAAACGCGGAAAATCAGGATCTATTAATACGCCCGCAGTGGTCGAGCAAGATTCTGAGCGAACAGAACGCGTCGGCGATCGTTCGCCAAGCAGAACGAAGAATTTCAACGTTCCCGCTTGTCCTTTTCCCGCACCTGTCGCCCAGGTATTCGAGCAGGGACACAAGCGATTACCCGCGTTTTTCTCGCCCGAACGATTAATAACGCGCCACCGCGACACGATCCGCAATTACGCGCCGGTTCGACGCGGACCAATAATCCTTTCGTGTAAACTTCACACTGGTGATGGATTTACTTAGCGTTTTTTTTGAACTCGCGTCGAAATAAAAGAAATTCGAAAATTGATAGGAGCGTATTCGCAAGAACGGTTAGTTCTTGACGTTATCTGCTCCTGCTCGAATCGTCGACGACCAGGATGACGACGTCGACGACGACATAACACGCGTCGTTACGTGTTTACGAGCGCGAAGCAAAGTGTAAAGCTATCACAACCTTCGACTCGTTGGTTCAGATTTCACGCTGAGCCGTTCATGATATCCATCCCTGGTGTTACTGCTCCTATTGTTTCCTTCAACCAGGTTTCAACGTTTCAAACTTGTCGGTAATTGGAGTTAGATATTCCAGGAGATTCTTAATGAGCCAACTAATTAGTTCCACTGGATGGATGTTAAGTTTGTGTATCATCAAAATGGCAACGGTGAATAACGTTAATTATTATTAGCCTGAATTAATTGTATGCTCGTTTGTTGCTCTCTACTTGGACGTGATTGCTATTCTATCGATATCGTTGAGTTTCAGACGGTCGTCCAACAGCGGGAAGGTATGTTCCTACCCGTTCGTCTATGTTTAAACTCCACCGTGTCGAAAATAACCTCGTGGCTTTCGCTCGGCGTTGTCGCATTCGCCAGCGACACGTCTCTTCCTCTTTGTGGGCGTGGATCCGCCGATGGAATGCGCATAAAATTACTCTAAAATCTTCTTTTCCTGTGCCCGCTTCCGCTGGCCAGTCCAGTTGCTTTATCTTCGCGCGTTGATCCAATTAATGGGATCTTGTATGACGTTTTCGAAACAATTTCATGACGATCCGAGTAACAGACTGGTTCTCCTTAGCTTACAGTTTGCGAACTCTAACAAGATTCTAAGTTAACGTGGAATCTGTTTAACTTTAAGTATCAGACCTTGGTTCCATTTAGCGTAGAACATTGAGCCTTGGATTCTACTTAGCTTAGCTCTATCGAAGCTAGATTCTGCTAGAAACTTCTCAACGCATACAGCGGGTGATCAAATTATTAAAGCCACTCGCATAAATTGAAAATCGAGATAAACCGTATTTGTTATTTTTTTATGATGTATTGATACTTGAAAAATACTCGCCTGGAAATTCTACGGACCTCAACCCCATTGAAAATTTATGGAAACATTAATTATTAGTAATAAATGTAAATTGATTGAACGTTTAATAAAATTGCTTAAAATTGAGACAGTAATTAAATATATTCTTTTAAATGTACCTGTTTATTCTTATAATTATTTTTTTTATATATTATTAGTGGAGGATTATTGAATAACTTTTAATTCAATGTAAAAACCTTAAAATTGTGGCTCTAATAATTTGGTCACCCACTGTATTCACCTTTTTCCCGAACGAATGAAATTATAAATAACTATCTCCAGAGATCAAGGACGAATTTTACATTGTCCACTCTGTTATTTTTACCCCGGGACCCATGCAAAATCCTCCTCCGAGGAAGGCGTGCGTTTCATAGGCATCGTTCAAGGAAAATATTGACGAGATATGCTGCGTCGCGGCGTTGTATGCATTATTCAAACAAGGAGTCCGCATCTGAATGTCCAACGCTTAAAATCGTCGTGAAGCATCTGTTTTATCTCATCCTCTATCTCGATGACCAAGAACATCGCTGAAAAAAAAGAAAAAAGAAATCATTCCAGAATTTTTCGAATCGAAGAAGAAATCTCAGAAATGATTGAATTAATTCTAGCGTTAATGAAGAGTCACGTTATCGATGAATCTGTTCATCGGCTTGCTCATCGGAACGACGATGAGCTTACACGGTCGGTCTCGAGCGCGCGTGCATTGTCAGAGGATACGCATATGGAGGCACGAGGTCGAGGGCCAACCTACATATTCATTGACAACGAGCCACTTGCTTCCGCTGTACGCTTCTTACTTTCAAATCACATTTAACGACTATCGTGGCCATGCAGCCACGTTTCCCTTTGGCTCGCATTCGATTAGCCAGATAGGAAGAGATCGCACGTGCGCGCGCATCAGGTGACGAGAGGTGATTTCCTCCAGTTACGATTTCCGGTACCACAGCGTGCCTAATGAATCCCTACCGAATCTAACAATGAAAATCCAATGATTCCTGCAAATAGGTTTGACGATTAGGAATCACGCTATCACCGGTCGTACGATTTCGTGCCGATGGTAAAATATGTCAGCAAGCAGATTCCGCGACGAACGATCGTCTTTCTGGCATAGCAACGGTCGTCGGTGCCTCTATACATTCAAGGATTCGAAGTCGCGAGGCGTTGGACATGCGAATCAGGTTTATAAATACATCGGCACCGACAGAAATTCCGTACGATTGGAAAAAGCAATTGGCGGAGAGTGAGAGGTTATCGGCGTTAGGTCTCTACGAATCGAGGCAGAGTCAGGGGTGTCACGGTTCGCCGAGAAACACCGCGTAAACACCCTATCTCTACTCGCTACGCGTAATAACCGACTGATAACACACGTGGAAAGCTTTGCTAATCGTTCCCTGTAGCGGGCAGATTAAGGCGACGTTAATGACTGTGAAACGAGCAACTTCTAGAATCGTACTATCCTTTCATATTTTCTTAATACTCTGTTTTTTCAAGATACTCTATCTACCAACAATAAGTTAGGCAGCGCAAGCAGTGTATAGACTTTTAGACAGGACGAATTAACTGTGTATGGTGCATTTCTCAGTTTCTTGCTCACTGATGAATCGACGGTCTAAAACCGTCTTTCTGTCGGTCGAATAGGATACAGAAGCGAGGTCAACATCGTCACCTAATGGAACAGTGTGTGGCTGCATACCTTGACCATTGATCATCCCTGACGTTTGTTTGAATTTCTTCTGTCCATTCGTAAAGATCATACTCAAAGAGCTAATTGTTGTTCGTATATATAATACTAGAAAATTTATTCCCTATCGAGCGGATACAAGAGAGAGAGTGTTCGTTAGTTTCAATATTATACTACCTTAGTTACACGTTCTTCGACCAGCTTGACCAGCTCGACCGTTTGTAAATCAATGCTGTCTGGCATGCGTTCATTTCCTGCTCGCCGTTGTCTTCCGTGTGATTTATGTACACTTACCGGCGCTAAACTGTGTTACGCTTAAAACGGCGTATCTGGGTCATTACGAAGGGTACAGCGATGCTTTCAGCGCGAGAAATGATCTTTCAACGCTCGAAGGATCGTTGGTATTTCTTGTATCCTAAAAAAAATGATGTAAATGTTAATTGATACTAATGATTGCGAATAATTAGTTGAAAGTTTAAGTTATCTTCAATAATTATTGCTGCTTACCGCGCCAGTCGACGCGTCGATAGAAAAGAAGAAAAAAAGATATCGAGCAAGTCACTTGCTCCAGTTATAACAGGCGATACCCTTTTTTTTCCTGCCTGTTAGAATTTGCATGAGTTTCTTACGGGACGAGGAAAACGAGTTCATACGAATGATATATGGTTCAGGTGTCCTATTAATCAGAGCTCAGGAAGCAACGGCGCAACAGGTTCCAGAAGATTGCCTCCTATCTACACTGACCGGTCCATTTGCCTTACAAGAACACTGTCCCCTGATTGCCGAGCGAGATATCACTTTGCAGATCCTCGATGAATTCCATAACCTGTGTCGTTGCAGAATATTGCAGGTGGATTTGCATAGTTTAATTGGAACCTAAGTAGAATGAAACGTGATTAAACGATACTTTGAGAAATGGACAAGTACCTACTCGAAAGCATAGGTCATTAGAAGCGTTACTTAGATAGTTGACCCTGTTGAAAAACGGAGGGTTCTTTCATAACGGCAGCTAATCAAGAATGACTAATATACCTAAGAATCATCGAAAGCCTTCTTCAGCTGGCTTTCACGAGGAACTCTTCAGGACCTAACGAATCGATTCGTTAGACAGGGGCTAGAGTAAACAAGCCCGCATAACTGGTATACATAATTTGATCGGTGGTCGCATTAATATTAATCATATCGTTCTTCCTTCGCGTTCTTCACTTTTAATTCCCACCTCTCTATCTTTGTTCTTACTCTTCTTTTTCCTCGCTTCGCTCTTTCTCTGTTTCTCCTTCTTTATTCGTCCGTTTTCATTTCTTCGTTAAGACAATAATCGCCAGTTGCTAGGCGCGAAAATGTAAATAGGAAGTACGAGGACAAAGGAAATGGAAATCTTCGACAGCCGCGAATATAATAAGACCATATTCCGTTTTTGCAACGTAACGCAGCCTCGTCGCGACTGCGAATGGAAATTCTACTCGAATGGCCGCGTTTTTCAATGCACCGCGAGGTTACGCGACACCTTACCAAAGGTCAAGAGGTTCTCTATGAACCAACACGCTCGGTCTCTTTGCGATACCAAGCGTCGCCACGGCGTCTTTGATTAATTCACGTTCACGGTTTCTCTGAAACGATTGTCAAAGGTGTCTAGTAAGTACATATTTCATAGGCGCAGCGATCGTGAGACGTTGAGAGAAGGTATATCGTGTTTAAAAATTTACTTTCTCTACGATGTTTCACACCTGTGGCTCGAGAAAGTCTACAATGTGGCTATTTAGAGATGGACACGTAAGGGTAGACGTTAGCGTAGATTTAATCGGCCAGTCACGTCTCTGTAACTTGATTGCAAGCAACCGGAAGTCGGGCGAGAAGTTCCTCGCGTCGAGGCTCGTTCCCTCGAAATACCGTTTAGTCTGCCATTCGATTTTCCTGTCATCGACCTTCTTCGATCCAGGATCCTTGAATAATTGTAATAATTTTCATCGAACAATTAAAATTTAATTAACTTACTTCTTCGAATGTATCTACTTACACCGAGTTGTAAATAAGTGAGCAGGCATTTTCTGCCTCAAGGCAATTATCAAAAGAACGTCGTCCAAACGTGTCGAATAAGGTCAGCCTTGCTCAACGCGATTCTTCATTGAGTCAGCATTGTTGACCAGTTAAGGAACAGTTCTAGCGCGTTCCCTTTCTTCATGGTCACCAAAATCGAGTGAACCCAATTGAAAATGGCCTGGTGACCGAGAGATCCATAGACGAGGAACGTCTAGGACGAGTTACGACGTCTACCACGCGGGAGAACGCGACCCTTGGTGACGTCAGCCTCCTCGTGGCCTCTCTGGACTAATATGGCCAGACCGATCGGTCCCTCGGGGCCTGTTCGTGTAGGTAGCCCAACGAATCTTTCTACTCGTGGAAGAGGTATCAATTCTCTGCAGTCCTAGCTAGATCTAGATCAGGGATGTACCATTTTTTTACAAAGGGCCGCATGTAAGAAACTTATAATAATACAAACACTGAACGATGAGCTCAAATTATCTCTTTATTAGCAAAATAAACCTAGTATAAAAAATTACAGAAATAAAACACTTATTAATAGAAGTACTATTGAAATTAATTAATTTTTGGAAATGATGGCATCAGTACCTATCCATGATGTCGGCATCATTTCCAAAAATTAAGTTAACACGCCTAGGGTACGATGAGGCTTTTTTAAAAGTCAAAATGTAAAATCTTTGAAGGGCCGCACGTTGCTCATCCCTGATCTAGATAATTAAATCAAATGTTTTGTTGAGTTTAGTTTTCGCTATGCCTACATAGCTAAGTCGTAAGCTTCGCTATATCTTTCACCGAATCTACAGAAAGTAAGCGGTACGAAACCTCCACCGAATTCACTTAATAGCAATGAAGAAGGATCGGCAAGATTAATCGCCGAATTCCACTTACTCTCGTTGGCTGGAGAACGCTGGCAAGTGGAAGTTAAAGCGATCGTGCATCGCGTATCGGCGATATTAATTTCTTAGAACCGTTCATATCTCATGTCAATGAAAACGGGTCGAAAAAAGGGGTAAAAAGGAGGGCGTTCACTGGTTCCTCGACCACACTACCGGTTGGGCGAGTCGAAACCAGCCACCGCGAAAGAGGCTCGAGGCTTCTGGAACGCCAGGCTGTAGCCTCGTATCTGAAATCAACGATGCTTATAAACAGAGAGAGAGAGAGAGAGAGAGAGAGACTCTCTCTTCATCCTCGATAATATATTCGAGATCATCAACCATGAACATCGCAACAACCGTGTCTCGATGCTCGCGCCTTTCAATATTCCAGTAATTGGCCTTTTCGTTCGTGCATCGAATTACTAGGACAAATTTCCGCTTATCAATTTCCATCGGCGTAGGAATTAATTGGAACGAGACTTCGATGATAGGTTCGTTGATTTCCGCCATTTTTCGCTGCAGGGGTTGGTCCAGACCAGTCCGGGGGATGCTGCGCAGATGTACTTCCGCGCGAGCTGAACAAAGAGAAAACGTGTTTCTGATTGGAGCAGCATCCCTCGTTTCACGGGTTGGTTCCTCCCTAGCCATTTGACATTGCGAAAATATGGCCTGTCCTTCATTTTGGGAAACTGCGACTACAGAGTAACGTCACTCCGAATCTTTGTTCGTATAATTTATAATCATAGCATTATCTGGATATTCACTTTATTCCCTGCTATAGTTATGTACTCGTAATACCTTTTCCGTGATAAACAAGTAGACTTAGCGAAATTATTTGTAAAAAGTATATCTTGCAATGTAGGCAGAAAAAGAAATGAATTTCCTTAGCATAAGGGAGCGAAAATTGATCGTCCGGAGTCTGAATAACCGTATAGAGGGGCAGACGCAGAGATTCGGCGACGACTGCGCAGGATTCCTCTCTCGATGCGGTGTATCGCGGCGTTTGCCGTTGGCCAACCCCGTTGCGTCGAGGCCACAGCTAAAGGGTGGCAGAGGGTGCGGTCTTCCTTCGTAATCAATACCAGTGCCGGGTTGGCCTCGGTTTCCCAGCCAGGCGAAATCCTGCGGACGTCCCCTCAGGGGCCACCCTCACGAATTTTTCTTCTTGTCGTCACCGAGTCAGCAACCCTTATCGTTTCAAGGCTTTCGTCGTCGGTGTCGTGAGAGAACCGACCCCTACCTTCAATCATAATGGACTATTGCAATAATAATATCAACTGGTGCTGATAGTAAATTAGTATCATCTCGATAAGTTAGGCATTAAAGTAATAACGGTACCCAAATGCGCCTTCCATCCTTGTCTAATCATCAAACAAGTATACAGTATACTTGTTAGTATACCCTTAGAGCAGCGTGAGACAGAAACGACATTGTTCTCTAGCGACGTACTCGTGAACCTGACAAAGTTTGGGAAGTTAGCCAAGGTTCCTAAAGAGCCTCTCTTTGCAACGGGTCGGTTGTAGAAAACGAGAGAAACAACAGCAACCGAGCATGCACGGATGTGTGTTCTCGTTCGTTTTCTTCGAGGACGCTTCCTGAAAGGCGAGACCGCTAATTGCATAAATGATTCTCACGGGATGATCGTAATTATACGAGGCGCACATTTACTCTTTGCCGTTGCCTTCGAGAAGCGTAAACGCAGACGCGTGAGACTTGCGTATACTATGAAACTCGGCCGCTTAGCGTTGCTTAAATCATTAATTAGTGCCGCACGCGCTACGCTGCACCCTTGTTGAAACGCAGAATTTCGCACGAGTTTCCGCGTGTATAAATACGTTCGTGATGTACGAGCGCGCTCTATCTGCAAGTATAAACGTGTTTTTTCAATTTCAGAGTATCAAATTGTTTTTTTCTATCAAGTTATTTATCGTTTGTTAGATAACTTTGGACTTGTTGAAAATCTATCCCAGAGTAGATCTATGATTATATTTTTCTTTGTCCATGTTTTTTACATGGGTGAATAGGGTTCTAATTGCAAGTTAGGTTATCCTTAGTGTTTCCCTAGTTTTTCCCTAGGCTCTCTCTAAGTTCTAAGATCATCTTTCTACACTTACCTCTAACTAAGGAAAACCTGTATTAATAACTAAGTGTACATATTTTATAAGACCCAATTATCGTCATTTGGTAGTTTTCAATGCAATACACACCTTGGCTAACCTACACTTGGGGTCTCCATAACACATTACCGACGGAGAATTTTTAACGTATATTTCAATAAAACAAGAATTCTCGTTTCCCGTCGGTAATGTGATAAGAATTTGAGAAGTTTGGAAACGCATGTATACCTTTATAGCATTCATCAAAGGAATGGGACAAAAATTTCAAACTGTTTGCAGCATTTTCATGAACATACAACGTCCGGTGAACCCTTTCTCTGGTTTATTCTGTTTATTCCTTACGAGTGAGAGTTAATTTTATTGTAAACACGCTGGCAGTGAAATATGCAGCATGCGGCGTTGCCAAATGAACGGTGCGTACGAAAACCCTCGAAATTCCGTTCGAAATTTTTCCAACGAAAGTGGAAAGTATGTCTGGGACGTGGAATCCAGTGTTCTTAGCAGTTTCTACGTGACAAGAACCCTGATTCCTAGAAATAATTTTTCTATTGACTTACTAAACTTAACGCGAAGTATTTTTACGCTATAGACGTATGCATCTTCTCTGTTGCGAATTTATTTTCGCCGTCATCGGTGATTTGCATTGATGACACTTTCAAGGCGTTCTTTGTTGACATTCGAATGCATTTCGCATCGTGTCTACGTGAGATTCTCTGCGACGCATCTTTTCCGATTATTCCGCCGCAACGAACGCACCATGCTCCACTAAGATTGCACAATCTGCCGGCGCCTCCCCTCAACAAAATACCAAAATGATGAGAATGCACCTATGTCTCACGGGCTACTGACCGACCAAATCGTGCAGAAAAACGTTTCTCCTCGTTTTATAAGCCTGTTAATGCATTCTTAATGATAGCCCTTTCTGCTTACCGGAACTTCCATTTTTAAGCCTGATTGAACGAGTCACAGAACTTACTTCAATCAGATCATCGTTCAGCGATTATGCAAATTATTTTAATGGACATCCAGTCCTTAATCATTAATTTTTTCTGCAATTATTCAAAGATTCTTCTTTAATATTTTAAGTAATACAAGTATTTCTTCGGTAATGTCGAATTTTAATATGAAAATAAAAATATTAAGATGCTATAGGTAATACGGACTGTGTTTATTTCAAAAAGACCGCCGCGACCATAAAGCGCTCAGCCATCTAGCGGGAGTTCATTGAAACTATTGACAAAATCGGTAAAGAAGTTAAAAAAGAGATAGAAGAAAATCGATAGATGGCGGCTAGGTTTAAATGATTGTCGCGGCCCTCGACATCGGTCCGGCAGAAGTTTTTATTTCGCGTATTTCGCGATCGAGTCACCTGAAGGATCGAAATGTCAGAAATTCGACAGGAATCCTCGAGCTTGTGTAATGTCAGCCAGAAGTGACGCATCTGCGCTTTTCGCAGCGCGTACTTCACGCAAAACGATGCCAAAAGGATAAATTATGCCTCGAAAAGAGAACACGTAAGTGTCCATTAGCTGATTTCTAACCTTACCGTTCATCCGGAGGATCTTCTTCCTTATTTTGTACAAAGACGTGTTCCCGCGTCATATTCTATTGAAAATGAACAAAGTGATTGTTAACGTGGACGTCTTCTTAGCAAAGCGAAAACATGGGAGCGAGACAGAAGAAAACGTATGAACACATACTTCAAAACTCTGGCAGATCTTCTACCGCCGAATCAGGAGGGTCGGAAACGGAACAAGGTCGACATTCTGATCCAGGCCTCAAAGTACATCAAAGACCTCCATAGCCGTACTGAGGAATTGTTTTTGGCTCATGCTTCGGAAGCGCACAGTAAGCAAGCGACATGGCTCTTTAAACAGAAACCCCTGATTTCTGTTCATCTTTCTGATGTTTCTCTTATTCCTTACGCCTAGAGGAAGAATTGGCCCGTCTGAAAAAGCTTGTGACTCAGCTTTTCTCTCGTACCCAGTTATTATCTACACTTTTAAAGGAAGCTGGAATATCTGTTCCTGCAGAACCGGCGCTTGAAAAGATATCCCCTTTAAAATGGTCTAACAAGATCAATGTAGAAGATGCAGAGAAGTACTTCAATAAAGTAGAAGAAAGTAAGGATATTGGAAAGGATCTAATTAAAGTAAGAGCAGTTGTAAGGGTTTTGGGTGTCTGTAAAAAATATTTGGTTTCAGTAAAAAGCTCTGAAAGCAAGAGGGAAAAGTCTGCAGAACTTAAAGTGCCTTCTAAAAGGAAATCAGTTAATTCTTCTCATTCGTCTAGTAAAAAGTTAATGGAAAATAGCAACGTTTCTAAGGATGTGAATAACTCCATAGAGAATCAAGAGAATGAAGCCCACTGTGTAAATAGTAAAGACGATAATGCCGATGCAACAGGCAATGTATCAGAAACTGGTTCAAAAGAATCAGAATGCTGCCAAACTAACACAAGTAAATAACTCTTTGTACCCATATATTAAGCACTTGGCTAGATATTTTACTATTTGTTTTAATTAGGTTCCAATGTAGCGGTCTCTCGTCCCGTGAACGGTAAATCAAACAGTGGTAGGTATGAAAAGATTTCATGCAAGATTACAGTATCTTGTAAAGCTATAAAATAAAATTTATTATTGTCAGCATTGCAGAAAGTAGAATCCCAGAAAAAGGTAAAAAGGAAAACGAAAAAGAAGGACGAGAAAAAATTGTCAACGCCATGTGTAAATAATTCGGTAACTAGTCTGACTCCAAACACTCTCATTTTGTCCGGCGGTAAATTAATGCCTCTGGTAACTCCTATGACATCAAATATCATTGTAAATACTCAGCAACAACCTGCGAATCCCATAATCCTTGGTAACGCTCAACAAAATCAAATGATCGTTATGCAACCATTGACGAATCGTGTACAAAATCCTGTCGTATCAATTTGTAATCAAACCTTAATCAATACTGTACAAAAAGTTACGTTGAACACGGTGCCAAGCATCCGCGCTAACATGGTCGTCGATTCCCAGAATTGGGCGTCAAATGTAAAGAATATAATCAACGCGACAAAAATCGGTGGTCACAAAGGTATCCTGCCAAAAGGTAAAGAAGTTACGAAAACTACAATGACGTACAAAGTTCCTATTCCGGCTGTCCATAAGGAAAAATTGGAGAAATCGAAAGAACACGCCACTAAAAAAGACACTGACGTTAAATTAAAAGTTAGTAAGAATCATACTAAAAATGTTAAGAATCAGCAGGCTGCAGAAACAACGGAAAAGAAAAATGAAAAAGAAAAGTGCGTGGAAAGTACTGAGAATCAAAAAGGATCCCTTAAGCGTCCTTCAAATGCGGAAGCTGACTCCGCAGATGAACCTGTTGATAAAAAACGGAAGATTAATGAAAATAGTGAAAGTACCGTTCAAGTACAGACAGTATCCGTTTCAAAATCAGATTTTGCTGTGACCTGTAAATCCATTGAAAGCTTAAAGCACGTGATAGAGAAGATAGGCGAGGATACGAACGAAGGAAAGGAGAAAGGTAATTGTCTTGTTCAATCAGGGGACAAGGAGTCGTGTAATGAAAAGAACGTAGAGTGTTCGGTTTTATTGAGCACCAATAGTGTAAACCAGGAAGACGTCAATGATTCTTTAAAGTCTGCAGACGTGTTAAAACAGGACAGCGTTCAGAAAACCGCAGACACCTCATCGCCAGTCACTTTCGCAGAGGAGCATCTGAAATCTAGCAGCGAGACGATAGCAATATCTCCTGAAACAGGCTTCAATATTCCTGTAGATGATACGTTAGAAAAGTCCAACAACGATAGTGGTCGTTCCAACTCTAAATCACCTTTGACAGAAGTTGAAGAGGCGGTCGAAGATTCTGCAGAATCTAAAAAGATGAAAGATGTGTGTAATCTTGGCACAGAGTTTGACAATCTGTTAGAAGTAACACCTAAAGAGGCGGAGGCTGTTGAAGGAACAACCAACTTGGAGAGCAATAAAATTATTCTGAACCTTGATACAAACACCACGACGACCTTAAAGCCAGAAACTAATACTGCAGTTCAGACCTCAGACGCAGCAACGTCGTCGTCATCGTTGCTTCCAGTGAGCATAGTAGAGGATGACTCCAAGCTTATTAAAACATCAAAAGATGAAGTATCGAAGACATCTCTGTCGTACAATACAGAAAATTCTTTTGTGCCTATTGGCAGCAGAGCTGACGGTCTTCACTCGGACCTCTCGAACGACATATTTGCCTCTCTTCAAGTTCCTTCAAGTTCGCACAACCCAGAGTCAATATCTCCTACCGCAGCATTCCTGATGGCTTTTCCATTGGTGTCCTCGTTAAATGGTAAAACTGAGGTTCTGGAAGAGGAGATGAAAGAAGACTTCAAGTACCACAGTCAAACTCCACCCATGCTGCTGCAGATTGGAGCCATGGAACCCAACAGTTTCAAATTAAAGACGACGTCTCCCTCTCATGCTATTGCTGAGAAACGTCTGAAGGTGAATTACGAGGAAAAGAAGAGTGTGAATCCCCCTGTAACCGAGGCAGTGAACTCGGACCTGATTGTCTCTGTAGAATGCAGTACAACCACGAAAGTCCTACCCAAGGTAGTGAGCAACGAATCTCTTAGAGAACCTTACAAGATCGTTCAAAGTGTATTGGCACCTTCTTTGGAGAAGCCTGCTTCTTCGAGCTCCTTCTCTCAGACCCTGTACTCTATAGCAAGCGTATCAGGCACCACTTCGATTGCCACCAGCTCAGAGGCTGGACATAATTGTCAGAACCAGCTCACAACCAGCTTGCAGAATGCAATTACCAGCAGTGAAAACGTTGCTTCTCAAATTGGCACTGTTTCCATATCTAATAAAACAGAGCAAACTAACTGTCCAGTTCAAGCGTCTACCTGCGACACTAATGTCAGGTATTCTAGCTCTCAAGATTTTCTATCAACCTACTCGACGATTGTTGACAACAATCTTCCCAACCTGCAGCAGAATTCAACGGTCTGCAGTAGTGCATCCATTCAGGAAACAAATTCTGCTGCACTGAATCAGAATGTAACAGCTGATGTATCTCAGGCACCTATGGTTCCTCATTTGACTAACACAACAACAACCACAAATTCTGCATCCTTGCCTTTGCAGTCCATGCAGATGGATTACACGTCCCAGATGAAGGAGAAGGATCCTGATGGTTCTCGTATAGCCTATGAGATCCATGGTAAGGATCCTCTGATAGATTCCAATATTGTGCCCAACAACAGACTCAATTACACTGGGCACATAGACAGAGTTCTTCCAACTTCCTCTCAGAACATCCAGCAAGAGTATTCCATGCAATCTAAAGATGCTTCTCTATCCGTTCTATCTTCGCAAGGTATGCAGACCGTTTACGAATCGCAGCCTAAAGACACCCATGTCCTGTCCACGCAGCAGAATACTCATCAGAGTTACACGGTGCACGAGAAAGATCACATCATTCAGAATACCCATAACGACTACACAGTGGATCAAAATAAGAATCTATCTCGAAAGGACCCGATACCGTACTCGTCGGGAAACACGAGTGCTTCCAATAGAAATCAAAGTTATTCTACGAAGGAGTCGATGCCAAACTCCTCTGAAGCTCATTTTCAACGCAGCTTTCCAAAGATGACCAAGGATTCTGATTCTTCGGTTACTAGTGCAGAGCAGGATCCGAAGTTGAACGAGGTGCTGAGGTCGAAACCGCAGGAACCACAGGATCATGGACGCGACACGAATTACACATCATCGAAGAAGATAGACGTTGATCCCTTTGTTCAGACGTTCTCGTACGGAGTGAAAGAATCGATGAGCACGCAGGCTGATCAAAATGTATTAAATCAGAACACTGATAACATATTCCAAGGAAAGAGAGATGATGCTCAGAGCTATTCTAATTACTCCAATAAAGATACAAAGAAGATCAATACCAGTTCGTCGAACAATATGAACGCTAAACCTCTAATACAAAATACATCCGTTAGTCGTTATTCTCAGCAGTCGGCTTCCTTTGTGGCTACCTCTAATTACGAGCATAGTACTGTCACCGAGAACCACGCAAAGTCGACAACCACCGTCGCTCATAATTCCTCCAATTTCAGTATCCTGTCGTGGACCACTTTCTCACCGGTTAGCGGAGGAGGTGGCAACAATCTCGTACAGTTTGACCAAGGGCCAAATCAAACAGACAACACAGAAGCAAAGACAATCTGTGAAAATTACAGTTACGTTCCTTTGCACAAGGAAAATTCAAGTTTCTCAAACGTTTTGAACAATGATGTCTATTCAACGAATTCATCAATGAATAATGTTGACAAGTCCAGGATGAAGACTGGAATGGAAGCACAGAAACAATCCTTCGTGGACCCGACGAAAACAAGAAATATTCAGACTAACGTCCCTGGGAAACAGAGTCGTATGCAAAATCAAAGCCAAACCTCGTCAGGTAACAATGATTACAACAAGTACGGTACAGAGAATAAAAATAAATCCAAGTATGGTATGGAGTCAGACTATATTCAGAATGAATACTCTGGAATGGATCAACAACAGCAGCAGCAGCAGCAACATGGACAGAAAAATCATCAGACCATGGCTACGAAACACGACAAATCTGTATATCCAATGTCTGGTTATGATTCCCAGGTGAACTTTGATTTACCCGAAGTCAGCACCCAGATGAAGTACTCTGTGGAGGCTTATGCTGGCTCCAATTTTAAATACCCTGATAAATCACAGCAACAGAGTCAGGCCAAGTATCAACCTCTAGTTCAGGGACAAATTCCTTCCCTTCAACACGACAGTGTCACGTACAATAACAGTGGTAAACATGGTCAGCAGCAGAGTGGTACAAAGTCGAAAGGAAATCAGCAGCAACACGCGATTAGAGCACCCGTGAACTGGATGATGACACCAGAAATTAAGCATAACACAAACATAGCTGACATCATTTTACCACCGATTGGTAAGGAGCTGGAATTCTGCCAGAATAATCTGTTTGCACAAACACCGTCCTACAATCAAGGAACGCCAAATCAGTTTTACAATAACTATGATGTCACCGCACATGGTTTCCCCAATTTACCGGTTCTGCAGGGTGAACCGAAGAGAACCTCAGAGGTGTTTTATTCGGAGGAACAACCATTTCCTTGGTCTCCAACGAAGACTAGCGTTCACGTTGAACAGAGTCAGTCAGTCAAAGGTATAGATCAACATATTGTCCCATCCAGTCTTCCAACCTTGGTCGGTGATCTGGACTTGGGTACCAACATACCCGAGAAACAGAACTTCCTGTTTAGTCAAGTTCCGTCTAGGGTTCCACCCGATCAGAGCAAAGACCCTAATAAGGATAAAGAAGGGAACGTCGCAGGACGTGATTTTCATACTGTGCTGAATAATCAGACTGTTCAGCACCCAGGGGCTGGATCCTCCTTCCTTTCTGTGAGTCAGCTGGTTGAACACGAGAAGGCTGAAAAATCTCATCAGCAGCATCACCAGCAGCAACATCATCATCATCACCACCATCACCATCACGCTCATCAACATCAGCAACAGCAGCAGCAGCAACAACAACAACAGCAACAGCAGGCTAGGAAACATCAGAGGAAAAGTAATGCTAGTCCTAGAGGCAACAGCAAACGGCAGATGGATATTCGAAAACAAAATTCAGGAAACGATCATCTGCATCAAAGGCACGAAGAGCAGAAGTCATCGGGTCATACATTTCCCGAACAAGGATATCAGCAGCAGCAGAAATATCAGCAGAATAATATTCATTGGAGAAGCAGAAATTGTAAGAGCAATTATACCGCAGAGGCATTGATAGGAACTAATAGCAGTGTTCACGATACAAATCAAGATAAACATCCCTCCATCAAGTTCTCTACTAATTATTCTCAGAACAAGTTTCAAACCAGTTTGCCCACCGCAGACGCTGTCATGCCTATTAATTATTTCTCGAACGCAGACGATGGAAGTGGCTATGGGCAAATGGTCAATCAGAATTTCAATTCATATAGCTATTCCTCGAACACGAATATCTATCCTACCTCAAACTTCATCACCAGCATATCAAACACACCTACCAGTTACATGATGCCGTTACACGACAACACCGACTACATGGAAGCAAACGCTTTCCTTTTATCAAATGTCACCGTGTCCTCGTCCAACTCTTCGTCAACTACGTCCACTGTAACGACTTCAACTTCCAATGTGAACAGCAATGCAAAGAATCATCAGCATTACGGGAAGCACCAGAACTGCGACAAAAGAACTTATTCCACTAACGTGAAGAAGGGGAAAAGGAAAGGTATCGATGGAACGATGCAGAACTTGGAATTTCCTCTTTCCGGTATCAATTCGCCGTTGGAAGATTATCATCATTCCACTACGTTTTTACCACCGCCTCCGCCCCCGCATGCCAGCCCTCTTTATCAAAATCATCCTCAGGCAAATGTTTACACAAAAGCTGTGAATGGATTACCACCTCCACCGTCTGTAGCCGGTCCTCAGGGTGTACCGACGGTGGCTACAGCTGGTTTCCCGATGAATCCAAACATGCCAAGGGGTGGAATCGTTGCCAGTAATCCAATGACTATGAGCCATCATCCCTCGGGCACTAGTCTCACCAACTTCAATTTGAGCACCATTTTTCCAGAGATGAACGATAAAGTACGTGGATCATCAGATCACCTTAGTCCTGTATGCTTATTATATTCGGTTAATTGGATTTATTTCTTAGATTACAGGATACAAGCCACCGAATGGTATACCTCCTGGTTTACCACAGCCATCGAACCAGTCTACAGCTTATACGCAAAGGTCCAATTATCCAACGAATCCTCTCTGTCATTTGCCACAGGTTTGTTTCACAGATGAAGAAAGAAATGTCTTGAAACTAAAGTAAAACGTTAATAATCGTGATTGTTAAATTCTTTCAGGTGTCCGAAGGAAGTCAGTTTGGTAATAGCATTCCTCCTCTTCCTCCTCCTCCACCTCCCCCTGGAGTGATCCATTACAAGAATGTGTGATAATGTGAGTATGATTGAGAAATGAATCGTTGATTAATATCAGTGACTGTACATATGTAAATAACTGTGTAATTGGTTAAATTATAAAGAGTTTGACTTTACGTCGCCGTCAGCTTGATAATGTTGGGTATATTAAAGAAATGAGTTTAGGAATGAATTATAACAATATAAAACTTACTTTTTATTGTACAATCAATTACAGTTATGCAGTTTTTATATTTATTCACAAAAAAAAAGGAACGTTTTATTATCTTTTGTATATAACTGGGACACTACCAGTAAATACATATGTATATTATTTATTACTAACAGTTCATTAACATTTATCTTAGTTACATATTCGCATGCAATTTAGGCTTTTCTTAATTAGAGGGAAGCGTTTCCAACATTTTATCCAAGAGAAGCCTACGTTGCACCTCAATCTAAACAAGTATCACAGCATACATTTCCCACTAAATATCTCCACGTTCTGTTACCTCACTTCTTTGGTAGGTGGTTTCAACGGGATCTTACCGAAGCTAAACTTCTCTGCTAAATACATACTCTTCTCGTCGTCCGTTAATTGATTGTCCATGGAGTAAATACTTTCATCGATAATGGCCGTTATTGTCGCAGTGTACGTTGGCTTTCCAAACGGCCCACTCGAGGCCACCGTTGTAGTGTTAGACGTTTGACTCTGTGCGAAGCCACCAAATGGAGAAGCGTTTTGTTGTACTCCAAATGGATTCGCGGTTGTGGTAGTAACTGTAGCGTTCGTAGACGCGAATGGCGAGGTCTGTATTTCGCCAAATGTGGACGACGCGAAGGGTGAAGTAGTGGTAGGTGGTGTACCAAAAGTGGCGTTAGTATTCGTAGTGCCAAATGGTGCACTAGAGGATGTAACGGTGGTACCAAAGGTTTCACCAGCGGTCCCCGAGCTTATGCCAAACGCAGGCTTTGAGAAAGCAGTTGTATTGGTAGCGTCAAATTGGGACGTCGCGGTGGAGAACGGACCAGCAGTGGTAGACGACGTTGTACCAAAGGGTGCTGCGTTGGGTGCGGACATGGTAGGCGCAGTATTCTGCGCACTTCCAAATATACCCGCGGCTGGTGTAGAAACGGTTGCACCGAAAGCATTGGTAGGTTGAGCGGAGCTGAAAGCGGGCGTTGCTGTATTAGGCGCGCCAAAAATGCCAGCGGACCCTCCGAACGTTGGTTTCTCGCCGAACATCGGGGCAGCTGTGTTTCCGAACGTTGCGGCACCTCCAAAAACTGGTGCCCCTCCGAAAGCGGGTACCGTCTCGGCTTGAGAAAATATTCCAGAACTGAAAGTGCCGGATGAAACGGCCGTTCCGAATACGGGATTCGAAGTTTGTATAGTTGAAGAACCACCGAATGGATTGGGTGTAGTCGTTTTGGCTCCACCGAATATGGATGCACTAGGCTGAGAGGAAGTCCCGCCACTGAACAGAGAGGAGGGAGACGTTGCTCCGCTATTGAATGCCGAAGTCGTCGATTGCGACGTTTGAGGTCTAGCAAACACGTTATTCGCTTGATTCGACGACCCGAATACACTAGGCTGCCCGAAAACGGGCTGTGCAGCTCCGCCGCCAAAAATTGAACCGGACGATCCGAAAGTCTGTGTATTTTGTCCTGTGTTAAACGCGGGGGCGTTTGTAGTTGTACCGAATACAGGATTGGTACTGGTACCTCCGCTACCGCTGAACACACCTAAGTTACTGCCAAATGTTGGAGCACTACCAAACACAGGATTCGAAGTTGTAGTTGTTCTACCAAATACTGATGTGTTGTTAGGGGAAGCGAAACCTCCACTAAACGGATTGCTTTGACTCCCAAATGTTGTTTTATTTCCAAATACATTAGAAGATGAAGTACTGTTTGGAAGTCCAAGTTGAGGAGTTGCAAAAGAGAAATTAGACGATTTACCAGGCGTCGTTTCGCTTGTACCTTTGTGACCTGTTCCTAAAATCTCTTTCTGAAAGAGGAAAGACCATCTGATATTGAAAATTCATAAAAAACAATACAACTTTCATATCGCATTTACATACTAGTTTTGTTAATGTCTCTCTGGTGGGATTTTTCAAAGCCTCCCTTTTTGCTTTCACATCTTGACACAGTTGTTGAAAGTGTACTTTCTAGGAAAGAACATAATGAAACTAGTTTTTATAATAACTGATAATATTGAACATAAAAGACTATCGATTGTATACTAACTGCTTGTTCAACCATTCCATTTTTTTGAGCCTGATACATTTCCCAGCGTACTTCTTCCGGGGACAAATCTTCCATACCAGGAATACATGGTTTGTCCTTAAGCGGTGCAAAGCAGGATAACAACCACTGTCCTCCTCTTTCGGCACTAAGTATCTCTTTTGCAACAAGAACCCTAAATTCAAAATAAAACGTTTATAAACGTATTCGAATTTGACGCAAAATAATTGCAAACTTTTGCAATACATACACTGTATATTCGTCTTCATTGTACGACTCCTTGTTAGTGTTTGCTGTAAATGGAACAATGGTAATGTCAAAATGAAAAAAAATGCAACGTTGAGTATGAAAATTTCAATCTTACCAAATGTATTTATATGATCAAACTGACAGTACTGTCCAAAACGGCAATTGCCTTGTCGATAATATTTACAAATAACCATCGTGCACGTGACTAAGCGGGTTTAATCCTGTTATGAAATTCTCCGCATTTCGCATTGACAACCATTTACGATATAGGTCGTTTGTCGTAGTTCCACGTAGTCCACAGCAGAGTGCGTGACCATTTCAGTTTAGTCTGGGCATTTTGATTTTCTGTTTTCTAAAAACTGGTTGTTTCGCGTAATTTATTATATAAATATCTTCGGATAATTATTTACGCGCGAATCTCGATTTACTCTTATTCTACATAAAATTTTTCGAATCTTTCATTTTAAGTCTAGTGATTTGAATGGTCATCACGTGATTGTCTAGTCACTGTTATGTGCAAATTTATAACATTTCGAACAAAAAGGGAGTAGTATTACGGGATCGTTAGAAATATAAGTAGGGTATAAAATTTATTAAGAAATTAAAGTATCATTAATCTGGTTGATTTAATCGACGATAAGAGCTTTCGAATATTCGCATAGAACGGAATTTGCCAATCGTCATCGTTTAATGCATTTCATTACGCACGCTGCTGGAATGCAGACGTATGCGTAAAAACACTGCGATGATATTTCGCAGGATGTGTTCTGAATTTATTCAAGTTTGCTGACAATCTGTGTTTATTTTCGTTGAGATACGTGCATTCGTAAGATATACGAACGGATACTCGTTATCAGTGAAGTTCGGAACACGCCCCACACGCCGTTGAACCTGAACCGGCTGAACCCAACCCCTTGATATGTACAGAACGTAATGTGTCATTTTTCACGTGTTTCCGTGAACTTTTCGTGAACGGAGCGAATTGTTAAAAGGAACACGACGGTATCGCATTTGGATTTGAAATACGAGAATTATCGTTGTTCCTCAGCAAGATGGTAAGCGCTTTTCCACGATCTTCGCGAAATAGGTTATGGCGATCTATAGTTCACGAAACGATAAATTTCTTTATCGAAAACGCACGGTGTGCACACAGTCGCGGTTTATTTGCTTTTTCGATAAGTTATTTTATAAGAATACATAAATTTATTAATACAATGCCAAAAAGTGTGGTTATATCACCACCCAGAACATATTTGTCGGTATTGGTTATAATTTGTTATTAACATATTTTTTTTTTTTTACAGTCGGGAACGCTGAAACCTTACCTGACAGCGGTAAGGCGAACACTTACCGCTGCTATGTGTCTTGAGAATTTCTCGTCCCAGATAGTAGAGAAACACAACAAGCCTGAAGTCGAAGTGAGGGCCAGCAAGGAACTTCTTCTGACACCAATATTAATAAGCAGAAATGATAAAGAAAAGGTGCTAATTGAATCGAGTATAAACAGTATGAGAATAAGCATCGCCGTGAAGCAGGCTGACGATTTAGAGAAGATTCTATGCCACAACTTCACAAGATTTATGACGATGAGAGCGGAGCATTTCATCATTCTCAGGAGAAAGCCGGTAGAAGTAAGAATCTGTTTGTAAAATGAAAAGATGATTTTTCAAAGTTTAAGAGAAAATTTAACGTGGCTGAAATTTTTCATATGTTTACGCAGGGTTATGACATTAGTTTTTTAATTACAAACATCCATGTAGAACAAATGTACAAACATAAAATCGTAGACTTTGTCATTCATTTCATGGAGGAGATCGACAGAGAGATCAGCGAGATGAAGTTATCAATGAACGCTAGAGCTCGCATTTGTGCGGAAGAATTTTTGAAAAGGGTCAGTATTCGGTTGAAATTAAATATACTAATAATCATCGGTGTTGATTGAACTAGTATTTTTTTGTTCCAGTTTTAATTTCTTGGACACAGTGTGTTACCAACATAGCAATAATTGCAAAACGCCAGTTCGCTAAAAGGAAACAGTGCCCATAAGTTAAGCCGGTTGATTAAATCGGGCGTATATTATGGATAATTTCCTCTAACATACCCGAAACGGCCCTTATCCAACAACCGCCAATCCCTGCTGTTCTCCAGTTAACGAAAATCTATTAAAATAAATTTTTCCACTTAATCGATGTTATATCCAGCCGTGTAACGAGTAACAAGTCTGACGTACATGTAAGTACAGCAACGATATTAATTGAACGCTCGCGTACAAATATCAGGTCGTTCATTCTCCTAAAGAAGGAAACGATAGGTGAAACTGGCATTCGTTCAAAGATCGTGCCGTTCTAAAACTAATTCCCAAGTCCGCGGTATAAATATCGAAAATGATGAAACCTGTGAAAATCACATTTGTAAAATTTTCACACGACGAAGGTGACTGGTATCGATGGGAGGGAGAGATATATCAATGTAGACTTCTTTTTCGAGTCTAGATCATTTTTTCTTCTTATAATCGTCTTACGAACTTCAACGATAATCTGCCCACGGTGTGTGTAGATTTTTACATATGCAAAATAGATATATATATATATACCAACGAATAAAGTATCACCATTGACGAATATCTTTTCTTATCAAGATACTTCAGTGATATCCGTTGAATCGTTACTTACATAATTAAACAATATCGTGGCGTATTTTTACTTGAAGTTCATAGTTAACGGGGGAGGAGAATATAAACACAGATACACCGGGTACGAAGACGGGAATACAGAAGCTTATTTTGTCGATTATTAGGGACACTTTTTATGGACGTATATACAAGGTGTTTGAAGCGTAAGCAATTATAAGATCAACTGACGTCCACCAACACACATAACACATACAAACTGATATCCTAACACGTTGAACAACTGCCAAACATCGTTTAGCATAGCGAAAGAGGGACTGTAATTACGATTGTCTTAATCAGTACGATAGCGCTAAGGAACCAAGGGGTATTCTTTATTGTAATTACGAGGAAAAAAAAAAATAATTTCATTATCTTTATCGATACTGTACATTGTTTCGCGTGCGACGCGTGTGGAGCTATTTGCACATCGATTTTCATTTCTTTCGGGATTTTTTAACGGTGAGACTAGCGGATAGTTTCACGAGAGTAACTTCTTTTATTTCTTCTCCTTTTACACGGTCAGACGAGCAATTTGGCAAATGCCTAATCTGTTGTACAGAGCAGGAAAATGTTGAAGTACGTGCTTCATTTGAACAGTCGCGAACGCAATGAGAAAGAGTGAGAGGGAGAATGAAAGAGAGAAAGAGAGAGAGAGAAAGAGAAATAGAGATAGAGGCGGTGTATGCGTAAAGCGTGCAATTCCTTTTTTTGCATTTATAAAGTTCTATTTATCTTACGAGTCATTGTAACCATATGATTTAATACTAATGTAAATATAAATAAACGAGAAGAATCATCGTGAGGATTGTACCTTGAGCATCCTTCAAACGGGAAACTATTTCTTTTTTATAGTTTCCATGACATGTATGATTCTTAAATTAACTATATTATCTCTCGGTTTTAAAGTACACCTGAACTTCCTCTCTTCTTTCATCAGTTCTTTCCCCAATTCACTCTCAATCGTCCCATCTTTCTCTATGTTACGGGTCACGATTGACCCGGTTATAAGTAATAATTTGAAGATCTTTTAAAAGGCCCCTTCGCGACGCAACGCGATCAGCAACGACCCAAATGTCCCCCTCGAAATCCGTCACGTTTCACAATGACTCGTCTTCTCACGGAGAAGGGTGCTCTGGTAGAGGCCAGTCGGTCTTTCATACCGTTCACCAGTAGTCCGCGAGTTTTCCGAGCAAGAAGTGTCGTTTCGTTTATCGCGCGGTTCCCCATTTGTATACTCGAACCCCTTCAGTGATGTGAACCCGTATACGCGAACTTAAGTTTAACATTCTTTATGTAAGCAGAAGAATAATCCATAATTAAGGGTATAATTCGATCTCGCGTTATTAGTAGTTTAAAGAAGTATCAAAGTCCGAGGAATACTTTTCGAAAGGTATTAGAAAAATCTTGATAGGATCAACGACCTAAAAATATTAACCGATAAAAGACAGAAGGCCGACGGTAGAATCCTGTGGCGTTAGAGGAAACTTTTAATCCGGCAGTGTCGTCTCGCGACCAGTTACAAACTTTTCAGCTAGGAGGGTGGTAGGGTGGTAGTTTCGCGATGGGGGTGGCACGTAATCTCGTTTAGCGGCCACGATTTCGAGATTACCGCGTTCCAGCCATTTTCCAGGGAATGCTGGAAGATTGTTGACAAACTTCCACCGCCGATGGACCGGTAGAAGGGGGTTGATATTTCCTCGTAACAGGGGTTTTAGCCACGCTGATCCCTCCCGATCGCCGAGCAAAGGGGGTAAAGTCGGTTTCTAGCGGAGACCTTCGAGGTCTACGGTGCTAATTCCTAACGAGCGACCAAAAATACACCGAAAGAGAGACAGAGACACGGTGGCTGTAGATAGCTAGGAAGATGAAGCAGGTAGAAACGAGGCTTACGATTAGTCTTCTTTTATAACCACCCCTCTTCTTCAGATTACTCTTCAATAATTTTCATCTTTTCCAATGATTTACATATTTATTCATATACCCTGGAGGTTTCGAAAAGAGACTTAGAAATCATATTTTCTTCTTTCCGGTACCGTGGCTCTTCCGACTCTCCCCTTCCAATCTCCCCCACCGTTCTGCCCTCTCTTTCTATTTATCTCCCCGCGCTCTAATTCTTCTTCTTTTATTTCTTCCCCTACTTTTCCTCTCTCGATCCCTCAAACTCAGCTGTTCCCTCTCCTTCCTCGGTTTTTCACGAAAACTCTCCTCGTCGGTCTCCTCCGATTCTCCCTACCCCTGTCTCGGTCTCTCCCTCCCGCTCGTCAGGCGTCGCGACGCGGCGCGCTCCCGTCGAGCTTGCGCGACGCCGACGCCGACGCAGCGCCGGTGGCTCGGAGTCGGCGTAGTCTGGGCTCTGCCGTCTCCCGAACGGGAACGGGAAACGGGAAACGGGAACCTAGAGAGGAAGAAAACCGGGTGTTCGTGGACGTTCTTCCTTCGTCGTCGTTGTCGTCGTCGATTGGAGGCATAATTTTTTCAAATTTTTCTCGCTGAAAAAAAGAAAAGAACGGAAAAATAAAAAAAAAAACAAGGGAGAAAGACTGTGGATCGGTAAGGGTTAAAAGCCGGTGGCGGAAGGAAGGGAAAAGAACGAGAGGGAGGTAGTGAGGGAGCTGGTAGAGGGAGAAGGGCAGAGAAGAGGGGCAGGTTAGGATCGGGGTAGGGGTTTTGGTTGCCAGAGGGGCAAGAGAGGGAGGAGGATAGGTATACCGAAGAGAAATAAAGACAGCGTAGCGAGCCGTGTCTTGCGTGCCACGAGAGAGAATACAGAGAGGGCCTGTAAAGTCGAGAGTTAGGAGTCGTGGCTCGTGGTTAGATAGGATGCGTGTGCCTGGGTGCGGTGTTCCACCACCACCCGACAGCCGCGAACGCGAACGCGAACGGTTCAGCAACGAGGAGACGAGCAGCAGCAGCAACGCGACGAACCGCGGTTACCACTACGACGTGGTTACGAGCAGCAACGCGTACGGCTGCGTGGTGATCGCGCGCGATCAGCGGACCAAGACGCGATCTGCTGGGTGCCGGACAGCCTCCTCGAACCGCATCGGCTACGGGGACTGTCTGACGGCGGATACAGCTCGGCACAGATCAGCGGTACAACCGCCAGAGATATCGGGGAACGGACATCGCACCCCGTTCTCCACCAATTATCGTTCGTACCCCTCGAGAAAATCGTCATTCGCGCCTCGGTACTCGTATACCGATCACTGGTGCACCTGGAACAACGCGTAGTCGAACCAGCAGGCTGGTCCAACCAAAACGCATCCCTCCGCGAAACGTTTCCTGCTGATCCTCGGCGTACGCCGGCGTCAGGACGACGCTACTAGCGGGCACAGGCTTGCTGGAGGACCGTCAGCGCGGTGCAAGCCGGCTTCAGCCTGTACCTCAGCCGACGTCCCAGCTACTCATGTTCATCCCGGACACACTGAGGAGCTGCATGGTGGAACCGGATGTCTCGACTTACCTGCAGGCCCCTTCCGTAGGACAGGTGGTTCTTACGACTTTCTTCTTCCTCGCGTACACCCTATTCGCTATCGGTGCTAAGGCTGAGCCTTTCTTAACCCTTACGACCCCCCTGCTACCGGTACCCGTTGTTCTGTGTCCTATGTGCTCTACGCTTATTAGACACGCGCCATCCTGTGCACCAGCTTCTTCACGCTTCCGCGTCCTTTGCTTTACGTTTTTATTTTATCTTAGTCTATCGATCTCGTGCATTTGTTTTGAAAAGCGTCGCTGCTTTGTTTGGTGTGGACGCGTTGATTGCCATGGGGGTACGACCATGTGTAATATAGTATAGTGATGATTATCGAGGATGCAAGGATTAAAACGTTAAATTTCAAGCATCAGTCATCGAGAACCACCGTGGCAATCAGTGTGTTTCAGCCCAACTACCTTTACCAATTTATTTCAAAAGTTTAACTCGTTAAGAAATATCTGTACCTTCTGTTTTTTTAAACATTCCATTACCGTCAATTTATAGTGGGAATGGTGACACTCGAAGGGAGAGTTTCTCTGAGAAAGGGGGTTGAAAGACGTCGGAACACGTGCGACTCGCGTACACCAGCGTCCAGCCAGGTTTCTCGAGCCGCGATTATTGCGACGGATCCGTAGACGTAAACAAGAGTGTTTTGCTTGAACACGTTTCCTTTTGATACAGTTTTTCCTGGAAACTCGTCGATTTATCGTGATTCATCAATTTAACTTTCCAAGTGCATCCTCTCAATATTTTTCCTTCAAAGAGAAGACACTTAACAAACCATTGATTTAAAAAAAGAAAAAGAAAGAAAAGAAGAATAGGGAGGGAAAAGAGTGTCACGAGAAAGGGTATTAACGAAGAGGGATGCGCTTATTACGCGAGAGGGTGGCAATATTCGTGGGATCGTTTGCAACGCGTTAATGCCGATACACGTATAAATAGGCTGGTGTGTTGTTTTGTATATAGGATAGGATACATATGTAGGATATCGCACACGCGAAACTGTCTGGTATTGTTCCGCGTGCCTGTCATATATCCCGATGGCGGCCGACTTCGTTCCCCGTTAGCTCGTCAGCTGATTTTCGGCAATGCAGCTTTCGTTTTCGTGACGCGTTCGCGAACCCGTTTCCCTGCTGTAATTATGTAAGGAAACGCCTATTTATACCGATAATCACGGCTCTTACGTAACAACGGTTCGCGTCACATGCTTCTCTCTAACCACTCTAATTTTTTATATTTAGATTGCATTTGCTCTTGCGTCGCGATCTTTCTTTTATTTTTTTTCCTCTTCGATCATTGGGAACGAAGGGTTGATTCGACGGGTTTGTTTAAGGAAATAACATTAGGGGGTTGAATTCGTATTTATTCGAATTGGAACAAAGTTGGAATTTAGAAGCAAACGTTCTTGCACGCCGATGACGATTCGGAGTAATCAAAAAGGGATTCGTCTGGTTGCTCGCTCTAATTGCTGCCAGTTTGGGGAAACAAGGTGGTGAGGAAGTTTCGAGAACACTTGGACGCGAGAATCGGAATTTCGGTAGCCCACTTAGGCGGTGAAATGTCGCGTGGATATAGCCGGAGAAGAAGGTTCGTTGTCCGCGACAACGTCTCCAGCAAACTTAGAACAGTCATTAGCGCGACTAACGCGTTATTTACTCTCCATGGTGTCCCTCTTTCGTCGCTTTATCCCTAATATTTCTCGATCACTATGCATTGTAATTGCTTGGGAAATTAACGTTACGGAAGACGAACGTTATGACGTGATTTCATGACATAAAAGTATCTCGAAATACGTCTGACGATCAACAGTCAATTTCTCTGAACCTTGAGCTATAAATCGATGTGCCATAAGTGCCATTTCGGTACACTTTTATGTCATGAAATTGTATCCATTATTAGCCTCGTACGAAACAGCAATATTTCTCAGCCGAGTGGGTCACAATTGACCCGGTTGTCATTCGATCGAAAGAAATGTTAATTTTCTAATGAAACGAATCACCGTGCATAGATGTCCATTTCACAGCAGACGAACAGGAGTTTAGCTATCGATCGCATGTTCACCCTCTCACCCTCTTCTTTTTCTCGCCGTTTTCCTCTTCTGTCGCGCTTCTTCGTCGCCACCCTCTTCTTCTTTCCTCCTCGTCCTGCTTCTGGGTCCGCTACAACCCACGCGGTCCGGCAAAACACGTTTCTACCAGTGTCTAACTGTCAACCCCATCCTCAACCTTTATCCTTTGTCCGCTGCGTCTTCTTTGGGTTGGAGACATCCTCTTCCGGTTCTTCTGGAACATTTTAACCCCTCGCCATTTTCCTACATTTCTTGGGAAATTTATGGCAATTTTAATTTAGTAAATTCATAAGTTAACTCTTTACCACCGCTAAGAAAAATAAAATTTTTAATATGAAATTTCTGGCCCACTGGTGCGAGTTCAAAAATTCGCCTGGTAGCGAAGGGGTTAAGGGTTGATAGGAGAAGAAACGGCGAGCTATTTTTCTATCGATTTTTAAAAAAACGATCGATCGCGATGGCAAAGTTGGTTTCATTGTTTTTTCGCGGGTTTATCGACGCGAAAAACGGTGGCTAGGACAGTGTGCACCTGGGGGAATTGGAACGTGGCAAGAATCAATTTTGTCCTGACTTCTTCCCGTCGAGTTCCGCGCAATTTGCCGATCATCCCTTGGGAGCTCCCTTGTTAGGCACGAGCGCGCACTGTCGCAGTGTAAATTTTCCCTTTGTCGACTGACTAAACGCGACAAACAATTTTCTCTTCCGTTTTACCTATTATCCATAACTTCGAGTAATTTAATTAAATTAATTAAGTAGGCTCTTTAGTACACCCCTTTCCCTGGGGAAGTCTACGAAAAAGGGTGAGTACCCTGGGGGTGGTAAACTTAAAAAAAAAAAAAAAAGAAGAAAGAAAGGTCTAAAAGAGTTGCGGTCCAAGAGATAGTCGTTGGAGAAGCGCGAAACGTAGGATGCGTGAGGAGGGCGTCGCGGATCGTCGTTGGAGGGGTAGGAAAAGATAGAGTGGGGGAGTCGATCGCGTAAGGGAGGATGGGAGGGATATTTCGAGGAGAGGTAGAAGTTGCGTCGGTTCGAGGGCAAATCTAGTAAGCTAGGACAGAGGCTATTAATAACTGTTTGGGGTGGCGTACCTGGCCGCCTCGCGATGCCTTCGCCGCGCGTCTAGATACGCGCGTCTCCACGACCGGCGTCTCAGTGTCGTCGCGACGACCGACGTCGTGCCCGTCGTATCCGTCGTTCCGGCGTCGACGGTTTTACTCGGCCGAGTATTTTTCTCTTTCCTTAACGTCTACTCGTGTCTTTCTCGATTACCCTGTGGCAATCCCCTTCGTTTCTTTACCGAGCAGAAAGTCTGTCCCGAGATATTCCCAGTGAATTTATACGTCGTGCGAGGATCTGCTATTTAAATTGGTGGATCAGTGATCGGCAGGGACCGGAATCGTTCTCTTTGTGGTGTCAGCTGATCGCGCGAACTTGAAATTCATTTAATTTAGTTCATTTCAACGCGAGTAAGTAGTCTCGCGACGCGGCTCGATTTTTTATTTATTATCGCTTCGAGGATAAAATTGCACACGATGCACGATAAGAAATTTGATCGTGGCTCGATCCGGTTGAACGAAGATTTTTGTGGGAAACGGCAGTGCGGAGGATACGTATTCCCCGTCGACACGTCGCGATAAACAAGACGCTCCGCGCAGAATCCGCGCCGATTTATTGCCGACAACTACGCACCAAAAGTCTCGGTGCAAATAGATGCTCTAAGAGACACGTGCGACTTGCCCGAAAACCTCTTTCACCGCTTTCATTCTCGTTTTCGGGATGAAATTGAACTTTATTAATGGTGAAATCATTCGGATGCTAATTCGCCCTCTTTCTCTTAATTGAAAATTCAAATCTTAGAAGTTTAGAGAATAATACTTTGAAAGCGAGATTTTATGATCGATACCGTTTCAGACTTCCGGGGTGCTGTGTTCTATCGGACGTTAGACCTGGCGATGAATTATCTCGCGTTGAGAAACTTCTAAATATCGTGCCATTAATTTCCACGTTGTGCTTTACAACATTTATATCAGGGATTTTTCGATGAAATTTAAGATGCTCTTCCGAATAAAAAATAGACTCGGGAACGGTCGACATTTATCTTTGCGAAGTATATTGTTGTTAGGATTTGAAGCTTTCTCGAATATAAATCAATCTTTATCGAGACAGTATTTTGCTTTTACAATCTGCAAATTTAATTTCTTAGGCAGGAAAACTATCTTAGAGACAATGCAAAATTGACACGATTTATTCTTCGGTTAATTTCTTCATTTTTCATCGGAACATCGTCGAGCAGTTCATCGACCCTTAGTAGTCAGGGAAAATACCGAACGCCTGCCCTCGGCCGCGTCCTTGTCCGCCCCTGATGTTTTCCGCGATGACAACGGGTCGCCGCGTCACCGTGCGCCTCCTTAACGTCTTTGATTTTCGTTCGGGTCCAAAAATAACGAGGTGTCGTATAGATAGTCACTCACACGATCTTCGTTCACACGCGAGCCTTCCGCTTCGCCTTGTGTTCCTTTAAAGCGAGTCCGGTGACAAAGCGAGCGAACGCGTCCGACACGCTCCGAAAATCTTCGTCTCTCTTCTTTTTTTCCTCTTTTATTCGAAAACAATCCGCTCCGCGGACTGCTGATTGATATCCAAGAAAAATATTTCTATTCCTTTTCCCCCGTTTCGAATAAGAAAAAAAAAGAAAAAAGCCACGATCAAGTTTCTCGCGCGAAGGAACCAGGGGAATAAGATCAAAAGGAACGTTTTCCCCCGCAGAGAAAGCAGGAAGTGAACGTTTGGAAGAATCGAAGGAAAAAATATAAAAAGAAACGGTGACGGTACAAGCTTGTCTCGTCGAAGAAGCCAATAAATCCTCGGGAAGAGAAGGTGGACGAGGAAACCCTTGTGCTCGCCTCTGCCTCTCCAACGAAGCATGCTAACGAGAGGCGAGCATCGCGAAAGAAAGGTTCGGTGAAACATAGAAAAATTCTCTCGAATTTTTCCTCGGAAAAGGAACGCGAAGAAAAGGGGTAGATCGAGCTCGACTCGATTGTTTGGAGAGAAGAGGAAGAGATAGAGAAGATAGAGTTAGCGCAGATGAGGCCACGATCAATCTGCGACAGGGTGGCGGAGGAGTATTACGAGCCCGACGGTTGTTACTGCGAAAATCGGTGCTTCTGACAGCCGGACGGCAACAGGGACAGACAGACGGTAGTGTGCCACAGCAGCCGCAGTGCTTGCGAATACTCGATGGTTCGTGTCGTTTTGACGCTTCTTCACAGGCCCACCCTCCGTGTTTTCCCATTTCTATCCATCGCGAATTCCTTGCTTTCAACCTGCGATCGGGTCGTTTGAGAACGTTCGAATGTTTGGAATTTTTCACCCTTGAAACTACAACCGCCCCTTTCTTAAAAGTAGCTGCCATTTTCGTAACAGCACAGTGTAGGGGTTTAAAAGTGGCTGTAAGTTATCGAGATCGATCCGCAGAGAGTTCAACGATGGATTCATCCTCGTAAAATGATGTTTACATCCGTTTGCACGATAAACGAGGGGGTTGCTCGACGGGATTTGCCTCACAAAGGAATTCGTTCTTCCAGCGATCGACAGAATCTCGAGAAGTCTTCTTTTTCTCGTTCTGCCGACCGGAAACTGAGATTCCCCGGCGTTTCGATTCCGGAACGGCTCGAAGCTACGATAAGGGAAAACGGACGAGTTTCCTTCGGACGTCCGTGATTTTCTTTTACTCGTTTCTTTTATCAAGAAACTGGAACCTTGCTGTTTTTTTCTTTTCTAATTCAAAGTTTTCTCTTAAATTTCGATCGATCTCAAAATAGGGTGGTTAAATAAAGGGTTAATTTGGCAGAGAATGAATCGCTGCATGGATGAATGAAATTGACCTGCACCAAGGCTGATCCATCAATTTTGTAAAATCTATGCATGCAATTACATTCGAAAACGAAGTAACTGAAATTCTTTACTTCGAGACCGAGAGAATAAATATTATCATTTGTTTTTCTCGTTCTCGATGGGCTCGGTAGATAAACCAGTCGCGTTGTACCAATCAGTCTTTTGTCGTCTGTTCGCAGGATGAGTTCCATCCATTCATTGAGGCCCTCCTACCGTTCGTGAAGTCTTTCTCGTACACGTGGTTCAACCTACAAGCCGCCAAGAGGCGTTATTACAAGAAGCACGAGAAGCGGATGAGTCTCGAAGAGGAACGCCAGTGCAAGGAGGAGCTCCAGGTAAGCGACGTTATTTCAACCCTTCTGCCATCAATTTTCATCGATCTTTAAGCTTTGCGTTACGATCGGACTCGATCCGAGAAAATAGCGAAACAAATAAAACAGAAAGGTGGCGGTGAAAAGTGAATGGAAACGATCGAACTCTCGATATCGAGGAAAGTTTGGCGCTGGTATTCGACCCAGTCGTTGACATTCGAATTTTCAACCGGACCAGAATCTTCCTACTTCCTTTCTTTTTTTATTTCTCACTGCGGCACCCTTCGCCAACCTCGGTAAGTGGGCAGAAATGGGGGTACGTGGAATGGGTTCGTCGATCCGTTGGAAACAGACGTAGAGATTTTCTCCTCTATCCACCGCAATTCGTATTCTCCATCGCGACGGTGTTCGATCAATATTTTAATTTCGCGATGCTGCGGTATTTAGCGTGTACGAAAAAGGGGATGGACAGACGTCGGACGGACGTCGATGCTCGTGGAAATAGAAAGAAAAAAGAAAAAAAGAATTCCTCGAAACGTTAGAGGGGGAGAGGATCGATGTATCGCGAGTTTAGAGAAAATCGCTGGCCAACGACGACGGTTTTGTTTCTCTTTTTCCTTCGGACGATGATGGCCTCTGCTGGTATCGTTGAAAGAGCTTGCAAATCGAGGGGAAAACGTTGCTCTTCCTTTTCTTTTTCTCATTTCTCTTTGTTAAGGACTCTACTGTGTCTGATACTCGTCTTGATTGCTAACCGTTCGTTAGAGCTCCAATTGAAGCCTTCTTTTCAAGTTGGTTAGAGGAAACCTCGATTAGATTCGTTGGTTATTCTTCGTTTCGAGTGAGAATCGATAAACAAAATATTTCCCTGGTGATATGGAATTTTTTTTCCTTCATTTTTTTTTTTTTTTTTTTTTTTTTTTTCTAAAAAGGAAAGTAACCCGGAGCCGGTAGCACGGGTCGCGTTGAATTTTACATGAAGTACATTTAATCTGCGTCGTGAGGAAGCCCTGCAGGGTCGGCCGAGCCCTCAGCCCCATTATACAGGCACACGGGGCTTTATGAAATTGTAAGCGAGCGGCAAAGGCCACTGGCCATAATCGACAATTCCATTTGCAAATCTAATCGACACCCGGCCAGTATTTTTCAACTAAACTTTCCTCAACAATTTTTCACCGCCGTTCATCCAGCGTTCCGCTTAATTAAACCGACACAACTGGCCCTCTCTATGCTGCCTGTCGCGTCAAAATGATTGAGCTTCCTATGCGGACCTTGACGTACGTTGGTCGTATGTGTTTGCTGTCTGATAACGGAATTTTTATATTTTTTTTCTCGCTGTACGGTTATTTGAAAAATTCTCCGAACGTCGAAAATAAAAGAGGCTCCGCGGTGTTTTGATAATTGGAACGCGCGGAAAGCGTGTTTTCCAAACATTCGCCACCGCCCAAGGTACTCGATAAACGCACACCACTTTTCGTTCGGTCCGCTCGAGCTATCGTTTTTCCACGCAAACCGATCGATCCGTAGTTATCGGCGATGCGTCTATACGACGCGTGCACGTTACGCGTTTTTCTCTCCATGTATGCGGGTCGACATGAAATTTTCGAGCCGCTTTCTCGAACGCTCGACACTCCGTTCACGTACTCGCGGAGATGCTTTCCAGAAAGAGCCGAGGCGAAAAAAAGAAGAAGGATAAAAGAAAAGAGAGAGAGAGAGAGAAAAAAAAACAAACAAGATAAAAATTCTGCAACTCGTTGACATGCGACACGATTCGTTCTGGAAAATTGAAATGGAGGTGACCGTCGACAGGGATAGAAGAAAGATGTCTATTTTCTAATCGTTTTGGAATACGGCGATGTTTCTCTAGTTGGAATATTTAACCGGGTCACTTTCACCCGGCTCTACATATTTCACCATTCGCATGCAGATTTCATACGTTTGATCAGCTTTGTTTCTATCGAAACTTCAATTTCTGATTTACTTCAATTTATTTACTTAAAGCTGGAAGGTGTTGGATCTGTCTTAAAATAGACAGATATCGATGCGGCTGGTTTTTGTAGGAAACCCTTCGATTACAGATAAAAGTAACATCGCGAAAGTTTGAAGGTTCTATCGTGAGGTATTCGAGCTTGAAATCGTGACAGTAGAAGGCTTTAATTCCCAGCGGAATGCGAAATTGTCCCATGTCACGCGAATCTAATGGATACACGACACCCCGGTTAGGAATGCCCACTAATCACCCTTCTCCCTATTCGATTGCTAATCAGACGAATCTCAGTCGATGCATTTATTTACCAATAATATCGATCAAATATTAGCATAAGAGAAAACCCTCGATCCATGGACCAGCAGATGGTTCACGATGGTAGCGAAAAAGCTGCGTAAAAAGGAGAGAGTAATAGGTAAAGGAATGCCAACTAATCACCCTTTCTCCTGTTTGATTGCTAATCAGACGAATCTCAGTCGATGCATTTATTTACCAATAATATCGATCAAATATTAGCATAAGAGAAAACCCTCGATCCATGGACCAGCAGATGGTTCACGATGGTAGCGAAAAAGCGGCGTAAAAAGGAGAGAGTAATAGGTGGAAGAAGGGTTGCTGTAAAGAGAAAAAAGGAGGAAAGAAAAATTCTTGGGTCGGGCAAGGGTGGTCGGGGGTGGTCCGAGTCCGTCGTTTTCTCTTAATTTCGAGACAGGCCGCAGGACGATATCGACTACTTCAATTCCGTAGCACGGCTGACGCGGGGGTGGAAAGAGCGAACTGGATGAAAGAGATGGAGAAGAATGCGACGGGTGAAAGAAAGACAACGAGAGGGTGGATGGGAAGACAACAGTGGATGTAGAGTCCGAGAAACAGAGAGAAAGGTAGAGACAGAGGGGTAGTCGGTGGGTGGTAAAAGGATGAGGATTTCGAACGAGGAAAAGACGGAAGATCCGTGTGCAGACTGGGACAGAGATATCGTAGGATGTGTACAGGGTGTTAACAAAGTGATGCTCGTAGATTCGCGTCAGCTGGACACTTGGAAAATTAATTGAAACGCTGGCTGAATTAAATTCGGGTAATTGGATTTAAGTTTTAAAAAGTACAGTGGGTGACCAAATTATTAGAGCCACTGGCATAAATTGATTTTACATAGAAATGATTAATTCTTAAATGGAAAACCGCGTTTTTGTTATTTTTTGATGATGTATTGATACTTGTAAAATTATGATACACAGTTGAAAAAAGTGAAAGTTCTTGGCCTGGAAATTCTCTGGACCTCAACCCCATCGAAAATTTGTGGAAACATTTACTATTAATAATAAGAATTGAGGCAGTAATTACAGCAAAAGGCTTAACGTACAAATAATTGTATTTGTTTATTTTTAAAAGTATTTTTTTAGTGGAGGATTATTGAATAACTTTTAATTCAATATAAAACCCTTAAAATTCGATCGGTCCTTCTAAGGGTAGATGGGCTAAGTTCCAGATATCCAAAGCTAAGTTTCTTCAATTCTCCCAGTTGCTAAGTTTAAATAAGAAAATAAAATTTTCGAAGGATAGCACAGCTTGTTTACCCTCGACCTTCCATTTCGACACCCTGTTTCCCCGTAGGTTAACCCTGACATCGTTAGAAGGGGACTCGTTCATCATTCGTTCCCGATATCGATATCAGTGTGTTGATAAATTTCCTTGGAAATGTCAATGAGCATTACTTTCTTAACACCCTGTACGAGTGGTATCACGCGAGAAGAGGGCGGCAGACGGGCGACGGCGGGGGGGTGGAGAGTGCACCACCACCAGCAGCAGTAGCAGCACCCGCAAGAAGTATCCCAGTACACGGGTACACACGAGCTTTTCGGGTGGCCAAAGAGAGCGAGAGAGAAGGGGAGAAAGGGTTGCATGGGCAGTTGACGAGAAAGAGAGAGGCGGATAGAAAGGGGTGGTAGTCGGCAGAGAGCGTAGACATGTAGCGCATACGCCGTCGCGACGGAGGCTGCGGCTACGCGGCGCCTACCAACCACCATCTATAATCTCTATGCGGATATCGATTTTCTACCCTGTATTTCCTAAATTTATGCAAACTAGCCGCCCGTCCTCTGCTACCATCCCACCGTCTGCCCTTCGGCCCAACCACCAAACTCCCCCCCCGTCCACCTCGTGTTCTACCCTACACCTATACAACCCTGTAATACGATCCCTCGAAAGTATCTATCCCACCGTTAACACCTTATCTATTGCTCGCTGAAATTTTTAGATTTAAATCCCTAAATCTAGGCATCAACCCTTCCCCCCTTGTCCGTCCCTCTCCTTTCAACTCCCTTGTTTTCGACAGTTCTCAGTCGTCCATCTATCTCGCTCATCCTCGTTCGTTTATAGCTGGATGGGAGGGTTAGCAGCCACCCCCTTTTTGCTAGCCACGTTGGTTAGCTGGGTGTTGTTCGGTATGTGTGTCGGCCCCATTCATCTAACGAGCTCAAGCGGGCTATCGCATCACGATGCACCTCGCACCTCCTCGTCACGAGGAGGTGTATTCCAGTTTACTCTCTGGCCAGCCAGAGTAGAGGGGAGGGTTGGTAACACGGCCAGCAAACGGGAAGGGGTTGAGCACGTTGTTTTCGAGGGCTTGTTAATGTTGGATTATGTTTCGGCTTTCGGGTTATTAATTATCGATGCAGCCGGCTGGATTATGCGGTTCCTCGATCGGATTTTTCTGCAATTTTTTCGGGGGAGAGGGTGAGGTTTTGGGGGTTAACGAGGTCGACGCGTCCCGTTGCCGATCGATGAGGAAATAAATAACGAAGTGAGCGATTTCGAAATTGTAAATATTCAGTAGAAAACGTCGTTTTCGTTCTCTCTAGGTGGAAAATAAGTGGCGACGTTCAATCGTGCGTGAGATTTTTTCTCTTTGACCCACCCTCCGCCGCCGGAAGCGTGGAGCAGCCGAAAATAAACGATCGTTGAAAGACGAGAAACCCCGTTAGCCAGAGAACCGTGACGGCAGAGGCATATCGTTCAGACGCGAAATAATCCGCTTCCGTGTTCCCTTTCCAGCCGGAGATTTTATTGCCTAAAGGCAGAGGGCATATCGCATACGTCTGGACGGGAAGAAGGCTTTTCGCGCGTACCGAGCCTCGTATCGCGCGAATATTCCAGCGGAGCAAAGGCGTTCGCAGACGCCGGAAACAATGGCAATAAAATTTTCGGAACGGCCTCGCTCCGAGCCATCGCCTCCGTCCAACTATCATCATTCTCTTTTTCATTTCTATCCGACTTTATGGACGCGAATCTGTCCGCGTATCGCGACCTCCGACCTCTCTGCTATCCTCTTGCAAATCACCCTTATAGACTCTCCGACGATTCATTTTTTCTTTTCATTTTTTCGCGCTCGAAACAAACATTTTGATCGTTCAGAAAGTTGGAGGAGGATTAAAAAGGGTGCGAAAGAACGATGAGATTCATGGTGGCTCGATAAGTCGATTGGATTCGTTAGGTAGCCCGCTTTGGCCCAATTCCGGTGGTTTTACTTTTAAACGGGGCTTAATCGATAGCTCGTTGTTCTCAACGAAACGGTGTCTTCTCTAACTCGCTTTTATGTAACACCAATTCTGTCAGAATTTATTTCAGGACCTCGCACCATCGCTATTTTAAAACTCAACAGTGTAATATATTTAAGAGTGCTTCGATAGAAAATTATTATGTTAAAAATCACGGTCAATAATATTTTTCTTCTCTTCCTCTATTCGCGGATGATAAATGTTGTTTCTGGTAGAATTTCATCGAGCGATGCTTTTGTAGTTTGTTCGTATTATTACCGCGGCATCGTTCGCCATTAAATTAGAGTACGATACGAGGAACGATATCGTTCGTCGTTTTCCATTGTCGCGATAACGATAAATAAAAGAGACACAGAGGGAACGAGCGTTTCTCCGTTAAATAAATCTGTCCGCGGAAGGATTCTATCGGAGGAGGAAAGGAACCCGGTGAAAATAAAAGGGTTCGAGGGACGCGGATTGAAACAACCCCCCGAGGAGAACGACGCCGGTGGCTGAGAGACGCGAATGAATTACGCCCCCGACGGGCTATCATCTCGCAGCACGAGATACTCTTAGATTAGAAAAGTCGCGAGAGCTCGTGTATCCTTCCGTATCGGATCCTGGAATCGTCCTGCTGGAAAAAATCGCACTCGATTTTTCTTTTTTTTTCTTTTAAGTCAGAAGAAGTTCACTTTAGTCTTTCATTTTACGTTTCTTAAGAAAGGAAAATATTTCAAAATTATCCTGTAACCTGAAAATCCACCCCTAAAGTCAAGAAAGAGCAAATTAACCCCTGTGAAATCTCAGACAACCCCTAACCGTCTCGTTTAAACGCAAAATCCCGTTTACGACAGCCGTTTGCCGCAAAGTAGAAGAGGAAGAAGAGGTCTCTCGCAAACAAATTAAGAGACACATCAGAGGGAGGGTAGAGCGGAGGCGCGTCGTTTCGCGGTTCTCGAGGATATTCGCGAAAGCTTGCTGTTCTCAAAGGCGCGGAATGAATCGCCTCCGGGTCTGAAGAAGCCCGACTCCGCTTCGGCTTGGGTAACGGATGGATCAAGTATATGGGGGTGGGATGGGACCGGGGTTAAACGCGGGGATAACCTCGGTATGCTCGAACGAAAGGTTATGGAAGGGGTTGAGTAATATTTACAACACTCTATGCAGAGGCCTGGAATTGCCTATAAAGAAATCGCGGAGTCGCTTTGTTCGCGTCATAACGTAGTAACGTAAGGGGCCAGCAGCTATACACTCGGGAAAGCAGCCAAATTAATAAATATATTCCAGTCTATCCCAGCTCTCGATCCCTCCCTTCCTCTTCCTCGAACCATCCTCCATATTCCACGTTGGATACTACCCACCTATGGTCTTCCCATAAATTTTCCATCGACCACGCAGCTATTCCGTGGTCTAGCACTCCACCGTATTCCAAGGACTATCCTACTCGAACCTCCTCTTACGATTTATTCGAACAACTTCCGGTTACTCCTTTCCTTTTCTAATTCATGGATCTCGACCAGGGACATGCGGTTTTTCGAATTTTCTTTTTCATTTTTATTCAGTTTTCTTAGCTCAGGGTTGCTGCATCGAGGGAGGGTTTTTTTAAAGGGAGGGTTTTGATTCTCTTTATTTATTTATTTATATTGGAAGTACATGGTAGATTTTTAGCTGGGGGTGGTACCATAGGGGGTTGGACGTTCCCATCAGAGATGGTCATATGCGATTTTTCGAATTTTCTTTTCATTTTTATTCAGTTTTCTTATTTGAGGGTTGCTGCATCGAGGGTGGGTTTTTTTAAAGGGAGGGTTTTGATTCTCTTTATTTATTTATTTATATTGGAAGTACATAGTAGAACGGTATAACTGTGTACATGGTAGATTTTTAGCTGGGGGTGGTACCAGAGGGGGTTGGACGTTCCCATCAGAGATGGCTAGCTCATTTCCCCGTTTAATTCCTGTGACACGAGTTACACCACGTATGCACAATTTTGATAGGATAAGCGCACGTAAACACGAACAAACAGAATCGCGACAGCAGAGATAAAGAGAGGAAGAGGGTGAGACGAAACGAGGCCCGCAGCCGAAAAACCGAATCGATAGGCGCGCAACGGCCTCTCTATACAGGGTGTCTCGCATACTGTAATATACTACTGACTGTGCAGTAAAAAAATATAAAATTCAATATTTTATGTAACTCCATTTTAGAAAAAAATTGAATCAAAAAATTTGTCAAAATATTTTTAAGGAAAATTACAATTTATTTTATTTTTTAAGCTATAAGGTAAGGTTTTCTTTTTTGAGAACGTTGTTTTTTCGAAACGAAAGATTGAAGAAAAACTTTGAGACACCCTTTATTTGAAGATATACATATACGCGAGTGCACACGTGTTGGCGTTCTCGCGTCTGCGAGGGAAATCGCTATAGATTACACTCTGTATACTTACGGGGGTGGCCTGAATTTAACCTCACCCCTCTCCCAGTCAGACCATCCCCCGAACCCGTTTGAATGTGAGCAGCAGGGAAGAACGTTCTATCAAAGACATTTTACCAAGCACAATCTGTCTTACCGAGGGAGAAAAAGCCGGCAAAAGTAGTCTGGAGCCAATTGTCGATTACCTTCTTCTTTCTCTTGATCGTCTTTCATTGCTGAATTTCGTTTCTCTTGTTTCATCTTGCCCCTTTCGAAGAATCGAATTACTCGCTGACATTTCATTTCGTCAGTATCGTTAGAACCGAGACTGGTATTTCAAATTATAATTAATTCTCTAACGATATTTCCAAAAGTGATACGATTTTCTAGAGACACGTGTACAGGAAGCACGTGGAAAATCGCGTGCACACGGTCGTTTAGCCAGCTGCCAAAGATTCGTAAACCCGTAATTCGTACGAAGGGGTTTAACCTTGTTGGTTCCGGCGTACGCCAAGATTCTCAGCCACGTGCTCGAAACGGTGAACACGCGTTTTCTTTTTCGCGATCATGCGCGAAACTCGTGTACCTCGAACGCGATAGAAAAATCTCTCGACTCGACAACGCGATTCTCCAATCAATCGCTTTAAAAGGCGATTATTTTGATTCCGAGCAAGGAAAAAAGTAGCGTATTCTATTCGGAATGAAGCTTTCGACCGTTGGTGATCGCGCGCAGTAGCGAGGATGACTTTGTACGATGGAAACGCGACTGCTTATGAATTAAACATCGTTCGTTCCTGATACCCGATGGAAATGTATCTGTGCTTTCAATCTGTACAACCGAGACAGCCTTCTGATTTCCTGACTTTTCCCTGCTTTTCGTATCTGCAATCTAAACGCATTGCTGCTACCTGGTTTGAGTTAGAAGTTGGTCTATTTTCCATTTTAAACGAAATTCCAATTCCATTTATTTAGAAACGTTTCCGACTTGGAGAAAATTTTCCGAGTTTTTAACGGTATATGTATCAGCTATGAAAAAAGGGGGTGAAACTACTGGAACCCCGGCATTTAGCCGAAAATTTGTCCATCCAACGCAACGGGTGTGCCTAGTGGATGAATATAACAGAACCACCCCCGTCCCACCTGGTCCCAGAAACGAGCAGGGAGTCGTAAAAAGGGTGGTGAACCCGCGGGGAAGTTTTTGAACGAGCTTCTGACCCTTTAACACGCGTTACGGTGTAATTTCAGCAGCAGAATCGCTCTAAACGATATTCCGTGGCAACGAGCACGCCGGCCCGTCGAGTCTCGAAACTTTTCCTCGTTGGTTTGGGGGCTGGGTTAGCTTGTCTGGCCACCGGCGAAGGGGTTTGCGGCAGAGGGGGTACGGTGCGTTAAGAAGCAAAAAATCAAGGAGACTGGCGCCAAAGCCAACCGGGGGGTGGTTTAATATTTAGATTCAATTACGAAAAGAAAGAAGGCATCGTTATGCGGCAAATTGTCGCAGCCTGGTGGACCGCGAAGGCTGGCCTTTAGGTCCGGGGGGATGAAAAGAAAAGGAAAGAAAGGGGTGGGTGTTATATCGCGACCTAATGGACGCATCCAAGAGAACGTTTCGGTTGGTTACTTCGGGAGAATTATTGTTATTGGAATGCAGCTGAGATTTGCGACCCTCTGAAGGGGTGAGTTTTTTCGCGGCCTCTTTGGAATCACTTATAAATTTACGAATGAAATGAATTTAAGAGAATTTTTCTTTTATCACAGCTATGTTAATTTATTTTTAATAAATTCACAACACTCGAACAGGTACTTGCAATCGAAAACAAAGGAAACCCTGTAACGGATCGATTCCTTTGACCGGCCGATTACGTAACCCCAATTAACCCCTTTGGTAGAGTAGACACCTCGTCCCCCCTCGTCCTGGTAACTGGTCCTCCGCCCCTCGTCTCATCGTGGAAAGACGAAAACGAGCTGACCGTCGGCCGTTAGGCTAAAAATGCAGTCTCCGCTTTATTTCCCGCGCTTGAAAATAGCCCATGAGCCACCGCGGTCGTAGTCGCTGCGGCGATAGTGGTGGGGTGACGGGTAAACGGAGTAGGGGGTGAGTGACGCGAACGGGGTGGGGAAATAGCAACGACGGTGCTGAGCATTTTCGGAGTGGGGTCAACCCCCGCCCCGGCCTTGGAGGTGGTGGTGACGAGGAACGAGCACATTTACACTAGCGCTAAAGCGTGTTCGCACATGGGGGTATTATGCACAGGGTGTTTCAATTTAATATCATTTTTAATAACCGCCTTCGATGATCCGTGCGGATTTTAATTAATATCTCGGATACTAATAGGAAGCCGAAGATACCACTTTATATTTGGGGTACCCTCCCCCTTCCCCTTAAAATTTCATCTTGATCGGAACTACAGCCAAACTTTTTGCGTACCTTGAAACTAAAAGGGTCGAACGTAGTACTATGACGTAGTACTACGAGGAGAAACAAGAAGAGAGGAAGGGGGATTGTAAACGCAAACCTCGGACATACTTTCAACAAAACTGTCCCCTTCCTCATCTCGAAAACTTTCTACTCTGGTTTCCAAACTCGCCCGATTTCCCGGATTCAACTTTGCCCGTCTTTTTAGCCCACTTCACCGCTGGACAATCAGTGTCGGAGATAAATCTCGTGGGGGGGGTGGTAATTAGATGAGCAGAGTGCTCGTGAAAGTTCTTGCGGCGAGGCTGACGGTGACTTTGAATCTCTATAGAGATGTTTTCGATAGCCCTAATAGAAGTGAAGGGTAAATTAGCGCTGAATAATTAATTAATTTAGAATTCTTCGAAATCGATTCAGTCCACCCGGTATATCCAAGCCTGTTAAATTCATTCGCGAGAGGAGCACGAGGCGTAATTTCGGTGCACTTTGGTGCAACGGATGCGCATAGTGTTCTCGTAATTACGTCCGTAGAATTGAAAAAAAACCTGCCATCAGTGAAATTAAAAAAGGAAAGTTATAAAAATAGCTGGGGAAGAGGAAGCATCAGGGAAATGATCGCGTGAAACAGCTAGCGCGGAGCAATTCGCCGAAGGAAGTAGAAGAAGAAGGGAATTCTGTCTGAAAGGAAAGCAAAGTGGCCGTTCAGAAAAGGCGGCAACCTGTTTTCCCTTTGTTCTTGGTCCTCGCCCGAGTGTTTTGTGTTTATACAAGGACTCGCAGCAAGATGTAAAACGGAAATAGAAGCGTGCTGAGAGAGCATCGATGCTCTTCCGCGTTCCAACAATCTACCACCAGTGGACAAACTTCCTTCTCGTCTTTCCTTTCCTCTTTCTTCCTTCCCTTTGTTCCGCTTCGATATTGCGATTGAGGCTCCTCGTCCACCCTCCCTGAGATTAACTCCGTGGCCCACTTTTTTCTTTTTTTGTTTCAATCATTTCGCACCCCTATTTTTATTTGAAATTATTTATTTTTTACGTCGCCTTTCATTCCGCTCGAAATCCAAGTGGAACAGCTCGTTTATTTTCGGATAATCGCATCGAGGCACTCGTCCTCAGGAACTTCCACGGACCTTTTCTTTTTCCCCTCTCACGGTATTTACGTTCAATTTCACCGTGAGTCTAATGTAACGAGAGCTCGTTGGCTCGAAGTGTGACGAATTCGATTGCTCGGTCCGTGGGTGGAAAGAGGGAGGCGATCGAACGAGCTGTACGTGTACGTGAATGTCGTACAGAGAGAAAAGCATAAAAATGAACCTAACCGCCTTCGCGAGATTTATTTATCGGCCAGACTTACGGATTTTATTCAATACCTGACTCGACGAGCCTTTGAATTTATCTTCGAACAGATAAGCATCGACCGAACCAAGTTTTATCTTCGAATTTACTACCCTCAATCTTTTATTCGATAATAAACTCGCAAAATTCGAGAAAAGTAACGCTCGATCGTTCCTTCGCAATGTCTCCTGTCCAACTGATTAATTAACGCTCGAGGGATTTTCCAAATCGTTAATTAAGTGGAAACGGTAAATTGGACTTTGAAGGATTTCCCCAGCCTCGGGATTCGCATGGTTTTTCGCGCAGGAGAAAATTTCAATCACGTATCAGAGGCTCGCGCAGAGAAATGTCACGGAGACACGGCCACGCTCGACCCAACTGTGGGAGAGAGACCTGCTGCAGTTACGGTGCATCCTGCATAAAGCCGATCAAGTATGCCGAGTGTGAAGGAGGGCCGCGAGTGCACCGGCCACGTATATCGTGACATGCGTATGTACATCTAGGCGCGGCAGTTTACCTCGTTCACGCCAGCGATTTCTCGAGCGCGATGCTATTCGCGCTACCCGCGGACTGATACGTGATCAATCGAACTTGATTAGATTCCCATTCGATTTGACCCAACTCGATCGAACAGCGATGGATACGACCGGATTGAAATTTTCTTCGTTTCATTTAATTCGACTGTTAATTGTTTTCTTATCGTCGATAGCGAAAAATTTCACGGGTCCGGATGTGCGTGACAGAAAGGGGCTAGGCGGGATAGATGGTCCGCGTTCGCGTCGCGGCGTCGATGCATTCCGCGCGCTTTCGATGCATTTCTCAGGGACCTTATGCACCGGTGCATTTGCTATTCCACGGGTGACGAGGGCCGCCGTGGAGCGTGCGCGGCATAAACGGCCGTGTGAAGCAGACTCGGGTCGACAAGCGCGCTCCTCTTCGTGCTCGTTCGCCTATCTAGCGCGATGCTCGACTTTCAGAGATTTTTCCTGCTGACAAGTACGATCGAACTTGAAAATTTCTTTCTAATTTCACCTTACCTCGATTCGAAATAGAAAATAGAAGATAAGGTGAAGTAATCTCGAGCCTTCCATTTCCTGTCGAGAATTTATCGTAATTTTTGCCCAACTTCTTCGGAGGAGGGACCATTATTTTTAACGATAAGAATTAAACGGGAGCTGAAATTCAGCGCGATATCTTCTTAAGTATTAAAGTAGTATAAAAGTCAGGGAGAAGGTCAAGATATCGAAGTAAAGAAGGAAAGACACGTGGGGACGTGATCTCGCATATCGTTTACGGGAACAGTTTGAGGTCAGCGTTGCTTTGGTACCGAGCCATTGGCAGAAGTTTGTAAACTCGTGAAACTTTTCAGATCAACAGCTGCTTGTTTTCGGTACATCGAATAAGGGGGAGGAAACTTCTTCCTTCGAATATGTTCTATGAAACGTTTATGATGCATTCGTGTTGTTGGTCGAACGATATCGACGTTCCTTTTCCTATCTTTCCAAATTTTCAATAAAATACACAAATATGTATATTTCACTGATTAAAGTTTCAAATATGCGGAAACTTATAACGATGATATATCGTTTTCTGTTGAAGAACGAGAAGCTGGAGGTAAAACAGAAATGGGCCTCGCGGCTTTAGGAAAATTACGAAAAGATATCACGCAAGAGTACCGAGAGGACTTCGTGTTAAGTATCACGGGGAAGAGGCCAGCCATGTGTGTCCTAAGTAATCCTGATCAGAAGGGTAAAATGCGTCGCATCGATTGCCTGCGTCAAGCCGATAAGGTACGTCTGACCATAGGTCTCCTTAATCTACTTACATCGTTACTTTGGAAATTGTAAAGTAAAGTGGTTCGATACAAGGAATAACGATTGATGGATCGTTATGTTGCAGGTATGGAGGTTGGATCTGGTAATGGTGATCCTGTTCAAGGCAATTCCGTTGGAGTCGACGGACGGGGAACGGCTGGAAAAGACTGCGGAATGTGCTCAGCCGGGTCTCTGCGTCAACCCCTATCACATCAACGTCTCCGTCCGGGAACTCGATCTCTACCTCGCCAATTTTATCACCAGCCATGGTAAGCGATAACCATCGTTATCCTTCGATTAACCCTTCCGATGGTGAACGGGTTGAAACATCCTAACAACCCTTAGCAGCGTGCGTCGCACTAGCCGTAGTTATTACTACTTCGCGATAATCGGAAAGACCGTTGGATCAGTGTTTGGCTCCCATCAGATTGATCGAGCAGATCCAAGCCGTGTGGATCGTCGTACGAATCTGCTCGCGCGTTCATTCATTCGCGTATCCGTCCATTCAAACTGTCCGCTACGACTCGGCTTCGATTCAAAGTTTCTTGGAACGCTCTGCCAATTTCAAACCGGCCCCCATACAACGGGGCATTTCATGGCGCGAGTCTGTTCCGCTCGTCTCTCGTTCCACTTTGCTGGCTCGGTTTCTCTCGACGAATCACGCGTAGCCAGTAGATTTACACAGGTGGTCGTTCCTTCGGACAATTCCCCCTTCTGCCAAGTTTCATTTTTCGAATCTCGATTTATTCATCGAACCACCCTGTTCTATTTATAATCGACCAGGTATTATCCGCGCCCTCGAAACGATTTCCAATGTTTCTTCTAATTCGTGATCTCGATGGAAATCACGCTTAGCGAATAATAATCGATCGAACGTCGTGAGCGGAAGCTGCGAGAGGCGGATCGACGTTTCGATCGATCGTCTGCCAAGGAAAGCCAGGTGTGCGCGCGCGCGCGAGCGGCTTCTTTCATTCGGATTCATCGAACTCACTGACTCAGTTGGGAAACACGTAATTTCCGTACACGCGCCTCCTGGCAGCCCGATAGCCCCGTGTACACCGTGCGAGCTGGCTCCTCTCCTTCTCTTTCTTTCTCGTACAGGCTACGAACCCGGTTGGCAGCCGGCTTTCTAATGTTTACCAGCCGGTTGACGCAAAAATTGGCCAGGCCTACCGTCACCACCTACGAGATGCAGAAGAAAAAAAAAAACGCCTGGCTGCCAAGACATGGGGTAGGTTAGGCACTCTCCAGACCGTTCGTCGCCTTCCATCTCCCTCCTTCTACGAATATCATTTATCATTCTTCTACATTTTTCCCTTCTAATTAATGCATCTTGATGGTTTGTTCGAGACCCAGACTGGGAACGGTGAAAATGTTAGCGGAAGACTTTGTTTCATCAACGATTGACTCTTTCTACTTTCCTCTCCATTTTAGCGAGTATCCATTTTGAAACACTTAAGAAAATGCCGTTCCGAGTGTCTTGTTTATAGCTCGATCGTACGAGGGTGGTTCCTTTAATTGATGATCGAGTGATTGATTCGTTTAATCGAATAATGATGACCGATGATCGATACCGCAGCTGCGAGTGAATTTGATTGAAAAGAGTAATATAGGACACTCGATTCTAGGTTACGTATCCCACTAATGAGATCGGTATATTTAGCAGCAACCTCGAATATGGTATTTCTAACGTAGATATGTATATGTTTTATTTTTCATCATTTTTAAGTATTCCTTACGAGGAAAGTGGAGTTTGGAGAGGTAATAATTTGTTCGGAGAAGTTTCTAGCATTTAATTGTCGTGGCTCTGGTCTTAAAATGGCGACCCAATTAGCGCCACTAACAGTTTCTTTTATTTTAAGTCTCTACCATTTAAAAGCCTTAAGAACCACGTCTAATTCGTTCGTTAATTTGTTTCACTTTCGTGCCTTAAGTTTATAAATTTCTCGAAGCAATTCCTTTAAAGAGATCAAGGTTCTACAGAAACGTCGAGGCTGGGAAACCATTTTGGATCAAGTTTCGTGTTAGATAAAGCGCGGGAAAAAATTCTTCACCGATCTCGTACGCGTTTGATTCGATGAACGATGCACGGGAAAGGATCAACATCATAAAAATTCCATGCCCTGTGTAAATATACACGGGCACAGTAATAATATAAACCTGGTTGCCGGCAAGGCGTGGCGGATAGTCGAAGCGGTTCGCTACTTCGGACCCTTTCGGATTATCCGTCGCGTCGTCGACGTTCTGCTAAAAGTAGACACTTGCTCGGTTCGTTTCAACTGACCTAATAGAACGGTATTATTATAGAAGGGAAGTACACCATGATACCGAGAGTAACGATGCGCGATATTTCAATTTCTTCCCTGAAAATCTTCGATCATCGTTCGTATTTCGAAAATTAAGCTAACGGGAGGTTCGATCGAATGAAACTTAAAGAAAATGATCAGAGTGACGATACGTCTGTTGTTTAGTATGGTTAGAAATTCGAACGACGGATAGAAGGTTGATTAACGAAACGATGGCAAGGTGAGACAAAATAGAAAAGGGAAAGGGGGTAAGGAGGGATGAGGTCGCCGGTGACGCGGCCGCTGCGTATTCGCCCTAAGAGCTAAATATCGCCCGGCTGGTTGCGTAAGTATCATCGTGTCTTATGAAAGTGTTAGAGAGGAGGACAGGTGCTTCGTTCGGCTTGTGTCGTTCTCGGACGCATCGCATTTTCGCGACGCTACTCTGGCTCTGTTTTAAACTCCGAAAGAAAAATCTAATCTGTGACTCTGATAATCTGGCTCCGAACATTTTGTCGCTTTTCCAACACGCCACTTTCGAACCACGTGGCTTTCTTTCACTTTCTGTCGATTAGAGAATATCCGAGCGATCGCACTTCGGTTCGGCCTACAGAACCGATGCGACGGAACTCAGAACCGACGGGACGAGAGCTTCCAGAGTCTTCTAATCGCGTCCCACGACGTTCGAACAATTGGAAAACGCATAGATTATTTAAATTTTAATCTCCCATTCAACTAACAATACTTGAGACTTTGAATTTTTTAAATTCTTTAAAAAATAATCATGGAGTTTGAACATTTTTTCATTCAATTTATTAGGCTCTTTTGTTTATCAGTGATGAAAAATATAGTTAAAGAGGATTCGAGCGGATTTTTCGTCCACTCTCGATGGAAACGCGTGCGTTTGAATGTGTCGTGCTCGTGAGCATGTGACCATGCGTGCCAATGTGTGCTCGCTCTATAATAAATAGCCGACGGACATCTTGTACCAAGTTGTCTGTCTCTGTTACTCTCTCGAACCACCGTGTGCTCGCTTATATGTTTGATTTTCATTCGTGTAGCCGCGAATACCTGAAATGAATATTCTCGTACCTGCGATTAATCCTCTCGTCCCCTCCTCTTTGTACCACACGAGGTTGGTTAAAAAAAAGGCTGCAGTACGATCCAAGGAAAAAAACCCTTTCTGTCGTAAAATTAGTAGAATCGTTAAGAGTTTAATTTGTCTAGATATTCGTTTGAATAAAATTTGAAGAAATCAGTTGTCCTTGAGTGTCGTTGTCGTGCTCACTCATGGATCATATGGTGTCAACAGATTCGTTCTATCTATTATTGTTCCAAGACCGAACCGAACGGACGTATATCTATGTATCTGCTGAAATTTCTGCGTCGCACACGCACCTGTCGACTAATTTTGCCGCGGACTCCTCTTAGAAGATCCTTCGCCGCGCTGTCGCGACGCGTTCTATCGTGAAAACGACCTGGCCACGTGAACGTGGATTTATGCAAGTTGAAATCGTATTCTCGTAACGTTCGAATCGTAGGAAAACTTGAGAATATATACGAAATTCTCGTCGAAACATCGCGATCGCATCGATAGGGATCCGCTTATTGTCGTCAAAGACACCAGTCAACAACGACATAAGCTCCGCTGTCGCAATTAAAAATAACCCACGAGTGAACGTATGTTTGTTAACGTCTATTTATAAAACGTTCGTTCGTTTTTCACTACGGGGTACCAGCTTAACTCGTCGTTGTTCCTAAGATCCGAGGGTGAGGACGCTGTTGCAAAACATCGTTTTATCCGAATTACCATTCGCGTACAACGCACATCCGTTCGAACCTGTATCTTTCGACGTGGCTCCTTTCTATGTCTTTCTATTGCGAGAGGGAAAAGAGACAGAGAAGTCGAACACACGTTCCCGGCTCTCGTGTATTTCGGTGATATGTTGCGTAATGAGATTTGCGTAAGGTTCCGCGATATAAAACACCGTGCGACAGCGAAGGTGAAACAAGATGCATCGAGAATATCGTTTCCCGAATTTCGCGTCGACGATGATCCGCGAATCGTTCGATCATTGTACTAAAAATGCAATTTTTTTTTTCTGTTTGTTACAGAGGTCCTAAATGGCATCTGTAACGCGAGCAAAGAAGAAGAGAGGCGGCGAAAAGGTAATTTTCGTTATCAAACTGTTTAATAAACGGCGGGGGGAAAGAACGATGCGCTAAAGAAACGAACGAAATGAATGAAATTCGACGAACAACATTCTGATAGAGTGTATCGGTTAAAAATAAAAAAAGGATGAAAAATAACGAGATTAAATGTTCGTCGACTGGGTTTTGTTGCCAGGTACAGGCTACCACGAACTATATAACGGTGTTGTCTGCAATGACACGATCCTAGCGACAGGTGTCTTCAGCTCCAAGGAGCTCTGGATGCTTTCAAAAGGTACGACACGTTCTCTTTCTTCAACAAAACGTCGTTACCTGTCGTTGCATGAACGAAATTAAAGAAACTTCTAGGATATCGAGGCTCTCTTTCAATTTGTTTCACACCGACGACAGAGAGGCTAGCTACGGATGCTTTCGAAAGGTAACGCGGCAAGTCGAATCGTAGAAAACCTTTCGAAAGCATCCTATTTTTTACAACCACACAGTTGTTGCATATCCTATACAATGCGTTGCGTTAAAAAGATCGTGTCCCGGGAATCGAAACGAATAAAGGGGTAAGAATTAATCGATTTCCTCGATAAATTCGCGCTTAACACTTTCGAGTCTACTTGGCTAATTTCCTAAAGTTCATTCATACTCGTCGACGCATCGCGTTTCGAGCCCGGTTTCTTTCAAAACTCCCTCTTCTAAGCTATCGAAACGCAATGGGGAAGTTGACGCTTCGAGGATTGAAGCGTTAAAATTCGATGAATTCCGAGTCGAAGCGTTCGGATCGTTGGGTTGATATTTAAGATTGCGCATCGATGGATTTGATATCGTCAGGTTTCGAAAATATGTTCGATCGGAGTGCAAAGATCGACAGAAACGTCGAGGAAGCTGTGCCGGTATCGGTAGGAAGAGAGGAATAGCAGGGAGAGACTGGGAGAGACCGGGGGCAGAAAGAGATGCTGCGAGGCTCTCTCAGCAGCCTCTGAGGCCGTGAGCATTGTTCCCCGTCTATTAATACACCGGGTTGCATACTAATCTCCTGCTACGGTGACGCAGAGGAGAGTCGGTGGGGAGAGGGATGGAAAAAGAAGGAGGAGGAGGAGGAGTGCAGATGCATATGTCGAGGCGTTTCGAGGCTCGCGCCGCTTCTCGATACGCGCCCCCCTGCCCTATTATTCCATTTACTGGCGATGCACGCGTGCCACCATGCTATTTTTCAAAATTCCTCGAAACTACACTTAAGAAGGTTCATTCGAACGTACATTTTTAATATCCCATCCGTGTCGAAGCAACGAAAGAGTTAACCACCCTGTCCCCCTCTCATCAGCGAGTCTCCAGGAACATTTTTTTCAAAGTTCACCGGTTTTGCTGGGTCCAACGTTGGCTTCTGAAAAAAGAAAAAAAAAAATACGCGAATCACGTGGTCGGCGCCGTACGCGATTTTCCACGAATTTTTTTCCACCCCCATCCCTCAACGTTCGCCGGATACGTCAGTGCTTTTTTGTCAACAATGCGCCCACACGTACGGTGCAGCTCGAGCGAGCAGAAAAATGGTAGGCCCGCAGGGTGGTAGTATTTTCCGGACTTTTTTTCCCTCCTCCTCCTCCTCCTCCTCCCTTACCGATGTTCACCAGCCACACACGTAGGCTGGATAAAAAAAAGGGGTGCAATTTCCGCGGGGGTGGAGTGAAATAGAGAAGAATATCCTGTGTGGATGGCGACGATGTGTAAGACAGGAGTATAATAGAAACAGAGGGACGAGTCGGGGATGATCGAAACACGAGAATTATTTTTTAAAGAAACCAAACGGAATATTTTCGTTAATTTTAATTGATATTACGCTTCCTCTAAATATATCGCGTTAGACACTGCTGGTAGACGGTGGACAGTACTGAAATCGGTATCCGAGCTTTCTCTAGACATAGGGTGGAAAGGGATCGAAGGGGTTGGGGTACACAGGTTTACGAGGGAGAGACGCTTACACAAGATGCAAATGCCACGGCAGTAGCTCAACCTAATTGGTCGTTGACCGTCGTGCGCGGGGATCCCTATATTTACGCGTCGCCAACTGCGACAAACTGGAATCCTATTATTTTATGGTGGCGCTGATTCAGCGCAACGTGTAACTGGAGCGTATTCTAATGGCCGAGCCAGGATTAATTAACCGCCCCCACCCCTCCTTTCGAAACACGGCTGTTCAAGCGGCACGCGTTCGATTCTATGGACACGATCGATTTAACGTCTGATCGATGGATTATCCTATCGAATACCCCTTACACGATCCCTTCGAGTCTTCTTAGACACTTGGAACCATAAATCTCGATATCCTAGAAATATAAGAACATAGATCTGACGACTGACTTGGTCGCAAAATTCGCTTCTCCTCTCTGTCTGCAACATCGCAGTGGGAAGGGGAAGGTTCTCGAAGGAAAACGCGCGGAAGTGCGATTTCCTCGAGAATCGGGTACGCGAGAAAAGAAAAGCAACGACGACCGACGACCGACGACCGACGACGAGGAGGAGAAGCGAATGACGTACGAAGGCGCGAGGATCCGTAACCGCTAATGTGTGTCTGGTTTCAGCGTCCATACTGCATGACCTCAGCGACATGCAGCCTCAAATAAACGCGATCAAAATAGAGCACCCGCCGTACTACTGCAGCAGCTACACCCCTCCGTCCGCAGCCACGGCCGCGGATCATGCTCAGCCAGCGGCTAGCTTCAGTGAGTTTCAAAACCTCTACGTTCGTCCTTATTTTTAGTGGATGGCACGCTGTCACCCGGTTCTGCGGATTCGCGAGGCGCCACGGTATGATGCCCGAAGGCGCGGGCAACCGGACCGATCGCAGACTTCTTAGCATTTCGCATAGATCAACTATAGATCAACTACGCGTTATCGTTTGATGCATCGCGAATCGAACCGTTACGATTTTCCCTGCTGCGAGTTAACGCGTTTCCGATTCGATGGATTGCAATTCGAAGCATCGTAACTTGCCGCGTCACGCTAGCGTCACGCATCGTTGCGCTGCAATTGCCTTCGCCGAGTGCATCCGCGATACTTGCCTTACTCTCGCAATGCAACAGAGGCCTTGTTTATCGGCTGCAGTTTGCGAAACTGTGATTTCCCGATATTTTTATCGTTTTGTTGCGCGCCTACACTAAAATTAAACCCGTTCGAGGACACTCGCAACTATGCGGAATCGCGTGCAACGGCGTGCATCATTTTATCTTGCATTTCGATGAATCCATCGATCCTATATCTCGTCGAAATAATCGAACATAAATCAGCAGGATTTAAACAATTATCAGAGTTTATCAGCTTTAGGTAACAAATTTTCAGCAGTCACAGGTTGGACAGGTTCTTTTTCCTTCTACTGTTCTTTTTTTTTTTGGTTCACCAGTTCAATCTAATCCCGTGGGCTTATCGGAAGGTTCTTTGTTATTGGGATCTACTTTGCTCAGCGTTCTATAGATCATTTTCCCTATATTTTTCCCTTTCGTTTCTCTATTTTCTTTCTATTCTCCGTGCTCCTCCCTTTATCACTGCGGCCCCGCTCCTCGACCCCTGCACGCCACCCTCTCTCTTTTAACTCTTTCATCGATCAAACGATAACCCCCTCTCTGAAACGGAAGTCGGTGTATGGAGATGAAAAAGAGGAATAACTTCCGGGTGAAGCCTTTTCGGGGGAAAAACGAGAACGAAAACCGACGGGATTGTATATATAGGGGATTGGCAAAGTGTTTGTCGTGCTAATTTCTCTGTGAATAAAATTTCAAGCTTCTTTTTCAAATTCGTGTAAAATTAATTCGTTCGAAGCTTCGATAATCGATTTGTTCCGATTCGAGGAAAATTCAAGATCGACACGTTTTAATTCGAAAAAGTGTAGTCGAAGCTGGTAGGGATTGCAGCAGAGCCGGATAGACGGAATTTACGGACGGAATAAAATGACCACTTTCTCAAGCAAAATACACACGCGGTAGGAAAAATTCCGGCAATAAGCATAGCTGGACCATAGCCAACCGCATTCTCCGTGTTCCCTTTTTATCATACATACATACCATACGTACGTATGTACATCCGTTGCCTTTATAGCCGGCCACGGGACGCTTGATCAACTGTATTGTCGTTGAATTAACGGCTCGCGTAAATATCGTTGCATGTTGGCCACTTCGAGCGAAGCTAATTTTATTGCACCAAGAACGACGACTAAAAGCGATTTTACGCAAATCCTCGCTCCGCGTTGCAACCCCCTTTCGGTGGGGGGGTAGTTTCTTGCGAGCATCCCCTTCCTCGTGATCTCCCCGAACAGAGGTCTCTTGTGCCAAGGACATCGTGCAGTTTGATAGATTTCTTCTTTATGACGTGTTCTTCCTCTTGATCTAAGAGTTGGAACTAGTTTTTATTTTCTTTACGGAGTTATCCTTTGTTTCCGTCAAGTTATGATAGAAATTTTTCAAAACTATTAATTCCCAAACTTTCGATCCGAATTCTAATCTATGATTTATTAGATTGTTTCACGTAAGTCTTGCGCGAAATTGTGAATAAAATAACGTGGCTCGTTCGTTGAGAAAAACACTCTTTGTTAGCTGGCTGAATGCAGATACGAAAGAATGTAAGGGAATATAAAGCAGAGGGAATACAAAAAGAGAATAAGAAAATTTTTCTTTCACGATCGGTGCCATTCAGCTGGATCTTAGAAGGAAAAATGTAAAGAGATTTTTGTAAGTGGAATTGATCATTTGAAATAAGCATGGTGCAATTGAAATATAGAGAAGCTAGATAGGAAAAATCATGAAATTTCGTGAATCTAAGTAAATACTAGGAGAGTAGGAATATTTTTCCTTAAATAGATCGAGCTTTTAAAGTCGCGCTACCCTCGGGCGAACAAAGTCGAGCTCTTTCGTTTCACTGTTTACTTAAGCTTCTCTTTATCTTCTTTCCCTTGTATCTTTCCTTTACTCTTAACTTTCTTCCTCTTTCTTTACAAATATTTTCGAACTGGTAGCGGAACCGACTAGACGAGGACTTCGATTCAAGATTCATTCTATCGCGAGGAATATTATTCAATTTTGTTCGTTCTTTTTTTTTATAGGCCCACCACCGGTGCACCAGCTCATACGGAACGACAAGACTGAAAAAGCCCCGACGGTTTCCGTTTCGAGTGCGCCGACCTTCTCGCCGGTCCTCAGGCCCGAGGATGGTCATCGTGGAATGGACTCTCCGCACTCGCAGACGGGTATGTGACGCTATCAAACGCTCATTTTATCCATATTTAGCATACATAACTGGAAAATACCCATCGGAAGACTTTTCCACTAACCGGAGGATCCTTTGATTTTTTGAAGCTTTCCAAAAATCTTCCCGATTGTCAAATAGAATTTTTGAAGTTACTTGAAAACTTAGAAATGAAATTCGACTTTATCAAGGGATCCTCCGACCAATATTTAGCAGCAAGTGTTAATTAGCGGTGTCTCGACGCGTATACTCTTCAAAATATAAAATATCGTAATTGAATAAGTGCGCAGACGTTTGAATGCACCCTTAGAGCGTTGACGCGTCGAGACACCCTTCAAAGCCAGCCCAATACACCGGATGCCCAAAAGAAACGTTATTAACGATCTCCTTAAGGATGTAACCCAGAAAGACCCTCGAAAGAAATCAATCGGAAACGCGTTCTCTCTTTTTTTTTTTTTCTTGACACAGCGTTTGATTACGGGGAGAACTGTAAGTACCCTGCAATGTCGGAATGCACCCTTCGCTAGAGACCGGAAGTTGAGCAATGACACAGCACACAGAAATGGTCTCTCGAATCTTCGTCGTTTCTCCCAAACCTACCTCCACCCCTCTGTTCTCTGTTTTATCTGTCCGTGAAGCCCAACAGGAAGGGTTGTAATCGAAGGAACATCATCCCCCTTTTACCCTATATATCTCTGCGCTTCAGTTTTGTCCGCTTTTGCCTGACGAGTTCACTAACACGAGACACCTAACAAAGTAACGTCAAAAGAGAAGAATGAGAGTGACCCACCCTGTTCTTTGGACGTCCAAGAACGTCCGTGTATTATTTTCACCGTCGTTCGCTCGCATCGGTCATTCTTGACCCTCGTCCATCACCGGTTCCGCGTCATTCGTCGATGTTCGAGCTGACTGCTGAATTTTACGAATGTATTTTTCGAATTCCGTTGCTTAAATTGTTTTTTTTTTTAACGAATCGTATTTATTTCCGAGAAAGGGTTGAGAGATAAAAAATCGACATTATTACGATCGAAACAGTTTTCGCAGCATCTCGGAGACATTAACCCCGCCGAGTGCCGTATATTCATGCGGAAGTCGTGTTTTTCCCCTATACCAGGGGTTTATGCGTTTTTAATGTGCATCCTCGTTGCTTCGCGCAGCCAAGCTCGAACATCCTCACCGACATTTGCCGCCTCGAATGTCCAGTGTGCGATAGACCCAAACTGAGCTCAGCCAGGCATCATGTAAGTAAAAATCGCTCCTTTCCTGGATCTCGATCCTCGCGATTACTTGATCGATCGTCGAGCGTCCACGTTGTCTCGCTAACCCACTTTCCAACAACTTCCACGATTTATTTTTTTGTTTATTTTTGAGAAATTTATGGAAGGGAAAGACTTGGTTGGAATTAGAGAAAATTTGGAAAAAAAATGAAAAAGAGTAAGTAATAGTAAATAATCGTCTGTTATACCGATTGTCCGATGAAAATGAGAACGTACTTTTATATTAGGAACGAGATGCTCGAAAGTAGGTTAGTGGGACTTGACGCGACTTTTCGACCAGTCGAATAAAATACAAGGACGTCCAAGAAAACTTACCATCCTCCTTAAACAAATCCTTCGAAACAATCACCATTATTTCCATCGAGGAATAATCATTTAGAGAAAGCATCGATGTTGTCTGAGATAAATGTTGAAAACGAAATAGGATCGGGACCAGGAAAAATATCTTGAAGAACAGCGAGCAGAAGGTTTCGAACGATCTGCAGGATCGATGATCGATGATCAATGGCCAAGTGCCATTGATAATGTCGCGTGAAAATGACACGTGATGATCTCTGTTTCAGTCTGAGCCCGAGCGTAGAGAGAAGCTCGCTAACTCGACTAAAAGGTACTTTGTGACTGGTTATTGACTGTTCTATATATCTATACATATATATATACATATCTATCTATCTCTATATATTTATCACGTATCGTATACGTATATATTGTCAATGTATAGACGTGTATTCGTATACACGCGACGGACACGTGTTTCGATTGAAAAATTTCACGGTTGCATAGCTTCAAAGTTTCTAAATTTCCAAATTTCCAAATTACCAAATTACCTAATTTCTAAATTTTCAAATTACCAAATTTCTAAATTTCCAAATTACTAAATTACTAAATTTCTAAATTTCCAAATTTCCAAATATACCAAATTTCTAAATTTCCAGATTTCCAAATTACCTAATTTCTAAATTTCCAAATTACCAAATTACCAAGCTTCTAAATTTCCAAATTTCCAAATTACCAAATTACCAAGCTTCTAAATTTCCAGATTTCCAAATTACCTAATTTCTAAATTTCCAAATTTCCAAATTTCCAAATTACGAAATTTCTAAATTTCCAAACTCCCAAGCTTCCCATCTCCCAAATTTCAGTAGTTTGAAACTTTCAAACTTTCCAAATTTCAAAGCGGAGCTGACAATCACCGTGAACAAACAAATATTTTTTTAATAAAGAAATCCACGTGTCTGTAAAGAGTGTACCAATACACATGCATCACGATGTCGTATACGCTCGAATATATATATATATTTTTCTCTATTGCTATCACGTTTGTCATTTTTCCTTTCCATGGTTGTTTCTTTTCTCACTATCTGCTCTCTGTCGTCTCTCTCCTTTTCCTTACTTTCTTCTCTTTTTCTCTTTCTTTCTCACAGAAATCACACATACACGTATAAGGACACCGTGTAGATCGATGCAAAACTTTGGAACGTTTTATGAGATACACATAAATATATATTAGTTTCGTAGAATGCGACTCTTTGTTTCTCTTCTGTGCATACTGTATCGTGAAATTGGAAACTGACGATTCGTGCGTTCAAGCTTCATTGCGATCGTTCTATAGGAAATAGTAAGAGAAAATTGAAAGAGTTTCTATGGGGCTGAACTTTCATACGATAGATGAATTTATCTTGGAATCGAAGAATATACTGAAAGGTGTAAAGTTTGCTACTTTCTACATTTGAAGGTTCGAAAATGTAATCAGTGATATTATTTGAAATATACAAATTTGTAAATTTTTCATATTGTAAAAATTTCAACATTTCTAAGTTTTGGTGCTTGAGAATTTCGAAAGGCTCAAAGTTTTAGAGCAGACATTAGCTCGCGAGATCGCAGCAGGCTGAAACGAGCGAATCGTCGACGCAGCTGGAAATTGCACAATCACGCTCCCGGCCACCCCATCCACCACACCACTTTATATCTCGCCGAGTGTGTATCGATGTCCCCGCGAGCCTCGCACCGCACAGCCTTTTTCTAACCGCGTGAAAATCCACCCTCTTGCACACTAACACCGCTACACAATTGCAGCAAAGTATTCGAACAAAACGTTATCCCCTCACCTGAAACTGCGCTTGCAATTTTATCAAGATTACACACTGTTCGAATATTTCCTCCTACCCCTGTGCAACCTCGATCTCCAAGGCGTTATCGATTCGATTAGAAAATAAATTTCCTCGAGTTACTGCGGATCGAAAGGATCGAGCGTCTTCCAAGAAGCAGAATTCCTTAGAATAAACGAATCAATTACCCGAATCGAAGGTGCCTTGAAATCCCTGTCCAAACAAGTCTTGGTGAAATAAAAAGGGAAAAAGGAGGCGCGTATCGATGGAGGAGGAGAAAATGGAGAGGAACGCAGGAGGCATGCACCGTCAAGTAACCCTCGAACGCCTTTGCTATCGATCTCCACGATGTTCCGAACTTCTTACGTCGAACCTTATCTCTTACATTCACCTTTAGGGAGTTTCTACCGAGCCAGGTGACATCCTTCTACCTTGTCCCTTCACTATTTCCGTAGATCCCTTTCTTGGGTCCTATGGATAACATTGACTTAGAATAGTACCCACGTGCCTTAGCACCCATTTCATATTCCTGTCTCCCTATTCAGTGCACCCATCGACTCCCAAGTCTCTCAAGGACCTTCGACTCCTGCGGGCAGCTTTAACCTAGAACAACCCACCCTGTGACTTATCCACCCAGAGAGTAAGTGAGAAATCGCCTGGGTTCGTGGAAGCTCCATAAAGAATCCCATGGACAGCGGTGTCTTAATCCAATAAATCTACTCCCAATCGTGCTAAGTGCAGTGCTTAATTTCAGGAGGATCCTGGCCTCTAATTTATCGTTTGCTCGAGCTAAGACTCTCCATCATCCCTAAGGAGGTTCTCATTCTGGATAATCAGGAAACTTAAGCAGCTGTTATAGAAGTTTATGGATTTGCTCTTGAGAAGAAATTAAGCACTGTCCTTTCTGTTTCACAAGTTTTCCCCTTTTCTCTTGCGATTTGTACCGTTGCTCGACGAGCTCGAAATACTCTATGCTGTTGTGATGGTAGTTGTTGCACCGTGTTTCACTTGGTAATATCGTCATTGGTTGCGTTTTATTGGTTTCACGACAGAGTATACACTGTTTCTTACACACCACAAGCTTGGCTGTTCGTTTCATTCGCAAACTCTCGTCCCGACTCTTTCGCGTTCAATTCTGACCCACGTGTTTTGGACGGGATCGATAGGGGCATTCCTGATTTTATAACGTCACTAGGTCCTTACACTTCAACGTTAACAGTTGATTTTTATTGTTTTTATATTATTATACTTTCCACTCGTCTTCTAATGGTAATTAGAAATTTAAACAACTCTCTCTCTCTCTCTCTCTCTCTCTCTCTGTTAATAAAAATGCTTTGAAACAAGCGAGAAATGAAATAACCCTTGATAAACGTTCCAAAGCATTTGCAACGTCTCCTATCTGCTCGATTGAAAAAGAGAGGATTGAGACGAAGGGAGAGGGACAGGCGGGCAGAAGAAAATGGACTAATTAGCAATGGTCCTTTTGTCCGGCACAGGGGAATCCCCGAGAAATCTACCTGACGTCTGATTGCGATACGGTAAACCGCTGCTAAACGAGCAATCGAGAAAGCAAGAATGCTCCATGTTAGCCCCTTAATCAGAATTTTTTGTGTGTTAGCTCGGTGTTGCATCTATCTCTATCTATATCTGTCTATCTCCCTGTATATCTATTCATCTCTGTTCGTATACGCGTGTGCCTGTATACACGTATACGCGGAGATCGCGGTAATTATTGCAAACAGATTACCTATTTTATCGGTCTGCAAATATAGCCCCATCATTTCACTGGTAATTATCAATATAAGTATCCTGTAATAATTAATGTCTTGTATTTAATGTGAGATTTATTCTCAAGTAGAGAATATCCTCACGTTTGATTTCAAATTACAATTTTTATTTCAGATTCTCTTTCATTTTTTCAAGCTTCATACCACGATGATTAATTAGATGTGTACAAGCACCTATGTTTGCAATAATTGTCGGCACGTTTGTATAGCCGCCTGCAGCTGTGTGCACGATTGTTCGCGCAATGCTGTCGTTGTTAGGCGAGCTGAATTTTCTTTCTTCTTTTCACTTATTTTCATTTTATTCTCCATTGGATGATTCAATTTCAAAATTTTGTTATCAATCAAATGTCTGCCTGTGGAAGATTTTATTCTTTCCTTGGTTCGTTTGGAGAAATTGAATCAATCGAATGTTTATCGTAGTTTCGAAGAACGCGTACATGAGAGATAGACTTTTCGGTTTTAGTCTCCTTTGAATTTTTTCTTTTTCGTTTCTTTTTCGTTCTTTGAACGATCGACGAAGCTTCCGCTTTCAGGCATACGATACACATAGCCAATCGATTGAGATACGAAACATCGTTGATTTTTGGGAATCAAGAGCTTCTAACGATTTTCCAAAGTAAGAATACCCTTTGTAAATTAAATTCAATCTCTCAATCGATAAATTTTTATATCTCCAAGCGGATATTCGCAGTATTTATCGGACCAGACCCAGGAGTAACACTTTATGCGTCGCGTCTGACCATCCATTGACCTATACTACTGCCAAATGGAAAATTCCCTGAAAATTCAATATTCCACGATTTTCCTCGGATTGCTTTCTAACAATTTTCTTATTTTCTTATCCTAAACATTAAATATTATCTTCTACAATGAATTTTTACCACAGGATAGAGCAAATCTCTCCCTTAAATTTTAAGTTCCCTCAGAATTTAATTGCCCTCCATTCTCCTTAATTTACCTTGCAATATAAGAGGTACACAATGGTACCCCTTAAAAAGCGAAAAAAATACTAATAATTAAATAATTCAAAAGAAATGAAAAACCATCGACTAATCTAACAAAAACTTAATGTCTTTTTATGTTTGCCTCTGTATGGAAACGAAAGTACACTCTACGATATTCCTGTTTATCACCTGTGTATGTATAGTACTGTATGTGTATAACTGTCTATTTGTATATTTTTCTTTTTTTTTCTTTTTTTTTTCTTTATCTAACGCCCCCGTTTTGTGCCTGTCCGTCTGACTGACCTGTCTGTTGTCGTAAACGCGAAACGATAAAGTACCCAAGTTTCGAGATGTGCCTCGTTTAGCCTGTCTTGTGCTCGGTCGTTTTCCGAGGGAGAAAGCGCAAGTATTTGGGAAGAATCGGGGCCCCCCGGTATTTCGATATCAAGGGAAAACGAATGTGTCGGGGCTTGGAAACGGTGAGACATACAGACAGACAGTCGGACGGCATTTCTTGCTAACTGCGTAGTACCGGTCTACCTGGTAAGCTAGCTGTCCTGTCTGTCCGTCTGTCTGTCTGTCTGTTTGTCTGTCCTGTCTGTCTGTCTGTCTGCCCACCCTGTTACACCCACCTGTTCACGTATTACTATTTTTTAAGGGTACAGCCTCGAGTCGAAGGGAGTTATTCAGGGTTCGCGATGGAACAAAGATCGTTATTCGTGTCTCGGAGAATTTGATTTTTTTTTATACAAACTTTGGGGATATTTGGAAAATATTTTTTAGAGACCTTACAAATTCTCCGAGCCATACAGAAATCTCTCGTAAATCGAGACTGTACTCGTCTAAAACGTGCACACCATATATATATTATCTCTATCTCACTCACTGTCACACGGCCAATGCTCTGGGTATGTCGTATGCTGGATGAACTAATTAAGTAATTGATTATTATCTAACTTCATTAACTGACTTGATTACTAATTCGATTAATTTCTGATACCTTGGTCGAGACTTGTTTATTGTATCTCTATTCTGTCTGTTTCTCTGTCTATCTATCTCCGTACGATACTACCTATATATATAAATATATTATATATATATATTCTCTATTGTTGTGCAATGTTGGTGTTTGTTGTTTACCATATACATATATATATACATACATACATACATATATATATTATCTCATATATATGTATATCATTGTATTGATGTTGATGTTGTTACCTTGATGTTTTTTGATGTGTTGTTTAATCGTTGTTATCTTGCTGTTTGATGTTTGTTGTTGCACTATATCTATCTCTGTCTATATATATTATATATATACATACATCTATATGTATATATACATACATGTATATAAACACATGTTGCGTGACATACGTGTACGTGGGAGCGCCGGAATGTAATATTAAATTTCAAATGTAAACGTTAACGCGTTGACTGTCGTTATTTTATGGTATCGATGACACGTATGGAGGTCAAGGTATTAACAATTAAGTGATTGGAGGATCCTTGATGGAACACCAGCGCGCCCGCACGTACACGAAGATACATAAGTACATGTACATTTCAGCCATCCAGCCTTCACGCTTGGAGTGCCTTATATATATATATATATACATATATATTTAACACGATCGTTATAGTTGGTCGCCCCCTCTTCCTAAGAAGTACCACTAAAACCACCCCCTAACAGACTGGCAGCAGCAATCGTTACCTCTGTTTTACTAACCCTTCTACTAAATTCTCTGTATACGTGTTCGAACCGGCCCAATGCTTGGCTAATAACTCTATGTACGAATAATTATTAACAGCAATTAACAATCGCTAATCGTTCGTCAACGTTCGTCATCTGGTGAATAAAGGAAAGAAAGAATTTTCAATTTTATATAGAATTGTATATTAAAGGAAAGGGGATGAAACGGAGTCGATTAAGAAGAAACGGTCGAATTTTAGGGGGTGGTTTGGTCGTGGCCGAGGACAGGGACAGTCAGACGATGACAGTGGTGAATTGTGTTTCAGGATTGCACTCTCCTCACGAAGGACTGGCCGGTGGTTCCGGTCAGAGCATGTCCGGGCTAGCCTACTACCAGCCAGAGCATCCTGCCTCCAGCGGGGTGGTCAAGTACCCCGAGAACGGTCACGACACCCTCTCCGATTTCGTGACGTTCGTTTGTCAGGAGGCGGAGAATACTCAGCAGTTGCCCCAGGTAGCTTCCGGATCCTTTTTAAAGCCGCCACATTGTATCGTTCTTCGGGAAGACCTTCTTCATCTTTTCCCCTTAAATTGTCACGATGAAGAACTCTTTTCTTAGAAGGACGAGGACAACGTGGCGAGTCCTATGCGACCTGCATCGTCATCCGTGTTCCAATCGCCCTGAATTTTTCGCAATTAATTCGTACACGCGATAATTAATTAGCGTAAGAATGTTGAATCTCTTTAGCGTTTTTGATGTGCCAAAATTTACCTGCCAAATGAACCCCTCGTTTGCTTTGCGAACTCAATTTTACGAATGCCTCCTTTTTTTCACCGATCCGTTCGCAAGCAAGGGGTCTAAGGAATGGAATCTGCAAAAAGAGCTCGCAGCTAGCGATGGCAAACGAGTCGTTAAGTCCTTTTATTTATAATTAACCAAAGTGTTGGGAATTTGAAAAAAAGAATCTTTAAAACTTCGAATTGCCATCGCTAAGAGCAAACGGGGAAAGAGAAAACGGGGTGAATGGATCACGCGCGGGTCGACGACGTTGATCGGTGGGTGTGTGGTATTTCCAGGCGCAGCTAGCCGGACCCCGCACTGGTATACAAAAGTTCTCACAGTATTATCCGAGCTCGATGCTGCCACCGCCCCCGCCAGCCCCGATGGCGAGGCCGGTCGCCATCATAAGGTCGACCGGCGAGTTAACAGTCGCCAGCTCGAACTCACCCCCCAACCTCGTCAACCTCGCCAACCGACCCCTCCGAACTGGCCTCCAGTCAAGAGCAGATGGCCGCAGCGGCCGCTGTCGGCCTGGTCAGTTCCGGTTGCCAGAGTTCCGTCGATCCTGCCGGAAGGAAGAGCCCAGCCAGGATCCTGGTAACGGCACCCCACACCAGCAGGGAATACACCTTTGCTCACTTTCACTCCCAACCCGGGCAAGTAAGTTTTTCGGCAACAAACAGATTTACTGAGGTTATCGATGACGATTGTTCGCCGATAAACAGGAACATTGTATTTTTCTCGCAGCAAATATTCACGTATCCTACCATCAGCTCCATGTCGGGGGTGATCTCCCCGACGAACCTCTCCCTTTTCTCGTCGCCGGTGTCGGTGACGAGGCCAGTCGCTACCCAGAGATCGGTGTCCAACGTGCCACCTCGCTGGAACACTGCGCCGTTCATCAACCTCGAGGATGACTACAACATGATCGCCCCGATCATCACAGGAACCGCCAGCGAGCCGCCATCCACCATGGACGAAGGTCAGTAACAACTGAGAGAGTACTCCACCGCTTGTGGACAGCATTGATCTACTGGACAAGTATAAATACTACTAAATTCATGTAACCAAAGGTCTACCAAAACCTTGCAGAACGATACTTCCATCCAGTGCACACGAGCAGCGTGGTGGACAAGAGCGGTGCTGGTAACATGATGAGCACAGACCTAGGGGACCCCACGTCGCATCACCATCAGCAACAGCAGCAATCGCAGCAGCAACAACAACAGCAATCGCAGCAGCAACAACAAACGCAGCAACAACAGCAGCAGCAGCAGCAACAAGTGATGCAGGACAAGAGCGGCAGACCGAAGTCTCCCCCGTGACACTGGAGGCTTAGAGCGGAAAGTCTCGAGAAGCTCGCATGTTCCACGGGGTCGTTACTCACCACCGCGTACGATAATAACCCTGAGCCGGAGGGGAATCGCCAGGATTCCTCGTGTCGTGTTCAGCTTCGCGACCTAAGCCTGCGGAGAATCGAGTGCCTGAGAGTCTGATCGTAGTTTAAGCGGACACAGTCGAGGGATCGAGGCGCTTCCGGCATAGCGGCCCACCCGCCACTCTCGAGACTAAACTGAGACCAGGGTCGATCGATCGTTGGTCGAGCCTTGCCACCCGCCAGGCTAACTCTTTAACCCTCTGAGGGACACCGCTTCGAAAAGTTCCTACCTTTCGTGCTTCTATTCCGTATAGATTTTTCCTTTCGTTAGAAAACCTACCTACGTTCTGTGTGTTTCAAATGGTACGACTTAGCTAACTGTTACTCTAACTTGGGATCAAAGGACTTAGCTTTTAGATTTATCAAAATTTATTAACAATAGTGTCAATATTGTTTCTGACAGAGAATTTGTCTTAAGAATGAAGGACGCACTTTGACCTCAGGGGGTTAACGTATTCGGTCAATTATTACTTCCGCTCGTCGGTGCGACGGTCTCCGCGCCACCGGAAGCGTCGTTTTCCTCTCTCGAAACACTGTTAATTTGTAACTTTCTCTCCCTCTCTCTCTCTCTCTCTCTCTCTCTCTCTTGAATGTCCTCGAAGGACGTGAGTAAGGACCCCCATTTCGCCACCTAATCGAAAGCGTCTCCGATCGGTCGCCGATCGGTCCCGTCGACTACGCCGCAGACGATTCAAACACCAAACACAAACAAGATGAAAGAGAGAACTAAGTAGAGTAATCGTTTCTCGCGCGTTTTTATAAACGAATCTATTTCTATTCTTCCTGCTTCGAGGCCCTTCCGAAAGCGTTTTTGTACATACACGCGAGACTCTTCGACGGCTAAGCTCAGCCTCGCCGTCGCGGTATTTTGTAACATTTTAGAGGATTCTAGAGTGTAGTAGTGTCGAAAGGGAACCAAGGAACTTCCGGTTCCCTGTGAAATTCTCTTCCAGGTGAAGGTTCAGAGCAGGCCTGCAAAGCAAGAACTTTAGTGTGCTTTACCTCGTACGATACCAATGTAAACTTAATCTACCCTTAATCACTATTCTCTAGTGGCTATAATTTGGTAGCTTCCCGTCACTATAGTTTACTAACGTTACTCTATATTTTATAACTTAGCGTTCCAATGTAAACTAAGCTTTGAAGCCAAATCTCCATGAAAAAGCTACTATGATATTGATTCAGACAACTTGTGCAGCAGGCCTGGTTTAGAATAAACCATCGAGGAGAAAAATGAATGATAAAAGAAAAAATGAAAAAAGATTTTCTAGTGCCAATTTTTCGAGTAGCTTATAAATATTATAACGAAATTATAATTTTCTATTATATTTTTTTATAATATTTATGAAGGAACACACACGCTTGTTTAGACGCGTCCGCGGAAGTGGTTTTTTTGTAGTCGAGGCAGAGGCTTCTTCTTCTTGGAGCGTTTTTAAGAAAACCCAGAGAAAGAGAACAAGAAGAGAATAAAAAAATGAAATGAATATAATGATAATAATTATTGTTATTATAGAAGAAGGTCGAGGGGATCCGATCGACGAGTCCGGTGGAACGGATGGTAAAACCGGTCCACGAACCACGGATAATAAATATTAATTATTGAATAACTTTCTAATTGTATTGTTAAATTAAATAATAATCGCCTAAATGCTCAGGCTAGTGCTAACACTAGTGAACACAACGAGGAGAAATGAAAACAGAGAGGAAGACTAGCTGCGGACTAGTCACCAGAGGCTGCTAGTTAGAAACAAAGTGAATATTTAATATTGAATTTATTATCGAGAATAGAGTACAGAAAAAATGAGAAAGATACACGTTCAACTGCTGCGAGTACGACGAAGACGATAGAGGAGGAAGAGGAAGAGCGAAGATGGAAGGCGAAGAATGCAAATGGAAGTAGACGAATGGGAAAACGAAGAAGATGGACGATATTCGAGATAGTGAGAGATCTATAGTTATTAACTATTTAGAAATTTAGTGGTTAACGTCGCGTGACGAGATATATTATTAATTGTAACATCGAACTCGACAACAACGAAGGTCCTAGCCTACAGGGTGCTTCATAATATGTGCGACTCGCTTTAATCTCAAAGAGATGATATAAAACGTGTAACGAAAGTTCTTTTATTTTACTATGCGATAGAGTTTAACTCGTTTATTTAATAAAACGTTAGTTCGTCATCGGTTAAAGGTGTAAAACGTAAGGTTGGTCACATACGCGATGAAACACCCTGTACATATTATTATTATTGTCCAAAGTGCTTTCCGTCGACTGTACGTTAAAGAGACTTTCATTTTTCTTTTCTCTTGGAATTGACCCCTTTCCCTGCTAGCGGAGGAGGATGGAAACAAAGGGTCTGTAAATTATACGTTATTGTTAATGAAAATAACGATTCGAATGTTTCGTTTGAACGGTGGTTAACGTTGGAATTAGTAGTAGTTTGAATAATCGTGATCCTGGCAGCGTGAGGTACACGAACCTCGAGGAACGACACGGTTCTTCGTTGGAGTTTTGTAAAGTGACATTTAAGTACTTATTTCTCTGTTCGAGTGATGGTTGAAAGGGTGCGCTGCGTCTTGCCCATTAGCGACTACTTCGATCCCAATGTGCAAATTCATCGATACAAAGAGATTGGCTAATTCTAAGTTGACGCGATGATTAATTCAAGAAAATAAGATGACTATCGTTCAACAGCCACTGGTTGGTATTTTTCATTGCACTCCTCATCCTTAATTCTCTGCTTAATTTCTAACATGGTACATGATCGTAACGAGGGTGGACTTGCACCCTTTTACCCTTAACATACTAATTGAAAATGGCTTCCAGTTGGAAAGGCTTAACTGTATGTATTATATGTATAAAGCAAGATTAATATTCTTTGTTTTAATAAAATTAAATCAAATGGGGAAGAACGAAGGCACCCTGTCAATCGGTTCGTAGTGATAGTACAAAGAGATCGAGACTAGCAATATCGGTAACTAGCAATAACTTAAGATAATACTTTGATATAAGATATAAAAACCCGGCGATAAGACGCTACTATATTCCTATAATAATGCTTGTAACGCTACTAACGCTACACAAGGCGTGTACCGCCGCAACTATCATTTACTACTACTACTACTACTACTGTACCACAACTACCATCACCACCATCACCATCAGCACCGCCATTGATAAGAAAGGAAAAAAAAAAGTAACTACCACTCATCCACCACCACCACCACCAATAATACTACTACTATTACTACTACTACTACTACTAACTACTAGCAGCGCTATTCTAAACTAATACTACTACTATTACCGCTACTATAACTATTAATTGTACACGAGGAAGGACGAGCTAACCGCATAACTATGTTACTAATTATACCGCCTATTCACTAAAATTAAGTCGATAAAACCGTGAAGGGCCGCTCTGACTACTATTAAATAATTAATTGACTAAACTACTAATTAATCGCTTTACGATTATACGGTTACTACGGGAGAGAACGATTATTAGTGTAAATATTCGAGGTGATAAGTTACGTTAACGCGTGTACACGATGAACCATCGTCTTCGGTGAATTTTTCACGAATCGTTCGCGTATCAAAGGGCGAAGGGTTGTTTATTAATCCCTTGCCGTGGGATCTAAATCCTCGAGCCGTTCTTTTTATATCGGTATATCGTTGATGGAATGGAAAAGAAAATTGATAAGAAATTCTAATTAGCTTCGATCTTGCATTTTAAGGTCACCAGGCAAAGGGTTATTCGACAACTCGATGGACATTTTTATTAGGGGAATAAAGCGAAGGTGGCTTGTTAAGTAGCTTGTTAAGTAGCGTTTTATAAAATTAGAGTTAAACTGGATAGGTTTGCTTGAAAGATAAAAAGACAAGAATAGTGTCGTCGAGGTACCTTCGCTCTACGCGAACGATTTCAGAGAAAGGGATGGTTCACCCTGAACCAGCAGATAATTATTATTACGCACAGGGGTTGAAAGATAGACGTATGGATCTTTGTAACCCTGGATCCCATCGATCGAGGATTCTGCACACCCCTTTTCACCCCCTTGATCAACCACCCCAATTTGCGAAAATTAGTTAAACGTGGTAATGAATTTTATTTGTCGTGTAAATAAATGTTTCTGTTCGATGGTGGTAGAGTCAAAGGGTTGAAAGGACGATCGCGATAGACGTGTAAGGGATTTTAATACTTTCCTTGATGCCAATAGGGATTGTGAAAGAAGGGCACACGGTGTTCTTATTTTGTTAAACGAAGACGCGCTCGTCGTCGACGATCAAAGAAATTTCGATGATGAAAAATTATAGTTAAACAAGACTCTAACGAAACAAGGGTGGTTCCGGGATACGCGAACACGTTATTCCTCTTTTTATCATGTTTTTAGAAAATTGTGAATAAACCAAATTGTGTAGAGTGCCAATTACTATAGAAGAATTGTAAAATAATGTTAGAATACGGGGTGAGCTTCGTAGAAATGAAAGGGGTAAGATCCTTCGTTTATATTTGTTCGCTTCGTTTCGCGATCAACCGTTCGAATCCACCCTTCCAGGTTTCTGCTCAAAAAATATAATGTCAAGCTCGCGTCGCGTTCATTTTCGCGATGAAATAAAAATACACTTTTGTACAGCGTCTCGAGCTGCCTTGAACCGAAAGTGCATTAAAAGAATCGTCCGCACCATGGCAGGCCCACGACCACCGTTGCTGCTCTCATCATTCTTCTTCAACCACTTCTTCTCGTTATTATTTTTCAAGTATAATTAGCACCAACAGTGGTAATAATTGCAATTTTAATCTTAATAAACCATTCGATCGAAATTTGAATTTTGTCCAGAGAAAAATGGGGTCAGCAGCAACCGGAAGTGTGGCCGACACGGCGAACGAGAAATTTTTCTACGTAAGATAATTATTTATTTCACTAGTAGACCGTAGTTCGGGGTGATTTTATAGGGAAAAAGAAAGCTTGAGGGTAGAGCTCAAAATGGGTCGCGCGTCTCGATCAGGCTCGAGGGTGAAAATATACCCATATCCCGGTGGCCACCCGCAGTAAATCATTGAAAGTAATGATTTCATCGTTGTAACAAAACTCGAGGTGCAACTGTCGGGGGTGTAATCGAGACGTCGATATAACACGCGATCAATTGAATAAAAATGCAATTAAATTTAAAAAAAAAAAAAAGAAAAGAAATAAAAAAATTATTGTACCGCTAGGATTTAAGTATATTTTCGAGGACTGAAGTACTATTCGTTTCGTTTGACACGGACAGAATGAAAACGATCGTACTTTTCATTTTTCGTTGATTGAAATAGAAAAAAAAGAAAACAGGAATTTGTAGAGCATAAACCAGGTACAAGTTCAGCTACGAGAGTAAACGATAATAATTGATAAAAGTTTAATTATATACCGAATAATTGTAAAACGCGCGACGACCGCGATCGATAACATAGTGCGATTATTATTACTATTAACTACTGCAATAAAAATATATATATATATTATTATATAATGAAATACAATGATATATATTTATCGAATATTTATTGAGCAAACGAGAAATAGCACACTGTGTAGTATTTGGTTGTACAAAAAGTAGGCGAGGCGAAAAAGGGATGAATGAATTTATTTCGATTTGAAAAATGGAAGATTAGATCGATCAAGGGATGCGACGAGTGGTAGAGGGTTGCAATTTTGAGAAATTCATATTTTCAGCTCAAACATTTTTCTTTTTCGATAAACGCACAATCTTTCTTTTAATAATATTACCAAGATTAGATCCAACCCCAAACAGTGGACTTTATTTTATAAAACTTAATTATTAATAAACCCATGTTCGAATAATATTCCTCCGCGAATTTTACAAATTTTCATCTCAAAATAGCAACCCTTGTACAAAATACTCGACGCACGTTTGTGGATAAAGAAAAAAAGCGAGCAGAGAGCACGAAAGACACGACAAGGAAAAAAATGATAAGAAAAGTATTTTCGTCTCACGATCCTTTTTTTACGATTGTGAACGAGGTTCATGTTATATATCAGGGATTAGACTAAATAGTATAATACGCTGCAAGGAAGGTGGCAAGAAACGAAAGAAATTGAAGAGAAATAAAAATGAAGAAAAAATGATGAGGATTGGAAGATTATAAATGTCGAGGGTGGTTGGCCTTGGTGAGATAACCGGGACGAGGGGGAGGGCTGTGACAAAGGTGGTGATAGTGGTAACCGGAAGGGGTGAGAGCCGTAGTAATTAGGTCTCTGTGGAAAGAGTGGTTCGGAGAAGTCGATTAATGTATTTCATTTCATTAATTCGATCGATTAACCCTCCGTTATTATTCGACCAGTTGATTGAACGATTGAATAAAATTAATTTATTTAAGAGAGCCGATAGTATATAGAGAAAACAACTTCGCTATTATACTGAACGTTTTAAAAATACACTACTCGATTCGTATCGTTTGAATCTTTTTCTTCTCTTAACCCTTTTGTTTGTAACCAAAACGTGGACGATTGTTTCTTTAGAGTCGATTTCTCTCTGGAAAAGATTGTCACCCTCTTTCTTCAGGGTTGAACACACGATTTCGATCGTCAAGACTTTAATGCTTAAGAAAAACCTGTTGTGATAAGCGTGGAGTAACCTCCGGCCGCGGTTGGGGCCGCAGAAACCCCGTTGAAATAAACGAGAGAGAAGCGAGAGAAAAAGAAAAAAGAATTATAAAAAGCGACCCAGGAGAGTAAGGTAACCCGCGATCTTGAAGCTGGCAACCCTCCGACGAAGGGACAAATTTGTCACCTTACCGCGCCAATTATACGTTGTGTCCATACTGTCTCAATTAATATAATGTATTATATTATATATATAATATATATATTATATATATATATCCGACAATATTGATTATTAAAATTCTTAATATATAAAAGAAGAAAAATGAATTGACGATCTTAGACAGACATCCCGCCTTTTGTCCTACTTGCTCAGTAATTACGATAAATATATATTTTTTAATAATTTTATCAATTCGACTACTAACATTATCTATTTAAGAATGGCTGAAACTACTCGGCAACTTATCGACCTGGTTTCTGTTACAGCTTTAACTACTAGCGCCCTCTAAGGAAAAGCGGCTGAAACTACTCGGTAACTTATCGACCGATTTTCCGAAACTAATATGGCGGACTTTGGCGTCGGTAAAGTAGAAAGTAGTCAGCTTTTGTATTCATTCAATTTTATTGAACAAAGTAAGTAATTATACATTTATTCGTCTCGAAATTATAAATGTAAAATTAAATACTCATATTCTTGATGTTCAAAGACAGGCTGATGCGCTTTGACGCGAAGTGGATAATAATATCAGAGGCAAAGCCTTCATCTGACAACCGGGGTATATAAGGCGGCGCGGTGGCATGCACTCCGTGGTAGAATTATGGTGCAAGCTGTAGGACGCGCGTTGGATGTGCTCGTGCTGACTGCACTTCTGACGCTGTTGTTCGTCGATCAAGTAAGAACGACGACGAAGAACTGTTTTAATGATGCAGCCATCGTATACCGCTGCAGCATGCTATAGCCCTGTAGAATGTTAGCGCATATCTCGTGTACCAGTGTCTCCTTGTTCTATTCTGCTCGACTTGAGGCCGATCAATACATCGGTTTCACGCACGGTTCGTCCGTGTCTAGACAATGAACCTTTGTTCGTTGTGTTTCTCATTCATGCGTAAGTCTTTTCCACGTCCACTTTTTTTTTCATGACAACTCGAGAACTGCTACGCTTCATCTTCCTTGAACCAATGATACATGACGAATTGTTATTGCACCGTACACGTATCCTCGTGACAAAAACAATCCTTTCTAAGTATGTAGTAGAATGATCCTCGATGGCCACGAGATTATCGATGGAATTTTGGTGCAGCAAGTATAGTGGCACATCTTTCTAAAAATTCTTCAATTTTTCAATATTACTTTTTATCCATTTTCACAATTCATTCTTCCTGCAGGAAATATTAAACAAAACGTCTGAACAAATTTGCATGTTTCAATTACATTATATTTAATTGTTTTCATTTAATGATACTTACCTTTTTATTGATCTTTTCAGGTGTCTTCTAGGCTGTGCAATGGAGGGCATGTGTAAGTTTGCATTTTCTTTATACTTCTCAGATACTTAACATAGAATTGAAACAACTTGAGTAATCATTTTCTTTTTTAGCTGCTCTCCTCCAAAACAGTGCTGTTCCTTTGGCTGTTGTTACGCTGTATTTCAACTTCACTCTGCATCAGACATGTTTAATTTCCTGTTTTGGACTTACTGGTACTTATGGTTAGTTCTTTAGCTTTTAGTACCATTGATCTTTTCTAACAGATGATGCTGACCGCAAGTTTTTTATTATCCAGGGCAGCTGTACTTATAGGATTGGCTATAGCAGCAGCATGTGGTTGCTGGTTGTGGAAACGTCATCGCTCAGTTATGGTTGAGGATTGTACATCTTCTGATAGAGCTTCCGCAACTCCTTGGTATCCACCACCACATTACAGTCGTTGTAGTTCTTTTGTTCAAGCTCTTCCACCTCCCTACAGTGAGGTATGCTTTTCTTCCATGTGCCCTGTTAATACTACCAATACTAGACCTCTTGTGTTACATCGGTACATTCTAATCTTTAGGTTACAGCCAAACCAGATCTGTATCCTTTGGTAATCGGCTATGACGAAGGATCTGGTAAAGGAACTTCAGGATTTGTAATGCGTTATTTTAGATCGCTCTCCCATGCGAGTACATTAGATTCTTTAAGCTCCAGTTTTATGTGTAATATGGTAAACGAAGCAAATACCATAATTCCACCACCATATTCTTGTAACAATAGCGTGGATGAGCTTTCTGCAGTGGAATGCGAGAGAATGGAAAACATGGATGTTGGATCGGTTGCATCGTTGGCTAATCATAGGACTACATCTGACATATCGAGTTTAGCTGCTCAATCTCCGTGTTCGCCTCCAAGGGCAACTAGTCCAACAATAGAGGTATTTAATCATCTCGGTTCTGTTTAAAACGTTAATCATTTCTCTATTAAACATATATTGTTATAACGTGTAATTGTTTTATAGTTACGTGAACTTCTAGACAAGATACAACAGCTACCACAGTTACCTAATGGACATAGCACCGTTTTGCCTTGTTATCAGAATCGACCTCAAGTTTTGCCTACGCCAAACGCGAACGGCTCTACGCAACGGCCTCTAAGTCCAGGAGACGTTGGATCTTACAAAGCTAGAAGAACACGTGGAAAAATGTATATGCCATTAGGACTTCCAAGCTCAAAAAACAAAGCGAAACGGTGGCTATCGCGTTCGGCACCGACGACACCATCAGGCACGATGCCAATGTCGTTTTTACCCGGTCAAAGTAGACGACCATCTGAAACGGGCAACAACAATCAGCAAGTGGTTCCGTTGCTTTCGGAACAAGACGAAACAGAATGCAATAACGTAGATCAGGTAAACGACATTCCATTGTTGTCCGAACAAGAAGAGGATCAACAGGAAACATGACAAAACGTCTAAGTGTATTTAACGAATTAAGTATTAAGAAATCTATTCAGATATCGTCATCCCAAGTAATCTATATATTTTTTAATATGGCTGGTGAACTCCTTATCGCGAATTTTAAGCGAAGAGTAACCGTGTATAAAGTTTGACAATTGATTTCGTCCAAAGACAAACGTTGCCAGCGCTTCTAGATTCAAGAACCGTTTCGACACTATGATCTAACTATTTTTTTGTTGTATCAATAGCCAATGCCATAGTATCTGTTCACTGTTCTAGCTGATGTTTTAACTGAATCGAGACGAGTTAGAATGATAACTGATAATATAATCTTTCAGTTTATGGAATAGCATGCAATTAACGTACAGACAGATATTAAAAACACAAGAAACACGTACACAAAATGTTATGATGATAGATCTTCTGTAGGCAATATTTGAGCTCTGCTTGAGATCACGATCGAAATATGCAATTTTATACATCGAACAGTTTAATTTTTGCCCTAAACGGTAACTTTAATGAAACGTAAGTTGTAAAGAAGAAGAAGAAAATGAGAAAAATGAAATTCTTAGCTGTTGCATCGATAAGTTTTAGTCAGTACACAGTAATACAGTATCCATCCAAAGACAGCCAGCCAGAAAGAAGTTAAGGACAATATACGAGTAAAAGTAGTGCGAGTTTGAGTGTGAATGAAACATCGACGTAAATTTTTCACGAGTCAACGTACAATATCAATTTTGTTTAATAGATAAAACAAGATTCATTGTGAGAGAAAAAAACAAAACATGATCGCAAGCACAACGATTACAGAATATCGACGATTTTATTCAAAACGGTGCAAAAATGTCGAGAACAGTTGATATAGGCGCCGAACAGTTAGGAAGAGAAACGATGAATCTACCGTTTATAGGATTTAATGAGCATTTGTTACAACTAATCACAGACTTTATTCTTAAAAGCGTAATATGAAACCGTCATTTCAATTATACCACTCATTCACATACACACCATGTATTAACATGTATTTTTTTATAAATCGGATAAAAAAAATAAATCCAAGCTTTTAAGAGATCGTTTCAACTGTTACCGTATTATCCCGTTGTTACTAATTCAAAAACGATCTACCGTATTACAATAAAGATGTTTGAAGTATCTTTATACTTTACTCACAATCTGTGTCCTTATCTTGGTATCATTTTTATGTTTGAGAAACAATAACTTTCGATGCCAGCAAGAGATACTTAAATTCGAATTTGAAACGATTGTTAAGCGCGGGAAAGAATCGAGAATCGATATTTGAAAAATTCAAACAAGAAATATAACCTACAAATTAAGTGGTGATTTAAAATGTTTTATACCCGCTTACAAGCTCGGTAGCGTAACGTTCCTGGTTAATAAAAAAGGCAAAAAATGTCTGTAAGTATAGAGAAAATATATTGATACCTTTAACCTTGTTAAAAAAAAATCAATAGAATGGTCTGATTGATACGTTTCCTTTTACAGGCGACGAAACAGGTAAAGGTTTGTTATTCTAATAACATAACCCTCAACTCCTTCAATCTCTTTATGTTTCTTACAGCAGCAAAATGCTCACGGCGAGCCTAAAGAGAAAAAGAGGAAAGAGAGTATCCTTGATCTTTCGAAATATTTGGAGAAAAACATTAGAGTGAAATTTGCTGGAGGAAGGGAAGCTGCAGGTATTTTGAAAGGCTACGATCCCCTTCTCAATTTGGTATTAGACAATACTACGGAATACCTCAGAGGTAATTTCATCAAGCATATGCTGGTTACAATGTTTCAATTGTTTATTACAATATTTACATTTATAGATCCTGATGATCCATACAAATTGAATCAAGATACTCGTATGTTAGGCTTGGTTGTATGTAGAGGTACGTCTGTGGTACTCATATGCCCGGTAGATGGAATGGAGTCTATTCAAAATCCTTTTATACAACAGGAAGGTTAAACAAATTTGTTTTTATAAATCAAGGTTCAATAAGAAGTATAAGCTTGCAAGGAACCTGATTTATAAACTGTAATATTTGGATGAATTTGTTATAATAAAACTAGAAGTAATTTTTTTATGTTATAAATTATGTGAACTTATGATAATGAAAATGTGTAGTAAATACACATGATTTTCTTATAAAAATACAAACACAGGTTTGTTTGTTCCTTTCTAAAGTAAATATAATAACTTATTACTGCATTATTCCAATCCAAATTCGTTTCTTAACCATGGATATTCTTTAGGGCATTCGAAACAAGTGTGTAAATACCGATACGATTTAAGTACTCTACTTGGTAACTTACAACTACTCGGTAAATCACAAGCCACCTCAAACGGTTGAAATTGATACGCGCCACATTGCCAAGGCTCGAAGTTATCGATTGCGTTCAAGGAAGTTGGTTGACGTATCCACTCGATCACTTGATGACTCGTTACGAAATACACATCGGTTAGACGAAGTACATCGTCCATGAATTTCTAAGAGGAAATAAAGCCAATCGATCAACAGCGTTAAAGTATTTAAGCCCGAGCTTACAAGCTACTTACGTTAAACGCATAAAAATACGTTGGTTCTCGAAACCAAGATGCATGGAAATGTAATCCAAAAGGTGCACGATTGCTGTGATAATGCCTTTTAAAATTCAGCATCAATATTCCATACACATCTTCTTCAGATAAATTCGAAGAGCAGCTGTCCATTTTTGTACAAACGTATTCCTGACATAGATATCTTTTGTAGTGCTATTATTTTGCTTGAAGGCATCGTAAACAAGCATTACTTCATTCTTGGCTTACTTACACCTGCCAAAAGTTGATTTAGTGGTAGTTCCCAGATCCCTGGGTATGCACGGGTTGGACAAAGCTGTTCAGGACCTACGCAATCATGCGGTGGCCTGTAATCCAATGTGTACGGCCAGATAGGAGGGTCGGAAAACGGTGCCAGCATGGACGAGTCGTAAACGAATCCGAACTCTGACATCATTAGGAACTGTCGGTTCCAACCAACGCGTAGAAAAGGTGCCCTCAAACCTACCCGGTTTCAAATCAATCTAATTGGAAACGAAGATGATAAAACACGAAGATTGCAAAGAAATCATCGCTTGCCTTTGATGTCCTTCAAACGAACCGCAGCATATTTATGAATAATATTCGCCACGCCAACCATCTCGTCGAACCAGTCTTCGATAGTGGCATTTCGCGACCACCAGTCCTCGGGACCTCGATGCCTGGTCAATTAGAACAAATTAGATAATTAACGCGTTCACTGCCACGGTGAAACCAGCAGAGTATGTAACAGCAAGGAACTCTTACGTGACGGAATGCGCGGCAATTTCATGCCCGATGTTCCACAAATACTGTACGTCCCTGTAATTCGTATACTGGTGGCTGACATAAAACGTGCCTCGAACCGGGCATCCGTTTGGATTTTTCCTGTCGCTTGAGAAAATTTCTAAAAATCAGATCAAAAGCGATAACCCTCCAACTTTCTCCGATCAAGGTATACACTTGACGAAATAAGGCCACGCTTTCTTACTTGAATAGAGTTCGAAATTCTCTGCGTTTACTGCATCGTCAAACGTAATCGTTATCATCTGAGGAACAATGGAAGCAGTGAGATTACCAGGAATTTCTGTTCCATCCTCGGAGCACCAACAATTCGGCAAGTAGCATTCTTTGGGATTGCAAGTCGACGCACCGTTTGGATCGTTTCGAACATCTATAAATTAATTATTTAGACTAAAATGATTTTTCAATTGAAAATATAAAATTATACGATTCGAGTAATGGCCAGGACTGGTTCAGAATTGTATGGGGGTCCCGAGGCCCTCCCTATAGCCCCAGTCCAGGCTACCATGGGGGTTTTAGCGGATAAAAATCCTGCACTCCCTCGGGGCCCCTCTAGGGGGGCTGGAGGTGTCTTTGGAAGATTTCCCTCACGTAAAAAAAAAAAAGGAAAAGGTCTGGTTCAGAATAGACGTAGAAAGAACGGTGAACATTGAACTTGCAAGTATTTCTTACCGCACCAGCCTTCGTCAGAGCCATCGGGACAATCGACACTACCGTCGCAGAAGTATGTAGCCGGGAAGCAAGTTCCATCGCCGCAAGCCAAATGCTTCTCATCGCAATCACCGTTCTTCAGCAGCGGTCTCGGTGGTTGCGTCTCTATAAAACGCTTCAGAAAGGAGCATGGTAGAAAATGGACAAATTGATGGTTCTTCTGACAAGCAAAATTCTAATGGATAACTCGTAGAATCGTCTGGTGTTAAATTTTTCCTTGTCGGAAGTAGCAGGAATTTGATCATTTTCTGCCGTACTTCTTTCTAATCGCAATTTGCTAAATCGATCGGTTAAAAATCTATATATTAAACAAATTTATGAATTCTATTCCGAATTCCTCCGGCAGTTCTATCCGCCCGATTTGCATTATTTTTTTTTTAAATGAAAGGTATTCCTGCATAGATAACGCAACAAGCATTGGAATACATCTACCTTTCGCCCCCTTCTTAGTTAGACGCCACCTTATAACTATTAGCTGAACTGAATTTGTCACATGAATTGCTCTGTATTATCCACAAAATGGCGGAACTGGTCTGTGAGAATGCTTTTACGGGCATCCGTTATTCGTCCTTGTTTCGCAACAAATGAAGACAAAATAGATCTTAATTTACAGGTAAGGGTTGTGGCTAGACCGCTCAACTCATGATTTCAATCACCGCACTCTTTTAGTGGCCTAAAAATGCTTCGATTCCGCGAATGCATTTTGTCGATTTTTTACCTCTACTTTAGACACTTATATTACTAAACATCAACATAATCCCACTGAAACATGAGTTGAGCGGTGTGCATTGGACCTTCCTCTTTCGAATAAGCCCTCACCCAGCCCTAAATGTTCTCATATAAGAACGAAAAGTGTAGTCCCGTAAACTCATGTTTAGGCCCATTTTTGCCGGTCAAGTCAACGCGCTACTATTACCCGTGTCTACGCCCTTAAGTTATATACTCAAACATGATTTTTCTGGAATTTCTCTCCACTCAAAGCTTCTTATCTCCGGTTCTAATTGATATACGGTGTTCGTTTTTGTCTAAGAACATTCAGTGAATCAAGCTCTTTCATTTGAGCTATTGACCAGCTACATTGGATGACTTGAAGCAGAGTTGAATTTAACGCGCACAACAAAGTTGAATTTCAATTTTTCTAATAATCTATATAAAAATCGATGTTTGAATGCGAATTTTTCGCACGGGTCAACTAGTTTCATATAAATCGTGTACCTGAGGTCACGTCACAGTTATCAACGTTTGCTTTGAAGTCGCATATCTGTCTAGAAACATCGAACAGCAATCCCTGCGAGCACTTGAATTCAAACACCTCGTTGTCTGAAGAAACAAAAGTGATCGATCAATTGAACCGACCAATTGGGTTTTGAAATGAATTAAAGAGCATTGTTCATAGTCACCTAAGCACAAGTAATACTTGGCACATTCTGCTGGAGACCAAACGTTGTGAGCCGGTGTATTCGGATTTCGATAGAACCTCTTGTCGTCGATGCACGACGGCGTTACTTCCGGTTTCTCTTTTCCCTCCGACGTGCTCGCTGAAAGATACATACGTGTATTCAAAAATTGAATCCGAATGATCCTCGAGTTTCTGCCAAAACTATCTTTGTCTCGTCTTCGACGCGCTAAATGTGCTAAACAAATATATCAAGTAAATGCGCGCTCCGTTATTGTTTTCAAATTTCGAAGAACCCGAGATGCGGATAATTGAAAATCTTTCGTCGCTCTTGGTATCGAAATAACACCGTAGCTCCTGGAGAAATCTAGCGAGATGATTTTCACTCGAGAACCCGTCGGAACTCACCGAAAAAGAGTAACGCGATGAAAATCAACGAACGCAACTTCGAACTCATGTCAATCGATCAGTAAAACGTTTCGTTTCTCGTTCTTCCTACGAGAGCAGCTCGCACTTTCCAACTGACACCTCCCTCCAGAGGCGAGCCTTATACGACCGGGTATTCGCTTCACCCGTTCATCTTCCGCCTCGCTTATTTTCACTGAGCGTCGATCGGGAAAATGTGGAGCAAGCGAAAAATCGACGAGTTTCATTTCCTCCTTGCAGCGCAATCAAGCCTTAGGGGAACTTAAGGCTTAGTCCTTAACTTGAATTGGTACGTTAACCATGATTTTCTACGCAAGTTGATCATTATACAAAGAACTCGAGTAGAAATTTCTTGTACCTTTAACGACAGGAACATTCTACGCGTTACTCAAAGTTGAATATTCTACGTAAAAATCTACGCATCGGGAAGAGGATGCTGTCTTCTACTTTGCCAAAGGAACGATGATGCAACGACGTAAAATTGGTATTTTACAATAGACACACGCTAGTTTCTGTTCAACCATTCCGTTCATGAGTAACGCGTGTGCATTGGGATTTTCGAAGGTCACTGTTGCGAATTGTAAAACGTACTAGTGTCAGAACTCGGCTAAAATCTCATCGACTGAGTTAATTTGTTCCAGATGACAGTAGGCTGGCGCAGTTATATTTAAAATATTTTCGCTCTTCCTTTAAATCTCTCTATAGCTGTTCTCGTCGATTTCCAATGTTACAGCTGACATAACAGAGGTGTCCATTTTCGGATACTAAGGACGATGCTTGTCAACGCTTCTAATTAACCATCATCGATGAATGATTTACTCTGCTTGATGTAAAGCACGGCGGACAGTACATCTAGTGTTACTTTTGCAATTCTGTAATTATTGTCTCTAGGCTGGCAGCCAAAGAAACAGAAACCAAGAAATCATTAAAACTTTTGTTTGTTCTATTACTGGTGGAAAACAAAATCCTCCAGTTGAAGTTGGGAAGAAGGGATAGGAAACATATCTATGGGCGAAGAGAAATTATCCCTTTCTCTATGGCATGCATCTGTTGTAACTCCTCTACCGTGTTCTTTATTAAGTGTACTTTTCTTTGTTCTTGTATCAATCATACGTCGAGACTGCGTAGCGAAAGACGAGACACGTCGAGCGATGAAAGCCGGCGAAAGCGAATTACTTTCAGCCGAGTTCGGTGACTGTGTCATGGTGACACCGGCACACCACCTGAGGCGAACCCCTTCCCTTTGTCGCGAGCAACATCACCGTGTCCTTCTCTTAGGGGGGGTACTCTAAACTTAGATACGACTCGAGGAGACTCGATTTGAGTTCAGTACAAAACCACCATCCTCTCGAGCCACTTTCTCTCTCTCTTTCTCGCGGTTTCGTGTTTGTCGCGGCTCGTTGAAATTTCCAATAACGAGAGCTGCTGTAAGCGTTCCGCTCTGATCATCTTCGATCTTCGACGTCGTATAACAGAGAGAGAGAGACGTTGAAGAAAGAACACAAGTCACGCAGCGTGAAAGAAAACTGTAATACAAGCAACAGAAAGTTGGTATTGACAGAAAAATAACTCGGAGAATGGCGTACAGCTGGGACAATCGAGTTGATTTCATTGTCAGGTTCCTTTATGGTTAGTACTCGGTCATTTCTGTATGGCAAGTACCACGTGTGACGCTACATCTTTTTTTTTTCGAGATAGATCGGGAGCATGTACCACTCTTGCGGAAGTTTATGGAAGTTTCTTTTTCGTTGCATCGATTATTTATCCCCTGCTCATGAGTGAGTGTGTACGCTCTAACAAAGTTGTTCGATTAATAAAAAGAGTTCGAAGGAACGAGATAAGCTTCGTTCTTTTGGCTCCCAGAGTGTCATACTTGTTTAGGATTTAGGTTGACTTCAAAGTATACCACGCTGTCGTCGTAACGTCTGCAATTGACCGATGCCAAATTTAAGCTTGGCTCTAATTTGTTTTACGGATCATTCTACTCGGCCTTTTTCACGAACAATAACATTTATAACTTAACCTGTAGTAACAATTACCTATGCGCGTATTTAAGGTTATTCGATAGTAGATACGAGCTCCAAATGAGACCGTTATTTTGAAATTTGTCGAAGATCGATATAATCGATAACATCGCTGCGTCAACGGAATCGATGATTTGGTTAGGGTCGATAATCGAATCGACCCATCCGATCGATTAAATTGCACGATTACTGTATCGATATGAAACATATATGATCTGTGTTTCGAATTAGATCGAACGACTGGTCTTCGAATGTTGGACTTACAGTGACAAAGGTCAACATTTGCCAAAAATTGAAATATTTGGAGCATGTCCAGACGTGTAACGACAAAAATTTCTTTAGACACAAATTGGCACCGACCGATCGATTAATTGGCTGACTTGCACGCATTGGCTTTTATGTTTTGTGTAAATACGAATTAACAAAATATACTTAAAACGGTGCTTACCGTATCTAGATACGGATAACAATGGCAGATTGGAGAAGCACGATTTCGAGTGCATGGCGCTGAAAATGACTCTGATCGAGGGTAAAGGAGAATTTAGTTACAGTCGATATCAAGAAAATCTACACATCATGCTCTCTTTATGGGAAGAAATTGCGGAGCTTGCGGATTTTAATAAGGTAAAATTCATAGAGCGATACGTTTACCGTGTTATTCTTCTTTGTCACTTACTTTTATATCTCTTATTCAGGATGGTATCGTAACTATAGCAGAATTTAAAGATGCGGTTCAGAAAAGTTGCGTCGGAAGAGAGTATCAAGATTTTCCACAAGCGATGAAGATGTTTATCGATAGTCATTTTAAAATCGTAGATTTAAATGGTATATAAAATGATAATTTATGCTTCTGGCTATCATAACAAATTTGATATATCGTTCTTTCGTTTTCAGACGACGGTGTAATCGCTGCCGATGAATTTCGCTACAATTGTGTAACAAGGATTCCCGTAGATAACGTGAACATTTTAGACGAAGCCTACCAGAATCTTCTTAATGTAAGCTCGTGTTTCGAATGATTTAAAGTCCGCTTAATCGGATTTGCTATGCAACCTTTTCGCTGTCTCGCGTCTATATATAGAACTGTTTTTGATCCTTGACCTAGCAAACGATTCATTTCGTATGAAAATACGAAATTGTTTAAGCAGCTTTTCTAAACTAGTCATAACACTTGCTGTTAATAATATCAGAGACACAGAAAGAATAACAAGATCAATAAAAGCAAAACTATATCTAAGCTTGACATAAAGAACAATAGTTTGACTGCATGCCAACTTTGACGGTTATATTGTACATCCGATAGTTGGCGAAAGCATGAATCAGCAACCAAAAATGTTTGTACTGAGCTAACAATTTTATTTTTTCATTTACAGGATGACGATAGGAGACGCGGAGGATTGACTTTGTCTCGTTATCAAGAATTATATGCTGAATTCCTCGGTAATCCCGACGAAAATTGTAAAGCAGTTCACCTCTTCGGTCCCCTGCACGCTATGGGTTAACACTGTGGTCTCGGGATAACGCCCACCTCCTGTGTACACGTACAAAAGACAATTTATGTAAGGATATAACACAATAAATGCCATATTTTATTGTAATAGTAGTGTTTCGATCATAAACTTCCCTTTCCTGGTCTTCTGGCGGATTCGAGCGGATGTCATACATCTATGTATCGCTTACATGACTGCATCCCTTACATAATTGAATCCCTTACATCCCAGCATCTCTGACATTACTCTTTTTTTTTTTTTTTTTTTTTTTTTTTACGTGGTGGAAATCTTCAGAAAGACACCTCCAACCCCCCTGGGGAGGGGCCGGAGGTAGTGTGGGATTTTTACCCACTAAAACCACCACGGTGGCCGGCACTGGGGCTATAGACACGTAGACCTTTGACCCTCCAACATGTGCCAAACTCCGCCAACATCGGGGGCCACACCCGATGCCGGCACACCTCGCGCCGCGTGCAGTGGAGACCGGGGCCCCAGCCCCAGCCCCCTACAGCCCTGCGGCGCCGCTTCATCCCTTACATCCCGGCATCCCTTACATGCCTGTATTCCTTACATCCCTGCATTCCTTACATGCCTGTATTCCTTACATGCCTGTATTCCTAACATCCCTGCATTCCTTACAGCCCTCCTTTCCTTACATGCCTCCATCCCTTATATCCCTGCATCCCTTACATGCCTGTATTCCTTACATCCCTCCTTTCTTTACATATCGCCATCCCTTACATCTCTGTATTCCTTACATCTCCCCATCCCTTACACCCCTGCATTCTTTTCATCCCTACATTCGCGAAAATTTCGAAAAAACAGCGCCCTCTAGTGGCAAAAATTTAAACTAATATCTCGATGTCGAATCAGCGCCCTCTGGTTTTTGAAAAAGGAACTAAATCAAGCAGAAATTTTGGCCCTCTGGCGGCAAAAATGTGAACTAAAATCTCGACCTCGAGTCAGCGCCCTCTGGTTTTTGAAAAAGGAACTAAATCAAGCAGAAATTTTGGCCCTCTGGCGGCAAAAATGTGAACTAAAATCTCGACCTCGAGTCAGCGCCCTCTGGTTTTTGAAAAAGGAACTAAATCTTGCTCCATTTCTGGCCCTCTAGCGGCAAAAATGTGAACTAAAATCTCGACCTCGAATCAGCGCCCTCTGGTTTTTGAAAAAGGAACTAAATCTTGCTCCATTTCTGGCCCTCTAGCGGCAAAAATGTGAACTAAAATCTCGACCTCGAATCAGCGCCCTCTGGTTTTTGAAAAAGTAACTAAATCTTGCTCCATTTCTGGCCCTCTAGCGGCAAAAATGTGAACTAAAATCTCGACCTCGAATCAGCGCCCTCTGGTTTTTGAAAAAGGAACTAAATCTTGCTCCATTTCTGGCCCTCTAGCGGCAAAAATGTGAACTAAAATCTCGACCTCGAATCAGCGCCCCTGGCGGCGAGAAAAGGGACTAACTTACCTTTACTTACCTTTACTCGAAGCAGTCTTTATAATATATTTATTATAAGGAATGCAGAGATGTAAGGATGTAGGGATGAAAAGAATGAAGTGATAAAAGGAATGTAGGGATGAAAAGAATGCAGGGATGACAAGAGTGAAGGGATGAAAAGAGTGTGGTGATGGAAAGAATGTAGGGATGATGAGAATGTTGGGATTCAAGGAACGAAGAGATGTTTGGAATATAGGGATGAAAAGAATGTAGGGATGATAGGAGTGTAGGGATTTAAGGGATGAAGAGATGTAAGGGATACTGAGATGGCCTTGGCCTATAATGAGGGATAAAATTATATAAATAACTGGACAAAGTAAAATAAATAGGATCCTCGGCTGCGACCCGGAAGAGGAATATAATCATAAATGTTATTCCCCTTCGATGAGCTTATTTAATAAGCAAAAAAAAAATAAATGCAGTAAATTTACCAAACTCTGGAAAAAAATTATACTGGTTGTGCCCTCTTCATACGGACCTGATATTATCCTGGGGTGTTAGGGACCCTGATGTATTGGTGGCGCTCTCTGCATACCGACCTGGTGGCGACCGGGGTGCCAGGGACCCCGATGCTTCGATGACGCTCTCTGCATACCGACCTGAATCATCTTGGGATGTCAGGGACCCCGAAGCGCCGGTGATTGCGATAACGGTACTTGATAAATGCTTAAAATTTTATGAAATATAAGTGTAAAATTTGTCTAGAATGTTACTGACGCCGTAATTTAACCCTTAATTTCGATTTAACACAAGTAGTGAACAGTGTTTTTCTATAATTGGTACAAAGTACATAATATTCAAGTGCTACATACAAATTTACACGCCACGTGACTGCATGGTTTTTATACAGTGTGGAATACATAGGTTAAGGATCAGACACTTTAACCGGTTGGCGGGAGATGAACTTTGCCCTTAATTATTACATTTTCTTCACATAAAAAATGGAATTTGACTTGTCGTTTAATTTCCTATGCATATTTTCTATTATTTTGTTAATATTTGTCACAATTATCACCGTTGTTCAGAAACTAAAGTAAGCATATCTTCACATTTATTTCTTTCGTTGATTATAATTATAAATATATCATATTTCATTCATGTATTATATTAAGATGGCCTGTAAAAGTAAACTGCTGGTTTTGTAATAATAATACTAAGATTTGGCGGCAACAGCTTAACTGGTGGATGTGTCCGCATTGTGAACAGTATAATGGTTTTTCCAAGGTAAATCAATATATTCAATTAAAATTTAATAGCACACCTAATTTGAATAAATATATCTATGGTATGTATCAAGATCTATATTTATAAAACGCAAAATTATTTTTAAAATTTCATGTGTTTAAAATATTGTTTATATTTTGTATTCCACATCAAATTTTAGAATGGTGATTACACGTATAATATACCAGAACAATATAAGACTTCAGATGAAATCAAAAGATACTGTACAGTCAACCAGGATACATCAATCAAGAAAGTTGCAAAGAATGATCTATGTACACAGTGTAACATTAATGAAAGCTTAAAATTAGCTAAATTGTCGACTACATACCTAAGAGTGAAAGAAATTATGAACATGAGATAAAACAGTACAGAAATATTTTAGAGCAGCAATATCCATTGTGTGCAAAGTGCAAAACTATAGTACATAGGGTATTAAGTAAACAAGCATTATGGCTTGCTCAATATAAAATGTTATTCTTTAAAAAGAAACCTTTTAATATAATTGTTAATGTTGGTATTTAAATTTTATTAAGCAATAGCTTTAATCAAAATTACCTTTTGTCATACTTTTTTTATTCTTTGCAGGGTACAAAATATTCTGAACCAATATGTAGAACAATCTCAACAATATTAGGCTCTATGGTGGCATATGATATGGATTTTGTATATTTGCCAATTGGAGGATTACTTTTTCAATTCTGTGCCTGTTGGTCAGCTTCTTCGAGAAAACATAATTCTGATATATTGCTCATGTTTTTATGGATATGTACGATTGTACTTTTACCTTTTAAAGATGCAAAGTTGATTAAAACAGATTTACAGAATGCGTGGTTTTCTCTTGAATATATAACACATTATCATATGGTATGCTAATCAATCGAAACAAGATATTTGACGTTAAAATTTATATTTTAATAAGATCATGTTAAGTTATTAATTTTCAATTATTCTTTTTTAGATAATGTTATTTGTCTTGGTTATAGGCTATATCAACATTAAGCCTAAATCCTATAAAAGTACATTGAATAAAAATATGTCATTCAAAAAAATTGAATCATCCACGAAAGATACAGTGTTCTCTGATTTATATACAAAGACTTTAAATGAAAAGCACAATTTTAATTCTGAAGTTACCGATGATTTAAATAAAACAGTTACTAACCAATTGTTCTCACCACCAAATACAATGAAACACCATATGGCTCTTTATACCGAAAAGCCAGTGAATTCAAAATCGGCACTTTTTCAAACTCCATTGTAAGTAACACAATTTCAAATAATTATCTATATAACATAAAAACAATGCATATTATATTACAGTAAAAATCACGAATCAGAGTTACCGCAATCGTCTATTAAGGATAGTAATATGAAATTTAATTCTACTCCTTTAAATAAAAAGAATGTGATAGACAATTTCGCATTGAATGATAGTTTGGATACATTAAGTATGTTGTCGTTAAGCGAAAAGAAACCTAAATATGTAATTAAAGCACCCAAGATTTTTGAAAAGAAAGTGTATGGTACAAGCAGTCTTGACCTTTTCAAAAAGTCTGGCAAAAGGCACATTTTATCGCCACCGAAATTAAAAACGGTTACGCAAACATCGTGGGTAGCTGGTGGTTATTGGCAAGAGGACATTGATGTACCATCATTATCTAGATCATCCAGTCAAAGCTCTGGATTTGGTTCTACGTGTTCTAATTTTGCTCCATCCAGAGAACCATCCGTACATGAATTTGATCAATGTTCGGTTATGTCAGATGTAACACAATCTTATTATACTTCGAGACAAAGTACTATTCATCCTGTTGGATCATTCAATCAACAGAACGCATACTTATTTTCAGAGCCAAGAAATTCAGTTAGTAACCAAACAATGAAAGGGGCATCGCCTAATTTTTATGCGCCACAGCCGTTCGTACTGCCTGAGGCTTACAGAAAAAGTAATTCAGTTTATCTTGATCAGTCTTTACAAGGACAAAACATGAATGTAAGTGATATTAAAAATCCTTCTGAAATTCAAATGTTTCCTAGTCATACCACTATTGTAACAAGTCCTGTTTGGTTACCAGCTCTTTTATGTGGTTCACTTGTATTAAATATAGTAGTATTGTGTACTACTTTGTCACGTTGAACAGGGTATAAATTATCATTTTTCCATTATTCTTCCTTAATTCGTATTCGCTGTGTGTACGTATTTTAGTTATCAATCAAATATTACGTTGATCACTGTTTTTAACAATCGATAATTATTTTTAATATAGTAATCAATGAATAAAATAGAAACATTTCATCCTATTAACGAATAGACGTACTGCCAGTATAGTTTTCTGTTATCACAAATTTTTCTTAATATCATTTAGTTTTTTACTATAAATAAATATTATTTTTTTATTTTTATTTGTATAAAGTTTTGACAATAATCTGAATATTACGTTAAATGGAAAATGATAAAACATATGATACTGATTTGATAAAAAATTTGTATGACATTCGAAATTGTCGAACTTGTGATAAAGAAAATGGTCTCCATGTGTGTTCATTAGTAAGATATATACATAGTCCAACAAATTTAAGAACTAAGAATTAAAGAAATAATATGAAATTATGGTTTTCATATTGATAATTCTTCAGTTTTTATTAAAGACTAATGGTATTTTTCAATTCTTATAACTCACTACAATATGTTAATACGTCGTCTACAGTCCTGTTAAAATAATATTGTTATTGTAATATATGTTGATTTTTTGTGTAAATTTTGGTATTTGCAGTCTTGTACTGTTGTTTTATTCGAAAATAAAAACAGTTTTTTTTTATAACCATGGACTTAATTTCAATATATTTTTAATTGTAATAAAAATAAAATTCCTTCCAATATTTTATAATTAAAACAACCGCAGGCGGTAAAGTACAAGTTAGCGATACCATAAGAAAGGCAGGATCAGAATTAAAGTTTCAGTAATGTTGTTACCATATCTTGCAAAGATTTTGGAGAAAGTAATTTTAAGTTTTTGTTAAACTGTACCATGTTTATAAACTTTAATATTTATAGCTATGTGCTTCCATACAAGTACTGCTTTTTTTCTATATACTAATGAATAAGACTGCTAATAACTTGCAATTTTTAATGCATTTAAGATAAGTAGTAAGAAATATCTGTCGTTCAACAATTTTGTATATGTGTGAATTATGAAATTTCTAGTGTTCTATATTTGTAAGAACTTATACATAACACGATTATTATGTTAAAACATAGCGTTAAAGTAATTTAATAAACATTGTAATATCTTTACCTGAGATATTAAATTTTTATTGAAGTTCACACTGTCCATTTGATTTTGAATTTATAATTTATCGTATAAGTAAGCAATGCTTAGTATCTGATAATTTACGTTCAAACTGTTTAAGATCCGGTACATTAAAATCCACTATTCGTCTGCGAAATCTTTATAAAAATTAAATCTTGTAATTATGTAGAAGTAATAGAATATTTACCATCGATTATGGTAATACAATTTTAACTTACTTAACGTTTTCTTTAGTATTTAGTGGTTTCGATGGCTCAAATTTTTCTCTGTACGTAGTTTGCCATCGATATTTGGCTATTCCCTCTTCCGAATTTGCGTATATTTCTTCTTTCAACATATTTCCTAATCCAAATTCTGTTAATGTGCCGAAACTTTTTGTCAAATCTAATTCGGGAATCCATTGTCGCTGTCTCCAGGTGCAAAAATTTTATACCACTTTACCATTTAATTACTCACAGTAATATCTAATTACTTTGGTACACGAAGAAATTATACCTTGCATTATATGATCTAATTCTAGGTCCATGAAGAGTTTTTGGTAAAATATTATAACATAAATCATAAGTTGTTGTCATGTTGTTTCTATACTCCTCTCTGTGATCTAGTAATGTTTCTCGAGCCAAACCCTTATCATAAATTTATTTAAAAGTATTACTTGTTTGATGTTATTTATGTTGTTTATGGTAAATTATATTCCCTTCTGTACCTCAAGCATTAATTTGTTGTCCCACTTTGCATTCTGATTTGTTTGCCAAGTCTTATTAGTATGAACTATGTAATCTATATCGTATGATGTTCTCCAATTATCAGGTTCAGGTGTATATACCACTCTGCGTTCAAACCAATTGCCTACTAATGTTTTTGGTGTATATTTATCTTCACTTAATACTGGTGCTCGATCGTATTTACTCTTTGGATCTAATTTTTCTCTTACATTTGTTAGTGACGATGAACTTCCTAAGCATTGTTGTTTCAAATTCCAGTGCATCGCATCCATCTTTAAATGGTACAATAAGAAGTAAATGAATGAAATAAATATTTAGTTTATTGGAACATTGAACTAAGATTTAAATTATCATATATATTTACATAGATAACAATATTATAAAATTAATAAGGATAGTTAAATATTCATCGTCTGACTATTAAATAAATGCAAATATACAGATAATATAAATTATTTTATTATTAAATAAATATATTATCTAAGAATTAGTATTTAAAATTTAAATGATATTCCACTAAAAAATTACGTTGTGTTCTTAATGCAGACATCTTGATCTTATTAATCAAGTAATAGTAGTAATAAGAATGATAGCAGTAGGTAGATTTCTTAAAAGCAATTTTAATTAAATCAGAGTGCATCATCATAATTCATATAGTACCTTGCAGTTACAGCCTCTGTAAATTCTGCATACAAATTTACCACCTAATTCTATGAAAATTCTTTAAATTTCTACTTCGTTCTACTTTCTGCTGCAGATGAGGTAGACCCGAACAAGATCAAGGACTTGAAACAATATTATGATATCTAGACAAGACATCCAATAAAAGAGAATGTATTATGTGCATTGCATTTTTATAGTAGATCTACTTCGATTTTTAAAGACTTTGCTTTGCACCATCGAGCTTCAGTATAATTTTTCAAACATGTCTGTAATTCATATTATGTGGAGTTTGATTAAATTAATGCATGTATGAGATTATACAATCATTTTTTAAAGCATAAATACACATACGTTTCTCAGTATGTTTCTAAAACAATGAAACGAATATCTACATCTGTCAACTTATTTATTTCCTTCACATCCGCATATTTCATACAGTTTACAAAAAAACGGCAGCAGTTATAGATCAACCTCGTCTTTAACAGTAATTCTTGTCTTCTTGTGTGAATATACCATTACAAGATAACTACTTTTTCTTTATTATAATTTTAAACACGTTTGAGGTATTAAGAAAATAATAATAACTCTGGTATTCTCTGGTTTGTTTTTTCTTTCATGCATAGCATATCGAGAACTTTCGATTAAAAAGATTTTCTTGACGAGCATCTGATTATTTAGGAATTTTTTATACAATAAAATTCGGTGTATTTTTTTAAGCTCCATTACCTGTTTTAAATTACACAAATCATACAAAATTATGAAGTAAAAAAATAATAAATACATATGTATGTAACAAAAAAAAAAAAGAAAATTTGTATAATTTGAATTAATTTAGTACGTTCCAAGCTTTGATTTACATACTCAAATGACTACCATCACTTTAGAAATTGTTCACCCATATCAAAAAAATCAATAATGTCTTTACAATATTCTATAAAAATAAATGTTATTTAATAAGGAAAAAACGGTTGATGCCCAAAATTCATAACTGAAAAGTTTAGCTAGGCTTTACAATTAAATAACTTAACAAAATATTATTGAACCACGCTTCATAATTCAGCAGATACATCGACACCTTATTTGCACGATAGAATGAAAATACATTATTGTATGATAATATTTTGAAAATTTTTAAGGCTTTGAAATACTAATATTAAGTGTATTTTGCGATAAATACATGTATTTGTAGCCTTTTACGTGTAGGGCGTTTTGCAAAGATAGTTTTCTTGATTTGCCAAACTAATGTAATGGGGTACGATTATATTTACATACATTGGACAAGAATATTTCAATAATAATTGCACTCATTATGCACCACGCACTTGTCTTTGCATCATAGCAAACACAATTTCAACCTCGATATCACAAAAGTTAAAAAACGGAAGATGACAAAAATGATCTCGTATGGAAACATGATTTCTTTCGTTGTTAACAACAAAAGAGAATGATTCATAAAGAAAATGTTAATCCTTTTTGCCTACATACCATAAACGATCTGAGCGTAACAAGATTCCAGTGTATCAGAAAGCAAACAGGTATTTTGTTGCGCACAGTTTACAAAAACCTATATCTTAAATTAATAATATTTAGAATTCTCTTGTTCTAGACAATACATCAAGTACGTGTGGCTCATAAATTTCTAAGAGAACCATAAATAAAGTAATTACGAAAAGGATGTAAAAAGTATATATCGAAAAGCATTAATTATCGACAAATAGAATTAAAGATTAAAGTTTGCTATAAAAAAAAAAAAAAAATTGAAGAAAAATGTGTATTCAACTATTACAATTAATGGAAAAGAAATATGCGTGAATAAATTTTCAGTGGCCTACAACAGGTTTTAGGAACTTAAGCAGACCTGTGCAATAGCTCTCAATTAGATGTACAATATACATCTAGGTAACTTCCGAGCATAAGCTCGCCATGAAGAGAATTGTAAACTAATTCGTTCACCTAAAACAAAGAACTTACAACAGACCAACTTTCGTCGGTCTGTAAATTGTAAGTGTAGTATAAAAGCCTCTGATATAAACAAGAATAAGCGATAATAAATTAATTTAAATTAGATGATTATATAAAGATCGATGCAATGAAAATTAGACTATTATTAATAAAATAAACGTGAAGGAAGATAGGGGTGAAATTGTTCTGTCGAAAAACGTTTTCTCATAAAGCCATTGGTTCTTGGACCCTTAATAATTAGAATAGCCAACAAACTTAACTACTGGTTAAGCGAGCTTTCTGTAAAGGTCCGGAAAAGTTTGTTTGTCGCGAATCCGTTAATAGCAATGGAGAGAATTCTTACAATTATAAATACTTATAAGCCACGATCATTCCTACAACTTTTTTTTCTTTTTCGAAGCCACATGTCCAATCGCATTTTACGTTAGCGATACCTACCAAATCTTAAATAGTACTGCCTCGTTCGTTCGCAAATTATTAATGCCGATAGCAGATTTAATCAGACTACTATAGACAAGTCAAAGAAATCGTCTTTAGTCACTTTGAAGAATTACTTTTCTACCTTGTAATTAATGTAACATATTTCTTTTTTTGAAAAGCTGTTTAAACATTTGATACGTGGAACATAGTGTACAAAATACTTTTATAGAAATAAATGGTACAACATTATTACGTGAGGCCTTTGCATGATTATTTGATAGACATTCACCTTTATTTATCGTGCATGATATTAAATTAAATAATTTATAAAATTAACTATTTACAAATCGATAGGACATGCAGCATTAATTTCATAACTTAATGCACTTATATGAATATACCTAAGCACATGCTTGATTCGAAACAAATAAAAAGAACTGGCGGTGCTCCTTGCGGATATATTACGTCTATTACCCTTACTATATAATTGTAACATTTATGTGTATCCACTACAAATCAGAGTCTCTGGAACTCTTTTGTTTTCATTGATGAAAGCGTTCTTGCGTTCGTTTTCTGTAAAAGTGAAGGGTTTGGCATTATGCTCACGATCACTGTACGTTGTTACCCATATCTGAATAGAAACATGAAAAAAAATAAACAAATATCAAAACTGCATTAACAAAAATATTAATTAACTAAAACTTAGTTACTTAATAAACGATACATATATATAAAAATAAAGAACGTAGATAAAAACTTATTATTTTAGAGACATAAAGTAAATTTATAAATATCTAGGAATTATTATTACTTACCACGATTCACTGTTCTAATAGCGTTAACATTAGTTAAATGATGTTGACCAGCTCTGATTGGCTTAGCAATCTGTGCACTAGGTCCACGACGGGCCAAATTCTTTTGCCTAACAGCTTCTTTGATTCTGTCTACCTCGTATTGGTAGCGTTTGCGATCTCGCATTGCACCTTCTTTGGCATCTCGCAATGCTGTTTCGAGGGCTTTTACACGTTCCATTGTAGCGCGCAATCTCTTTTCAAGTTTCGGTAATTCGCATCGAAGATCAGCATTGTCCCTTACAAGTTGTTTGTGAACCTATTCAAAATAGATATGTTATAAAAAAAAGATCATTTATAATGACAATTTATAATATACCTTTGTGAGCTGATCCAAATTATTTTCAAGGAATGAAATCTTCTGTTTCTGAGTAAGTGATCCACCGTCGTCTTCGTTATCTTCCGCATTGATCGTCTTCTTTATTCTAGTCTGTAGATCTTGAACGAATAGTTTGCGTAAATTGTGCAGTGTTTGAAGTTCTTTGGCTACTGTTTCCTCCAGACCTTTGAGATCTTTTCGAGCCTACAAAAGACAAACCAAGTGGTCGATAAATCTTCCGGCTATTCGGTTATGTTTTATGATCAGATTTTTACGTACTTGTTCACGGCGTTCATTAAGTAAAATAAGTTCTTGCAGCTTAACAGACTTGTTTGCTTCTTCTTGTTTCAAACGTTCATAATCGGCCTGCATTTGTTGATGAGCTAACGTAAACTTCTGATTCAAGTCTTTAAGTTCGCTGATCAGATCTTGCTTCTCAGATAATTCATCTCTAAGCGCAGCGACCTGTAATAATATTCATACATTAGTAATAATGTATGACATTTACGTATTTTAACACATTGTTGACCGAACACGAGTTAATTTGTTTATTAAGTTTATTTAGATTGTTTTACCTCCACATTCAATTACGAAATAATAGCCGGTGACATGAGATTGTTTCTGTGTAAAATTGCCGGTCAACAATGTATTAATATAAATAAAAATAAGGTCACTTGTTTCTGATGAGCATCTCGCAATTGATCCATTTGTTCTTCCAGTGCCACTCTCATTTTTGTTGCTGCTTCCTTCTCTTCTGCTTTTTCTTTGTTGGTAACTGCCTGTACTTGTTCCGCAGCCTTTAGCTTGGCACATTCTTCGCGTAAAGCATCAACATCTTCTTCCAAAGCACGTTTGCGTGCTTCCGCCACTTTCATTGATTCTGTTAGCGTTTGCATGCGAGCTTCGTGTTGTGAAATTAATAAACGGCATTCGGCGAGATCTTTTTCATATTCAGCAACCTAAAAATTTATGAATGAATATTATAATATATAACGCGATGAATTCAAAGAGTACGAAAACGAATACTCACTTTCTTGTTACAGTCTACTTGGAAACTTTCTAATCCTTGGCAACGTTGTACTAAATTCTTCACCTCTGATTTCATTTTGCTAATGAAAAGCCTAGCTACCGTGAATTCTTCTTCGAGTTTACCGTTACTTTCTTGCGCAACCTATGAAATATAATTGTTTAAATACCTCGATTGAGAAATACTACAACTGATTTATGTACCTTTAAGTTTTCGTCGCCGCCAATGGCAACTCCGATTTCGCCTAAATCTTTCAAGAAGTTCGCTAACATTTCAGCGATGCGTTTTCTTTGATGAGCAGACGTGTCCCGTAATTGCTGTAATTCGGATGTAGTGCTATTCAATGCTGCCTGCTTCGCCAAAAGTTCTTCCGTCAAAGATTCTAACTCCTTGTTCTTCATTTCAACCTCTTGAGATTTCTGGTCATAATTAACAGCCAACTCTTCCAGTGCTTGTAAAACTTCTTTAACTTCCTCTTTAGCATTTTCGTGTTCTTGTTGTATTCGATTCATTTCTTGTTGAAGTTTTTCGTATTCCCGTCCTGCAGTTGCGATTAATTCTGCTTGTTCGTCTATTTGTTCCTTCAAGTTCTCGACGTATTGTGATTGTTGATTAATTTCCTCGTCTTTGTCATCTAATTGCTGATAAAGTCTTTCACGTTCCTCTTCCAGTTTTTGTCTTTCTTCATTCGACAAGGAACCAGCCATCAGACTACCACCAGGAGTGGCTGGCATCGGACCATCGTCAATTTTACCTAAATAAATAGTTTATATATTTACAATAACTATATAATTTATGAGATTACCCTTTAATATAATCAAGTGATTTATACCATTACCCTCAATGGACATATTAATTGGTGTTGTAACATCTGGCGCTTCCACCAAATTAACTTGTTCTTCAGGTTTAACTGTTTCACCCTGTCGCCAACGTGATAATTCAGCCTCCAATTTTTCAACTTTTCCTTTCAATCTAGCTGCCTTTTCTTTTTCCCTCTCATAACGGCGTTTCCATTCTTCGGCCGTCAATTCCTCATTGACACACACAACATTCTTAATAGTCTTAGCGCGTTTACCAAAATCTAAAGTGGATTTCGTTTCAGATTCATTGAAACTAGCTGGCGAACAACAAATAATAATTGTTGTTCTAGCATTGCCACCAAGGGATTCTTGTAGAATTCTAGTTAACTTTGAATCACGATAAGGAATGTGAGTTTTATTTCCATCGGCTAAAGCTGAAATTACATTGCCGAGTGCCGACAGAGATTTGTTAATATTTTTTGCTTCATCGAGCACAGTGCCCTCTGCTCCAGTTTTGGAAACCTAAGGTGTAAAGTAAAAGTTATACAATTGTACAAGTGATACAATAGTTTATTTAAATAGACATAACATACCTTTTCTGAACCAGCCAAATCAACAAGATATAATTTTCCGGAAAGCTTTTTCTGATTCTCTAAATTCTCTTGTTTAACATTTATTAGAAATACAGAATGTGAACGCGAACTGTGCTCGTTCATGTTAGTCACAGCAATATGCCTATTTGACTTTCCTTCTTCTATTACTTCAAACACTTCTTCGGGACTAGATACAAAGCGCTCTGTCGCACCTTTTACAAACGGAACTCGATTTTTATCTTCGTGTACACTTAGATTCACCTTAGACACTGAAAAATACAAACGGTGATAACAGATCAAAACGATCAAATTTGATGTGTTACAAAACTGTTTAACAACATTCTTACCATCAAGAAGATCTCTGATTTTATCCATGTAAATTTCAAAGTATGATACCTTAATATGGAATTCCAGATTTTCTTCCATACCATAGATATGATTAAAAATATCATTAACAATTCTGGGTATAATACCCTGTTTATTTGGATCTCCAATAACACCCTCCATTGTGTGTGTTTTTCCTAATTGTATAGAAATATTTTATGAAGAAAAGTATGCCAAGTATTTACATTTCATTCTTTACAAATTTTTCTTTACCTGATGATGTTTGACCATACGCAAAAATAGTGCCGTTGTATCCTGCCAATACATCTGTGACAATTGATCTGGCTGCTTCATTGTATACTTTGTCTTGAGTAGCATTCGGTTTAAATACTTTGTCAAAAAGGTATACCTTTCCCTAAAATAACATTTCAATATTAAATTAAAAAATATAAATTCATTAATTTGAAAATCAAATACAATAATTTTAAACAATGCATATAGAATCAATTAGAAATTACATAAGAAAGGACACGTGTATGTTATGTGCATATATTTCTAAATCTTTATGTGGTACAGAAAAGAATACAGCAACTAGAAGAACATTTGCTCTGAATAGAGCTTTGTTCCACGAAGCTCTTGAAACAATAGCAATATCTTTGCTAAGTTTTAAAGGAGATCAAAAGGCTTTTATACAAAGTGATGTATTCAGGAAGAGGATAGGAATATTTATTTAAAACCATGTGTAATCATCTTAATCTTACAACATGAAATCTGAAAGTAATAACACTCTATTATCAGTTAGAGAAATACATACTGATCATTTGATAATAATCTTTTCATACTTTATCTATGTCCCTTTACACAATATAAGTTAATTTACTTTTTAATATGATTTAATCTTGTATTCTATTCTTTGTAAATGTATAATAAGAATTGATAAGAACTAAGAAATACATAATCATTGATTAGAATAAAATCTGAACGGAAATTTAATGAAATATTTCGCGAACTTGAAATGAACATCGCAGGAATAACCAATTCGGCGAGAGCATAATTTAAAACACAAAAAAAAATAGTTATCTTTGCGTTTTAAAAAAAAAAGGTCGATAATTTGAGCGCGTATCTATTTCGAAATTAAGGTTTAATCAGCCGTTTAAATAGGTGCGTCGAAGAGCACTAATACAGGCGGAATAAAATCGATTTCGCCGAAAATAACAAATGTGAATCATCGCAGGTTGTTCGAAATATGTTGAAAACGATATTAAATTCATAGCATGCGGTTTGCGGACGGGATACTGCAGAAGAAGGACTTGAAAGCAGCTGTCAGCTGTGAGCGGTGACATCACACGTAGGCTGGACATGGGTTAATGAGTGTAATAACTAAAAAATACCAATGACGTATGTAAAACCTACCCCGATGGAAATGCAATTTTCGTCACCGCCGGAAGGGAATTTGACGATGAACTTCGAGCCAGCCTTTTCCTCAGAGTCGTTCAACGGTCGAAACCTACAAACTACCTTAATACTGTCCTCCGCGGCAATCTCACGCTCCCTCGGCGTCTCCATTGCCATATTTCGGTAGTTCGTATTCGTGACACAAGTTCCTTAGTTCTTCTAATTAGTCACACTTAAGAATGATTACCGATATCCCGTAGAGTGCATAGGCGACGAGATGATCTCGTGAACCGCATGAAGAACCACTACCGTCTCTCTGTCACAAACCACAGCCCGTTTCGGAGCCAGTAAAGATGGCTGCCGTTGCTTGATGATTTTTGCGGGTGGACTGATTTGCGTGTGCAGAGGTGAGAATCGGGTATCGCACTTATGATAGACCAGGAAAGGAACATGGACGATAGGATACTCCCGGCGATATTAATTTTTAATACATCGCTACTCTAAACTATGTACGCAAATGCTTTTTGATTATATTCAGTTCTATAAAAAAGCAATTGATCAGAAGTCTAGGCAAAGTTTTAGCGCAAACGCGTCGAACTAAAACGTGCGCGCGCGCTGTACAATACTCGCTTGCTTGCGCATTCGAAATATTGCCGATGAACATTGTACGTTCTCGGGGCTGTAAATCTTCGTAAACGTAGCTTCTCACATTTTTTTTTAAATTGCCTTTCTTCTTTTAGCGAATCATGTAAAAATTTCTAGTCATACATTATCTTTAAAGAGCACTTCTACCTGTGGTCAAATCAAGTACTATTCTGTATTTAGTAATGCATTTATTATTTATGATATTTTATTAGATTATTTTTGATAAGATTGTAAAATTATCTTTAGAAACAATGTTTGAATATTGAAATCTTTGAAAATTAATTTCCTACTCCTCTACCAGATGGCTATTCATATTTACCCTTTGAATTAGATATTGTATATCTGATTATGATATAATTTCATGACTCCATTTTTATTGGCGCAGTATGCACGGAATTCAAATTTTGAATCGTTTAATTTATTAATTTTATTAATTTCATGTTCTTTGATATTCAATTGTATAAATAAAATTTGTCATCGAACTATTTATTCTAATATTCATGTTTAGTGAAATGGATACTATTATTTTTCTGCTACAAAATTGCAAAATTAAGTCGGAACCGATTTCATTTATGTATGAATATTTTTATCGATTTTTCACTATTACAATACGAGCTCCGTTTCTTTACCCTCATTATTTTTATTCTTATGTCCTGTCGTGACCTTCATAACTTGGCATTTATTGATTCAAACAGATTTTACATCATGCAGGAATTGCATCACTCGTCGTGCACTTTTTTGACTAAAATCATTTTACATTTCCCTTAAAAAATAAAGCTTTATAGTATACAAAAAAAAATTGTACATTTAACGCGATGTATAATTTCTCTACTACAAGTTACTAAGTGTAAAAAATTTCCGCTGGATATTTTTAGAAAATTGTAAAAGCATACCACGACTGAATTAGACTTTTCAGAATACACTAATCATTAAGTTTCAAATTCCTACCGTTTAACTATGATGAATTTATTTCGTTGTGATTAATAAATATAATCGTTATAAGTTTTTTTTTTTAACGAAAGATGTTTAGCACATATTAGTGAAGAATAACAATATTCAATGTAACATAACAAAAGAGGCACATTTTATTTTCTTTAACAATAAAGTAAAGAATGCTCTCACACAGTCATGGTTCATTGTAAATATCGAGTCATCTATGATTATAATGCCTGTATACAATATATACTAATTAGTCTACAATTTTTCTATGCTACATGACTAGTTTACAAATAATATAAAGTGTGACCTATGTCCAACAATCACATAATATTAGTATTTCCATTTAATAAATATTGTTGTTATTATTACTACATTAAGATTATTATTGTTATTTTATTAACATCGTTGCCATTATCGCCATACAAAATCAAAGAATCGCAGAAATGAAATTTAGTTAACAATTAACTTTGCCAATGAAGTATCATCATTATTTTTTTTTACACAGTTTCAGGAACCAGTGTTGTATTTTATATTTCGTACATGCTCTTTTTTTTAGAGATAAAGAACGATTAAACGATTAAGAGATGAACATTTTTTGTTGCGAAAAGCCGCAGAAGCGAGATTAAAGTTCAAGAGGTAGAGTAAATCTTGAAGCATAAGGACATCTATATACATGTCCATCGATTCTTTGCTACAATTAATATTAAAGAACTGAGTGAACAAATTCCAAACGAATGTTCAATACATTAACAACAGTTCTGTAAAATGTTTGTATTAATTCTAAATGCAAAATAAAAAGTTGAACAATAATTTAATTATGATTACTTTCATTGACTTTATATTCTTCATATACTATTCATACGTTCGTTGTCTATTCATTGGGTTTTCTGGTTTTACAAATATGCGATTAAATTTTTCGGTTAATCAAAAAATAAATTAGAAGAGATATTCCTAAATACGGAGTAAAAATTATTTGTCTTATTCTCTTGTATAATATTATTAACTGATCATGACGGTATTAAATAAATTGACATGGAATGTCTGAAAACATTAGAAAAATAGCTGCAAATTCAATATTTAAAAATATAGACTAGAAATCATCATCGTACCTATGAACTAAGTAGACCACAGAATAAATTATTAATACCACTGTACTATGATTTTCTTTATGAAATGCATTATTTGTTTTTCAACGTTCATATAAAACCTTTAAATGTATTTTTGCGAAATGGAAAGAAAAGAAAGCTTTTTAACAAGTTACATTAAATAAGTCACATGTTTCTTTTTCATTACGAATTCAATTCTTTTACTATACCTATGACGTTTTTCCAACAATCTTCGTAATCATTCAAATTTGAACAAAAGTAATTTGTATTCTTATCGAAATACTTCGTCCAATAGATCAGATCTCTTATTTTTATACAAGACATATACTTCGCGAATTATTATTCAATTTTTATAATATAAATAGATTACAGCAACATGTATACAATATTTAAAATTTTCAAAATATGCGCAACTGTTTTTCTCTTCGATATTTACATTTTGATACAGTTTTGATTGTAATGATCTTAAAAATCCAATCATTGTGAACAATAGAATACGCGACGAATATACCTTTACATCCATGAAGATACTTCATTTAAATAATATGAAGCTCCACTTCTTCATTATATCATCATCATCATCATATATTTGCTGTAATCGTAGTAAATTCGTTTTATTCTATTCCAAAGGTATTTGTTTCTTCTACAGCCAATAAAAGCTTTTCATATAAAATCTCAGGTGTAGGATACGGTGGAAGATCCAAGCGATTAAAGCATGTGTGAGCTCTGAAAATATACTTACTTTGGATAATAGCATTAAGAACGGAGCAAATTCTATCAGAAATCAATGATGGAAAAGCAGTAACAAAATATGATAAAAATTATAATTGTTGCATACCTGGGCAAACTATTTGGTCTTCCCCATTTCTCGATGCAAAATTTTCGTGGCCCTGTAGATCCACGTAAAGCTGCAAATCCTTCGTATGGAATGCTTGATGTGCCAGTAACAAATTGTAACAATCTCAATCGTTGTTCGTTAGTAAATCGACTTATACTACTCCAAAACCATTCAACTACTGGATGGGCATCGTGGTAACCACTCCTGTATTCCGTATGCGTTCTCCAATCGTTAAGATCAATTTCAGCTGCTCCAGCTATTACTAACTCTAATTCTCGTGCATCAAAAACAGACACTAATCGTGGATCTACAACTTCGTAAAATCCACGAACCAAAGATTCAGTTTGTTCAGCGACACCACGCTCGAGTCTCCAACGAACAACTCTTTCAAGATATTCTTTTTTATTTTTCTCGGTAACCGGTATATTTCTACCTCCCGGTTTTAATTCACGTTCAGCTACTCGTCCCAACAGTTCCTCCGTCACGGAGAAAGTCAATTCTAATGGTTCAATACTTATATCTTTCTCTTTGATCCACATCAAACTTTGATGAAACTCTTGATCCAAACTCTCCAGATCGCTCAGACTCGCTGGTATTCTCAAAAGTGCTTTATAAAACGGTCTGGTGAAAAATGCGTCAAGCAAATACTGATGAACTAAAGCTAAACCCAAAACTCTCCCTGAAAACCTGAACCAATCGTGGTAATTATCTACGAACGCTGACATTGGTGATACTTGTACGGTATAAGTATCATTGGCAGAATACTCGAATAATCCATAATAAGGATTAAAAAGTTCACGCGACAGGTGAAAGAAAAATTCTCGAGATGGTCCACCGTAATCTAAACCTTCTTCGTGATCAAACATAACTACTAATTTCCCTTTTTGCAAGTCTTTCTTTGATGCTGCCATAATGCGAGTGAAAGCATCTTCCAGAAGATGTTCTCTTCTAATGTGTAATCTAAACGAAGTAAAAAAAAATGTATTCTTCAAGTTGGTATATCAAATTAATAAACTTAATAATAAAATTAATAAACTTACTTTAATTTTCCTGGACCTTGCCCGTATCCTTTACTTTCTAATTTTCTATAAAATGTTCTAAGTTTAGCTTCAAAATCTCTCCTGTACGGAGCTGGAGCTCTGGCAGAAGCTCTCGTTAAACCAGGCGAAGCATGTGGACTACCCAAAGGAGATCTACCCACATTTCCAGGTACATATGACATAATTTCTTGTTCGAATAAGCTGTAATAAATATTTCAGTTATTATTTTATCCTATACCACGGGAGAATATGTTTTATACCTTAACAATAACGCTAGTGGTACATCGTGTCCCAATCGTTGTAAAGCAGTTGTGCCCTCGATTCTTATAGTACTGACTTTCTCTCGAAGCGCAATGTTTTGTCCTAATGCCGAGTGTCTTTCCTTTAATATGTCCATTATATTAGGTTGACGTAAAAAGGCAACAACTTTGTCATTGTATGCTACAGGTATTTCAGGTGCAGTTGTAATAGCCGATTGTTGCGGTCTGGGTGGTGGTACAGGTGCTTCATCTAATAATGCCCGGGTATGTGTTGGTTCGGTAGGTAATCTTGGATCGATGAAAGACGTTGCTTTTCTGGCGTGACAAATAAAAAATCTCTGGAATTAAATTAACACGTTTAAAAACGGTGATACACATTCGCCATGAAATAATTGAAATGAAACTACATTTACTTTGCCTGTTCTGTCAAGTTTCGATTCGTAGCCTCTTGGAAGCTCTTTGTTGGGATCGGCAAATAAATTTATTAGCGCGACTAAATCTCTGTTATGCTCGTATCTTGGAAAAACTGATTTATCTCTTCTGATTCGGCTGATCATATGTTTTAAACTGGAATTACGATTATACAATTCCACCGCTTCCATATTGCTATGTAATACCGTGAAAAAATCTGGTCTTATCAGAAATAATACTGGGGGGCTCGTGGTAATGTCGAATGGCTGAGATTCGTTTCTTTCGGTTGGTTCGTTACATCGTTCAGGGTTATCGAAATTATTCCCATTTGGATATTGCGAGCTGGACGGCTCACGATCGATATTGTCTGGTCGTGAAATGGTTCGACGTACACTTTGATAGCGCCGATCTAATTGCTGCCTTCGAAGATCGCATCCTGTATTCCGTGTTGTTAAATTGGGCCTTTGCCAAGTCGTAGTCCGATTAATATGATCTATGTAAAACACTCGACCATGGCTGTCGATTCTTGCTTCCCATGCTATAATAATAATACATTAGATTAATTTAATTCTGCTTGATTACAAAATTATTATGAATTAATAGAATCTTATTATTTTACATGGAGGCAGAGGTTCTTCAGAGGATAATGGTACATTTGACGTTTGATACATCGGTAATGGACGTAACAATTTTGGCCGATGAGTAGGCGTTGGCGGACACTCTAACTGATTTGGTAATCCGGTTTCTGGTCTTTCCAATGGTCTGTGCGCTCTTGGTGAACTTAATAATGCTATACTTTTTGTAACAGCTTTCCGTGACTAAAATATTACATTATTTTTAGAAAATATTAAGATTCAGAGCCAGGAATACAATAACATATCAAGCATAGAGTTTAAAATTATGTATATACTTACCGATTACCCAAAGTGCATATATATATATATTTCTTTTAATTACCTTTGAATTAGAGGCTTCATCAACATCTACAATTTCAAATCCAAAGCAATCTTCAGGGTGCAAAGGTGCAGAGTACTTTTGAAGATGTCTTTTAGGTAATTCTGGCGGACCAGATGGCAAAGCATTACTTCTGTGTAAGAGTTTGTGCGTTACCCGTGGTGGAAGTGGTGGAGGGTTTGGATACAATGTTTCGTATAAACCTTCAGGAAATGAAAAGCCCTCTGAACTCCGCCATAATTGATAATATTCCACACCTTCTTTCGTTACAATACCATTTGTATCACATGGCCTCTGAAGTGAAATAATTTTTATCAATTTTAATTTTCAAAGCAATTGTATAATAGTATTAACAGTATTGATGTTACAGATTGAATTTGTAAATCTGAAGGAGTGTAATATTAACTTTTCATTGCACATGCACGCATAAAGGCCAATTTATACTGGACCATAACGTTATCGTACTCCAACAAGAGTAAATAGTAAATAAAGTATCGATAACCGAATGTAAATATTGATTGATTGATTGATTGATTGTACGGTTTTCTTGGGCCTGCCCAAGATGGCGTTTGTAGAGGGGGAATCCCCCCTATTTAACGGCCATTTTCTCTCAAGATACCGATTCCATACGGGCGCTTCTGTACCGCGCGGAATACAAAAAAATTTGTCACGCTCATACACCGATTACATTATATTTCGGTTCCACATTCCATTGGTTGTACTCATTTCATCTTGTTCTCTTATACATCCCACGCAGACCTCCATCTACCGAGGGGTTGCCCCCTGCACATCTCGCCCTTTCTTTCCACTCCTCATATTACTTTCCCTAATTTGTCTAGAAATCTGGAAATTGTTTTAAAGATTCCTGCTTTACCTCTCATGACCATACTATAAACTTCTGTCCCTGTCTTTATTCCTTTTTTCTCTAACACAATTCCCAATTGCCTCCTTTCCACGTAAAATCTTTCACACTCCCAAATTACATGGTCCAGGCTTTCCTCACACCGCCCACAAGGGCGAATGTAAATGTGGGAATTAATACGTTGACGATAACGTTACCGTGCAATATAAATTGACCCTAAAGTTGCAAAGAAAATATACAGAGTGTCCACATAAGGTGATACGATTTTGGTATTATCAGTAACGTCGACGTAGTTAAAGAAACTGCACCTTTTTGGTCCCATTATGACCTAAAACTGCTTGCTGTGATTCTGTATCAGAATTACTTGCATCGCTACTATTCGAAGATCGAGGTTCCATCTCTAAACCTTTAGAGGATGATGGTTCTAAAAGTGCCACAGCATTTTCTTCAAGTTCTGTTTGTTGGGCACTGGCAGTTCCAGGTAAATTTTCTAAAATTGGCAGTTTAAATGGTTTCTTAGTAATATCATTACAATGTACTAAGTCTGCCAAATTATTTGATGATTTTGGCACACTTTTAGACGCATGTGAATGTGAACTACCAGGTTCGTTCAGTTTGCTTAAATTTTCGTTTGCATTTTTGTTATTATTTTCAGCTAAGTTTAATAATTTATGCGCATTGGCAATTTCATTGCTGTGCACTTCGTGTATCGAAGCAATCGAAAATTGTGGCTGTTTGCTGGAACTACACGAGGCTATACTTTCCAATGGTATACTACAGGCATCTTTCACAGAATCTCTGTTATTAGTACCAAGTACTTCACTCTCATTATTGTTATGTCTATCTCCTGTGTTTTGTTCGTACTGTGATTCTGTACTACTAGACTGTAAATCTTTGCTAAAAAATTGTTTCTTTCTAATCATGTTTCTGGAGGATAAAGGTAATTGTTCATTAACGCTTGTTACCTTTCCAGGATTGTTATCAGTACTAACCAGAAAACACTTCTTTCTTATTAAATTTTTATGAGGTAACGATGTAAATCTCTCACTCAAGTTTTGTACAGTATCATTACCCAATTTATTTGAAACATTAGTACTATTTTCAATTTCGCTAACTATTGTTGACGGTGCAGCAGTCTTTAAAACCATGCTTTCTCTATTACATTTTGATTCAGAACATGCACTTGGTTCTTCAAAAGAATTTGGACTGGTAGTATTATTTGTATTATCGATTACTTCTGTTTGCTGTAAACCATTTTCATTTGGTACATGGTTTAATTCTAATGGTAAAGAAGCATTCTCTGCTTCTTCTATAAAATCATTTTCAACATCAGAAGTAAATACTTTTTTACTATTATTCTTTATTACAGGTTCCATATGTTTTGTAGCAGCTGGGGATCCTTCGTTTCCTGTGCCAAGCGTTAACAATGTATTCTGTTCTTCAGTTTCATCTCCTCCATTATCTTTCCCACAAGCTGTATCTTTGACATTATTTTCAGATGGCATTTTTTACAACATATTACTAATCAATTCTATTTATTTATATTGCTGTAAATAACGAAAAAAAAAATATTAACACAATAGATATCAATCAAATTATCCTAAGATTATGTGATCCCTAAAAAAAGTATGTCAAATGAAATTAAGACTACATGTAACACTTGATTCTTCTGACTTTTTAGAATATGTAACATTTTAAATCAAGATAACATATTTCAAAATCAATTCTTTAAATCTAAATTATGTATAAAAAATATTAAAATATTTGTTTAAATGTAAGATACAGTACAATTATGAATTATACAATATGACTCATGAGCCTTTCAGAATTCCTACAATTAAGGATGAAAGATATAGAAATAATCTTTATTAAGTAAACGGAACACGTTACGGTAAACATATTATCCTTGATTTTATGATGCTCTATCATTAAAAAAAGTATACATTAACGATTAGTACCATGAATTTTATACATTTGAAGTATAGAATTATATGAAAACCATATTAATCATAACATCCGGTACCTGCATGTATTACATTTTTCCAGATATTTTAAGTGAAAAACCGTAGTAAAGACATTTTACATCACATTTACATATTCATTTACTCTCATTACACGGATACATCGAGAAACGCGTTAGTTTGACAGAAAAGATATAGCAGACTGTGTCTGGTAACTTTTCGCAGTGTCATATCCTGGTTTCTCAGGTGCATCAATCATGAATTGTAGCTTTATCTTATTGGTTAATTAAGATGACATAAAAGTGATTGAAATTATTAAGCAGATTGTTCAGTTATTTTTTCAGTAAACCTTTAATGTAATGTATACTTTTCTTAACTTAAAACAATATATAATCTTGTAAGAAAATTGCACATGACATTTTAATTCCAGTAGAGCCGCAAGTGTTAAGTTTAATCTTATCGCTAGATGGCAGTCTAAAGCAACAAATTGTTCATCCGGATTCAAAATAACCTCTTTTCTGTGGCGTGTAATAAGGAACGGTACGTGATGTTATAGAAAATCCAAAATATCTGGAAAAATCATTTATGTGATGCGAAATATATATACATTAACTTAATATAAATCAGTAAAAAGTGCTCAGGCATATTGTATTTTCTCAAAATAAGTTACTATCACAGGGATATGAATAAAACAATATGCGATTGAAAATGTGTAATGTTATTGAATTGGTTTCCGAGGTAAACATTAACTAATTTAGATTATGGTTTTTATTCCAGTTTTGTAATACCTTACAAAAATGGCTATCCGACCGGTATATAGGCCTACAATCGTTAAGAAGAGGACGAAGAAGTTTATTCGTCACCAGAGTGACCGATACAGTAAATTGAAGGTTCGATACTTGTAATATCGATTGTACCTATATGTTTTAAAGCATTGCTTATTTTTTAATGCAACGATTTATTTTTAGAGAAACTGGCGCAAACCGAAAGGTATTGACAACAGAGTTCGTAGGCGCTTTAAGGGACAATATTTGATGCCCAACATTGGTTATGGAAGTAACAAAAAAAACACGTCACATGCTACCTACTGGTTTCAGAAAAGTTTTGGTACATAACGTCAAGGTAAGAATCAATTTCTTATAGTATTTATTCCGTAATTAAAATTTATCAACATAAAACTACAGGCATGAATAAATAGTAGTGACATGTTCTTTTTTATGATTTGTAGGAATTAGAAGTTTTAATGATGCAAAATCGAAAATTCTGTGCTGAAATTGCACATGGTGTAAGCAGTAAAAAGCGTAAGAGCATTGTTGAGCGTGCTCAGCAACTTTCTATACGTGTAACTAATGCCAGTGCAAGATTACGTTCTCAGGAAAATGAATAAGATTATTTCTGATTTAATAAAAAAATGTTTAAACTGTTTCTCGTATTTTTCCTACCTTTAATCTTGCATTTATTCCTGATTGATATTATTAGTAAAACTATATTGGTTCCTCGTTTTACGCGGTTTTTTTTTGCAATTTTCGATTTTTACGCCGTCAAGTACACGCATGTAAGGCGGGTCACCGTGCTACAGGGGTAAGGATAAACCGCGATGTAATGGGGGTCGCCGTGCTACAGGGGTAAGGATAAACCGCGATGTAAGGGGGGTCACCGTGCTGCAGGGGTAAGGATAAACCGCGATGTAAGGGGGTCACCGTGCTACAGGGGTAAGGATAAACCGCGATGTAAGGGGGGTCACCGTGCTACAGGGGTAAGGATAAACCGCGAGTAATAATTTTTGAAGAGGTAATAAAATTTATTTTTGCACCATCATTTGTTGCATGTAGATAACGAGGATGAACGGTAATAAAGACCTACACTAGACTTTTTTTTAATATAATACATAAAAACGTGATTCATTAAAAATGTCTATACTGTAATGTATTTAATATAAATATTACATTAATTTTAATGCATTCTTAAATATAAAATGCGATGATGCCCGGTACGATTCGTTGAAAATTAATGGAAATATGTAATGAAAAAATAAGAAGTATCTGTGTTATACTTCTTCCTATAAAATCTATAATAAGAATGATGTTATTGAACAACCGGTTCTACTGTTAACGTAAAATAATGTGGTAATCCAATTCGTATTATGTAATTTAAGGTACATAAATAACGTATTCTATTTAATTTGTTTTAAGTATCCTCTGTCTTTTAGGAGATCGTCCAGCGCCTCCTGAGTATAGTATACGACAAAGTCAGTTGATGCAACCCCCTCAAATACTGTATAAACCGAAGGTTTTAAATTATAGAAAAACAATGGTTGCCCTCTTGACGCGAAATCTTTCGTTAAAGTTTCGATTACTGTGGCCGCAGTAAAATCGGCACCATAAATATGAGAACAATCGATTACAACGGGGGTTGCCACGTTCCCAGCTCGTTGACTGTATTTCGTTACCAAATTTCGGACATAATCTACCGATGGGAAAATTAAACATCGATCTGGTGTTAACATAAGATATTGAGTACCGTGTCGGGTCTAAAACATAGAAATTACATATTGTTTATTTTATATGCGATGTAACTAATCAATTGAAAAATAAAATATACTTACGGTAAGCTTTTCTACAGATATTTTCGGTCGAGCTGCATGGTACAGAATGAATAAGATATTTATTCCAATACCACATAAAATTCCAATTTCTAATTGTAACAATAAGCATGCAATAAACGTTCCTAATCCGGGAATTAAATCCGACTCTGAAAAAAGGTAAGAAAGTAAGGAAATTGTATTGATTTCTTTGAATTCGATATAAATTTCTTTCTTCTTGTTTTAAATCGGAAAATTACTTTTTGTTCTCCACATTGGCTTTACAACTTTAACTTCCACCATAAATATTACAGCAGCTATAATGATTGCTGCTAATGTAGCCTTTGGAATATAGCTGAAGTATGGTGTGAGAAAGAAAAGAGCTATTATTACCAAAGTACCTAAAATAAATCGTGAATAAAAATCTCTGGTTTTTGTAAGAAGGCAAAATTAGTAAAACAAAATTCCAACAAACTTCTGTTAAAAAATTAAATTATCGCAGTACCAGTATAAATCCCTCCCATTGGCGTTCTAACTCCAGATGCATTGTTTACTGCACTTCTACTAAGAGATCCTGAACTAGGAAAAGCCTGGACAAAAGAATTACCAATATTTGACATTCCAATTGCTATTAATTCTTGCGTAGCGTCAACTGATTTTCCAGTTGCTGAAATAAATACGAAATTCTTTTCTTTCATTACATATAATAAACATGTTTCGAACACGTTTTTATCGAAACGGGAAGTATAAAACTTACAAAAAGCTTTGCAAATAGCAATATCTTCCATTAATGAAATAAGTGGTAAAACGAGAATACCACTTCCCAAATTTGAAACCATATCAACAAAAGTTGCTGTTGTATTGTCATTTCTTGTATAACTAAAAGGTGGTAACTGTACTGCTGGCATACCTGCCGGTATGTATCCTGTGAAAGAATTATCGTATTAGATGATGACGAGTATTTAATTACATACTTTTGTATTTACTTAAATTCGGTAAAAAAATAATCGTAATCATTTCTTACCAACCAATTTGAAGGGGCTTTCTGTGCGGAAACTGTATCCTAAAAAGCCGCAAAGAATCACGAGAAGCGCATTTCGTGATGTACCAATTAACCAAATGAGTTTATTTATAGCATGATATTTTGAATTTTGCTGTTCTTTATCTTTAGGACCTATATTATATGATGCTAGAAGCTACGAAACGAAGAAACACATATTGAAATAGGTACGCTATAACATTATTTACAAATAAATAATGTATTCACCCTGAAAAGTAATAGAAATGCTATACAAGATGCTCCAAGTGTAGCATCCCAAGCTGAAGTTTCGTGTATACATCCAATAATGCTTTTCCACATTTCAAGGAATTGCGATCCCCTTGCAGGAACACCAAGGATATCTTTTATTTGTGAGGTGACAATTATTAAAGCTACCGCTGATGTAAACCCTGAACTAACCGGACCTGATACAAAATCAATTAAAAATCCTGCAACAAATATTATTAATATTAGGTATTATTCCAAAGTATTTAGTTGGGATTACGAGAGGGCAGTTAAATTTGTATATTTACCAAGACCAAATATACCCATTACTAATTCTATTACTCCAGCCAAAAAGCAAAGAAGAATAGCATGCTCCACCGGTGCATCAAGATGTGCTACTGTCTGGTAAGTAAGCAAAGAAATAATGGCAGTGGGCCCAAGTGGTACATCCTTACAGGACCCAAATATAATATAAATAAAGCAGCCTAAAATGCTACCATATAATCCATGCTGCAAAATATAATATTGCTTATTAAAAACCTAATCATCCTATCCTTTAACCTTTCCTAGATTTATAAATATTAACCTGGGGTGGTAGACCGGCTACATTAGCGTACGCTAATGATTGTGGAATCACAGTTAAACCTACGGTGACACCGGCAACGAGATCGCCGATTGCATCCTGTCCATTGTACCTTGGTAACCAGTTTAAAATTGGCAGTCTTTTGTAAACAGTTTTCTTTGTGCAAATCGACCTACATCGTCGCCTTACGAATCGCAATACTGTGTGTATAGAATTATCATTGTGGTGGATCTCATCATCCCCAGATTCTGTAACCACTGAGAAAAACAAAATTGTTTAGCCTGTTCTATTTGCTCGGTTAATCAAACTTCTAATTTTACATTTGATTGTAAACAAACTAATAGATCAATTGATGATACCTACTCAAGGAGAAAATGATGAAGTGTTTTATTTTAAGAGCATGCTATTGTGAAATCTACAAACGAGCGATACTTACGAATAAAATCTGATGAACCTTGTATTTCTTGGTGGTTTGCAAAAGAATTCCGTAGAATTTGAGAGTTATTCGAGTGATTAAGATTTAAACTATCCCCAGATCCGCTCAAAGCATGATTCACATATCCTTCCGATTGATTACCTTGATTCCCATCTCCCGTATCGTTTGATTTGTTCATTCTGAAAATTAAACATCCCAGATTAGTACCAATTATTAGAAACACATTTATCATTTGAATTTTTTAAATAAATCCAAGTTAAAAACTCATAAACATTTCTGTATTTTAAAAATTGTCACTAGAGGCGCCATTATAGAAAAAAAGAAGCGCCACCTGGTGTAAATTATCGGAACTAAAGGTTTGCATAACTTTTGCGCCCTCTGGAATGAAATCCGAAAGCTCATTTGGTGCACCAAACGGTAAATGGATCCACTTATACTTTGGCAATTTTTAAAAAAAAGGAGAAATACTAAGAACACTATCAGTTATATTTAAATGATACTGCTTAAAGATTACAATGATCTATTGATTTACGATCTTATTCATACACCTGTCTGACAATATTACATTGTAATAATAAATTTAATTAACAAATATTCAAGTCACGTTCCTTTAGGATTATTCTGACGGCAAAACAAACGATCTCTTCTTCGTTAACGTAATCAACGATAAGCATATTACGCTGATGTTAATTTCATAAGCAAATAACGAAGAAGTTTCTTTATTTAATAAACATACTATTTTCCTCTGTTAAGAAGACACCTGGGATCACTAAAATGATCGTGATTCATGAATAATGTGTATAACGTAATTGTTACACGAAATTTGCTCGTGTGAGGAAGATAATATCTTCCTTTCCTCGTGTTCCTCTTGTTAATCCTATTGCGAAACCCGACGTGTCATGTGAATAAGAATGCTTAATTAACGATAAATTTTATTTGTCAAGTGGATTATGATTTACGTAGTTACGCCTAATAGTTCGTTTGTTCAGCTTCTCGTTGATCATCGGTAACAAACGTATCGATAATACGGAGGCATCTAATCGACAATCATTAGATACATAACCTTCTTTACCGTAACCAATTGATACGGTAATTAAGCATAATTATGATGACTAAATACGTAGTCGCAAATAATACTGTTACGGTCAACGTATTAATCTGTCAACAAAAAGTCATCCATATTCATTGAAAAGAGTGATATGCATTTGTAATTTTTTCCAATGAAAGGTAGGATAAAAATTTGTTAAAAAAAAAAGATTAACGATTGTAAAAAAAATTTCAATAGATTTTTTTGACCCCCCTAAGTAGTCGTACCCCCTTAATAGGCGGACAGTAGCTAGTGATAATTTCAATGTCTGACTATACATGTTGTTTTCTACTCTCGCGGTCAACGTGTTAACACGCCACAGTAGAAATAGCCGCAATTAGTACGACATAGTATAATTAGATTACTAATAATAGACGTATTCTATAATAAGATTTATTCAGTTACCACGAATAATTGTAATAATTGTTTTCGATTAAGAAAATATTGTTAAGCAAATATTGAATGTATCGTTTGAAACTTATTAGATGATGTTCTCAAACACGTCAACATGCTGAATATAATAAACGGTAATATTTGTCTCGGGTTCAGTGATAACAACGTGTGACTTATCGTGATTGAGTATCTAGCTTACGAGACGATGTTAAACAATGATCCAACTATCGTTCCTGTATTAGTATATTAGATAAACAATGACGCAAGAAGAGACATACCAATTTCTCCAAAAGGAGAGATTCTTTTTCAAAATACTCCAAGTGTAAATTACTTGTGCAACGTTGTAATAATCTCATTTATAAAAAAAAAGGCGCTAAATCTTTATTCAAATACACAAGAAATCTGGCTAAATCAACGTTGGATATTCTTTATTTAAACTGGATGCAATACCTTCTTATCGTTTTCCTTTCGAAGAAAAGATATATCTGTACAAAGTAGTATTAAGAAAAAGCCGATTGCTGCGATTTCTTATTTATTTTTGGAGATTTCTTAAGAGCTATGCTGATTATAGTCATCTTAAGGATCCCAATTCGATTGATGTAATTTCTGCGTAAAAAGAATTTCAAAGTGGAAGCTAGTTTGATAAGTGGTATCGCACGATTGTCCCCGTCGAGCCGGTATGTTCGAGGGCACGCGTTCGTATGTACGTTTACTCAAGGCAACGACGGTAACAGTTCTATCGGCAATTAACATAAAGCATAATTTCTGGGTGAAGATTTAAATGAGACACGTCCCGAGCTATTCGAGTGTATCGCGGACAGATTTGCATGAAAAACAATGCTAATATAAACTCATGCGCGGCCACGCGATTCCAGCCGAGTACATATGGGAGAAGGTAATGGGAGAACCGCGTGACAACACGAGGTTGATTCAAAAGCACGTGAGTGCATAGAATCACCGGTTGCGTGAGCAAATCATGTGATATCAGCGTAGCAATGCAATTTTTTTTTTTTTTGTTTTATTTTTACGTACCTTCGATTTACGCTCCACCTACTTCGTAAACACGACCAGATATCATCTGGAGACAAAGTTGTGATTTCAACGAATAAACGGATTAAACGCTTGCAACATAAGTTGTTTCCTTGAAAATACGTTGCAATAACTTTGTTACACTTTTCTCTTATCTCGAGTACGTACAGTGGGTCACAAAATTATTCGTTTAAAACTGGACCAAATCACTTGAGGTTTCTCGAGAAGCTATACAAATTAATTTACTATGAAATCGGGACAGATATAGTAAAAGGCAATTTTTTAACCATTTTATATGAACGTACAATGAATATTTAAAATGTGTCTTTCGTAGACACTTAGAAGCTAAAAGTAATTAAAATTTCCGAAAATCCCGACTTTTCACAAGTTTTAATTACTTAGAACTTTCAAATGCGTTGACAAATTTTTAATAGACATGATTTAAATTTTCATTATAGGCTCAGGTAAAAAAGTTAAAAATTGTCTTTTACTATTTCTTTCCCGATTTCGGCAAATTGTAATTTTTTAAAACGACAAAAGCAGATTAGTAAATTAATTTGTATAGCTTCTCGAGAAACTTTAAACCAATTGGTCCAATTTTAAATGAAATCGTTCGTTCAATTCGTAATTAATTTTTATAGCTTCTCAAGAAACTTCAAGTCATTTGGTCCAATTTTACATGAGAATAATTTTCTGACCCACTGTACTTACACAAAGATATATAAAACTATCAAAGCCCTTGACAATTTCAATCGAGTGAAAATTAATTTTATTTTCTTATCGAACCCTATGAATATTGGGAAGCAATCAAGTAACAATTGAAAAATTTCAATTGAAAAATTTTGCCGAGTAATTATAATTACATCGTGCCGTATTACATCAAACAAAACACGATCCCGAGAAACATTGAAAGGAAAAAGGAAAACAAAAGAAACCGAACGTTCTAATTCTCATTAACTGGCGGAAAAAAAAATGTACCAGTGTCTTGATCAATAATAACCATTAATACGGTGGTGTTTTTCTTGCAAATGAAGTGCACTTTTATCGCGACGCTTCCTTTGATAGGAAGAAAAGATACAATAAGAGTTAATACGATCTATTCCGTGGCACGTGCGCCTTGACATGTTACTTAAAGGCTTAGCGCAAACGTTTAACTGCAGCTCTAAATACCGCAATAAAGATGCTCACGTGAAATTAGAGAAATGCATTCTATCTAAGATTAGTCACCTTGAACATTCCTCTGTTCGAGAAATTCACTGTGCTTGATAAGGAAGGATTAGAATTGCATTCGATCTTCTTTGGAAAATTTTCTTCCCTTACTTGGTGCACAAATACCAAGCCGCTGAAATTAATTGTAATAGATGAAAGAAAAGAAAATAGGATTCATCGAACAGTGTTGATTCCCTGTCGAGTACGAGGCAATAATTTTGAATTTAATAGCAATAAGAAGTGCATTGTGATACCGAGGCTATTGTAGGAAACGCGATAGATCATTAGGTCAGATAATACTCGTGCCTTTTGCAATCAGTTTCAATCAATGATCGTGCCGTTAAATTCTGAACTTGATTTGTCCGCGGATTGATTCGAACGAGTACGATCTAGATCGAGAAATTCTGACGCGAAAAATCATTTCTATCGTGAGAGTATAAAAAAAAAGTATAAATAGCGTTAGAGACTGAAATTCATTTGAAAATTGTAAACTGTACTTGGAAGAATAAACATTAATTTTACTTTACGTCCATACTAAAGTATCATGCTAATTTAACATATATCTATCGTATCGCATTACTCGCTCAAGTAATAAATTATTCGTATATACCGAGATCTACTGAAAATCGGGAAACTTGTAAATTATATCTTGAAAACTAATTAAAATCGTGTGTATACATTATAGCTTAATGAATTCGTCTTGAGAAGCACTATTACATGATCTGAAAAAAAAAATATATGGTTCCATTTAAAAAATAAAACTTGACCATCATATCTCTTAACTAAAACATAGACCCCCTTTTCCAATGCAATTTCCATATCAACAATTTTTTGTATCATTAATAATTACGGAATAAGAGCTTTGTATCAGTTTAAGTGAGACACCCTGTATAAAAGATTGTGATTACTTAATAAAAGTTTAATTTATTTCATGCATATCGAACCGTCCGCCGATGTTAACAAAATGTAAAGAACATTTCTAGAAAGATAGTTGTATCGAGAGTAATATCTGTTAATGATGATTGATTGAACTGATCGTGATACAGCATGTTCAATGATCGATACACCGTCGTTGGATTAATCTTGTTAAATAAGAATATTTGATAACATTTCAATATTTTTGTTAGAGAATCCCTCGAGTATCAAACGTAAATTCCTCGCTATAAAAACACGTGCTTAATCCAAATAAGGAATATAGAAGTAATAACTAGAGGAACCGGTTTGTTCATTACAATATCGTATGCACCTATGTAAAAATTGTAAATTAGAAATTTCGTTTCGACCCCCCAAAATTCTCTTAAAAGTATAAAATATAATTTTCCAAATAAGAAGAAAAAGAAGAATTAGACTCACCTAAAATCCTACGTTGTAGATCGGATCCGTTATACTCCAATTGCGACCGGGTTCTCAATCGTTCTTGAAAATTGATTTTTGGTCTCTTGACGAGAGTTACTTGTTCTTGCATCCGCGACACATCGTTTGCTCGATGAAATAAACCGGAAAAAAAAAAAATCAGCCAAATTTCATATAATACGAGGAATTGTTTATCGAAAGAAAAGTTTGCTTCTTCGCCAAGTGTCTTGCACGATAGTGGGTGGAAATTAACAGACGAATCAAGGCAGGTCTATACACAGGTGTAAAAACACGAAATTCAATCGGATTTCGAGAAGCCGACGAGGAAACTGAATCCACAGCAACACGCGACCGGCCATTTAAATGCGTCGTCGTTCTTCGACAGTTTCTGCCGCAACTTCTTCTCCCCTTCTCCTTTAGCCGCCTTCGAGACGGCGAACGTCACTGGAGAACAGTCCAATCGTAGTCATAAAGAATCTGCATCGGGATTTTCCTACTTTCTCGACGATTCTACATTCACGTGATACGAAATTTATTGATCATTTCAGATCCTGTCAGCTTTACCGACGACCTCTGCTCGAAGAAAGATCGTCGTCTGTGTCGATCGAGGATGATCCCTCTGTATGTGTTTCGATCTTCAGAGAACGCTCGAGCGTGACGAGAAATATAAACATAAGTGTTCGATCGAATCTAACAGTGAAATTCGTAAGATAGTCGATCGATCGATCGATCTTCTTGATGTTAACACCTTAACGATTCCAGATACTATCGGTTCGCTATTGAACGGTAACCGACAATTGAAATCAAGGTCTTCTTACATGTTCCAGATCGTTATTGCTTTTCATTGCCAGGCGGGTTGCAGTCGCTTTGGGGCTGATGCTCCTGGGACGTTCCCTATGCGAATGAAATAAATAAAATATTAGTAATATATTTAAAGGAATATCGCTTCCTAAAGAAAACTGATTTTTAAACTTTTGACAGAATGGAAAGGGTAACCCTTTGCACTCGTATTTGTATTTGAGAAGGCTGCCAATCAACTCGGATTTTTTATTTATTTTATTTTATTTTATAACTAAAAGAAAACATTGTAACAACGGTCCCTAGAATGAAATACTAATGTAAATATATGTATAATAATAAAATGTAGGATGGTGACTATACGGCGACATACGAGTGGAAAGGGTTAATAATCATAATAAAAAATATAAAAGAATAGTCTAAGTGCTTGAACAGCATTATGAAATATATCGATCACAATTACGATGTAAATATACGTATAATAATATAAAATGTAGGACAGCGACATACGAGTGGAAAGGGTTAATTAGGCGCGACGCTTGTATTTCAAATATTTTCTATTTTAAAAACGTAGATATATGTAAAAGTGATCTTTCTATTTATTTGTATTTCTTTACCATTACGAAAAGTATGAATATCTTTTAATCTAATAGTGTGATAGGAATGTCCGTGTTATCTTACCAGATATAATCACTCTAAGAGCAATAAACGATATACATTTTATCTGTCACTAATCCCTTAGTAAGATCGAGAGTACATCAAATTTCACGTGAGCTTGCGTAGTTCAGTTGTTTGTTGCGTTATTATTTATTGCGGCATTAATTCGGTTGAGAAATCTTTTCAAATGTTATCTGTAAAATTATTTTGAAAATACCGTTACAATCGTATAAATCAATGGTGATATCATTAATTTATTTTTTCGAGGAAATATTTTCTGGTATTATAACGCTTTTAATTTCTAACTATCACACGCGTAAAAGTTAAGAGATACAGGTGACCAATGTTTACCTCCAGCAATGATGAACTTGTTCAGACACACACGATTCTCCCTGTTGATTCGAGACTTTATCTACGTTTACTAATTTTATCTGAGAAATCATTCCATGTGGCATACACGTATCATAAGCTTTCATTTTGTAACAGCACGCCAGACATTCTTCAATGATTTCGTTGTTCATTGAAGAATTAAGGAAATCTGAAATTAAACGGAATATATGTAATATGTACCAACGTCAATTAAAAAATAAATATCTGTATTTGAAATTGTACAGTGGATAATTATACATATATGTACATATAGGTTTTTATTTTTTTCCAAAAGTTTTGCTTGGGAGGCAGTGATCTAGATAATAAATTGATTAAGTTTACATGAATTATAAGAAATCAAAGGTTTACATTAAATGGGAGAATCCAGGGAGACCTCTTCCTAGGGAGAGGTTTTCATTGATCAATGAAAATTTTCATTCATCAGGAAACAATTCATAGAGGAAATCTGAAAATAATATAATGCATGTGGATCTCATGTAATCCAGTGAAAATGGCATTATTATTCTCAATACTTTTGATATACAATAATAATCATTATTAATTAATTAGGTACAGGAACACTTTATCATTCGTGGTATTAATTAAAGATAATCAATTACATACAATAAATTGTTATCAGCCACGGTGCATCGCCTCCAGCCTCGGCGTTTATTCGTTTTATTTTTCAATGTAGATACTACATTTTATCCCTTTCCATTCTGTCAAAAGTTTAAAAATCAGTTTTCTTTAGGAAGCGAGCGGCTACCGACTATCATGAATCGAACCAGTATGCGAAGGCCACTCGAGAAGATTTTCAATCACACGTTCGATTTCTTATTTTGTTCCTTTTCTTTTTTTTTTTTTTTTCGTTACAATTCATTTCCTAACGGAATCGTTAAAAGAAAGAAAGAAAAAGAAGAAGAAAAGAATGATCGCATGTATCATTGAGACGAATTCGAAACGTAAAACGTTTAAAAAGTATCGACGCTGATAATATTCGTTAGCATAAACGACTACTAATGATTAAGCTTGCAAAGACTACGATGAAGTTTGGAAAAAAATATATACAAAACGCTCGATGTATCAAATTTATCCTCTCGATATTAGACCCGCTGGTCTCCAATTTAATAAGTATCTCTTAACCTTTTTTTTTCCTTAGGCTTACTTCGACCTTACTGCACTAAAAAGGCACAATTGTTCGCACCTGATACAACATCGTTACGGTCTAGACTAATTAATCCTTTTCCACCAAAGTACTTTTATTCCCCCCCCCCTACCCCCCTCCCAAATGCCAATTGCATATTGCTTGTCTATTTTTCAATGTGTTTATGCAGGAGCTTATTTTACAAATGTCAGATGAGTGATAATGGTGGTACGACAAAACATAATCCGTGTCCTTAATATTGTTGCTTTTTCTTTTCCTTCACAATATCTTCGAATGCACGATATATTACGTATATTAAACAGAGCGTGTGTATTTATAATGCACGTAATATATCCTCTTAAAAACTAATTTGTAATAATGTTTTTTTTTTTCCTATGTAAATCTAGGGTCTATACAGACCTTACTAAGGCGATGAACTACGCGGGCTTTTGTACAGTCGTTTGGAAAACTATGGGAAGTCTTTAAGAGGAAGAAATTATTCAATTAATGTACAGCGCTTCCTGACGTTATTGCAGCTTGTCCAAATTGACTGGAGACAATCAAACTGCAATCACTATTAGTTGATTCCTTTTGATTGCGTGTGCAAAACCTTTGCTAGAAAAAGGAACGCTTTTTATTTTTCCTATAAAAATCATACTGAAATTATGTACAACCTATGATTCCATATACGAAGAATGAAATAAGCATAAAATATTTTACCGAACATTGGAAGAACCATGTTGTTAAAAAAGAAAAATAAAAGTTCTCAAAAGAAAAAAAAAAAAAAATGAAAACATAGTCTCCTTTTCTTTTCCGTTTCTTTTACTTAATAAACATATAATGGTTTTGCTTATTTAACAGATTTCTTGTTTCATCGATTAAAAGCACTTTCTCGGTTAACCGAAACGGAAGAAACCGCTTCGGCAACTTCAATAAACTAACACCGAGTATCGCCTTATTATGATTTTTCTTCTTATAGAATGCTGGTCCTCTTAAATAAAATTAGTTGCGGCACTTGTTCAAAGTTAGCACGTTCTTTATTCAGAATATCTTTGTTTCAGTCTATCACTCGAGCGCCTTGACTTGCGCCATAACTTTACCCTCCCATAATGGTAAGACCTCCGAATCGTCGGTTATTTCTTCTTGAATAACCTTTGTATCCAAATCCTCGCACTCAGTTTTAAAGAAATATCTAAAAAAAAATAAATAAATAAAAAGACGAACAGATTATACAAATATCATTAATTCGTATACGTACCGATAGCTGCCTTTCTTAGGAAGATATTCTTTAAATTGTTTTAAAGTGACGTTATGACCAGGAATTTTAGTCCTATAAGGAAACTGTTCGTCACAGAAACTGAACACAACGGTGGTAAAATCTCCGATATCTTGCTTCGTCTTTTTTAAAGTTGATTGATTCGATTGGACATAAGATTGACTTTGCGTTGTAGGCTCATATGACTGTTTAGAAATATTAGAATGACGTTGTTTACAACTCGAACGTGCCCTATCTTCTTCAATTAATCTTCTCCTCGCTTCTTCTAATTGCGTTGCCTATATCGGTAAGACAGGTATTTAGGTGCTAATTATATTAATGATAATTTCAATGAAAATGGTAATGATATAAAAAAATGTTTACAGTATGGGGTTGGGGTAAAGGTGGCATTCCTGGATCAGCGACAAAGGGTTGGGCAGGTACGCCCCACGTTTCCCTGGTCGTCCTTTCCAATGAACCGCTACGAGAACCATACTTTTTCCCGTGACGGCTATGTTTAACATCCGCTTTCTTGTCAGTTTCTTTGAGCCACGATAAAAGACGAATATCTTTGCTAATTGACGACGGTGGAGCATCGCTTACAACGCTCACTCCACTGTCGGTTAATTCTGTCATAGATTTCTTTGTGGCTGATCTTCTGGTCATGTCTGACCTACGGAATCTTTGATCGTGACCTAGAAAAAATTGCAAATTACAATGATTAACACGCATAATTATGTCTTATTAACGTACGTCTAATTTTGATGAATCTAAGATATACCTTGGAGATACAGGTCTTGCTTATGGAGGGAATCGGCGTAATCAGATGGCACGGATTTAGATTTAGGCAAGTGAGATCCTAGTGAACTCATGGAGCCAGCTCCGACAAGATCGCTGCCTTCTTGAAAATCGTGAATATTACCACTATCTGCTGAAAACGTTGAGAATACGTCCTTCTCTTTCCTCTGTTTGTACGGCCGTGGATAATTGTGCGTAGAACGTCTTCTTTCAGGCGAATGCAGTCTTGGTGACGATAGTCCAGGAGATCGAGAAGGCGTCAGATCGGACCAAACTCGTGACACATGCTGGTCTAAAATCGCTTGATCGTTATCTTCTTCTATCAATAATTTTTCCCTTAACGCATCGGCTAACGCTTTTGGTGCACCGCTCGGCATCTCCAAAGGTGGATCCTTATTAATTGTATCGCTTTCTTGCAAATGCCTATCAAGCTTTTCCTGAGATTCTCGTTCGCGTTTGACGTTCTCTAATTTCTCAATAAGCACTTGAGCAAATTCTTCCGGTTTTAACGGATGCATAAGATCACGCGGTACTCGCTGTGTACGAGGGATGATAGTATGATGCGCTAGTGGATCACGATTTAAACTAGCTGAATCCTTCATAGCTCTGCACTGTCTTATATACTGTTTTTTACTTCGTTGTTTATTCATCGATACTCCGTCACTGTAAACGAGAAATCCAAAAAAACGTGAAAAGATATATAAATTTTCATCATTCTTTGAATTGAAAGCGATAATTACAATGAAAATTAATTTACATTCAAGCATTGTATCGTCGCATGAAAGGTAACTAAACATAGTGAGTATTATTTATTTACATATAATATTATCGTTACAATAAACAATGTTTAGTCTTCGTGTATATTACATAAATTAAAGAAAACGTACACTGATGAATCGGTGAGAGACATATTGTCTGATTCAGTTCGTGCATCACTGCTCAAGCTCTGGAGTTCTGAATCCTGTCTGGATACTGGGTTGTATGAGGAATATTGTGCGTGCAGTCTGGGTGCGAGCATATGATATGGACTAGTTCCATGTTGCAAGTAAATGCTATGAACGCCACGCAAAACATCAAACCAAAAGGGAAAAAAAAAGAACAAACAAACGGTTAGAAAACTCTTTGACCAAAATATTATAATTTTTAAAATATAAGAAAAAATTGAAACGTTTATATGCTATGCTTATTCATTAAATATTTTTATATACATGAAACATTATCACTACAAAAACATCTTAAAAAAAAAAAAAAAAAAAAAAAAAAAACACACAAGCTTAACAAAAATAAAAAAAGAAACCAGCTGAATAAAGCGTTTAATGCAAATCTAACTCTAAGCATTCTAAATAATAAATATCTTAAATAATAGAATAATAGAAAGACATATTACCCAGCATACGCTTCTGGCTTTGGTCGAAGATCCATCGCCCTAGTTTGTTGAGTAGCCATAAGCATATCTTTGGTCAATCTCAGCTCACTCCTCAATTCCCCAGGCGTTTCGCTAGCTGAATGCGAGCTATGTATGGAACTAACAAATTCGCTATCTTCGTGGACAGTGGGCAATAAACTTGGCCCACAAGAAACAGACATTTCCCGACTGGATCCTGAACTAGGGCATCCACCAGAATCTGGATTTTGGCAGGACTGAACATACTGAAGATACATGTCAGATCGTAGAAAGTTTGGATATGTAGTCTCGTTAATGAGACGTTCGACTTCCAACTGTACACCATCGAATACTCTTTCGTCCGCCCTCCCTTCTTTAACACGGCGATTAGCCTCTTTACGTACATCTTCTGGTATAGCTAACTGCGACTTGAGGAAGAACTTTCTATAGATAAGTTTAACCAATTGATGTATCCTTTCAGGATCATCTTGTTCCTTGAGACCCTCACAGGCAAACCAGAAGTTAAGTGGATTCGCATGAGGTCTACCTTCTTGATCAAGGTATTTTCTGAACAATTCCAAGCCAACTGGATCCTGCAGCAAGGAATGCAGGTTCCTGGCCCACCGCAAACAAGCAGGTGGCGAATCGCTTTCCATAGTTGTCGTACTACAGCAACCTTCCGGTTCAAATCCCAAAGGTGCCGAAGCATCGCAACCTGAAGCTGTTGGTGTTGCAAAAGAAGAACGCCTAGGGGTCAGAGTTGGACTCTGTGGACGGAACCTGCTGACGTAGTTTCCTGTTTCCTCTCCTGCAAACATTTATTTTTATATACTTCAAAACAGGTGATATAATTTTTCCGGTGTATCTAAATAAATTGAATAACCTTAAAATACTTAAACGATAATAACGTGAACGTCTTACCAGGTACTGGTGGCCGTGGAGAATTTTCATTGAAGCAACGTGCTTCGTTCTGTCGAGATCCACTCATCCTATCTATTATGGCCTTCATGTATTATTTTATGTTCTATATTTAATTTAGGCCCACGACGCCTCTTAGTAGACATGGTTAATCCAAACCTGAAATAAATAATAATTCGTTAGATAAATATATTTATATATTGATATAATACCATTAAATTATTGTTACAAATAAATCTTAAGACTTCTTTTTCTTAAACATGTATAATTTAACTACGGTGATCTATGTAAAATAAAAAGAAATAATTAGTAAAAGGATTGTGTTATTATTTGAGCTACATAATTTTTCTCTATTTAAGTTCCTTATCATTTATATCAAATACTATGTATTTGAGTTAGGAGTAACATATAACAGCGAGGGTATATTCTGAATTCAGGATACTCGAACAAAAGACCTAAAAGCTGGGGAAGCTGGATCGATCGAGCTCTGTGGTGAGTCATATACCAATTAAGCACCTAAGGATGGTTTTCCTATCCAGAAGAACTCTAAGGGCGGAGCCTGACAGAAAAACTGTAGGGTAGCTCCTGGCAGTCTGCGCATTGAAAGATGCCTCTCTATATATCCCTATTGGTCCGCGCAGAACATTTGTGTGGTATTGATCGACAAAAATTATAACGCAATCCATTGAACACTACAGTCTACCCCGAATATGGCTCAGATTTTAGAATAGAACTCTCTACAGGGCAGAATTTTATTTTGACAGGATGGATAGATATTAATAGGCCCATAGAATAGGATATCCTATACAAAGAAAAGACCATCGCATCCCTAAGGTTCAACCTATTGTTATGATAAGCTATAGAAATATGATTTCATAAAGTTCCTATTATAGCCACTTTCATATTACATACTTGTTAAGAGAAATAAGCCATAGTATTAAAAACCAATCGCTTCAATCTATTAATTATGTTAAAAATATATGTCATATCAGTATATGACACATTAAACTTTGTTATAAATTATTCATTTTAAGACTGAAGTTTAAATCACACAACATTAATGCTTTTAGTTTACACATTAATCACATGTTCACAAATAAATTAATACCAATATCTTTACAAATTTTGTAACTGAATTAAATAAATGTAACATACTTCTATGACATAAATTTTCATATTATACACGTACAATAAGAAGACATTACAAATTTTATGATAAAAAGCGGAACACATGGAGTAAATAGGTTTATAAAACATAGAAGCTCTATACAACCATAGAAATCTGATCTCTACCTGAGCAAGAGGGAAAATATGAAATGAAAAGCTGTCATAATGAATCATCTTGCTTCAGTGCACATTTACCTGTATCGAGGGATGAAAAGGAATGTACATACCATTTTGCCAGTGCTTTTCTACAAGTGACCTTGAAACTTATACAGCCGGGCGAAATCTATTATGATCTAAACAATTTTCTGGATCTCAACTACAAGTGCTTTTCTAACTTCTTTTGTTATAGAACAGAATGAACATACGATACCACTGTGGACGCGTCTCTAGGCAAACTGAGCTAAGGCTGCGTCCTGACCAGGACTGACGCCACAGTCAGGAAGGGTGGAGTAGGGATACAATGTCTGATCTTGTCAGATTGTGAAGCGTACAATTCTGATATATCATACAAATATTACTTCTAGAAATGTGAGAAAAATTTGAGGGAATCACTGTTCCTCTTTGGAAATATTATGTTCTTCTCAAATAAATAATAGCAGCATTAACATTTTTAGTATCAAGAGATACCACATTAAATGCTGAATGAATGTACACAATAAATTTATCAATAATAATTGTTATACTTTTAAAATAGAACTACAATCCCATCTAGCATTATTCTATTCTTTAAAAAATAATTACCCAGTAATGACACTTAATTTTAAATGTACAATGAAATTATTCAGAATATTCCTTTTCATACTTTAGCTTTCAAAAACTAACTTTGAAGATTTGTTAGAAATTGTTGATATTAATTTCTTCATTAATAATAAAAAAGTGGCAAATGGAATTATTATTTACAGCTATTCATTTCAGTTACATAATTTGTTAATTTAAAATAAATAAGTATGATTTTATGTAACAAAGAAGAAGACAAACTTACAACCACCTGTAACTTAATACCACACCACCGGGTAACCACAAAGCCATTTCAACTTTATTTACAAAATGTGTTCTTTTCACAGTAACAGATGGCAGTTTAATACATAAAAGTATTTATTAACGTATTTATATGAACTTCTTAATGACTTCTTTTACGGCTAATTAGTAGCACTCGATTGGGTTTGAATGAAACTGGTAATTTTTAGTTAATGATCTATAGCGCTGTAATCTTACTAGCGACGAATTAACACCATTCGCCATCTATCTTCTGCTTCACGGTATAATTACAAACGAATTTCAAAAGTGTAATCGTATTTACGTTTACCAAATCGAATTATAAAAAATAAGTAAATTACTATGCTTTATAATTACTACGATAATACGACAATAGCCTTTAAAAAAAATTAATACTCTCATTAAATTTACCATTGTAAAGAGTAAAAGTATTCAATTCGAGAGGCGACTTCATTGTCAATCTGCTGGAATCATATGGGGTGAACTTGAAACTATTCAGCCTTTTAAACAAAAGTACTTCTTCCTCGATCGTTACAGGAATGTTTGATATATAATTTCAAGTACGATTCATCATTCAATGTAGCATACTTCATTAGAACCTTCAATTTTAATAACGACCGAAGTATGAAAATAATCATTTCCGCTCGCGGCTTACACAACTTCTCTAATATTCTCTTCGTTTTTCTACTTGCTTAATGATGTCCGTCGTTATAATTATTCGAAGCGTAGCACCGTGAGATATAATTATAGGCGGAAAGAAACGCGACGCGTGAAGATTAGGGTTGTTGCCTACAATGTCAAAGATCTTTATCCACGATGAAATAGCGTCGGTGAATTTCAATTTCAAATAAGATCTAAATCTACTCGTGATTGTGATCGATATATTTCATACGGATCGTTTCATTCGGCTTTTTAATGCTATTCAAGAACTTAGACTATTCTTTTATATTTTTTATTATGATTATTAACCCTAACCACTCGTATGGCGCCATATAGTCACCATCCTACATTTTATTATTATTGTTACAATGTTTTCTTTTCTTGCTTAAATGTATAAAATAAAATAAATAAAAAATTTCTCAAATATAAATACGAGTGCAAAGGGTTAAAATATAGTGGAGAATTGTAATTAAAAGGAGTTCCCTTGAAAATGAAAATATTCGGTTTACGCCAGGATATAGGAAAGCCATCTGGACACGATCGGGACAAGATTCATCTCTGAACGACGCGATAACTTTATGCGCCTTTCGCTTGGTCGGTAAATACTAGTACCGATGTTACCCCGCATACCAAGCTGTTTGATATCGACGAATAAAATACTGCAAATCTATAGAAATATACGGTTGAAGGATATTGAAATTTTCTCAAGCGTAGAAAAATGTATCAACCGCATGGAATTTAAATCCTGTCTCTCCCATTCGCATTGCTTCTTACTCGTCCGAAAACATTTCTCGGTTTTCTTACGAACGGCGAGATATTAAAACGCACGATACCGTGATTTTCACAAAGGTATTTCGATGATCCCATTCCACATGTTCCATGCGTTCTTCTTTTTCTTTTTTTTTTTTTTTTTTTTTTTTTGATAAAATTTGTGTTCTTTTTTCTTACATCAATATAAAATAACATACCATTGCAAAAAGGAAATTCCTACATTCCTGATTAATTATAATATCAATTTTTCAAGCTATAGATAATCAAAATTAAACACACACGTATCGAATCCGAACAAACCGCATTGCATAGTCTTTCACGCAGTTTACCGTGGCGCGTATACGCTTCGAACTTTTATCCAGCCTCTACATACCGGGTGTCTCTTCAACAGTGGAACCCGTATACCATTGTACTTGTTTTAAGGAACAGTACTCAAAATTATTACGTGAAAGGCGATACAAGGATGTATACAACATACATGACCATTTAAAAGTTAAATGATTTCTCTTGGGAAATCCTGCCGCCAACAGGTTGATCCGTATTTGGATTAATAAAATGTCTGTTTCGAAACGAAAAGAAATGTTCATTCCTTCGAGAAAAATCGACTACATTTCATATGAAACGACCTAATAGTTTTGATCGGTAGATTTCTTTGAAAGTCGCATTAACATTTCCCGAAGGAAGGGATATATTTCTCTGGTGGCGAAAAAGAGATCGAAGAAATGACAAGTATTTCGAAGTCACCGGTTAGATGACGAGGCGAGGGAAGGGCCCTAGCTCTCAAAGAGCGTGGTTCGTCGAGCGAGGCGTTCCGAAAACCTGTAATTACGGACCCGACGTACATCAAGCGGTGCCGCCAGCCGCCAGCCGCCAGCCACCAGCCGGCGAGGTCTGTGTCTTCTGTCTCCCTTTTTGCCTTTTTCTCTCCTTCATCGCCTTCCTCGTCTTCCTTCAACCTTTACCTGTGCCATGCCGTCCCGTACCTCGCCTTTCTTTCTATCCTTACCGTCCTTCTCGCGTGGTACGTACGTTTGCTCCTTCACTCTTTCGTTTTCTTTTCTCTTTTGTCTCTCTTTCGTTCTTTCTGTCCACTTTGAGCGGCCTCCCGCTTCGACTCCGACAGCGGTCCACCTTATTTGACCCTTCCCTCTATCCACGTCCAAAGAGCCTCCTCCGATTCCTCTTTTATTTTACCCCCTTACTTTACTTACTTACTCACTCTCAGTTTCTTTCTACTTCTCTACCGTTTCTTCCTTTCGTCCCTTTCTTTTTATCCGCTGCCCCCCGCTCTTTTTCGCGTCTTAGATTGCTGTGTCGGCAATCGCGGTTCGCTACTTGGAATTGTCCGAAAAACAGACTGCGGCCAGCGGAGAAAGAAAGCAAAAGAGGCGGAGGAGAGACAAAGAGCGACATCTCTTGTTTCTTTATTTTTATTTTTCTCGCTTCTTTCCTGATCGTGTCGCGTTGGTTTTGGCGCCGCTTGAAAATTCGCACTATTTTCGCGCGTACCCCGTTGTGTATTACGGGGAACTACATAACCCGTTCGTTGCTCGGTCGGTAACATCAGACTGGTAACATCGTGAAATAAGACGAGCATTTTTGTTTTCTAAATCCTTTTACCCGCTCGATTCGACACGATTTCAAGAGGTATTTATACATTTAATAAACTACTAATGAATTGAAACGATTCTTGGGAACATCAGAAGCGCAAAGTAATTTCAGTACGGCACTGGGCAATTCGAAGCTCTTCAAACGAGAAAAGCACACACAGCGCCCATTCAGCTAACCCTTTCAGTTCTCTCTTTCCTCTCGGTACCTGTAAGTTTTCTACCAACCCACCTAGTCATCCTCCTCGTGCGTCACCTTTTTCTTCCTTCTTCCACCTTCGGGTGTAGGCCGCTTCGACCCCCTGGTAAAATCTCTTTTACGCGCCCAACCGAGGAACTCTGTCTCAGACGACGACTCTATGCTTTTTCTTACGGCCACCATTTAAATTTCCACATGGCTTTACCGAGTGTATGTAATTCGAATTTTTTTATCTTCCTCGGCTATTCGTTTCACCCGACGACCTTCCTCGTCTTTCCACGCAGACAGTTACGAAACTTTCGTTAATGCGACCACCAAGATTTCTACGCTACGGTTCGAGGAGAATTTTCCAACTTTCCGAAAGTTGGCCTCCAAGAAACAGAGTGGCGGATCGAGATTGGAGGATATTTACTTTTCTCGTAAGAGTACCAACTCGCTGTATGAATTCGTTAAAAAAATATCAAGTACTAACGTTGGCAGAATTTTGTTCTGCGATTTAAAAAGAAATTTGATAAAATCAATTTTCTCCTCTATTGATTTTCTATGCCTATGCCCGACGCATGGTACGTTAGGACTACTGTGTAATCAACATCCAGTAATGGAGCGAACTGTCCTGGATAATTAATCTTTTTTTCCGAAGTCAAGGTTAGAAACCTTACGATACACGTCCATTCGAAGTGTTAACGAATGTTTATTTAGGTATCGAGTGTTTATCACTACGCGGCGCTACGATTATCAATGAAAGAATATAGACAATGTTATCGGCCCGTAACAGAAACGATCCCGATCAGGGCCATAAACACGGCTTTTAAAGTCTTTTGAAACGCCGGCTAGGATTTGTTGGTGAAAGACCGAGCGGAAACGGTCAAAGGCGTGTCACCGTTATCGCCAGATGACTTTATGTAGTGGTATTATGCTTCGCGAGCTGCGAATCTTTCAAAGAAACTTCTAAGGGACCGCTCTCGGACGGCAGCTACACCGACCGTCGGTCGTCGACCGTCACGACCGCTAGCCCTCGACCATCGACTTAGGAGAATGTTCAGCGACGTGTCAACAGTCTACGTCGCCCCGTCTTTCTCTTCTAAATTACGATTGACCTTCATGCCTCTCCATATTAACTTCATATGCGAATAATAAAGTTAAATACTAAATTTTGCGGTAATTTTTCTAGAACCTTTAATTTAAGATATCGCTTATTTCATTCGAGTAGACACCCTATTTATAGTAGTATAATAACTACCTACGTGGAACTTGAATAACATCAGAAGATATCAAGGAAAAAGATACAATAAGGTTACAAATGTAGCGCATGCTGCTTTTGACGGGACTCGTTTGCCGCCCTGTCATTATTAACTTTTCAAAACTACTTTAAATTAATACCTTGATTCCGTGGTGATATATCAATGCATTTTCTTCGTTCGATACTCTTCGGATTTATCATCGACCGCATATATTTTACATGTCTCCAAGACAACCACTTGTTTATGAGTCACTTTCAAAGTTCGCGCGTACCGAACATAACCTCTTTTTCACGGAATCCAACTATTCATTATTGCACGTTCATTCCGTGTATCTTAATTCAACTGTTCGTACGAACCCGCACAATTTTAGATTTAAGTTTTTTTCGACGCGAACGACATCTGGTCGAGTCACAAAGAGAAAAATCACAACCGGAGTTCGCACACGAAACTAATGCATCCATTTACAATAGGATCTATAGTTTTGTAGCGATTGTGAAAGTTTTAAGAATAAGTTTTTATAGACGCGTATTTAATTTCTTTACGATCAAATACTGTTCGAAGCAATAATTTTATAGGTTAATAACGTTCGGTTGCACTTAATTTTCACAAAAACTGTTTCGAGTCCAACTGACCACATCAAGCCGCGTTCGTAAGTATGAAAGAAGTAGAAAACGAGGAGTACCACTCACAGTTGCGTATGTTGAGTCCGTATTAAAAATAAGGAGGTTATAAAGTGAGATTAGAATTTTTATACTCGGTCGGCGAGAAATCGCATAGTTCTAGTTTGTATAAATCGTTCGCAGAAATCGTACTCGTGCCTCCGAAACATTTTCATCCGCATCAAATCCATAAAACATGCCACACGTGACTGTCACGAGACATTCAGTCAAGTTTATATTTCAGGACGCGTTCGTTAACAGCGTCTCTTTGTTGACGTCGTTAAACTTGCCGATTCACATATTCTAAACGGGCAGACATACTTTTTAAAAAGTAACAAGAAATATGTATTTCTCATAGATTTCTATCCGCGGCGGCACGGTGTACGCGTAAAACGATAAACAATTATAATATTTTCCTCCAGTCTGGCGGTAGTTGTATGAAAAACTCCAGCGATCGTATCAATGCGTACTTTTCGATAGCCGGTTCGAAAATTTATTCCGTGAAATCTTTTCGTTGGTGTATACCCGAATCAGCGAAACGAGGAGAAAAACAGGGGCTGAAGGAACGGCTCGGTTGAATGTGAATACGACAAAGGATGCCGAAGAAGACCTGTGCCCCATACAACGTACACGGTAAGACTGAAACTACACAGTGACCGTAGAGCCAAGGGAGAGCAAGCATTATCTCTCTTCCTCTCTTTCCTTCTCGCTCTAACACCATCCTCTTCTTTTCTTCTCTTGCTCTGCCACACCTCCCTTACGGCCACAACTGCCTTCTCCTTCTCTTTCTCTCGCAAACTCCCTCCTGCCCTCCCTGCTCCCCCCCTCGCGGCCATGGTGGACGTAGGACAAAAAAGTGGTAGGGTCCAGGTATAAGGGCAAATTCTGTGCTATATATATACCTATCCATACTTTTAAAACTCGCATGGAAACGCGAGATTTTCATAAATTTGAACAAGCGTTTAGCTCGAACGGCGCCGATAATGGTGTTTCAACGTTAAATAAAAGCCGGACGTTCAGATTGATAACGAGTACGAGTGCCGAAGCATTTGGATAACCAGAAATAAATGCACGATGTAATTACAGACTGGTTGGAAGATGGAATTGAATGTTTAGCCGAACATCGAATGGCAAAAACGTTCACCGTCAACCCCTGTCTAATCCAGACGGTCTCTTTAATTTCAACGAAACCCGACTGAAGTCGCTGCCAAACTATTTCCCTCTAGATAAATTACAAAGCCGACGCGCTGATTTATCGTGTCCAACCCTTTCAGCTACGAACAACGAAGCCGAATTAATTATTTTATTTTTAAACAAATATGATAAAAATAGGATAAGTTTCCGAATGGCTCCACCAAAATTGAGAACTCAGGTTCGGTGTATAACCTAAATTGACAACCAGAGCTGGATATTTTACCGTTTTTGAGATATCGTGGTAAGAAATGTTTCTATAATTTTGGGACTACGTATGCGCTATTCGATACTGCGCATGCGCTATTCAACGCTGCGCATGCGCTATTCGATACTGCGCATGCGCTATTCGATACTGCGCATACATAGAACCTAACTTATCCTAACTTAACCTTACCAGGATATCTCGAAAACGGTAAGACATCCAGCTGTGAAACCAACTTTAATCGGTTTCTTGTAGTCAATTTAGATTATATACTGAACCTGAGTTCTCAATTTTGGTGGGGCCATTCGGAAACGCAGCCTAAAAATATTCTAGCCCCGGGTACGCAGGCATACCAGCGGAAATAAAATGATTATCCGACTGTATACGGTATCCTGACGCGTGTACTTTCGTAGAAAACTTGATTTACTCCGTACGGTATTTCGCCTACCCATCGCTGGCCACCGGTGTCGGCGACAAAACGCGGCGGAAAGAAAAGGTGAAGAGTTAGAGGCGATAAAAAAGAAAAATATATATATATATATAGAAAGAGAAGGAAAGCCTGGTGAAACGGTGTAGAGACCAGCGAGCCGGTAGAGAAGGACGAGTTACGAAAAGACCATTTGTGAGCAAAAGTGGAGAAACTATATAAGTAGTAACGCATTGGTAGCACTTGCACGAGATAGAGGAAGAGAGCCGGTTCGAGCGAGACCGACGCTGACGCGAGAGAGGGGTCGAAGGGGGGGAAGAAGAGGGAGAATTACGATGAGAGGGTACAAGAGAAGGAGAATCTCCGTTTGATCTTGCCGCCGCACGCGATCCCACACACGTATATCCATGTTTCTGGCCTCTCAATATGGATTCGCATGAATGCACCAACACATCGCGACGGTTAAAATCTTTCTCTCTCTTTCCCTCTGCTCGCGTTCCCGTAGTCCTGTGTGCCTTCGATCGACACACTGCACCGACGGGCACTCTGTTGCTCTTGGATGTGTATAATAAACACCGTGCGAGCCAACTCAGCCGAGTCGCCTATAATTTCTCGCGGAAAATTATATGTTAATGCGCCCTTAATGGCGTCGTTCGTTAACGGGATCGTTGTACAAGCCCGAGGGATAGAACCGTGCCGAGGAGCGCGATTCGATTCGCTCGAGCATACCGCGCGACGACCGGCTAGCTGACTCGTCATTCAACAATCTTCCCGGTCATGCTTTCTTTTACAATATATACACGACTTTAAAAGAGAGAGAAAAAAGAAAAAATGAACTAGCTGTTTGCAAAATGAAAATTCAGAGTTTCGTTGAGAGAGAAAAAAAAAAAATTGGAACACCCTGTATGTTTCTGTCCGGCTCTTATGATCAATGTCTTCGTAACATCTGTTCTTTGGCGGCAATTAAAAATGGTACGCGAAAAGAAAGAGGGAGAGAAAGGTTAATCGAATCGAGGATGTTGGTAAAAGAAAAAAATCGTTTCGATTCCTTAGGGATCGGTTATTGGGATCGGTATGAACAGTTATGCAAAGCGTATGGTTGGTGGTAAGAGGATCAAGATACAGGGAGCAGAGCTTCCTGAAGGTAATACTCATGACTGTTTGATCGGCCTCTTCGGACGGCAGAGAATTTCCCGTGGGTCCACGGTAGTGGAACAAAGTGCTCAAAGAATGAAGATCGCCCAGCTAAAAACGTGGCAAGAGAAGTGGCGCCTTTGACCCTCATTGTCTGCGCTCTTTGCCCGTCGCATGCACCGGCCTAAAGGACTCTGTTTATCTTTTTCCCTTTCTTCTCTTCCCCTTCGTCTCATTCGCGACAATACATACATACTATCCCCCTTTTCGCCCCTGTCGTACACGCGTAACTAAACCACCCAGAACCCTGTCCCTTTATTCGCTCCATTTTTCCTTCATCGTTAGAGGAATCAATTTTACCTTCGATTTCATTTATTTCTCAGGATTTTCGATCTCTGTGAAAATCCATCCGATACGGAGTTCGCGGTGTCTAGCTCGAGACAAGAGACATCCGTAATTATATTTCATAGAAAAATAAAAGTTACACCGAAGCTGTGTACGTTATCTTTTTTTCCCCCCGAGGTCTGCTTGCTCGTTAGCCGATACTCGTCGAGTCGTTCGCGATATTAATGAAACTTCGAGCGACTGAATCGGACGTTTCTTAAAAATCATCTCATTCACCGGATATCTCGTCGCGTATACAATTGCACGTTGATATAATTCCGTTTCCGAGTAGCCGAGGCGTGATTTCACGACGTGTATGTACACTGTACGGCAATGATACAGAGGCTACCTATTCGAGATTGGCAGAGAGATGAAAATGAGCGAAGCAACGCGACACCGAGAAAGTTGAATGATAATATAATGGTGGTAGTGAAAGAACGAGAGCAGAAGAATGGAAGAATCGGAGGGGATACGAACAGTGAGAACAGTGTTACAGACAATAGAGACAATTATTGCACGCAGACAGTAGAAGATGATGGATCAAACGCGGTACCATTTCGGCGCCCCTTTATCTTCTTTCACTTATCTTTTCGTTTTTACTCTCTCTCTCTCTCTCTCCTATATACGTGTATGTACGTGTGCTCTTTTTATTTTCTCTTATCATAATACGGCCGTACGTGTTTATTTCGCTTTTTAGCCTGTTTAACTTTGATAGAGCCACGCGAGACACGATTCAACACGTGCATCGCACATTAAACTACTCATTTTACTGAAATTACTACAGAGAAACGGGGCGCTTTCACGTTGTAAACCTATCATTTAATGAAATAACGTATCTCTTTCGCGAATACCTGGAAGACACTTCCCGGAACGTTTAATATGCGAAGAAAAAAAAAAGTAGAGTAAACAGCGAAACGTTCAAACCACCGAGCATTTCACAGAATTCACCGTCTGCTAAAGTACAAAGAATCGTAACCCTTGTTTCTATTTAATTACGCACGTGTGATCGTGACAATTTTTCTTTCCGATTGAAAGGAACGTTGATTGGGAGATTAGAAAATGAATACACCCTTTGTACGGTGTTGATGCTCGAAAAGAGGACAATTATCCGCGTCAATTGTTCCCAGTTGATTAAGTAAACGGACACTTAACCGAGGGATTACGATTGGAAGATTTGAAAAAGAGTTATTTCAGGTCATAGGGTTAAGTGTAAGCCACCCTATGTGTAAAAGGGAACAACGCAGGAGCCACCCTCTATTGTCGGTGGTGGGTAGGAGTTGTGGGAATCCCCTAGCGTGAAACCGAAGATCCGAAGTGTGGGCGGCACTGTTCGCGATCGTGCCGTTTGATACCACGTGCTCGGCGTGGTTAAAGGCACAGGGGAAACTTTACGTCCTCTCATTTTGATATCAAAGACTACTACCCCCCCCCCCCCCCCCCCTTCATCGCTCTTCTTTCTCTAAATCGATGTTCTTTGACTTTATAAAGCTTTCGCCGGGTAACATCTCCTCGCCGCTTGGCTCCTTCATCTTTCTGTTATTCTTCGCTCTTATTTTTGTATACGATACTCCTTTACCGTGTGCCCCATGCCGACTGGTAAAAAGCTTTCACTTTATTTTATTGCCGATAATTGCACAAGAGGGAGACGTACGGTTGTTCAAAGAAGCTTGTTAGATGCAACGAATGAAAGGTCGGAGAAGGATCTATTTTCTTTTTCTTCACGGCGAATCGGTTATCACATTAACGAGGACATTTCTTCCTGCGTTTAATTAGAAATTGTAATGAATATCGATAATGATAGAATTTTAAGAATATTCTTCTGGTCCTAAGTGATCGAAGCAATCGATGTCATTAACGGCAGTGTTCTAATACGTGTTCAAGTATCTTGCTAGAACCTCTTTGGAGAGAAAAAAAAAAAAAAGGAAAAAGAGAAAATCAAAATCGTCGAGCTAGCGAAGTTCCGTGGGCAGCAATAACGGAACGGTACCGAACACAACGGCCGAGTGAAAGGGGCCAAAGAAAAGATGACAATATTAAGAAAGCTTAAAGAAACCTCCGTCGTAAAGGTTTATTGGCGTGAAGGAGTTGCGAAGCGTGTCTACATCAAAGCGACCGCTCCTGAACTCTATTCCCTTTCTACTTGAACCCTCGCCGTCATCTCGTCACCACCTCCACTTCTATCAACTACCACCGACGTCCGTTCCCTCTGCCAAAGTTGTGCACGCAACCAGACGCTCACCCCCGAATCTCTATCACGCACCACATTCACCACGTGACGGTACGTGTGTTACCTGTACCCCCGCTGGTTATTAACATCCATTACCATCTCAAACGAGACGCAATGCGACGCGGGATCAGCGCATCCTGCGATGGATATTACATTTCAATTAATCGAATATTATTTTTCAAATAATCCTTAATTGTAAGATAATTAGTGCACCAAAGGTGCTGGTCATCGGCCACCTCTCTCCTCCATGGTTAACTTTGTCAATTGTGAGCCTATCACGAATTTAATATTATTTATATAAAATTAAAATGATATTCGAGTGATTCTTACGGATTAACAAGCACGATCAATTTACGGTACGTTCTTCACCGACTGTTTAACCAATTAATCTGCCAATTAGTCGTTAAACATGTGCACTCGATTATCTCCCGACGTACTACAACTAGAATCGAGGAAATTCTGCGTGAAATAATATTTCCATCGAATGTGTTCACGATCACATTCGGATTGGATTAAATATTTATTCTTGTAATTAGATTCCTCTTATAATGGCAAGATTAATTATACGAGTTGAATAACATGCACTTCTCATCGATCCTTTACCAGATATTTCATGTACATTAGCCAATGAAATTTTCCAATGGTTTTCATCTTGCTGCAGTGATTCTCAACTACTCTACTGTTCGATATACTATATATTATACATTCTCATTAAATTGGGGATTAGCGTGTACATTCGTGATCGAATTAGATTTTCCCAGGAAAGACAGTGACGCTCCATGCTCCCACCGATCCCCATGGGCGTCCCCTCGGAGACTGACAATGCAGCGAACGGGCCTCATATATATAGGCCCGCGCCTCCACCCCCACCACGCACGCCCGAACGTTCACGCGGGAAAATTGAATTCCAAGACGGAGAGCATGGAAATTGAAAACTTTTAAATGAGAACCCCTATTGAAAAAGTTGGTTAATTTATTAGCAATATCGATACTCGACGCAAGAGTGATCTAAAAACATTCGTTTAATTCTCGTAATTTGTGTCAAAAATCACCGTAAAAGTGATGAACGATAACATTCGTGGAATGGTTGTAATCATTTTAATAGGAATCGCGTTCGATCCTCGAACCGGCTTAAATAATCTATCGGGTAAGGATGTTTTAATTATTCGTCGCATTTATAGCAAACTGTCGTCAATTACGGAAAGCAAGGAACGATAATGGTTCGGGATGGAAGGACTCACGTCGATCCGACGGTTCTATCGGTTTTTTTTACTGAATTATTTATAAAATCACTGATTGATATTCACGATTATCAGAAGAGTACACGCCCCCTTCGATATAACCATATGTATTGTTTTGATAAAAGACGAAGGAGAGCGCGTATTAGCGAGAGCCGCGAGACGAGGACTCGGAGCGAGGTAACAGGATGAAAAAGGAAGAGAAAGAGAGAGAGAGAGAGAGAGAAAGGGAGACTGAAACGGACGTGGAACCGGAACGATCGCACAGCCTCGAGAGAAAGAGAGGGAGAGGTAAAGAAAGAGAGGAAAAAAGGTAGGGCACGAAGCGAGGAACGAAACTACGACTGGCAGAAAAGCTGGTGGAACGACTCGAGAAGAAAACGCACGGCTGCGTTCGGCGGTAGGTACGTCAAGAAAGAGAGCTCGATTCGTGAATACACGCGCCCCGAGACGCGCAAACCTCTCGTGGCTAGAAGCGAGAAAGAGAGGGAACACGGAGCTGGGGGGGAGAAAGAGAGGCGGCGAGGTTGATCCCCGTGAAAGAAAAAGGTGGAGAAAGGAAAAAGAAACAGAGCCGGGGCACACAGAGACGACGAGAAAGGAAGCCAGTGCAAACGGAAGTGAGAGAACGGAAGAAAATAAAAATCCACACGGGGGAGAGGAAAGAAAAAAAAAAAAAAAGGAGGAGAAAGCACGGCGATAAAGGAAAAAATAAAAACGGGCCCGAGACGTAAACACCGCGGGTATATTTTGGAGCCGAGTGACTCTTGATGGTTACTACACACGAGGAAATCGACGTCGTTACTACTATTTTCTTTCCCTTCGGATTCTACCTCGACATCGTCGAATTTTTATTAATCCAAAGTGTGGCACACTCGCGGTCCTGCCACTGGGAAAAAGGAGGAGGACGTTAAGCAGAAGGCGGCGTTAGGATAAGGAAGAAAGTAAAAAGATGAGTAGACCAAGGTACCTAGGTTCCTCGGATCGAGGGAAAGAAGAATGAAGGCTGGAAAAGGAGATAAGGATAGAGAGAGAGGGATTTTAAGAAAGGAATCGGTGCTCTCGAAAACGAAAAAGCGGCAGTTGGACTTACTCGGTATATCCGACGGTGCTTGTATTTGCTAATGCCGTGATGACGATGCGTCTGTTCGGCGAGACCGACGTTCCATGCTCGAAAATGTCAACTATCGATGAAAAAATGGTACGGGCTGAAACGCAGACACATCGTAGCTCTCTTTCTCGTCCTTACTTTCTCGCTCTCTCCTAGCCACGACGATGATTCGGCGTGAACTCTCGACACTTGGACACGACGCACACACGCACCACACTCTCGACGAAATATACACACCGGGCCGATACAAAGTGATAATAATGGCGACTTGACACGCGGAAGGCATGCAAAGTGTTTCCCCCTTGCATCGAGTAAACAGTGATCACAGTGAATACACGGTAGATCGGACACTATTTCGTCTAGGCATTTCGCGGCTCGTCTCTCAGGCACATCTTGGTCGCCATCGAGATCTAACACGAGTGCGCGGGACGCGCACTCTCGCGGCCCCTCACTAAACTTGCCCCTTCAAAGACCGGCCAATCAACGGCCCGTATGGCCTATGCCCTTGCCGCGAGCAGTCCTGTATCTAGTTGACGCGCCGCGACGCACCGTACCGCGCCGAGCCGTCATTCATTCATCCCTTGGAATTTTATTTTTTTACACAACTGACAACAGAACAGCTGTTTATTTCAATCAATATTAACGCGAATAATAAATAGATCGTTGATGCGTTTTCACGATCAAACGGATTATTCCATGATTTAGTTTCCTTTCAGGCGACACGACTAATTAATGTTACTACCGAGAAATACGCGCACACAAACGAGCCCGCAGTCGCGTACCTAATTGATTTAGCACCTTCCCACTTTGAAAATTTTTCGAAAATTTTCACTATGTTTAAGCAGGAAATATGTATCGTGTACGTGTTCTCTTTTGATAGAACGTTTTAAATTATATATCCGATCAGCTTTTACATTCTATTTTTATTCAAGTTTGATATTTCCTGTAACATAGGTGGTTCGTAAACAGGTGTTTCTAAAAATATTTGATTGCAACTTGTTAGTTTGGCTTGCTTCACGGAAATAAACACTCGAGAATATTAAAAAGTGATCGAGCTCGAGTAATGTAGCCAGAAATGTTTGATCGAATACTAAACAAATATTGTAATTTATAATTTCAATTGTACCCTGTATTCATCTATATAATAATGTAAATGTTCCATATATTATTACTTAATAAAAAATGCTTACTCCACTTTATTTTTATAATTACTTATTATTCAGTTATGCAGAGCAGCCATTAAAGTCTTTTGTTACTTCGGATAATTAAACGTATTACACCAACATCAAAGTTAATTACCTTTTATATCGTGACTTTAATTTATACCTTTTCATAAAAAAATATAAGCTACTTAATAATTTTCAATCCGTTCTTTGTTCAAATATTGCAAGTATTGAAATTATAAAAATCATAAAGGCAACAAGTTTAGAAATTTCGCTGTATAGTTCAAACTATATCATTTTAAAAAAAAAAAAAAAAAAAAAAAAAGGAAAAACCAATTCAATACCCTATATTATTGCCGCGTTTCATAAATCATGCGTGAACAAAAGTTTTCGTTCGATTGACTCTCGATCCTCCCTCGAGCACGTTATTCCGATTTTCAGCTCGGTTTGGTCACTCGATATCATAAGATCTATGCTGCTTTCTGGTCAGTTTTCCAATTATTAACGAGGGTGGCGCTAGGGTCGTGATTCGGTGCCGCACTCGGCACTACTATGTTGGCAAGCAAGACGGGAGGGAAACCGTTTCCAGGGGCGCGATGCGATTAATAAACGTTGCATCGCTTTTGAAAACTCCAACGAATCGACCGACACCTTGACAAGATGAAGTTCGATTTAATATCTCGTTGTACGACGGTCCGGTAGTTATGAAATCTCATCGATACGCTTCGTGTTCTACACCGTCTCTCCCTTCTACTTTCCTCCGTGTTATCGATTGTTACGAACGCGCCGCCTGATAATGCGTTAAATGTGCACTTCCTTTAATCGAAATCACATATCCTCGCGTTTACACGACGGAAAGAAATCGAATATCGTGATACGATCGGATACCGATCATGTATGCCGTATTAAAAATAACCTGCGTTTAAATATTGTGCGACATGGAGGTAAGTTGATGCAACTGATGTAAATATTTTTCATTTATTTTTTTAAATTTATGTGCCCAATGCATGTTGATAATGTTCCATTAGAGAATTTGTATGCACTTTTGTATATTCGTTTTCTTTTTTCAATTTATAATAGAATTTTAAAATAGTTAAGTTTCTGTTTCATTTATACCCTTACTGTTGTTTATCACTAGTAATGATGCTAGAGAAATATTAATTATTGGAAGAATTCTCCACGTTTGTAAATATTCTCTTATGTTGTGTTATGGAGAACAGTTTCCGGTACATCAGCCTGAATGAATGCAACCCTTCAACCGTGCAAACATGGTCGATCGTTAAGCGTAATGAGTCTAACGTAGGCGCATTATTTTCGAGCACATATCTGAATGAATTTACCTTCTAATTAAATGATACTATTACTAAATTATACTTTGGGTCGGTAAAGATTCTGCTCTCTAATTCCGGGGTTAAAGGATGTTACATTGAAATACTTGGGGGTCCTGATAATTCAAAGGAAGGTTAGACCTAACTCTTTCTGCCTAAATATCGTAAATCCGATTCGCATTCGAGTGATTGTAACTCTTTGTAGATATGAAACGATATCTATCCTAATACATCAGTATGGAAATGGAAAAGTGAAAGCATGATATGATATAATGGAATCCAGGATGCCAGTGAAGTACGACGATTCTTAAGTTCAGCATGGAACTTAGAAAAGGGCTATGGTCGAAAAAAATCCTGCTACCGGCCTGTTTTCTGGTAATTCTAATCTGGATCTTTCTAATCGACAATTCCTTGCTCCTGGTCAATCTGTCCGGCAAAGCGACCCTACAAAAACCCAGAAATTCCGTTTACTCTGCGCACATGGTCGATCCGAATCTGGACCGTCTAATCGTGAAGGAATCATTTTTGATAAACGACGTCGAATCGAGACGCACGAAATTATCGAAACTTCAAGTGGTGTCACTTTGGACAGGCAACAACAGCGTTAAAGGAAGCTCAGGTACATTGCGAAAGTATCAGGTGTTGAGGCAACAAGGTTTAATACCTAGCAAACAATTACCGACTGCGTTGATAATCGGCGTGAAGAAAGGCGGAACCAGAGCCCTGTTAGAGTTTCTAAGGTTACATCCGGCTATACGAGCCGCCGGATCGGAAGTACACTTTTTCGATCATCATTACATCAAGGGATTCCATTGGTACAGGTATCCGTCGGAGAAAAATGTAATTTTTCCAAAAATATATCAAAGTTCCTCTATGTGTACGTTTCAGACACCGGATGCCTCCTACATTGGCCACTCAAATTACGATGGAAAAAACACCGTCGTATTTCGTGACTAGCGAGGTACCGAGAAGAGTTCAACGCATGAATCCGGCAATGAAATTGATTCTCGTAGTAAGGGATCCGGTTACCAGAGCGATATCCGATTATACTCAAGTGAAGAGTAAACGAGCAAACATGCCAAAATTCGAAGATCTAGCATTTCTGAACGGATCGAAGATCGTGGACACTTCGTGGGTACCATTGAAGATCGGAGTGTACGCGAGACACTTGGAAAGGTGGCTTCAATATTTTCCGTTATCGCAATTTTTATTTGTATCCGGTGAAAGATTGATCATAGATCCTGTCGCCGAGGTAACGAGGGTACAAGATTTCTTAGGCCTAAAGCGAGTTATATGCGAGAAACATTTTTATTTCAACGCTACCAAAGGGTTCCCTTGTCTGCTCAAGTCTGAAGAACATCCTACACCCCATTGCCTTGGTGAGTTATATTCTTACTAAATATTCTATTCAAATATATAACGCTTATATGTATAATTTCAAGGTAAGAACAAGGGTCGTAGTCATCCTTACATAGATCCTGTAGCCATACAACGATTGAGAGATTTTTATCGTCCATTTAATCAACGTTTCTACCAATTAACCGGGATGGATTTCGGCTGGTTGTGAGAACAAGTGCAATAAGCTAATACATATCGATGCTAGTTAAATAATACATAGTCAATTTTTACTGAGATACGACACATACGAATGCCATTAGTCTGCACCAAGATAAATTATCGGTAAAAGATGATTACTGGTTAGGTTAGTTTCATTCGACGTAACTAACAGGCATTATTTTAATGTGTTGACAATACGCAAGAGAATTCGTGTTTGTGATATTACCGCTAGGGGATGGACGATAACGATGAAAAATTTACATTCGTAATTTAAATGCTATAGACATTTAATTTATACCGTAGCAAGGGAGAACATCGAGTAATAGTAAAGTAATCAATTAATAAGTTGGAAATATTATACGATTCGTATTTTTGTGCTTTGTAATTGAAAATTGACATGCGCTATGGAAAGAGTACCATGAGCGCCATCTTGTTGCAAGCGTAGCTATTGTTTCAAAGGTACGCTTTGATTTCAAATTTGAAAACTTCTAAAAGTAACTAAAAGTACTTACAGCTGAGTTTATTATTCGTTCAATGAGAGACATACCTTTTTAATGCAACTCGGGGAAGACCTTTCCTCTCAGTTCGAATTTCGTGGCACTTGGCGATCATATACACAGCGGAAAAAGAAACACGAACACGGAAAGCGAATACCCCTATCGACGGTCGGAGTGTATACTAAATATAAGACCACTGGATATGCTGCGCAGCGCCACGACGCGCATGCGCGTACGAAGCATGCTTGAACCAATCAGAGTTGACATGCATGTGCGCATGCGCAAAATGAATGACAACTATTTCAAATACGATCTTATGTTGAATGAATAATAAATTTTATGATTTTTAAACTTCCATTAGCACTATCGAACAAAATATGTATATAAACTTGAATCCTAGCACCGAATAGAAGAAACAGAATATTTTAAATGAGGTTTCGTTTGGATCATATTGAAATTCTCTTGCAAAATTAGAAGCAGATCATTGTCGTTACTGAAAACGATTCTTATTGTAAAATTTATAATAATTAAGCAACAAACCATAAGTACAACTTAAAGCAATGGAAAACTATGTCTCCTTTTTACAAGTTTCAATGAACATACGATGTCAATTAGACATTTGCAACGACGAGGGTTGTTAAAAAGTTTGTACAACCGCGAAACATATAATTAATTTTGCTACGTGCAAATATGCACCAGCTTGCAGAAATTATAAAACGAATACAGTGTATTTATATTTTGCAAACGTGCACACATATATATACGTATCATAAAACGCGAATTTTTACAAACTCGATGATAAAGTAAATTTTAATTAAACGGTAGAAAATGTTAGTTGTTAATTATTAGAGTTTGTTCTAAGTGAGTTGAACGTCTAGAAACTTTTATTGACGAAAATGAATTTTTGTGTAATTAGAAATGTTAATTGAACGAATCGCAACGACCGTATCGTTGATTAATTAATTACGTGTTAATTTGCTCAAGCGATCTAATCGACCTACTTAAGAGATACATATCTGTAAATAAACAATCATTTCACGAAACACTGAGTAACGTGTTTTACTTACGTTTCACCCCCACTATTTATTTATAACACTAGCCACATATTTATCGTTACTCGATTTATTCGTATTCGCATTAGAAGATATTACAAATAACAAATAACAACGAAGATGGATCCTCCGTTACACAGATTCTCTAATGAAACATTACATTCGGTTTTTTATCAACGAAAAAGGAAGAAGAATTAACACGATACGCGTGAATATTTTCTATACATTTGTGAACGAGTATTCTTAACATAGTTTTCTTAAATATTCCATCCTCTGTTTATTTATTTTTTTTTTTATACAAATATATGTCGTTAAGGCATTAAAAAAAAATATATATCTCTCTGGTCCGTCTATCTAATTCTACTGAACTATTGACAAAAAAAAGAAATAGAAAGAGAAAAACAGAAGAAATCGTGCCATTCGATGGAAGACACAGATTTCCTGAAATTATGTTCAAATTTTTATCTCTTATTTTGAATAAAATAAAAAGAAAAAATTGAGAACCGTCTATTGTTCCATCGAGATGGTAACATATATATGTATATCTATATATAAAAAAAAAATGAAATGTAAGTGCGACATACGTTTTATTGGTACTCTAATCTTATGTTAAAAGATTCTTGAGCAATCTTATCGATTGGTGGACGGAATTACATACTGTTGAGAGAAAGAGAGGCTATTACAATACAGTAGGTCAGTATGTTCATCATACATAATAAAAACTAACGCATAATAATAGTAATTCGATTTGTGTAACAAATACTGATTCAATGTGATCGGGATAGAACGAATACCCATACGTTTTCCACCGCGGGATTCATCGACTTCTTTCTATCCAAATTCAACAGCACAACAACCGATTTCTCGAATGATCTCTCCACTAATAAGTCAAACATTGTCTACTCTCCTATTATTTTTACCTTTCAATGTAACAGACACAGTGTGATACTATAAAAAAAAAAAAGAACATGTTCATTTCTGTCGTGTACTTAAACGTTAAATTATCGACTACAATGATGATCCTTAAACGTCTACCACTAAAAGTCATTAACCTTCGATATACTCTTTCTAATGATGAAGATCTTTTCAATGATACACGTGCACGCTTACAACAGGAATCGCGACGATTCGTAATTCCAATTTAGAGCGTGACAATAATGTTAAGAACAATTCCATTGCGTTTGCTTCATTGTATTAGTCGGATAAAACGATGCACGATCACAACAGACCCAGCCTGTTTCAGCTTCCTCCGGAAAGAAAAGAGAAATTTTAAAAAAGAATACTCGCCTCGAGTCTGTCGATTTACTATGAAATCTATCAATGTCTGATCGGTTCTCTCTTAATGCTCGAAATTTGATTCGTTTGACAAGCTCGTTTATCGATCTCTGACTGCATCCATGGTCAGGATACAAAAAAAAAAGAAGCTTTATCACGTCCATTCATGGAACATCCATTTCTCTTCATATACAATTGCTAATCCGTGTGTATATATATGTACAAAATAAGCGGATTCACGATCGAATCGTCCTTTTGGAAGTTCCGATCTTTATCACAACAACTGGGACAGATAATGCCGATTAAAAAGAAAAAGAAAACGAAGAAACTTAATGGCAAGTTGCTACGAAGCGCTTCCACCTAGTGGTAAAATGAAGATGTTACCGATGTTGAATTCTTTTCTTAATTTCTTACTCTTTTCGCGCTATTCCATCTCCCAAAGCTTCGAATGAAAACGCGGAAGGAGGAGTGCGCGGAGTCGGGACGCGCTTCTAGCACCCTGAAGGCAAGTAATTCGATTAATAATGGAGGCTATGAAATCAGATGAAGCTAACACACTAACACGGTGTTTCCATGACCTATAAATCTGTCACGGGTCCTTTTCCACAAAAGAAAAAAGAAAAGAACAGTTATCTTTGTCAACGTTTCAAAAACAGAAACAGTACGTTCCCTTGATGAAAATGAAACAGAGAAGAAAGGAGGAGAAAGAACGTTGTATATCCAACGTGGAAAATTGAAAATTAAAAATGTACTTAAACTTTTCAAGTATTACTCGGATACGTGACCCGTCGAACGATTGATGTTCGACAAAATTCTCGGTCAAGATCGTCCTTATGCTTCGAAAAATTGAACGATAATAGACGAACACGTAATTTGCTTGCCATACGGATATCTCCATTGTTCTTGAACGCATTCGGAGAGCCGATACGTCGCCATGGAAAGCTTCCCGTGCTCGTTATTATAGCGAAGCGATAAGGATGAATGAAAAAAAAAAAAAAATTAAGCAAATGGTAAAGAGTCGATCAAGCCCAAACACTGAGCGGTTGTTCAAAGATGAGTGATAATGATATCGTCGTCGATATCGTCCTTTTCATCGTCCGTCTCTTCCACTTGGTTAGCCTCCGCTTGGGCCGCCTTCGGATCCTCCGCGATAGCCTTCAGCCTTTTCTGTTTACGCCTGTGCAACAGCTCGACTATGATGTAGCCGATCGTGCCGATAAGTAACACCGTTAACATCACGTACAGCTTCATACGGGCGCACAGGTGGGTGCTGTAAGCGTACGCTATCACGAAACCTGCACTCTCCCATAATCTGTAGTTCGAAAACGCGGCTTCCTTGTTACGCCTGAACAGCGTACCGTAGAGACCTGCGAACGATAATGGATGAATTAGATCCTTAAATAGAGATGACTGGAGCTGATTGAAAATTGAGGATGTTACATGGTTTCTTTTGGAGTGGAGTTAGCATTGATGGCGAGGATGCGATACCACAGGTTCCATTGTTCATCATTCAGGAGCGACGTTTTATGGAATTTTTGACTGGCGATATTAGCGGTGTTGCAACGAAAAATATTGTATCCTGTACTTACCGTTAACTTGTGTTTGCCATACGGCATCACCGACTCCCCACAATCCGGAAACCGTGTAGAAAACGTAAGGGTTTTCAGGGTTCGGCTTCCAGTGGAGTAGCACGACGACAAGACTAACGTGGACGATTGCACCTAGCACCATAAGCGGCTGTCTGCCGACGAATTTCATCAGAGAGCCAAAGAGCAGGGAACAGGCGGCGTTCACGACACCGAAACAGATCATTACGTAGCCTACTTTGTGCACGCCTAATGCACACGAGATGTATGCCTGAAACAGATAAAATAAACGGTTAATAAGTATAATAGAAAGGGATCTGTTCCTTAGATATGGTTATCTATCTTTAGTTGCAGGTCTTCAGAAATGAATCGTACCGAGTCAGCAACGATCGAATGAAGTAATTAAGTGAACTCTGAAAAAAAATGAACATTCTTTTGAGAAGAAATTTCACTAACGCAGAGAAGAGACCGCAAGGATGCGTTCAACATGGCTGGCGCGCTTTCATTTATCCAGCTATGTAAGTGTAAGCATGCGATGCACATGCAACCATAGAAAGAAGAAGAAGCTGAAGAAGAAGAAGAGGAAAAAAAGAAGAAATACTGGTTCACGAGAATCCAGGTATGGAAGTGGTATCAGGGAATTGCTGCAAGAATAAGATTCTGGGCTATTTATAACATGCCGGACCAGCTGATTCAATGGAAGCTAGCCGTCCCCGAGGATCCTGATGTCTTTCAACAGCATTTATTTGGCCAATTACTTTATTCCCTGGCCAATCGGTTCGCTCGTTTCGTCATGGAACTGGTTTACAACAAGCTCACCTTCCAAACTGTATCATTCTTCTTCTTCTTTTTCGACATACGCAATCGATTTTACGTTATACAATTTATAATTTGATCAGGGGAATTATTGGAAATAAAATTTTAGGGGTAACAGTCATCCTCAGCTTCTCCTCAGGTGTTCCACAAAACAAAAGGCAAATGATAAGTGATTCCAAATGTACACAATATGAAATAAATAAAAATGTTAGTTTGATTCGCAAGATCTATTTTGTAGAAGGCGATGAAATGTAAGTTTGAACAAAGGCGTCTGTTAACCACAGGGCGGAACTTATAATGGGTATATGGATGGTCTTTAGTAATTCAACGCTTTAAAAGGCAAAGGATGCGTGCCTCGATATTTCAGCATATCTGTGATCAGCTGCATGTATTTCCGGAGAACAATTGCACGACCTCGCATGGCCGTTACGCATCAGGAAGCTGCCGTTCTGTATCCGGTTTGTATCCGGCTGATCCTAGCCAGTTCTTTTTTCTACTTTATCTGATGATGATGATCATTAACGATTTCAGGATATACAGATTGATTATTGCGCTCTTCTTCCCACGCGAGATCCTCCCGTTCCTGGTGATAAGCTTTCAGAATATTTAACAGTACGATTTCACAATCGATTCAACGTGAATTTTACTTACAAGTGTAATGTCAATTAGCGTTTTTAATTACTCAGTTATTATACTTTCAAATGTTTCATTAATTCGACCTAATCCGAAGATTCATTCGCGAATGGATAATCGTTTGTTGGTAATCGATGCTTTATCGAATCAAGTTTCCACTGACAACATGCTCATTCATTTTCCGGCGAACGTGGGCGAGTTATTCGAATCTCATTGCTGCTCGTTGCTCGATTGTTCTGTCTGGCAACTTGTAAATTATTGCTTCCACCAGTTAAATCATTGCCTTGCTCGAAATTCTTTTACACGAAACGAACGTACATCCTCCTTATTTTTTTAAATGAAAATTTACCAAACAATTGTACACTTAGATTTTCCTGTCCTAAGGGAAACTGAACAATTATGTAATTTGTATAACTCACTTGTGTAAAGTCTGCTCCGATGAACGCCTGTTCCATTCCTATCCATACTGTGATCGGTATGAGAAGCTGCTGATACGGTTTCTTCAGCTGATAAGCTGTTGCAGAAAGCAACTGTATACCACTCAGTTCTTGACTATCAACCTTTCGTTGCTTCTCACCATACCTAGAACATAGACAAGAAATTGGTTAATTTCAAATAATTCAGTTTAGCAGCTTTGCATCAAACCGGTAGCAGAAGCTTGGAATTATTTTAAATTGCCAGGTTTTGCCATAATTGCAGGATTAAATGCAGAATAATTACCGCAACACTTCTGCAATACCAAGTCACGTAACATCGTTTCAACACTTTCAAATCCAGAAAATGAAACTATAATCTTGAATTGAATAAAAATAAACAAAATTTATTTAATTAATCTTAATGATTCTGGTATTTAAAAAGAAACAGAGAAACGGGTAAGTGAAAAATTCTCCGGTGTTATCGACTCAACGACGGTACTTACTCTAATAAACTCGTCCTACTTGTTTCCTATGCTAAATAAGCTCTAAAGCTTCTGACATTAAGTAAGGAAAAATATATGATGTATCTACCTTGATATAGATTATTATTTTTCCGTTCAAAATTTACTTTGCCTCTTGCAAAACTGAGGGATTACCGTATTTAAACTTGGAATTTGTTAGAAACTCCTACCTGTTATATTACGATACGTTATTTCGACAACAGTCCTACCGATTAAACACTTCGGACCAATCAGATAGCTGCACTTTTCTAATAGGTCGCGCTCCGCCAATCACAGGGCGCGTTACTTCAGCCCCAGGTAAATGGGCCAGATGCATCTGATAAAGGCAGTTGCATCGCGCGTAGGCCGGTCAGTCTGCTCTTGGACTTCGAAGGAGCAGGGGTGTTTTTTTTTTTTTTTTTTTTTTTTTTTGCGATTCGTTTTGCAAATTTTTGCTTTATGATCGCGTCGCTAATGAATGAATAAATTTTACAGGATGCAGGAAACTTCTTAACGTATTAAGAGTTAGATAGACAAATAAATATAAAAATGTCGAAAAGAATTTTTCAACTTCCCCGAATCTTTCTCTTCTTTCACCAAGAGATAGGATAAGAAATGTCCGTAAACCTAGTGTTAAACCTTGGAGCCTTGATACGCTCGCGATTCAAAGTATGCGTTATTGTGAAACGTTGACAGCGGCTCGGTGAAGTAGAACGGCTACAGATTGATTAGCAAGTTGCTTGGAAAATATTTTTCACCAGCAAAGTGTTGTAATACGCGGAGCCAACGATCCAAGTATTTCCTGTTTGTTCGATGAGTTCGATTCGACCATATTTTGCTCGCGGTATTGCGCAACGATTTTATTAAAATGAGTGTAGACCGCATAATTAAAATTACACGCTTCCTCGTTCGCGTATCGTCACGTTTCTTCGTTGATAAGCGTATCAAAGGAAAGGCGAAGAAACACGTGGAAGATGTCCAGGTTTCTTAACGAGAGAAATAATCTTTCCTTGAAAATTCCTTACGATGGTTTCGTATATATATATATACGTACGCGTTTCACGATGAAGGTTGGACGCGTTCGTTATACCCTCGGCGAAAAACCGGTTCAACCATTCTTTACTTTATTTCCTCTTTTTTCCCCAGCATTTTATTCATCGAAAGAAAATTTCGAGCCGGCTAAACTGGCGGGATGATATCTCGAGCGGGGACAATTTTTCTTCTTTCCCAGGGAAACCTTGCCACCGGTTATCCAGCCAGCGAAGGTGAATAATTTTGTGAAAGATCGCGGAAATCCTTTTGCTCGCTCGTGTCTGGTGAACAGACTCCTCGTAAAAGAACGGAGCCGAGTTGAACAGAATCCGGTAAATTATCCCGAGCTAAATTTAGCCAACGAGCACTTGAATACGATCTACCCGGAGGGCTTGAAGGATCGACTGGCGTGGAACGAACGAGAGGCAAGGTTTTTAAATCCTCGAAGTGCTCCCGCCATTCGCTCTTCCGTCGTCAAATAAATCTTTTAATGATAGCATTGAACCAGAGACTTGTATGGAATTCTAGATGCTCATTGTTTCACTTTCTAAGGCTAAGCACCGTTCGCTAAGCTTCTCGAAGTTCGCTGGAAATGATTAATGATGGTACAATTGAATCGGTGAAGAATAGGTACGATACCGAGGATGGTAGATTTCTAATTTTTTTGAGTAATTAGAAATTATGGAAACTTGAGTATTAGAACATTAGAAGTTGAGAAACACAAAGGCATGAAATCACTTGGTGAATCAACGTTTACGTTTACAGACACTCGAAAATCAAGCTAAATATTTCCACATTTTATTTATCGATAATCTCCTAAAGAAAAGTCTTGTTGACAATAGATTGTAAGCCGAATCGGACATCAAATATTGTTCGATCTGAACGGTGATCAGTGTCAACGTACGAGCAAATCTTGCACGTGAACATTCGAACTAGAATGTGTCAGATCGTAAACATTAAACAAGCTAATCCAGATACATAATTCAAGAATGTCTGACTCATAGTACGGTACTGAACGATCTCCTACTTCGTTACAAGAACAAATAAAATATAATGGACAGCCTCTGAATAATCGTAAATATACTACCAGCTGAAATAAGGTATCATTCGTGGACCGTTAATGTATGCATTAAAAGCAGAAGCTATTGCTTTCTGTCTGATCCAAGGACGAGCACGATTCATTTGCCAACACTTGCATTTCTCACTGCAAAATTATTTGATTTTATAAAACGCGCGCCCGTCAAACAGTTCATAATTCTCCGGGTAAATATCTGAATACCTAATTATAGAAGATGACTAATTAGATTGATCGATAACAGCGTAAAAACCCTGTACGTAAATCTTTCCTGTGTTCTTCGACGAATTTAGTTCATTGTCTTTGATAAAGGAATTGATTACAGGGTATAATTAGAATGTAAATAGAAGTAATTAAAAGTTTCGTTAAAAAAAAAGTCTAACTAAATGGGAACGTACGTAAGTGACTGATAAATAACAACTTCCCACTTCTAACTTCTTTAGGTTTTACCTACGAATACAAGGTTATCGATAGCAAAAAAGGCTGTTATATTCGTTTGTCTATTTTGCATCGTTATCGCGTTTCAATCGCAGTTTCACGATGTTTCATTCGATTCATGAAAGAGACGCGATATCGTAATTGCACGTTGCGAATGCAGATAAAATACGGTCCAAGTCGATACTCGGCATTCCATTGTTCGAACTATGTTTAATATTTCTAGTCGTACAGGAAGTAAGGAGAAAAATGAATGTCTAAGTAACGAGTTCAACTTGAAACAGAAACAATGAAAGTTCAGCCATTTGAATTCATTAATATTAATACACAAGTTACAATCGCCGTTTGTGTTCTAAGATTCTTTCATTTTCTTTTCATTCAATTTATTAGGAACTTTAGAAATCTCTGGAATTATAATTTACTACACATGGATATCAATGATACCCGTCCACGGAGTCGGCGACGCACGGTACTTAGCTTTTTCTTCATCCCGGCAACGCTTTTACTTTCATAAATAGCCTGGCTATCCGCGAGTAATAACGCGTGGAAAATAAAAATGAAATGAAAGAGAGAGAAACTCCAGCATCATTAAACTCCATTATAACGTCATCCTCGATAGCGTTTGCAACAATGCGGCAAGGTCGACGAGAATTGTTTTATCTGGAAAGGAAGGAGAACAAGAAGCGAAGTGATAGAGGTGCGCGGCGATCTATCAGAGCGAGTTTCCTGAAGAATTTTCTCACCGTCTATCGTCGTCTTTCTGCATGCTCTTTCAGCATGCAACAGACCTGCCTTCTTAACCGTTATAAACACGCAGGTCGACGCAAAAACGGCTACAACGATAAAGTCGAGAACTTGCGATACGATACGACACGATACGATATACTTGGATCCAGCTCTTACGTAATAACAATGCTACTCTCTCGAATCACAGAGTAGCGTTACTTGAATCGTGCAAGTAGAATAAACGAAATATTCGATGTAAAAATGGCTATATCCTTTCGATTTATTCGAGTACTCGAAATTCGAGTCGAACAATGATCGGTCGGTCGAGCCGAGTCGATCGCTTGAATTTGCCGGGCTACTCGAAATCGACGAACTACTCGAAAAAATCGAACTACTCGAATATTCGAGCCCTTGTGAAACTTCGATTTACGAGGGCTCGAATATTCGAGTAGTTCGATTTTTTCGAGTACTCGAATTTCGAGTCGAACAATGATCGGTCGGTCGAGCCGAGTCGATCGCTTGAATTTGCCGAGCTACTCGAAATCGACGAACTACTCGAAAAAATCGAACTACTCGAATATTCGAGCCCTCGTAAATCGAAATTTCACAAGGGCTCGAATATTCGAGAAGTTCGATTTTTTCGAGTAACTCGCTTTTATATCAAACAGTTCGTCGATTTCGAGTAACTCGGCGAATTCAAGCGATCGACTCGGCTCGAACAATCGAAGCGAGTTCTTGTAAATTACGAGTACTCGCACACCTCTAATCCTTTCCTCTAGGTCCGAGGTGGGCAATTGTTTTGGCTCGGGGGCCATTTTGTGGAAGCGGCGATTAGCGGAGGGCCGCACCATTTAAAATGATTGCATTCATTAGTTAACTTTGCATTTCAGAAAGATATAAATTGTACCATAAAAATCAATAAATATGAACAGTTTTATTCAATTTATTTAAATACGAGACGAATCTTCCGGAGCCCGTCTTGGCGGACCATAAAAGAACCCCTGGGATCCCTGGAAGAATGACGATACAAGGGAGAGTGCTCCATATCATAGAACTATCAAATGGCACACGTGAAACATAACTGGATACTGTTTCACACGTGCGTTACAAACGATATAGTTGACGAGTAAGCAAACGAGTAGAAAAAATATGAATCAATTTTTTCGCGTCAATGGTTATTGATACCAAATATCGCCGATGGTGCACTATAAAAAAGCTTGGTGAACCATTGCACGTTTACCGGGGAAGATATCATAATTGCATCGGACAGCATACGAGAATTTTGAAAGTGAAATTAAAAACATATCCATATGCAATCGGCGTAATAACATAGTTAACCGTGTAAAAAAGTATCGATGACACGGTTGGAAGAGATAAATTTATTCCTCGGTAATTGCACGACCGCTCGTTCAGAACCGTTCGGAATAGATTAGCAATTACGGAAAATCAAAGCGTTCGATTGCGAATTATTCGTTCCGCGAAATGAAAACGATACGTGGTACTAAGTTGCACTGTTTCAATTAAATAATCAAACTCGTCTGATATTCTGCCGGTGAATCAACGATGAATCGGATGTTCATCGAAGCGCAGTACGTACGCCGGAAATCGAAAGTACGTCAAGTGTTCTTACACCTTTCTCTCGTTTACAACGTCCTTAGCGAAGCGTACAAAGGCTCGATCGATTAGCTTCTTTGTCTCGAAATTCTTTGTAAATTTTCAAAGGAAAATTGAATATTTCACGAAACTTTGTGCAACAACGATGTATCATGACAGAGGAAAAGGACAATTTGACTAACTGCTCAGATATTATGCGTTACGATCGTAAAGCTGACTACAATCATCAACACGAGTCACATATCCGAACGATTCTATGAATGAAGAGCGGATTCGCGGTATTACACTCTGTGTAACAGTCCCGCCTTTACGTAACTCGTAAAACATCGCGAAGTTTGTGTTCTAATGAAATATGATTGTATTCCTTCTCGGTGAAATACGATTGTAAATATTCATGTCACGGTGTAAAATACAAAACTTCTGCATCAACTTTACCGAATAAATCTTTTTACTCGAACCATTGAACCTACGAGCGTGTTCAAGAAATTCAAATAATAAATGATATAATTAAAGAGAAAAAGAAATGTATTGTACGTCTGTTAATTGTGGTTCTTAGAAAGATCGCAATAATTGATGAATTATCGATAAGTTAATTATAATTACTATTCCCGTGAAACCATTACTGACACTTAAAATAATAATAGTCAATCAGGTATCATCAGTTTTTCATTGTTTCATCCTAATTAAAGAAGAAAAATAAAAGGAATGTGTATAACGCGCGCCTGATCAATTTCTATTTTCCAGTAAATTCAAAATATGGATGAATCATCGGATATGATTTATTCGGTGTCAATTTTTTCTGCAAGTTGTGCCGCATTAACATAATATAAGAAAACACGTGAAAAGTTTTACAAAAGCATCTGGTATCTCTATTTATACATAGATAATAGTAATAGTAAGCTCACTTATCTTAGTACATAACGGGAACTCTGTACTATGTCTAGTTGGTAAGTCAGCTCGTTCTCCACGATTATATAAGAAAATTAACTCGAGAAATTACTCGAAGAATACTGTTACTTAAAAGAAAAAAAAAAAAAAAAAAAAAAAAAGGAGAGAGAGAAACAGAATCGTATCGAGAGTAGCTGGAACAACACGAACCGTGGGAATCGTGATCTCATTATTCCTTCATTTTTTTATATCGACACGTTAGATGACGGTAAATCAGCGTGGAGATTAGGTGATAGAAATGTCGTCAGTATATTCAATGTTTACGACGTCTATCAGTTCGATCTAATGAAATGGAAGGCCAAACGCATTAATTATCAATGGAAGCAGTGGATGTATGCAAATGGATGCGCTAGTATGCATCCTCTAGATAGGACGTGATGCAAAGGAACGGTTACAATAGAAAATCACCATTCTCATGTTGCGAGCTATTAATATTTTTAGTAACAGTATATCATTAAACGTTGCCAACGTCCGGATAAGAGATCCAATGTCCTTGGAACGGTAATATGTACTGTTATAAAAGGCAGAAAATAATGTTATCGTTGCTTGTTAAACGAATCATTCGAATGTAAATGACGATAAGACCGATCGCAGAAAAATTTTCTACGCCTTTCGATACAGAAGGTTTCGAGTGTGATTAGACCGTGCGTCGCCGACCTTCCGGACGGATTCTCGATCCCTGATTGCAAAGATCCTAAAGTCTCTATTTCGTCTCTGAAATCTCAAATTTAAAAATTTTAAACTGATTCGAATTTACGAGAACCTGCAGCGACAGGTAAAATTTCCTTGGAACGGGAATATGTACTGTTATAAAAGACAGAAAAATTCAAATGCAAATGACGATAAGACCGATCGCAGAAAAATTCTCTACGCCTTTCGATATAAAGGGTTTCGATTGCGTCGCCGACCTTCCTAAAGTCTCTATTTCGCCTCGCAAATCTCAAAGCGAAAATTTAAAACTGATTCGAATTTACGGGAACCCGCAGCGACAGGTTAAATTTATCATACGACCCGATCAGTGTCCGAAGATATTCGTTTAAGCTGAATCATTGGCGCCACGGTATTTAAAAAAACGAATGTCAAATAAATAACGGTACCCGTACATAATTGGATACATTGGACAAGGTGATTGGAATTCGAACAACTTGTTCGGTAGCAAAGAGAATGAAATGCAACGATGCTGTTTAATATTCTCGCGGATATCTTTTGTGCCAGCGATCGGATCGTTTTCTCTGTTGCCCCGTTCCTTTCGAAGCAGGAATGTACGACGAAAGGAACGTAAGGCTCATGAATATCTATGTTTCGGTTACTGTTATTCCAACATTGTCATTGGCGAGCTGATTAGTCAGATTATTATTAATGAACGCGTTTCGAAGAATTCCAAGTTCGATATCGAGTTTAATCCGATTGCAAGTCGTTCGAAAATACTTTCCAATCGTCCTCTATTTCTTTTACGGTGAAATTTTTCTTTGCGTAACCAAAAAATTCCCGCGTGCTTTCTTTTTCTTCTTACGAAGATTTTGCGAGACGAGTACTACTGTCGTTTCAACCGTACAAGGTACGAAGCGAACGCGTTAACTGATAAATATGTACTTATGGTAAGAATTATATTCTGTATGACTTCGATCGCACCGGTTTTTCCATTTTTTCTTCGACATCGCGAAGAACGCGATCTCGTACAATGTAATTACATTCGAAGCGAAGAAAATTGAAGAGTGATTCACGATCGAATCAAAGTCCGCTTCGTTAACAAACAGAATCAGCGTTCGTTTTCAAAGCAGTCGCAAGGAGAAACGATCGTTAATGAATTTATAATTCTATAAGATTTTATAGGAGATGAATTTCGATCGAAATTAGTTTGATAAATCGCGTGTTTCTCTACTGAAAATCGGCGCGATGCGGCGGAGGCGCGCGTCCAAGTGCGGAGACTTGAATGCCAGCAACGGGCAGAAATTTATCGAGTTTTAATAAGTACAAATTGCAGCCGTTCGTTGCATAACCGCTTTGCTTCGATGCATCCACCGTCGGATGTACGCTATTTTGTAATCATGAGCAGAGCAATGTTTATAGCGATTCTGAATGGTAGAAGGGGAGGGGATGTTGCACGGATCTCGCGCGATACACGCTTATTAAGCTACTCGTTTCGTAATACTTCTGGAAAAAAACAATACTGTCTTTTGTTTTTCTTACTCTTCCGTTATGCGGGTGAATTTTGAAGAAACAATCCGTCAGGATTTTTCTTCAAAAGGCGGATCAATTTTGAATAACATCGATAAAATAATCGATGCATAAGCACTATTTTTATATTTGACAGAACGAAAGAGAAAGAGCCTTTCGAAACGCCGACGGTGTTTCGGGACTGACACGAAATTCGATTTAGCAGCAGAAAAAGTAAAAAAGGCAAAATGAGAAAAAAGAATGTGCTGATCAAATAAAGGATCCTCGAAGAGGATGCTTTTTTCGTCGACACCTGCCCATCCAAAGGATACGTATAATTTATTTGACCGTGGATTAAACTTCCACGAGGCAAGTACACGGTCAGAATCATCCATCAAACCGAAACTCTTTTCTTTTATTCTTTTTATTATACTCCTTCCCGCGTGTCGGCTACAGAACCCGTCTCAGATGCGAACGTCGATTTCGTCGAAATACGAATATCTTTCGCGTCATTTTTTCTCGTATCCTTATCTAGACAGATTTGTAATGTTTTTTATTTTTTTCTTTTATTCGCGGAATCGCGCGTTTCCCACGCGAATCCGTGGCAACTGAAAACGGTTTTGACATTGATTTCTTGCGTGCCCGGCTTCGTTAACCTACATCGTGTTTAGAAATCAACAATTCGAGACGCTTCCTTTTTCACCGATTCCACTACTTTCTTGACGATCAATCGTTTTCCCTTGGAAACGTAACACTTCATCCACGAATATGCAAAATATTGCGCGATAACGTAACGTTTTATTTCTTTGTTCAACGAACGAAAACGATTCTCCGTGACTCGACGTTTCCATCATTTCTGCGTTACGATAGATAAAATAAATTTTGTTTCCTTTATTCTCGTATACGAAACGGGTGTTACATATTACATCGTGGTACTATCGTCTAACACCGTGACGTGATTATTTCAAAATTATTTCAAACTAAAGACGAAACGGATAAATTAAGAGTCCGTTTGCGTGATTTCGCGAGACCTCAAGAAGCTCGTAAACTTGATTTTTCGTTCGTAAGCCAGGTACAATGAACGAACGTAACTGGGACGGTTAATTTGATTCAAGGTTCTACATAAATTAATAATCACCGCTCAATGTCGTTATTGATCGAACGAATGACGTAGATGAAATTACGTAGGACGGCATTTCTGTTTGCGTGAAAAAGGAACCTTCCTCGAAAAATACTTAACCGTAGATTTATCGAGCCGTTCGAGAGACGAAAAATGAAAGACTACTAATACGTGAACGATAGTCTGGCCGAGTGGAAATAAAAAAAAAATGTTAAGGTTGTCAGTCATTGGTGTCATCGGTACACACGTGTGCCAGCTGACTCAAAGTGTAAACAAACGTAAAAAGATAATTAAGGAAAAAATATAAATTTCACGATTTCGTGCGTGTACCTCGTTGACAGACATGAAGATGTCACATTTGCAAACAAACCGATAAAAATCTGTTTTTTAAATAACTGCCTCGTTTACGCCGATTCAGGGACAACTTTTATTTATTTTTCTAACGTTTCTAACATTTTTATGCGATTCACTGCTAATGTCTATGAGGGTGGCGTTTAATTAGAAATATTTCAATTAGCTATTTGCAAATTATAGATGATTAATAAAATTATCTAAAATTTAATAAACTATATTTTCTCAGCAAATCCAACCAACTAACCGAACAGGTTTTTTCTGTTTATTTTCAGCTCACGTGAACATCCTATGGTTTTGGTTAGCTGAAAACACGAGACGACGACGGTTTCTAATAACGGAAACGGAAAAATACAGAGTTTCACCGGTCGTTTCACTAATTGTCCATCTCCAGTCGACTCACCATTTATTTAACTAACTTTCAAGGTGTGTAGCTTCTTCCAGAAGCATCGAGTGTTTTCTTAACAATAAATAAAAGAATAAACCGTCTTCAAGACAGCTGACTCATCGATATTAAATATTGATGTTAAAACGAAGCAAATTCCCTTCTTCTTCTTTTTCTCTCTTAAACGCGTATTCCGTTCGAAATGTTGGTACGGCTCAAAATATACCCCGCAGTTTTTTCGATGATAAATTGTAAATATTTAGAAAGCGACTGTTGAATACTCCGCGACAGCAATTTCTATTCGTTCGAATGGTTAATTAAATTACGCAACCCGTGTTCCCGATTACAGTCATTTTGACGAGGAGGAAATCAGAGAGAAAAAAAAAAAAAAAGATGCATGTAACATCGAATTACAAAGTTGTATGGAGAAGGGCGGGAACAACGAGGAATGCCTGCATCGACTGCGTATAATAAATTCCAATTATAAAGAAAAGAAAGTGAGAAACATTGATTTATCGCTGCTCGGCTAGCTAGACGATAATTCCGCGAATTTCTGAATCGATTAAACCGTACAATAAATCTATCATTTAAAAATCAAAGAGTGGAAAGAGGAATACTTTAACCAACCGAGCCTTGAACGATCAATTACAAAGTTATCCTTTCCGCAAGAAATTTCTACACATATTCCATCATTAATCTCTCTATCTAACGAATGCTTAATCGTAGCAACCTTTATGGAAAGAGACTCGTAAGTCAAAGTCATTTAACTCGTTATAATTGATCGCAATTTTTTTACGGCTGTTATCCTTTCGCAAGGAATTTCTTCTTCTGTAACTCGTCTTGCAGTCGAATAGAGTGTTAAACTTAAATGAATCTTTATTAATTTATTTGAAGACTCACCTGGACAGAGGATCGACGAACAGAGCGACGATTATCACCGCGATGATCACACATGTTAGATAGATCGCCGAAATTTCGTAGATCTCGGATTCAGGAGGACGTTCCAAGGTGTCGTGGCCTCCGTTCCCGACGACGCAGAAATCAGCACCGCAGAGTTTGATCTTGTCCGAATTAGTGGTGCTGTTCCCTTTACCGCTGCCGAATTCACCCTCGCTGAGTACTTTGAATAAGAAAATGAAAGGAAACTTTGATTAAGAAGATCGTCGGGTGATCTGAAAGCGAAGAACGATTCTTCGACAATGATCGCTGGCAAGGTGCGCTTCGTTCAGCTAATCGAAATAATAAACAGCTGTTCGTTTGTTTAGGTATAAGTGCTGACGTAGAACTTGTCAGATAACCACTATCACCGTTAATAACTTAACGGCCACCGTAAATTAAAAGGAGCAATTAATGTCGGTTCGGTGAAGATCTTATTTGTTAAAAATGAATGGTTAGAAGGCTTTGTCTTTCCAGGAGTTAATTGCTTTTCAGTACTGTCGTGAAAAGAATCTAGTCGGTCTACTTAGCCAGACAATCGTCGGACTAAACATTATACAATAGACTCATCGATGACGCATACCGAACATTTCCATTGAAATTAGTTTGTCTAATGAATTGTTAATACGGTGCCCGAACGGTTATCTGCCAGCGACTTAGGAACGTGCGAAAAGTGACCACTCGGAAATTGTTTACAGTGTAAACCGAAGGATGTTACCAAACTTCATTACAATAATTATAAATAATTTTCGATACAGTGTAAATCGATTGACCAACAGGCATTGAATTTGAACAAGTGTGTCTTCTTGGTAATTTTTACAAGGAATTCATAGAACGTTGGATCAGAAATTTATTTCAATGAAATTTCAAGACACGTTATTATCAGCACCTAAGGTAATTATATAAATCTTGCTTATTTTACATTTATATAGTTAATCCAGATCTTAAGATTTTCTGATAATGATACTTATTGAAACAGACTTGTTTTTGCATGATACCGCGATAACAAGCATTCTATGCAATTTCTTCTCACCGCGATGCAAGTTCTTGCTGCTAAGGAATGCATAGACTTTCAAACATTCCTACTTTCATTTATATTACGACAAAGATTATGTATTTGTCATTGTAAATCTTTCGAGCAATAAATCTACGATGTAACAGGGAAGGATGAATTCAGAAAATTTTAATAATAGACTGAAGGAAAAATAAAATAAAATAATTAGAAATGTAATGGTTCGAATTAAAAAGTTTCTCTCGACAATTCAAGGAAAAAAAATATAATCCTGGATAGGCTCTCTCTTTTTCCATTTCGGATTGTTCGCGAACGATCTCGTTTCTCGAATATGCAAATGCCCTGGTAAAGTGGCGATTACACGACACCAGCACGAAACGTATCGACATTCTGGAATTCACATTGGCCAATCGGTGTACAAGCGGTCATCGGACGGTAAACGACAGGAACTTTCACCGAAGCGTCGTTGATAATATCATACTATGTTTACAATCTCTCCCACCATCGTTTCCGATTGTCCGCGAGTCCTACTTATCGGTGTATAACATATTCAACTGTTACGCGAACGAGAATATCCTCGAACGTGATTTTCTTCCCTATAGATTTCTAGTCCAAAGAGTAACTTGAACCGAGAAAAATGTTCGTCCATTCAAATATGGCAATTTTGACACGGCGTGTACCCAATTAGACCTAAGAAAGCATCGTTTACTTAGCCCCGAGTCGACAATTACGTTATTGCCGAGTTGTAATTAGATGTACTAACAGTCAATGTGAAGATAATTTCGAAGAACGGTTCAATGATCCGTTAACCTTGCAGAAATATTAGGCTATTTCAGGCTCGAATGCTAATCGCTCGGTTACCTAATATTCCGAAAATCACCTTACTATAATTTCCTATAAATTGCTATAAAATTCCGAGGATTTCGATGGAAAGGTTTCCTTGACCGAAACGTATCCTCCGGCAAGGTTGGTCCAGGCGGTCGCGTTCGCAGGCGCATGCGCGGACGCATGCGCAGTCGGCAGGCGTCGACCGGAAGAGCGCCGGCGCCAGAGGAAGCCTCGATCGTATCGAGCGCGGACCGGTCGAACGGTTCGAATCGTAGAAAACGGTTAAAAGCCGCGCTATTACCGTGAGGTATCGGAGAATGCGTACGAGGTGGTACGGAAACCGACTACCACAGGTTTATACCGGATAAATCTTGTTTCTTGCCGCGTGCGAAGCGTTCCCCGTCGTGGTTACTCCTACTCGTTGCCGAGTATCTCGTCGCGTGTCAACGCCAGACCCGTTCGAAACTCCTGTCCACGGAGGTGATACGCGCCGTACGGCTGCTTCTCCTTCTCTCTGGCCAGGGAAAGGACCGAATGTTTGGCCCGACTGTCTGACCTACCACGTGTCGTTACCGCTGAGCGCCGAGTAGTGTCGCAACGCTTGTTTACGAACCGTGTGCAAACGACCGACAACGAGAACTTCCCCTACTGTCGTTTATTAAAGCGACCTATGGCAACATTTTTCTTCTTTTTTCTTTATGAGAAGGGTCATCGATGACCCTCGTGAGCATAACGCGAGAAGGATGAAATCTAAGAAGGACACTAGTGTTTTGTCACTTATAGGGCAATCGATATAGAGGATTTAAGGAAAGACGAAGAGATTGCCAAATCGAAGCGACATTGACCCGATTCTCGTGTCCTAGAAATCGCTGGATCTTGCTATCCTGAGCATTGAGATTCTCCGACCAGATGGGTCGGGCATTTGCATTTTAAATGGCTATTAGTAAGGGACCCGTGGACACGTGTTTTAGGTTCTTAAATTGATTTACGATCCAAGCGTTGGTCCTGTTTTTTTTCTTCTTCTCTCAAGGATGATATATGGATTGGAGAAAATGTTGAGCATTTAACGGGGATTATTTTGTCGAGGATAACGGTAGTATTAATGAAATTCAGGACTTACCGAGCGAAGATATGAGATTCCCCCAAAGTTCAGCCGTCTGCCAGGCCAAGAAGAAGAAGCCGAAGAACCTGACGACGATGGCGTCGACGGGTTGGTCGGTTAGTTTCGCGTATACACCGCCGACCTGAGTGAGGTAGGTAGCCTTAGCCGCCCACATGGGCGCAGCGCCAAGGCCTAGGAGCACCCCGGCTGGTACCAATGTGTAAAACTTGGGATAGAACTGGGAGGCAATGTACGGTGCGTAACACAACATCGACACACATAGGGTCCATTTCACGGTGAGCCTCTTGATAACGAACGTGGGTACGAAGATGCATGATAGCACCAACGCCGCGTATATGGCCGACAGGGATACCGTACCCAAACCGTCACTAGCGTTTATAGAGGACTGAAGATTCGCTGTTCCCTGAAACGCAGTGAACTGAACCATAAACGCGATGGACACGGTACCAATGTTCTTTAATATACGCCATTTCTCGCTACGGGACAGCTTGAACTTTCTCGATTGAGTGTCGTCGTCGGTGGACGATAATTGAGGTGGTTTATGCGGTTCCGGTGGTATACCGTCCGTACCATCGTCCTTGTAACCCTCGTTTCTGTAACCGACACCACTCACGGTTACCGTGTACACCGTTTCATCGCCACCGCCGCCTCCACCATCGCCACCTCCGCCACCTCCGCCACCTCCGCCGACACTTCTGGTACCGTCGTGTTGCGATGCTACCATTCTACGTGGCTGCTACCTGAAACAAGATCACGTCGCTACGATTATCCATTGTTCACCGTTAAGGTTTACCCTTCCTACAATTCTGCATACAGAGAAACGGACTTTAAATTTAAATACAGTTAACTCTTCTTTTCATTCGTTAGCTTCTAATTAAGAGCTAATAATTATGGGGAGTACGTAAGGTGTTAAATGGGTGATTTATAACGGGCCCTTCATTGGTATGAAGAAGCGTGTAAGCAGCTCGTCACGAATCGCTCGTTTAAAGGGAAAATCCTTTCTTTTTTTTTTTCTCCTCTCTATTCGCTTGGAAAGGTCTTATTGAAACGTTCGCGAAGCACGTTCCAGTTGCGCTTGTAAATTCGTTTGTCGTCGATGTAATCGATGGGAATGCGTGACCGGGCCGCACAATGCTGTGACACGTGTCGTACGGCGTGCATCGCAATTAACCGGCGCTCGCAATACCTTCACCTCGTTCGCTTAACTCTTTCTGTCCCCTCCCCGTCGGGTTTCCACTCCCGATCCGAATCTTGATTTCATTGGCAACCTTTCTCAAACTACTTTCTTCCGCGACCGATCTGCGTTTCGCGTTAAAACGCGAAAACCTTCATAGTCAATTTCACCTGTCGATTTTCATTAACCCTTTCGATCCAACGAATTGAACCGCGCGGATCGCAGGATGAAGAAACACATTATGCAAAATGTATATTTAAAAGCGATAAAATCGCGGCAATTATAAGAGAATAAATAAACCTTGGTTCCGTTGCATCGCTCATCAAGATCGAAGAAGAACGCGCGCAGAAGGCTATCGTTTCGAATAAATACGAAGAGGAACGATCGTTTTCACGCGCAAAGACGCCGCGCGTTCTCTTTTGTGGCAACGAAGTAAATCACGGCGCGAGCCTTCTGTTTTTGTTCAACAAAAGGCAGATCCGTGGAAAAGCGAGACAAAAAGACATAACTAATCTTTTTGTTGCATAACAAGAGTACCGCCGTACCAAGCGACCGCGCGATACGAGAATTCTTCGTTTCGTCCTTCGAGGAAACATGTTCTAAAGAGAAAACACGTGAGAATTGTTTGCCGTTCGTACGCCGATTTCGCGCAACGTATGTCCAGCAATTTGATCATCCCTTAGATTTTATATTTTGTAATTGCTCAGGGTGTTTATGCAAATTCGAATCTTACAATATCTGCTGAACATAAACGAAGAATCGAGAGGAGCATGTGGAACGGTTCGTCGCCTGGCGTTTGAACGCTGTTCAAACAGAAAAATTGGCAGGTTAGTTGACGGTATAGATGTACCTAATTAAGCATCGTTCGACGTGGCAAATGTGCGTAACACAGAATTCAAACTTTTACATCGGTAGCACAGAAACACGGTTTAAACGACCCTGACTTACTTGAACACGATTCGGCCACCAAAGTGTTTGTACCACGAGCAGAATACCACCCTAACCAGTTCCCAAGCAACCTTCAACTCTGCTTTAACCGCGAATCTCGTTCTATCGTTTCTCCTCTTCTTGCAAACAAATCGAATATCAAGCAATTCCTACTATTTGCCTATCATAGATAAATAACAGCCAACAATAAATAACTGCTATTTGGAAAAGCAGAAGATCAGTATGGCGTTAATCCCCGGATTGCATAATTCTTTGTTTTACCTTCGTTCCCGGAATTTCCATAAAAATCCCGTTTAAACGAATTCCCAGAAATCGCGATAGGAGTAGCTAATTTCCGTAATTTCAATTTTTGATCATTATACCTGGGAGTGGGAAACCAGTCGATGCTAATTATTGTTCGTAAAACGATCCTTGCCAAGCGTTCGATTGCATTACGCATGCAACAAAGAGTTTATCAACTTAACGAATCGACTTGAAACACCGATACGCGATCAAATTATCAAAGCCAGCTGCGTAAATTGACGATTTTTCGTTCAATCTAATTATTCTTTCCACGTGAAATATAAATGTCCGGTAATTGCAAGTAAATATATGCGCACCTGGCGATATTAAAGAATTACATAGTAGTACCTCGGTATACGACTTCTGTTTGGTATATAATTTTTTCTATGAATTTTGCGTCATTTGTTTAAACAGTGTTTAAATTATTTTAAAACCCCATTAACGTAGGTATAATATCAATAGGAGTCTTTTTTTACACGAGAACGGATTAATCATTTTTATATTACTTCTTACGGGAAAAGTTGGTATCAGGGCCGGCCCTGGGCCTAGGCAGATTAGGCAGCTACCTAGGGCCCCCATAAGACTATTTAACGTCTAAGAATGCAAGAAGAGTTTACTTGAATATTAATCGATGTAAGGGCAAATCTAAAACAAGCTTTAATGTTAATTTTATAAATTTTATTTGAGGAAATATTTACAGGGCCGACCCTGGACCTAGGCAGATTAGGCAGCTACCTAGGGCCCCAAGGTCCAGGGCTCCCATAAGACGACTTTGCGTCTAAGAATGCAAGAAGAGTTTACTTGAAAATTAATCGATGTAAATGCAAATCTAAATTAGTTATACAAGCTTTAATGTTAATTTTATAAATTTTATTTGAGGTACTTTATGTGAAGAGGCTTTTTTTCAGAGCTTGCCTCGGATCCCCGAAATCTCAGGGTCGGCTCTATTTGGTATACGTCCAAATATCAGGAATGGATTAAGGTCGCATACCGAGGTACCGCTGTATTTTAATAATTCGAATGATCGAAAACGAAGGTTACAGTTCCGCGTCATCGTTCGTCACTCTGTTGTTTGATTCTTTAAAAACGCTTTATCGTCGCGATGACCGGAAACGAAAATTCCATCTTACATCATTTCGAATGACGTAGAGCTGTTTCAAAATACTCTCACGTCGAACGCACGATAATACATGATTTAAACAAAAAATGTATAAAAAAAGGGTCCTATTCTTTATGAAATATTCAGTAGTGATTTCAGTAGTGAGACTAATAAATGACTAATTCGTCGAAGGAAACGGAATAACAGGTGAGAAAACAAAATGATCTGCGATAAGGAAACTAAGACACTCACAAAAGCAAAGATAAATGATATATCTAGAAATTTGTCGATCATACGAATCGAAATAGGCTCACGATTAAGGATTTCCCAGGAAAAATGGTAAGCTTCCACATTTTCGCCCTTCCTCCTAGGCGTTTCCGAGGAGAATGAGTGAAAATAAAGATTTTGAGAATTCTTCCTTCCCCTATATCGCCATTTTCTTTAAGGAAATTAAGAAATCCTGATTAAATCGCGAGTGGACAGTTTTTCTATCAAGTACTTTGTACTTTAGAGCCGCCTTGCCCGGAACAACCTTTCTTCGACGAAGGCTACATCGTTTTTCTCTCGATTCTTGTTCACTTGTCGCCGGAAAAAAAAGCTCAACTTCCTCGATACACGATGCTTACCTTGATTTTTAAACGTCAACCTTTCTCATTCTCGCCATCTTTCACGGAGGCAGTCGTGCAGACTAAAGGTGGTGCGAGTACTCGTCATTTACAAGCCGAGCTGAACTCGCTTCGATTGTTCCGGGCCGAGTCGAGCGTTTGAATTTGCCGAATTACTCGAAGTCGATGAACTGTTTGAAACAAAAGCGAGTTACTCGAATATTCGAGAAGTTCGATTTTTCCGAGTAACTCGCTTTTGTTTCAAACGGTTCGTCGATTTCGAGTAATTCGGCAAATTCAAGCGCTCGACTCAGCTCGACCGATCGATCATTGTTTCATTCGAAATTCGAGTACTCGAATAAATCGAGTACTCGCACACCTCTAGAGCTGAACTCGCTTCGATTGTTCGAGCCGAGTCGAGCGCTTGAATTTGCCGAATTACTCGAAATCGACGAACCGTTTGAAACAAAAGCGAGCTACTCGAAAAATCTACTCGAATATTCGAGCCGTGGTAAAACTTCGATTTACTTGAAGATGAATTTTCACCTCGAATATTCGAGTAGCTCGCTTTTGTTTCAAACGGTTCGTCGATTTCGAATAATTCGGCAAATTCAAGCGCTCGATTCGGCTCGACCTACCGATCATTGTTCGATTCAAAATTCGAGTACTCGCACATCTCTAGAGCTGAACTCGCTTCGATTTTTCCGGGCCGAGTCGAGCGCTTGAATTTGCCGAATTCAAATTCGAGTGCTCGAATATTCGAGTCGTCGCAAAACTTCGATTTACTTGAAGATGAATTTTCAGCTCGAATATTCGAGTAGTTCGCTTTTGTTTCAACCGGTTCGTCGATTTCGAGTAATTCGGCAAATTCAAGCGCTCGACTCGTCTCGACCGATCATTGTTCGATTCAAAATTCGAGTACTCGAATAAATCGAGTACCCCTTTGGCGCAAACGCACGTAGAGAATGAATTGATAAAGGAACGTTCACGCGGCGGCGAATTTCCAACGCGTCGACTGACTGTTTTCGAAAATCGCCTCTTTTGTTTTGCAATCGTACGTGGTCACCCGTATGCGCCATTGTAAATACGGATAAATGCTGACCCGAATGATGCAACGTTTTCCAGCTGCGTTTTCTGTTATTCTTGCGTTCGAACAATATAACTTACGCTCGAAACCTTTGCCAGGATAAGAGCGCGAGAATAACCGGTGATAAAGCTGGAAAAATCGGTACCCGGCTATCTCGAACGATGTTGTAAATTTCGAAATAGCCAAAGTGTCAAGGAACGTGTATCAGGAATTTCCAAATTACCCGAAATAATTAAGAAAAATTAAAGAAACACATAAATATTGCCTGAGTAATATTAAACATAAAATCCTAAGAACCGAAGTTAAAATTAACTCGGTACGAAAATATCGTCGAATTCTTCAATCTTATCCAGCAAGAACTTCGTGATGGAATAAATTTCAAAAAATGTATACGTAAAAAGGAACGCTTCTTATCTGTATAGCATTCCGTGTACCACATTCCTGAAGGTACATGTAAGTGTCGGTACGTTTTGTAAGGAATAAAAATATCTGTAATTTCGTATGCAAAATTCGAAAAGTCGTCAATCGTCACGAATTTCTTGTATTCCATGTTAGACTTGCGAAGTTGATTCATTCATGACTGAAACGTGAACACTCATCGGCAAATATTCGCGTCCCATCGCGAATGAAATTCGCAAACCGAAAAAGTCACTTTAGAACGAAGAAATTTTTGTATTTTCTATTTGAGAAATTGATTTTTAAAAAAAGGACGAAAGATTGCAAGATGATGCGAGGAACGGATAAAAGTTTATCAGGCACGTGGATCGAGGATCGATGGAAAATTCATCGTGGAAGGCGAAAAGGCCGTCGCGAGTTGCCGAGAGTTCTCGGCTGAGGAATCTGTCACTCGCAGCATTCGCGGCACACCTTGCCATAGACAGCCAGCAACGTGTATACGTCGGATTAGAAAGTCCTCGTGGAACGATCGACTCGCAAATGCTTCAATCGTTTCACAACAAAATGCTCCGAGGCGTAAATGTACCCCGTCTTACTATGCAGCCTTTACTCTACGCGCCTCCGCCACAGAAGAAATTAGCAATCATCTCATTTTACTGGAAATTTTCGACAAATAAAATTTCATTGAAATCAGACCCCCGTATCCACGATTGGAAATTCCAAACCGTTTCACCTCGATTTTACTTTTACTTTCTTACATAAGGTTCTGTATCATCCGCGATTCTGGTCTCGGAGGAAAATACCGCGATTCCCAGAGGGATTTTTCCCCCAAAAGACACGGAAATCATTTCGAAGGGGTTAACCAGCGATATTGAAATTCTTACGAAATGAAACTTATTTACATATCGAATTTGATCCCACGGCTAGTATCCAGAGGTCTGGTGTTACGGTCTCTCTTGTAATGCAACGACGATCATCTTTCGATGAAAGTCGCGTTACAAAAACCGCAATTGATTTCGACAGAAGCACGCGTGCTCATGCATTATTGAAATTCGATCGCGTACGAGTATTCCTGGAAGCTTCGAGAATCTTTTTTTTTTTTCTTTCTTTTTCACCTGATCGAATCGACCTCCAAAGGTGGCTCGATCGAGCCTCTTAGCAGGTTCGTCCCGGTCGTGTGGCGCGTGCAAAGCGCGATTTTTATGCCTACCTCGTAAATATGTTTGTACGAGTGTTGCGTTTTCCTTTTATTGCCCGCGAAATGGCTTTTACTAGAGCCACTCGAACCAGAGGCTAGATTAAGGTACTTACTTCGGTGTGAACACCGAAATTTCAATTGATTTCTACGCACCGTCTTAATGAATTCAACCCTTCCTACGTTATCCGGTTCCAAATTTTAATCCTTCCGGGGCGAGCTCCGAAAAAGGGCCCCTTCACATAAAGTACCCTAAATAAAATTTATAAAATTAACATTAAACCTTGTATAACTAATTCAGATTTGCATTTATATTAATTAATATTCAAGTAAATATTACTTTTTTTGCATTCTTAGATGCAAAATCTTATGGGAGCCCTATTAGTCTACCTAGGCCCAAGGTCGTCCCTGCCTTCGTCAGATCATTTAAGAGGCAATTTTTAATGAAAAAATTCTTGGGTAAACCTTGAAATATCGCCTGACTAATAAGTAGTATTATTTTCGTAGCCGTTTATAGAGCTTCTTCCTTGTTTTCTCAACTGGCGCTAAGTAAACAGAGTTTGCGTGGAAATTTTCATTATCTTACACGATTTCGCCTTTAGATACCGGAATAAAATTCATACCTAAGCTAGACAGTTTCAAGATTATTCTAAACAAGGCAGACTTTGACCTTGTCAAACGTTTTATCGTTTCTTTCCTATCTATTCCGTTCGGTCCGATCGAACGATAGCGATAAAGAATAGACTTTTTAGTCCCTTTGAAAAATCAGTGACAAAATCATGGTCTGAGATAATAAATCGATGCAGCTGGGACCGTAAAGACTGCAGAAATCTGAATAGGATCACGATTGACCGAGAAAACGTCGTTCGAAGGTTAAAATTTGCCCCCATGATCTGAATAAGGATTAAGGCAGTTAGAACCGTAACGTTGCTCGGTTACATTCCTCGGTTCTGTGTCATTTCGAAGTAATTAAACGCTCTACATATTTGGATTTCTACGAGCGAGGGAGTATGGACGAAAAGATAGAGACAAAGGGTGAAATGTCGATCAATTGTTACGGTTGTGGCAACGATTCCGTGCGAACCATCGAACACGTGTATTCTCGTGCCATTTTATCGGCTCGGGCCTCGTCTAACAACTTTTACAACCTTTCTTTGTTCTAAAGCATGCATAGTCATAGGAAATGCAAAGTAGAGCCCGGGGCTATAGCTCCCCTTAGGCTAATCTAACTAATTATTTTTGAATTTCAAGTACACGTGTTTTTACTTTCCTACGACCATTGTAAAGTAATTTATGCTCATAGAAACACAGGTAGAATAATGTAGGTATCAGTTTTGTTTTTCATTTCCTATTCACGTAACTTGATTCATCCTACGATTACCGTTTTCTACGACCACTTTCCAACGTCTTTGAACTTGGAATTTGTAATCTTTCAAATTTCTACTATGAAATCTAAAGTAAACGAACAGCTACGAAATATAGCAAAGATAAAATGTGAAGGTTGTTCGTTTTTAGTTATCGAGCAGGTAAAGTCTCCGATCGTTCAGGAACGTTGGACGTTCAATTTCAATGAACCTCGAGGACGTAAGCGATCAAACCGGATGTTCGTTCGAAAGTCGCGAATACTCGAAGAATTCCATCGTGGTTCGCGTACGTTTTTAGGTCTCGGGTGTTCCTCGGATTACGGACGGCAGGATCGTCGATGGTTGAACGACGATTTTCACGCGGGAATATTCGCATGTGCGATTTTCTTATCTCCATCGTTCCGTTACTTCTCGAATATTCGTATCGTTCGAGAACGGTGTCGCTACCTTGCGCGAGCGGCTATCGAGCCGAGGGAAAACGGAAAGATTTCGATGAAAACTGGCTGGCTGTGTTCCCTCGCCTGGCGACACTCCGCCGTTCGCCAGCGATTACCGTTATCCCCGGCTCGAATTCGACGATCAAAAAATCGCGCGTTTCATCGGCGAGTTGGCGGCGATAAAACGAGAGTCCCGATTCGACGAGCCACGCAACCCGCCAAACTAATCAAGCCGGGAACTTTGAATTTCCCTTGCTACCAGACCACCTCCGTTTGTCGCGCGCTCGCCTATAGGTATATATCGGTGCGACGATTTCACGTTACACTTTCTGCATTTGCCAGGCCACTATTTTCGTTGCGTATCCGATTTCTCGCATCAGCTTTTTCCAGGCTTACCATCGCTTACCGCGTGGAATACCGATACACCTGATAACTTCAAATAAATGAGGTCGCAGAGTGATAAATATTAAGTAACTGTACACACGCAGCTTGGCCGACGATACGTTTGGCAAACGATCGGGGAAAGAAAAATGGAAACACAGACGTACCTGGTCGTCTATCTTCCATACTAGTTTCGGTTCAAATGAAAGAAAAACAAAACTTACGTCTTAACGGTTCGATCCTTTCTCAGAGTCCAGCTGATCAATTCCGTTTCCAATGCTTTCCAACTTTCTGCCAATTTCTTCGTGTACGCGGTTTCGACACTCTTCTTCCTTCTAATAGCGATTCGACGATTGTTGAATATTGTGAAATAGAGAGAGAGAGAAAAATGAAAAAATTCAAATGGAAAGACGGCTTCGATCGGTTACTTCGAGCACACTCCGCGTTTCCGTGAGATTTATTGACGAATGAATAACTCGTGTAGAATTTCAGCACGACCACGAGCGCGACAACGAGCACGGAACGTTGTTTACGAAAATGAAAAGTCGAAAATGTTGAAGCTACATCCGAACTGTTCGGGGGTTCGGAGACAACTGAGCCTACCGGCGGACTTTGGAATCGGTGAGCGGTATGCGTTCGGTTCGCCGACTCGACTTCTCGGCTTCGAAGCAAGTCTCTGCTGTTTGCTCGTTGTTGTTTTCTCTGTCCTCTCTCTCTCTCTCTCTCTTTGTATCGATACACGGTACACCCAAGTTACACGGTACACGGTACACGCGCGTTCCACCTTCGCGACTAACTCGCTTCTGTTCCTCCTGTTCACCTTCTGCTCCTTTTGTTCCTTCGGCCCGTGGATTTTCTGTATCGCTGGCCGCGCCTAGCCGCACGCGGATCCACCGCGAACCCGCTTCCATCCGCGCTCGTGACACGCACGTGCGTGTCTCGCGCGACTTTTTTTCTACTACCGAACCGATACACGAAATGGTACGCGATGATAATCCTGTTTGTTTCCCAGCCACGTGGCACGATACGTCGGGATCCTACAATATTTAACGTGCCATTTAATAAGCAAAATTTCAAGTTGTTCAAATATCCTATTCTATTTACCGTGTCCCTCCTTCCTAACCGTCCCTTGTCTTGTTGACGAATCTTTCCGATAGCTCGAAGGACGTAACAGGACTTCTATCGAATACAGTAAACAGAGAAACGATGCAGGTATCGCTGTTTGTTGCAGGATGATCCATGATTTGTAAATATTAATGACACCGCAAGTTAATGATCCGATGCTCGATGAGTAATGGTCGGGTTAGTATGATAATTTGCTGAAGATGTTCCGTTCGATGTTTCAATACACCTAGAAAGAATATGCAAAATTAGTGCATTTTAATGATTAAGCGTCGGTGTTTAAAAAGTAAAATAAAATCTGATAAATTCTACCTTACTAGTTATGTTAAATCTCAATGGTTCACCGATCGTATGATTAAAAGCAGTCTTGGATGATATAATGAGCTACTTAACGCATGCACCTGAATACATTAAAGATTCTAGACAACAGATCGCACGATTATATATGCACTTTGATACGTTTCTTCGATCGTCGTTCGATCGGTACGGGTGTTTTCAAGGCTCCAAATCGTTCGTCCAACCCCCAGCATCGTTCGAATTTTATGGTTTCTGACCTGAAAAATCCTGTTACGGGACAACTTTCTCAATGCACGACCTTGTCCTTTTCCCATATCGGAAAAACCCTCTTCTCTCTTCGTTGGGATCGTATTAACGTGGTTGTTTCTTGATAGCGTGTGTCGGACCAGAGGCTGAAAATCATTTTATTTTCTGTTAAACGACGCGATAAGGATGTTGTACGTATAATGAAATCAAAAGACCGTATGTAAAGTTAAATCCTTGGAGTATCCCTGAGGGAGCTACGGATGCCACCGGTGTTTTTCCATTGCACAATCGTTAACAGAATCTAGCGACGTTGATTCTAGGATCGTTGTATGCGGAGGATCTCGTAGGGATACCTTGAAGGCAACCACACCTGCGTGTATCTGGGTGAGAACAGAAGGAGATGATTATTGTATCGATGAGGACGCGGCGTGATGTTGCAAAATTGTTTGATTTGTGTAGAATAGAAATTTGTCTGAAATTTCCACCAAGTAGGCCATGGCTCTGCGGGCCGATCGGTAGATTATGACATCGATACATTTTACGTAACAACGGTGAACGAAAAATACCTAAGATGGGTTAACATTCAGGATGCACCACCGAATCGATCAGATTATTCACGCCCAAAGTCATTTACACGTTCGAGGTATCCTGTAGAAAGAACAAGGAATGCTCGATGAGGAGGATGAAAATTTCCATTCTTCCTTTCTCCAACGTAATCGGTGTCGTTATTTAAAAGGATTCAGGACAAGGTGGCTTTTTAAAGCTGCCATTCGTTTGGGTTGAACAAACAACTCCATCTTTAACAAATGTTTGTTTATATCAAGTTTGAACATCATAAAATAGCCTCATATTCTAAGAACGTATCAAGCTACATTCTGAATTCGTTCAAATGGCGAAAACTTAGTATAAAAGCAGATCACACTAAAGAAACATAATTAAATTACTGTTAATTACAATTAATTATGTTTGTTCTCCTTGTGACTAAAATATAAATGCACATTTTCTAAATTCAACTGTTTGAATATATCGGTTTTTTGGTTTTTTATATGTTTAGATCAGACAGATTTGTTCGATAACATGTTGATTAACTTAGCATACACTAGTTTGGGAGCATCTTTGGCCCACAAGAAATCTATATGATTGAACTTTCGAAATGGCACTTTGTATATGACTGGTGGGTGTGATAATTCAGCATTTAATTTCATCACATCCTGAAAAAAAAAAAAGTTATCGATAGGGTGAACTCTAATAATATTTATCTTAATGAAATGCTTACAGTAGGACTAGACAACCAATCGTTTGGACCACAGAATAATGCAAGTGGTGTTGAGATATTTGACAAATTATACTTAGGAGGCTCAGTGCTACTGTAAATCCTCATATTTCCCTTTGACCCGTAATCGTATTGTCTAAAGTACCCAGAATTAATTTCTTGAGCATAATGAATGAAGGTCTTGGCTGATGTACCAGCTGGTGTATGGCCCAGAATCGCAGGTAGCAACGTCTGCAAACATTTGAAAATGTACATGAATAATTAAAAACTAGTATAGCATATGTATATTGATCTTATCCACGTGTACAGGGTTCTCTATGTACTTACATAATTAAATTGCGCTGAGTCGAATCCAACGATAGCAAACATCGAATTAGCACAAATCTTTTCCTCCAAGAAATCCAATAAACACAAATATTTTGCAAAAAACTTTACAACAAAATTCTGCGGCAGGAATTCTCCTTTACCTAACAAACGGTGCATTACCTGAGAAATCAAACGGAAGAATTAGATACAATACGTGAGCGCAACAGATTAACTTACCACTGAATTAGTTGCAAACGGAGCCAAATGCCGTAAAGGAGTTCGTACGTGTTTCATAAATGCTACTGGGGCAAGACTGTACGATGATTGCAAAAGTTTTGCTATATCCGGTCGTTCGCTAGACATTACGTAGAAACATGTTGTACCCATCGAGAAGCCAATATACGCTTTCAAATGACTTTGCTTCATTTCTGCTATGTAACTGATCATCGAAGGTAGATCGTAGATACCTGACTCGTGCCAGCTGAACATACATTTAATCATGATATAGTAATTACGCTTACAACATACCTAGTCTTATTACTATTTAATTAATTATCAATTAATTCTAGTTTCAATTACTAATTCTTTACTAACTCAAATACATACCGCCAAATAAATATTCAATTATGTTTGATTATAACTCGTATGACGCACTATTTTTATAGAAAAAATATGCTATGAATAATTTCATTTAAGTACCTAAAGTCCCAAAATTCGGGATCCGAGGATGACATGGAAACGTGAGCCCTCGAATAAGTGTTGCCACGAAAATTTCCAAACCATACATCGTAACCCTGGTCGGCTAATAAGAAAGCTACAAACATACAAAAAATTCAATTAGCAGTATGTTTTAAGTATACATTATTTGATATTAATTATTAAACAATATACGCAGATGAAAATGAACTAAATTAACTGCTAATTGAATTTTAATTTTCACACCTATGCCGATTAACAATTTGTGTTTTTTTTTTTCTACACCTTCTAAGTTAGAGTCCTACAAAAAAATAGGTACATGTTGTTTTTAAGAATTAACTGCGACGGTTAATTACAGAAAAATTCGATAGCATAAAGAATTCGTTATGTTTTCTTTGATTTTACTTCAATATTATCGTATAATTAAAGCTGATCGTGGACCAGATAGACGAGGCTCGATTCAATTTCTGTTTCTTCTAATTTCCATATTTCCGTACCAAGAGCTTTTCCTTTCCCAAGAATAACCCAATCAGCCGAGCTACCCAGTAAACCGTGCTGTAAAAAGATTGCAGGTGATCCAGGCTTCCCTGGAATTCGGTGCATCGTCAACAGGTAGCCATCTTCCGTTACCACAACATGGGCTTCCGCTGGATAACCCTCTTTCCTTATCATCTGCACCTGTAATGGAAAAAAGAAATAAAACATTTGATGTAGTAAAAAGACTTAAACACCTGGAACCGCCATATTTGTGATCCTCATCCTCCAAGCTATCAGACTGTACACCTCCCTCCCCTCGGGGGAGCAGCCGATATACTAAATCGGAGCCTTGACTTATATCTGAGGATATCTGAACGTTATAACATGTTTATTTTTTGAAAATCGAACTCTACATCCGTGTCACAGATATGTAATGTGATACCGTAAGAAATATTCGTTTAAATAACATCGTTTTCCAAGTGAAGGATTCATTTGCGACTTATGATTCCTCTAAGATTTTTGTTCCTCCGAATGAGTACTATACGATGCAATAATAAAATAATTTTTAACAAATACAACCGACTTCAAAATGCGCTAAAAAGTGTAAAATAATTTCTATTTCATTTATACCAATAAAAAATACTGATCGAATTGAGTAACCTCCTTCTTTTTCGAAGTCAGTTAAAAAACAATTTGACCTTAAATTAGTTAAGGTCAATTTTGCGGCTACTTTTTTTTACAGATCTCCACCGATTCAAAACTGTAGAATCAACTGGCGAAGTCATGATAAAACATTTTATTACACCCTGAACGTGTTTCAGAAATTCAACTTTCAAATAACGATAATGATTGTTATTATTTCAAGATGAATAAACGTTTTTAATTACTTACATACGTATAATTCCTTCAAACACCTTACAGTTATAAACTGTTTGAAGTTACATTGATCGAAAAGAAAGTTATATCGATTAGTATCGATTAGTAGAATTCAACTTACTGTATTCAGCTCAGATTCTCTAAAAGACATTATTGAATCCAACTGCGTCGAAATTGCGGAAGAAAGTGCCCATAGCGACATAAAAGTGATGATGAATTTCTTCATTCTAGGTTTAATAAAAACAACAAAATATTATCACACTAGAAACAATGAAGAAGCTTTTATAACGTCGCGTGTTGTTGCAGATATCAAGTATTAGAAACATATATTAACACTGTTGTTCAAACTACTGAAATTACTGACTAAATGAAATATTTATATGTTCCCTCGCGTATAAATCACTATATATTGCCTCGCAATTATATCACTATCAATGAGTTCAATATGTTATATTTTATCATATATGTATGGACGTATCATATCATATCGTGTGTCATATCCCGCCATCCTTCCTATGCGGCACAAAGTTCAAAAATGATACTGCAAGCCGTGTAACTTAATCAGTAAATTTCGTTAAATATTATGCAAAATTCGATTTGATTATTTTACACGAAAATATATTGCAACTTCAATCAAATACTTACACTAAATATTGTTATCGGCAATATTAAACTCCTACTTGAATATACAATAACCCTTTCGCAATTGGGGTTATGTTTAAATGAGTTTCATGGATGCTTTTTTTTAAATGCTTCTTGTTCTTCTTGTTAATCAATGTTCATATACTTAGAAACAAATAAACGTTAACTGTAATAAAACATAACTAATGTGAGATAATTATTTCATTAAAGTTAATTAGATATTAACAGTTAACAGTTTGAATAACAAAAGAACACATACAATAGTAGTTAATAAACTACTACTACTACTACACTATTAACTACTGGAATGACAGCCGACAGCATACATATATATACTTACACATACGTACCATTCAAACACTGAATTATAAAATGTATATATATTTTTTTAATGATTAAGGATGAACTTTATTTTAAAAGATTTTAAAATAATCATGTACTAAAACAGTTAAAAAGCAAAGAAGATTATTATAAAAAAGTGTACAGTTCAAAGTATATACATATATATATACGTTTAACTAAATATTTACATCACGTGCATTCATAAACGTACATATTATATATACTGTTGAAACTGGCAAAGTTTGTAATTTCAGATTTTGATTAATAAAAGTGAAGAAAATAACGATAAATATAAGAAATTGTACGTAATAATTTAGGCAGTATAAATTACAGTATGAATACTTTTCGTTTGTGTAAAATTTAACATTAATATCAATCAGCTGTCTAATAACCTTAGAAGGCTATAAACACATGGTCTTATATTCTATTTCATGTCTCATTTCTAAGTAATTTTAATACCATTTCAGCACACAGAAATGAATGAAACAACCCTGCCTCCTTCACCAAACTGGTACCTCAGTAATATCCTTGCTTGTTCTTTTAATGGAACCATTGCATGGGGTGCTAGAAATACAATTGTTATTATTAAGCCTGATGAAAATGAAAAGGCCTTACAATATTCTATTATTAAACATGCTCACAAAACTAAAGTGACTTGCCTTGCTTTTACTACTCAGTTTGAGGAAGTAGATGCTCATTTAATAGCTTCTACAGGAGATGACAATGTCATTAAAATATGGAATTCAAACACATTGTCTATAGTTTCTACTTATCTTTTAAAATCTGTAAGTTTGCATATCCATTGCTATAAATATATTATAGAAATTCATACTAACTTTTCACTTGATTTGCTTCTAGGATACACAAGCAATTGGTGTAGATTGGTCGTACAAAGACCCGTATGTTACATACTCAGCAAGTTCTGATGGTTGCGTATTATCATGGAACAGTTATTTTGATACTGTTTCTATAATTTCATTAGGAAAAGTAACACCTACTTGTCTGTCTTCTTGTCCACATGATCCACACCTTGCAGCTATAGGTTCTAAAAGTGGTTTGGTTTACATCATTAGTTTCCAAGGGAAGGGAAAGGTAATTTACAAACTGAGAGGCCATGATGAAGAAATAGTTAGTCTATCGTGGTGCCCTGTAGAAAATAATGTTATAAGTGGAAATTCGAATAGAGATTTACTGTTAGCTTCAGGGGGAAAAGACAGGTAATTTAAAAAGTTGTTGTAATTGGAAATTACTTACATTTACGATTTTTATACGGTTACGTAGGTCAGTTTTTATCTGGAAAGCTGGTGGAGATGGACGTTATGAAATGAAAATTTCACTACCTATGTCGCCCCTTGATTCTCATCACCACAGAAGTAAATCAAATTCATCTGTAGGTAATTGGACTGTAGTTCATTGGATAGAGCCTAAACTATTACTTACAAATTCAAACTGGGGTGAATTAATTTCTTGGGACTTATCAACGATATCCAAGCACAAACCTCTCTGCAAGTTAATACATGCACGTCATGGCACAGGATTATTTTCTATTGCACGCATGCCGATTGTTGAGGAAAATTTAGTAGAGAATTGGAGGACGAAACGCAGGTTTTTATTGATAATAATTAATTACGTAAATAATATAAATTGATAAATACAGGTACCTTTTATGAGTTACAGGCATATAATTTGGACTGTGGCACAGGATCGCAGAGTTATTTGTTGTAACATAAACGAAAATAATGTTGAAATAATGCATGATATTTACACACAAGGTGGCTATGTTTACTGCATTGCTGCTTGCCCTTTAGACACTTCGCGTGTTGCATTCGGAGCTGGAGATGCAATGTTACGATTATGGAATTTGTCCGAAACACATAGTACTACTTTTGATATTACCGCTTTCTGGCAAAAAATTAAAGGAAAAATTCGCGCGGTAAGGAAAACAGAATATAATATAATATAATATAATATAATATAATATAATATAATAAACACACTTACATAGCAATATGATTATATAATATTTAGATATCATGGCATCCTGAAAAGGAAAATTTATTAGCATATGCAACTGAAGAAGGACGAATTGGAATGTTTAACACAAATAGTAACAAACCTCCCACTTTGTTGAGACAGTATCATAGAAATGTAGTGTATTCTATTGGTTGGGGAGCAAATCCAGATAATAAACAGCATGTTTTATATTCATGTGCGGAAGGAGAGCTTGTATATTATGATGTAGAAAAGCCAAATCAAGGTATTACTTCGTATTTACTAGTTAGTTAATAGTTCTAATAGTATTATATTAAATTCATCTAAATGTCTTTTGTTAGAACCTATGTCTGTGTTAAAAAAGGAATGTACAGAATTTTCTTGGAAGCCAGATTTGTCTTGCTTGGCTGTAGGATTTGAAAATGGGTATGTTTTAAAATAAATTATATTGCATTCGTTAAAATAATACTTCTCATTGTTTCTTAGATTAATTTCGTTTCTTAATCGCAAATTTGAAACGTTTGGGACTACTAAATTTTCTTCAAATATGCTACACTGCTTAGTGTGGCATCCCGATAGTACTACAACAGATTTGACATTTTCTCCTTTGAAAAATTATCTAGCCGCTGCTTTTGAGTCATCTACAATAGTTATCTTTGACTTGTCTAATTTAATGGATCATTTTACAAAATTGCAAGAGTCAAGTGATAATGATCAAGTAAACACTGATACTTATAAAGTGAACGAAGTTGTATGTACTCTAACTGGACACACTAAAAATGTTGTTTGTTTGGCATGGAGTCCATACATTAGTGGATATTTGATATCTGGTAGCTACGATGGAACTGCACAGGTATTGAGTTATATAGTTGTACAGGCGGTTCTTCGAGACATAGGCACTAAAAATATTTACATTTAACAAATATTTTTAGGTATGGAATGTTGAAACACAAGAATTAATAGCTACTTACAAAGGGCACGGTGGACCAGTACTGTGTTGTATGTGGAGTCCACTAAGCTCTAATTTTATTATAACAGGCTCTGCAGATTTTACAGTACGAATATGGAAAATTGATCATAATTTGCCACAAGAGCCGGTGCAACAAAAAACGTCGAAGAAAAGTGAAAAGAAACACGAGAAAGTAAATAAAGTTACTAATGTTTCAGTTCAAGATAGCTTAACAAATTTAACGAATGCTGTGTCAGAATGTTCAATTTCAGATACTTCCCAAACAGTACAAAGTATGTCAAATCTTATTGGTCGTGTAATTTTAAAAAGCGATCATCATAGTACGAATAATTATTATCAATTATTATTTTCAGAATCAAAGATAGTGGTAGTAAAAGAAGTAAAAAGAAAAAAATCTGAACGAACGGCATACTTTACGAAAAATATTAATACAATGAGTAACAAAACGCTTTTGCTTGATTCTCTTCTAAACATTGTGAAGAATATGAAAGGCGGACAAAATCAGAATGTTGAAGAAAATCAGAAAGACGATTCTTATTACATGATACCGTTATTATTTTCAACGCAAGAAGATTTTCTGCCATTTTTGAATAGTGAAAGTAAGTGATTCATTAAGGGAAGATTGTTGAATTAATTACTGTATCTATATCATTACTTTTTGTAAATGTATAGAACAGGGTCACGTTGAAAAAAACAGATACGACCTAGTCACACAAATGGACATGTGGTCTGATAATCTTAAGCAAAACTTGGAAGAAGCTGCTAAAGAAAAACGTGTCAATGACTATTTGGTTTCACTTTCGGCTAGTCTTTCCATGAAGTATGTAATTATTCGGACGGTGCAAAGAATAAAATTAAAATGATTAGAAAATTAATTCACTCATCGTATATTGTAGAACTTGGAGGGAAATGTGTGAACTATATGCACATCAATTGATAACTGAAGGCAACCCTTATAAAGCAGTATCGTATTTACTCTGTATTCATAAAACGTATAAAGCCGTAGAAGTATTTCAAGATGCAAATTTATATAAGGAAGCATACGCTCTTGGAAGATGTAAACTTGAAACCGATGATCCAGTTCTAACAAACGTGTTGAGAAATTGGGCAAAATATAGTGTAAATGTAGGTAATTTTGAAGATGCAGCTTTCATGTAAGTTAAAATTATAATGAAGAATGATAAAATTAGAAATAACAGTTGCAAATGATTTTATAATTGTGATTCTAGTTATGCCAAATTAGGAGACTTTCCAGAAATGATTAAGTATCTCACACGACGGAAAGATACGGCCACGTTAATAACTGCGGCTGAAATTGCGCTCATATGCGATGATGATACTTTGAGTAAATCTGTAGCAAAACAAGCAATAAATGCAGCTTTGGAAAATTCAGAGTACGATGTAGCTCGAAATATAATTACAAAATTTCCGCATCTCAAGGTACATTTGTCATATATCTGTAATATACATTTCTTTTTATTTCAAATATTTAATACTTCTTAAACTTTAAATACGTTTAGTATCAAGAAACACATTTATTAGTTCTTGAGGAACTCGAGAAAATAATTGGGAAAAATGTGCATTTTGACATGATTCAAACTTGGCTAGATGGAAAATCGAATTATGGATTATTGCAAGCTTTAGAAACTGTTTGCGGAGACTGTAGTTGTTACTATACCGATTTATCTCAAAATCGGTTCCTTAATACTTTGACAAATGAGAAAATGGTAAACTTTTTATAAATAATGAATTAAGAAATGCTTAATCTTAATTTAATGTCTAATTTCAGTTATGGTTGGCAGTTAGCCATGAACTTGCGGTTGCAGTAGCTTCTATTGAAAAAGAACAAAAATTAAAACACATTGTTACTGCATTATATACTATTGCTCAATTTGAGACATTAAATCGGAAAAATTTCGAAAATCAGTATAGTTTTTTGACTGAAATTGTTATAAAGTTAGATGCTAAAAATCTAATAGACGAAGAAAGTATTTATGCAAAAACCAGTTATCCTGTATCAGCTAGTATGCGAGCTTACTTATGTTACGCTCTTTTAAATTGGCTCGTATACCATATAGACGAAGAAATTCTTAACAGTAATGTACAGATTTATATCAATTTGATAGAAGATTTACTTGAAGATGCATTAAACAAGCAAGCAGTGAAACAATGGTCAATACAATGCGAAATTAGTAAACTAGAAAATCAAATAACTTCAATTTTAGGTAAGTTACTAAAATATATTTTAAAACTTACTTATATATTAAACGAGTTTCCTCACTAGATAAAGCACCAGATGAAGATAAAGGTAATGAAGATACAAAATCGATGATGGAAGAATTAAATGCGCTGAAAACTGAAAAGAAACAACTTTTAAGTGAACTGGTTTATGTGCCAAATCCTGTTATGACTTACAGTAAAGCATATGAATTATACTGCAAATTATTGGATGAAACTCTTAAAGTTAAATTTTTCGACATTCTTTCAAAGTCATGGACAAATGCTACCTCATAAGTGAAATATTAAACAATTATCAAATTCATAACGAAGTTATATCTTTCCATTTTTTTTAACAGACTTTAAATTAATTTTTTTTACTAGAACAAAGTTCTGATTAAGATAGTGCTTAAGTATGAATTAATTAAGGAAAAACAATGTTTATTATATTTATTACAAAATACCTTTTTTTTTATTTAAATAAATGATATCCTTAATGATAACGTGTTACGACCGATTTTAGTTCAAGATTATTTTCCAAAACCGAATTTCCGTATCACTTGTTGCACAAATATATGGTAGCTTGTAATGCCAACATATTCCACTTATTAATTTTACCTGACCACAAAGTATTTCTTGTTCAGTTTTTATATTTGTAATTTTCAACAAATTATCTGGTCTTCCTATAGTTGCTACAAAATATTCATAAGTAGGTGAAAATTTGACTATTAATCCTCCTTCAATATGAAGAGGTTTTGATTCCAAGGGTGGACTAAAAATAAGGAAAAACATTTTCATTAAATGATACTTGGATAATTATTTATTCATTAACTAAATGTTTATCATTTATGTTACCTAGGTTTAGACATATCCCAAAGGACTAGTTTTCCAGCTACCATAGCTGCTACTCTTAATAAATTGGATCCCCAATCGATTGACATTAAAGGAACAATATCTGTATCCAAAGACATTATTGCTTGTTGACTTCTTATATCATACATATGGATCAGACCCTTCTTTTCTCCAACAAGAAACTTTCCAGATTTTTCTGAATGAAAACAAACGCTCATTCCAGGAGATTTTAAATAAAATGTTGAAATACATTTTTCATCTTCTTTTACTGCCCATAGCTTACATGTGTGATCATCAGACACAGAAGCTAATATCTCACCCTCAGTTTCATAACAGATTGAATTTACATAATCCTTATGTCCTTTCATCTTTAATAAAAAGTTATTGTAAGATATCCATTCTTAAAAATCATTAATGTTTTCCAATCTTACCTCGCATACAGTGTCATCATTCATATCACTGCTATACAATCTTATTTTGAAATCTGCTCCAGCAACACAAAACATCAGAACTTTTGGCACTACGCTCAAGGAGGTTTCAGGACTCCAAGCAACAGCATGTGGTCTACTGTCATGTCTAAAAGTTCTCAATAGGTTGTAAGCAATGTCTTCGACTGCTTCATCTTCATCCTTGTGTAAATAAATTCTTTCTTATATAACATAACTTTCAAAATCTTAACAAAATCTAAGTTGATTGTATTATGTGAAGTTTGTAACAAACACGAGAATTCAAATACTTCACCTGAAACTTAACAGTACCGATAACAATTTCTTCAGCTAAAGCAATGCAAATTAAATGTTGGGACCATTCATAAGGTGACAATTCAACACAATATATCTGCTTCGGAAAACGTAATTGAAATGTGGAAGGTGTAGTTAGAGCTTCGTCCATTATATTTAAAATATTTACATAAGTATGTACTATCTCTTTGAAAGCGTTGCAGCTACAGCGTGAAACTTGGTCGATAAGTTGGCAACTGGTTTCCACTGCTTTCTGATAGATGTGGAACTATTCCTTGTTTGTGGCGGATTTACATTTCACGTAGTTTAGTTAGATTTCTGTTTTACCGATTAAATTCAAATTGTATTTATATTTTCTATTTTATCAACGTTGTTAATTAACTTTTCAAAATTTTAATGTTTTGTAAATTGTATTGCTTTTGTTAGCTCTTTCATTTTAATAACAATTTCATTTTATAAATAATCACTTAGATATAGAATTTGTTATTGAGAAGACGTACATGTAAAATAGTGAAAAAAGTTAAAATTATTATAAGTTATTATAAGTGATTTCAAATTAATTATTTTTTATTTGTTAAAGAAAAATAAATAAGATAAATTGCAAATTAAATAGTTTTTCTAAATAAATCGCCACACGTTTCGGGAAACCGGTCGGTAAGTTGTTGAGTAGTTTCAGCTCTTTTCACATAGATGGCGAAAGGGTCGACTTTTTGAGTAGCTTACCGATTATGTATTAGCTTTCAAAAATATTAAATTTTATCATTTGTATGCATTAAAACCGCCATGTAATGCAGTCGTTGTAAAAATATGGTTTTAAATTTTATCGGTATTTCAAAATTCGTATTTGTCTCAGCTTATACAAGAGGAATGGATACTAAACAGAAACCTCACGGTTTTGGATACATAAATGAACCTTTGGTGATTATTTAATCGGGAGATAAGTAAGTATTTTCATTCAGTGTATCAAGGAATGTTATTATCTCTCTGGACAGATAGATCCAACATAATTATGCTAAAGAATTAATTGAAGAGTGATGAACGAGGGATAAAGGGACACGTGATTTTCTATCAATGTAAAGGAAAAGCCAATTGGTTGCAGTTCGACTGCAGTGGTACTTCGGAAGGGAGAAAATCATCGACCAAGGAAATTTTCCTTCCATGCTTGGAGAATCGACTGGATGGAGGCGCTGACGATCGTAAAGCCGAGCGTGTACGTTTTGGCACGATTCTTCGTGAGTCGATCGTGCTCCGTAGTTGTGCTCGGGCCAGCGAGCAGACTAGATTGGTAGTGGTTTTTTATTGTTCACGAGTATCGTTTACGATTTTCGTGGCGATTTTCTTGTGTACCACGATCGATCGGTACCGAGATGACGTTAATGGGATTTCCTCGTTGAACGAGTGTTCTCGCGAAAAGGTAGCCAACGTCAGCCATCTAAGATGATGCAGGAAATCACCGACCAATCCTCCAGGACAGTGCTCCTGAACACTTTTGTGGTAAAGAAAAAACGGTGCAGGGTCTACTTTCATCGTGGCACGCTGATATGGGAAACGGAGAAACCACCGTACAGTAAGTATAGAATCAAACTTCTTGTCGCGTACTCGTGCCAACGATCGTTAGTATCAGGGAAAGGGATCGGAGCGAGAAAGCGTGATAAAACGGCCTCGTGTCAGCGAGGATCAATCGCGTTTCCGCGTCTCTCGCGGTTCGAAACAAAGGAATAGTGGCTGGTTGCACCGTTACCTCTGATGTTAACACGTTCGCTGCGAACATCGCGGATCTGATTTGGCGATATTAATATTATAATTATTTTTGCTTATTTAATTCACTCTGGCAAATTTTCATGGTCCTTAGTCCACGGCTAACATGTTAGGTGGAGTGGAACAATGTGTACTTTGCTTGGAATGAAAGTGTAGTGATAATTAGTAGGCACAGTCTGTTAATTACATTCGATTTAGAAATCGTTAGCCAATAGATGAACTTTGTATGATAATGCGTAATGTGAATACTGAAAATTTGTATTGTTTTGTATTGTACTGCAGTAACCATTAAAGAGGCGTCAAATTCTGAATACAGAGCTTGTTTATTCATACCCGAGACTATAGCTATCGTTTATAAAGAACGATTTAACGTGATTGAATTGTTAAAGTGTTAAACAGTTGAAATAAAAATAAACGCGTCACTGTCTGGTTTAAAAATTTGATAGTTTGACAAGTGATGTCACCTGTTCGTGACTTTGATATATATAACATATTAGCATTCTTTAGGTTATAGTTATTTATCGCGTTATGAATTAATCATAATCTGAAAATTGATAATTTTTCTGTTAAATTATCATTACTGAATAACTTAAAATACAACAATTTTTACAAAGTTACCATTAAACAGCGGTGTTCAGTTTTCACTAAACAGAATCATATTTCGAAGTTGATGAAATAATACTTCCGGTTTTGCGATGATACGTGTCATCATTGTTCAGGCTCATACATTCAGATAACAAATATTGAGGAAGTTTTAATGAAATTGCCCGCTTCTGTCAGAGATTCACTTGCAAACTACGGTCGCGCGAGGAAGTAAAGTTTCGATTCGAGTTTCGAGAGTATCGAAGGATCGACCGATCGAAAAACGTCAAATCGTTTCATAATATAAATACGAGTATGCTAATTATTGATAAAAGTTGATTTATCATGCAAGAAAATTGCTTCCACTGCAGACATGATAATTTTCATGGAAATTCATTATGCAACTGTGGGAGAACCGCGTTTCGCGCGAAATTCAAACGGTATTTCTAAACAAAGGATCTCTTTACAATTCAACATATTTTCTTTTTCGGTTCGATCGTTGAACGATTAACAAGTAATTTTTCAAAGTATCTTATCAATTGTCGATAAAAATTGACATTGAAAACCTCATCTGGACGATAATGTTTAATTATCACGTAACTTTTCTCTCTTACTTTGTGTATTCTTTTCTTAAACGTGTGAAATATTGGATACATTTTTCACCAACAGCATACTGGTTTCTTCACGGAAGCGATCGACGCGTCGATGGAGAATAGTAGTACGATTTACTATTTAATATTCAATAGCGATAGGTAGAAGGAGGAAACGGAATGGTATGCAAATGAAATTCAAGGACGCGCGTTTAGATACATATGTTTCTGCTTCTACGTGAGCCGATCGCCGAAAAACTCATCGATATTCCGTGCAGGTCGCGCGCAATCGATACGTGCACACGATAGATCGAAAGTGTATTTCTACAGTCATAATCGATTCTCCCGTTTAAACCTACTTGCATACATTAGACTAGTATGTAGTATAATAAAAATGAAATAAAATTGAAATTATGTAGCCGTACACGGAACATAAACATATTTTTCCCAACAACAGAATTCAAGTATCACGATTACGTAAATCGAATGCATGCAAAAGTGAAACTTGCAAGATGCCGCGTATATTATATACACACATATATACTTGGAAGTAATTTGCGCGAGTGCCCTCATTACGTCATACTTTTGGCCCGAGCAAACAGCCTTTTCACGTGAAAAAAAAAGAAAGAAAAAAAGAAAAAATTTGTCGCGTCTTGCGACCTCGGTCCACGAAATCTTCCAGTCTCGTCGGTTCGATAGGAGGCGTTCGTTTCGGAGTCGAACAACCGATCGCGGTTTGGCATACATCCCAATTATCTCTGTAACGCCGGGGACAGTCATGCCTCGAATATCGTATCTTGTTTGGGACATTCTTCCTTCTGACGCCTCGTTATTTTTCATTCCATTCGTTTTTTCCTCTTTATTACACGCCAGGTGTGCTTAAGTAAACGCGGCTACTTAGAAGGAAGTCAACGTCGTTTAACGAGCCTGAGAGTCTTGGAGGAACTATTGATTTCAGCAGAAAGGTCAGACTAGAGGTTTACTTGACGCTATCCGGAGCATGGTGTACCTCCGAGGAGAAAAAACCAATCTAATTTCAGGCTATAACAAGGTTTATTGATTGTCTGACTTCTGAACTTGGACGATTTCGTTTGTTTCACTTCGATTCGGAGAGATCTAATTTTAGCAGATTTTGATTAAAGATCACGTAAGATCGATGAATTTTTTATTCGCATCCTTCCAGTTCGATATTATTCAATTAGGATCAATTGTAATTGGTAAATTTTCTACTATATATCTTTAGTTCCAACAACTTCGAATCACCGAGTGCTTCCAATTATGCAAATTTCAATTCGCGGCGCTGCAATTCGACAAATTTCCTCCCTTCAAATCTCAATTTCTTTAATTCCCTTCGACAAAAGCGCTCGCGTTTAGTTGCATGTAAAGCAGAATCGAGGCCAGAACTTGTAACTCGTCGTTACAAGGGATTAATAATCCGAAACAGTGTAGGGTCTTGCGTCAAAGACTGGTTAATTTGATCGTGCTCACCATCCATCCAATTTAATGCTTATCCCAATTTACAGCTCGTACCAGTTTACGCGGTGATCTTCAAAACGTTTCTTAAATCGAATTAACGAATTCGAACGGGATCGTTCAACGAATGTTCCGCTACTTTTCTCGCGTCGTTATCTTCGTACAAACCGGATATAAATTTGTCTCGTTAATTACGAAACAGGTAGCACTCTCGTGCGTCACATTTTCCATGATTTGCTTTTTAAAAATCTCGCAACTCAGATGTGGAACAATTATGAAACGTTCCTCGGAAGATTTTTCATCTTTAAGAAGAAGAAAATGAAATCGAAGTAGGAAGAACATTCGTATTATCCGCACGACGGAGCATCCTTGATTCTGAAGCCGCAATGACGGTGAGAATCCATAATTTCCCAGCGACACGAACCCGACTGCAGCCTGAATTTCTTCAGGTAAATTTAGGCGTCCAGGTCGTTCACACCGATTCCCCTCGTGCTCGCGAACCTTCGAATCGGACGGGTCATATAAGAACCCGAGGAAGGTCGCTGGATTCCTTTAACTGGCTCACCTTCCATCTTACTTCTCCTCCGTTTTATCTTGTCGCGATTATTCTGCTCTTTCAAGATTTTTAATTGTATTTGATTTTTAGATTAAAAGTTCTTTGAATCTGATGAAACTCTTCTTCGAGAAGTATTCTAAGTGTGAGTACCATATGCGGTAATAAAAAGAAGACGAGTAATTCGAGCATTGGAGTAATTATAAGCAAAAACATCGGTGTCCTCGAGAATGTTCTTTTAATGAATGTTTTTGTCTTTCGTCCATGAACGAAATGATTATCCGTTCTTTAAGTTATTCAAATTTTTTCTCAGTTCCCGATTCAAGCTGCAAGCAGGTTTCAGTGATTAAAACTCTCAGGTGACCATAGTCGTCGACCTTCGGTGATCGCATGTATTTTAGCGTGTTTGCTGAATATTCTTGCTTGTCTGTAGACCGATATCTTGGAGGAACAAATGAAAATAGATTTGAGTTTGTCGAATTTTCCCAAGTATTTTATCGTTAAGAAAAAATTGCACTTATAATCGCAAAGTCATCGATTCTTATCGATATCAATTTATCTGAGCCGATTATCTTCCCATTGCAAAATAATCAAAGATCGTTGTAATTGAATACTAATAAAGATAAAAAAGCTAACGCAGAAAAAATATGTTTAATTTTCAGCAAGATGGACTCTGCCGTTAACGGATGTGCTCGCGGTTCGCTATGGGGACGATTGGATACCCGGGGCGAACGTTAAGGAGAAACAACCCCCTACATCGCCCACATCGTCCACCGTCTGTCCGACGAATTTTATTTTACACTACGCCGTACGTGGGCCACAAATGAAATGGAGCCATCACAGTGTGACAATGAGCCACACAGATCCCAGGCAAGTTGCATCCTGGGTGAAAACCATACGAAATTACTTGATGGGTGAGTTTTCTTTTACTCACAATTACGTCTTCGTTAATATTACCCATTCATAAATTCATCTACATTTCTTCCAGAGACAATGAAAAGAAAGTTTGATCCACGCGCAGGGACATTTCACTTCTCACGATACAGAGAATTATCGTATCGATTCCTTTTCACAACACGGTGAAACTTGTTACCTGATTTTCTTATTCCGATCACTCGTTTTCGCAATTGTAACGAAATCAAGCTGGGATCTAATAGCGTCGATTGCAAAAAAATACGAAATAGAGGAAAAGTAGGTGAAAGTTGAATTGTCGCTGTACGTGAGCGCTATTATTTCCTTTCTATTTGAGACTAGGGAACGGTTGAATAATTGATCCGGTATCGATCATTGAAGTCCGGCCTGGTAAATGTCGACTGGCGTACTTAATTCGATCGGCTAATCGTCTTGAAAACTTTTCGTGACGTTAACCAAATGATAAAACACTTTTATAAATCAAGGTATACACTTTTAATTTATGTTGATTGAACCGGCTATACTTTGTATATTGCAATATGTTTCAATTTTCATTCAGCTGGAATTAATCTTCTTTGAATTTTTTTTTTACAGAGCCCTATTAAGTCCCTGTATCGATTGGTATCATTATTTATTTAATTATTTAATTATCTGGTTTATCAGGTTGCTGCATTGCCTCCGCAGACTACACGTTACTGGAATGCAACCTCGATTCTACAATGATCTTAGTTATTCTTACGTAGTGTGTACATATTTATAGAAACGTAGGGTGTTCTAGATGATACAAATGTAGCGTACATTTATGGAATCTTAGGGTGTCTCGTCATTTGATATTGTTTCCACGGGCTGTACATTCCAGATATACTCTAATTCTAATTTAGCTTCGACCATCCTTCCACGGTGTGTATTTACGAAGTCTCTACGGTATTTTACGACGGTCTTTCCTCTCGAGTCTTTGAATTGATCTATTTTAGCAATTTGAACCTGTCGCACGCGTAAATCCCTTCCACCAGTTGTACAATTTTTAATTTCGCGTAGGTACATTCGGCGGGGCGCGGTGAACGCGAGTAGAAAGGACTACTCTGCGTGGTGGTGCATGCTGAAAACTAGGTCGTTGGTTACGGATCAAGGCTGCGTAACTAAGACCACGTTTTTACTGCCGCGTAAAAAAAAAAAAACAAAAAAAACATCAAAACCGTGGAAACACAAACGACTCGTCTGGTAATAAAGCGGCTACGCGTTGCTCCGCTTCGTTTGATGTACCTCTTCTAGGACTTTGTATATAACCAGCTCTGATCCAAATTTAACCAGTCGAGACAGGGACTTGCATACTTTCCAGAGCCGACCGTTGAACCGACGAACCTAAAACTGACTATCATTATCCATAAGTTGGTATTGTTAGATTTGATAAATCAAAACGCCATTCCCGAGGCTCGAGTTGTTTCCCCTTACAACCCCGTTCGGTGAAAAAACAATGGGGAGTGGTTTCTTTTAGCACGTGTAACGCGATCCCTTGTATCCCCCTGTTGGAAGGACTACGGTATTGATCCGAGTTCCCGCTCGGCGCGTACTTACACGTTTCTTCGAAATCGTAAACGAATGAAAAATTTTCTATTTACAGGGCTCACCCATCGTCCAAGAAAGATATTACTATTCGTCAACCCATTTGGAGGGAAGAAGAAGGGGTTGAAAATTTGGGAAAAGGATGTGCAACCGTTGATGACCATCGCGGGTATCGAGACTAAGATGTTGGTCACGGAAAGAATTGGCCATGCTCGTGATACTCTTTTAACGGCAGATTTAAGCGATTTTCATGTAAGAATTTCATAGTTTCATTAGCTTTGCTTAGAAAGTTACTGTAACCCCGTTTCGAATCCCTTTTCAGGCTGTGGTGTGCATCGGAGGTGACGGTACTCTCGCGGAGGTGATCAACGGTCTTGTACTGAGAACCTCTAAGGAGCAACAAATCGATCCGAACGACCCTGAAGTATCTCTGCCGACTCCGTTATTGCCGATTGGGGTGATACCCAGTGGGAGCACCGACACGGTGGCGTACAGCCTCCATGGGACAACCGACGTTCAGACGGCTGCGATACATATCATTTTTGGCGACAGTACCGGCCTCGACATCTCCTCTGTTCACAGCGAACAGACCCTATTGAGGTTGTACGCCAGTGTACTTAGCTATGGATACCTGGGCGACGTGATACGAGACAGCGAGAAGTTCAGGTGGATGGGACCCCAGAGATACGACTACTCGGGTGAGTCGATAGCTCCGGGTACTTGGGCAACATTTATTCCTTAATAAAGGGGAAACACGAACGGCTACGAATACACCTTCTATGTAGTCAGTGTCACGCTATTGTCTTCCATTCATAGAACTGTGACCCTTGTCCTTTCTTACGTCTTTAGTTCCAGTTTGTTAGTCACTAATTCCCTCGCATTCCCCGAGTACCTGGCGAATGAGACTAAAAATAGAGGATACTCTGAAACTTACATCGCGTTCGAAGTACTACGTCTCTCTCTGTTTATTGATCTACTTCACGCGTGGGACGTATTAAAAGGGACGTGTTAAAAGCGGCACCACTAAACATTTTCGTAAGCAATACGAAGCGAAAAATATGTATGTACATAGAATGTATCTTCAATTCGAGGTATTTTTATTAGGATTATTTTCCTTCAGAGATAACGTCATATAAAAATGACGTGTTACGTGTATATTTGTAACTGAATGTTATTCTTATTTGATTTCAGGTTTCAAGAAGATAATCGCGAACAAAGGTTACGAAGGTGAAATACAGCTTCTTTCTGACCCCTGTCACCCAGCAACGAGTACAAGATGCACAAAAAATTGCACAAGGTGTTTGCAACACATGCACAAAAGCGTTCCTGATAAAGAAATTTCTAGTGAGTTGAAAATTTTTTGGTTTTCAGTTTAATGTTGCGTCTTTATATTATTTCACCTGTTCGTTTCAGGATGGATGACCATCAGAGGCAAATTTTTCATGGTGAACGGTGCTAATTTAGCGTGTGCCTGCTCTAGGAGTCCCATGGGATTCAGCCCTCATTGCCATCTGGGTGATGGTTGCGTGGATGTGATTCTAGTTCGGCATACCTCGCTTTTTAATAACATAAGAATGTTGCTCAGGCTGACCAGCAAACAGAAGACTCTGGTACCTTGAAATTTTGTCAATTAAACTCCCAAAGTTGTCAATTTATCAGATACCAGAAATCTTTAGCAAACGTTCGATACGATTGATAGAGTGAAGCCAATTCATTTCTGTTTGCAGTACGATCTACCTTTCGTCGAGGTGTACAGAGCAAGGGAGTTCACGTTTCGTGCCCTCTCCACATTGCACGTGCAGTCTGATAGCGAGATTAACAGTCGCTATATGAACTCGAGCCTGAGTGTGTGGAATTGCGATGGCGAGGTAATCGATAACTCCAACGTGAAAATCAGGTAAACACTTGTTCGATTATTTGCAGGTACTTCTAAATGATATCATAATTCATCTTCACAGCTACGAGGCCAATACTGCTGCATTCTTCAATTATAATTTGTTAACAGGGTACACTGCCAACTAGTGAACGTGTTTACCAGACGAGCCGAGGAAGCAGTTCACGAAAGGACGTGTTTTTGTTAATGGCAATCACCGATTGATATTCTAATACCGCGCTCTTTAACACCTTGACGACCAAATGTTATGTTTCATTTTTTATAGAGCAGTAAGAGTAGCAATCTTATGAAACGAGGTTAATGGTAGAATGTATGGGAATGGTCGTCAAAGTGTTAAGATAAGAGGAATGACGACGCGCGTTTCGGCGGGGATACGATGCCATTGAAATCGTATAGTTCCTTCGACTTGCCCCAATTTACTCGATATCAAGATTTCGCCATGCGATGAGCGACTGAGACAAACAATCAAAGTTGTTTGACCATGATATTTTGTGACTCGTGGATGATGTGTTAATTATGAGCTTGGTATGTACCCAAATTTCAGGGTTTAGTTATTTAAAAGGTCAGACATTTAAGAGTCCAATTGTGAGAATCACAAAATACCATCGTCGCTCGATTATTAACCGAATAATTCTATCGACTGCTGGTTGGCACATGATTCCAAGCTAAACGTTTTGACCCAATGCGAATGTAATCAACGCCTAAACGATTCTGTGCCGTTTTTAAGCAAGGTCTAAACTAACCGAGAACCATCTAAACGTCCACGACAGACCTCGGCATCCGAAAACTATCCCCGTTTGCATGATACTCGGCATGGAAAATTCTCTTACGTTTCCTTCGTATTTTTAGATTATTATAATTCAGAATCGTCTCAACATTCCACTCGCGCGAATCAGATTGTACTTACGAAATTTTGTACAAACACGACCTGGCTTTTTCCTGGTCGTTTCTTTTTCCGATGTCGCATTGCTACACTGGTCGCGCGGGTTTTTCGTACTTAAACAAAAGAAACGAAACGAGGAAACGAGAGATAAATGTAATCTTAGATTCGGTGCACGGATATGGATTTTCCTTGTATGATATTTCCAAGGATATTACACCATTAGAACACTTAACACTCTGATGGTATCGTATGTTTGTGAATTTCATTGATAACGTGGCTCTAATTAATATTATTATTTGGAACCCAGCCAAAGTTGTAATTCTATACTTATATTGTTTTGCTTACTGTTAGATTTGAAAGGCTAGGTGTTTGGAAAATTTACAAAGTTAGTGTCAATTATTTTCATAAATTGTTTATGTTATTTTATGGTATGTATAGAGTCATCAAAGTGTTAAGTTTAATCAATGATAGGGTTCGTTCGTAGAAAGTATGTACAGTATGAGGAATATCCTCCTCCAGAAAACTCAGTATATTTTTCACGTTCGTCAATAAAATGTCTCGTCTTCGATAGCACTATAGTGTAACGATATATTTTAAAGAGAAAGACAAAAGTACGACGAGACGTGTATTTTGATTAAACAGAGAGCGATTTTAGCTGGCTGTTAGAGCTTAAAAACATTTACAATTAAGCTAAGCAAATTAAAGAATTTCGAGCGGCATTTACTTTACCAGAACAAGTATTTCGACCTATTTATTTAACGCTAGAACATAGGCCCTATAGAAGAAAATATTTGGATCACTTCGAATACAAAAGTTTTTACTTTTGAACGATTTCAAGACACGAAATATGAGCAACGAGAGGAAATGATTTTTTAATTTATTCTTTTCTAGTCTGTTGCGTTCGCGTTAAGACACGAACACTCCGTCCTTAGTTTCCATTTTTACTGACCCTATATATCGTAAAAGGGTGAAAGTTTCTCTCGTCGCCTCGTTAATCATAGACATTTAATTTCTGAAGAATGTTTTTCGATTTTAAATCTTCTGGAAAATTTTGTTCCTCAAAATTGTTAGATTCTTTGAAATGTCCATTTTCTTATTTTTCTACTATATTTATTTAGATATTGTTCTTGCAGTATACGAAAGTTTTTCATTTAACATTTTCTTCTGTTGTATTGATTTTAATTTCCGGTTCTTAAGGGTAACATATCACACAGGATAAATAGTCTACCTTGCGATTGTACGAGCCGCATACCGAACTTCGTCCAAATGCATTTTATCCCCCTCTATTTTGATGTACATGCTTGGCTAATTCGTTTTAAATTCGACAACTCGTTGCTTCTTTGACCGTTTGCGCTCCGACAACCCTTCATTTCTGTTTTGAGAATATATTTCTTGAATTATACTTTCATATTGTGAATGTTTCATATGATTAATTGTTCTTTCCGTGAAAGAAATGGAAACTTGAAATGTTGTTAATTTAATTATAATGTTAATTGTTAATTGTAATTTAGTTTAGTTGAATTTCAAAATTTTGTTAGAATAAAGAAATGGAGGATCGCAAAGGGTTAACGATCAACATAATTAGCGACTAGATAGAAATTATTTTGTAGATTCGTGTATACAGGTTGTACAGATATACATACACACGTATATATATATATATATTATTATATATAAATACATATGTATATATTATATATTTTAATTACGAGGTATTTATATAGAGAGAGCCGAAAAAGGGTCGCGATACAACTGTAACAAGTGTGTTTACCAATTAATTTGAAATTAATTTTGTGATGGTGCACCGAATGTTGAAATGGCTGCGTATATTAATAAAAATTGTACTTCACTTTTTCATTACCGAGTTTTACTTTACCTCTATTGCTTTGTGCTTGTCTGTTGTATTTAAAAAGACCGCTTTTTAAAAGTTGGGGTTATTGACTTACCGACTTCTGAAACGTTGCCGATAAGTTACCATTTAGTTACTCTGTAAGGCGACGCTGCTGCTCCTCTGTTCTGGGAACTCAGTCGGTAAGATATTGAGTAGTTTCAGCCGTTTTTGTATAGATGGCGTTACAGTCGAATTTGAAAAATTCTGTGAATCATTTAATTTCGATTTTAATTATTGAGGGGCTTCAAAAACACTACGCTATAATTACATACATGTATTTCAGTACTGTACCCACAATTTCGAAGTGTTTCACAGATAAAACATTGTGTAAACTCGTACAATCTAAAATGAAAAGTCTTACTTTCAACATTACTCGCATGTTAGAACTTTGACCAGCATGAATGCAGTATTTAAAAGGGTTTGAAGTATTTTAATCTGATTTATCCAGTTTCTCCTCGGTGTAGTTGAAATCCTACAAAGCTGAGACCTAGTAACATTACATTTTAATATATACAAGAGAAGGAAAACCAAGTGTTTGGAAATTTGTGAATCGACTAAAAGTATAATCATTAAACGATTAATATACAATCTGTGAATGATCAATTTACGTAACATACATCCAATGATGTCTCGTCAATCTGAATAAGTGTTGATTAATAAGTAGGTGTCGAACGAAATACACTTTCTTTTTCCATATTGATCAAAAAAACCATACAGAATAAGAAGATTTAGCAAAACTTCCATCGATTACCGCATTCGTTGCATAGCACAAAAGTAGTCATAGGTTCGTCGGCCGAACGCGTTTGCACTTGATTGTAAGTGCAGTTGCGCTTTTTGCATTTTCCACATTTTAATAAATCAGTTTTTGTTCCTTGCACCGTAGCAAGTTGGGCATCATTGATCGCCTCCTTTTTAAATTGTTCTCTTAATTGTTTTATTTCATCGCTCGCCATTTCTTCGGCGGTCATAGATGCAAGCCTAGCAGGTGTTATTGCACCAGCAATGAAATTCGTTCGCAAATTCGGATTCTTTGCATCGCGTAAATTAGCAACTCTACTACGCACCTAAACAAGTATACAGAATAAAATGATATTTAAATTAAAAGATGAAAATGAAAGAAGAATATAAGGCTTACCCTATTTTTATATCGGTTATCAGTATTTTTAAATTCTGCATAAATCGCTTCCTCCAATTCTTCTGCTAATTCTTCCGGTGAAGCACAACCATCGATCGTATTTCCATCGACTCTTAAAGCCGCCGCTAAAAGTTCTCTGCATTTAAGTCTTACAGCGTCTGTTGTGGTAGGAGCCGGGAAGGTCGACTGTTTCCTTTGAAGGTCCTTATGGGGTTTCTCTTCTTTCATTTTAACATCATTTCCATCAGTAGCATCTTTATCCTTCTTTTGATCCCCGTCATCTTTATTTTTCTCCGACTTGTCATCCTTCTTTTTTGAACTACTTGAAGAAGTAGAATCCTTCTCTTTGTTGGATCCTAAATAAAAAAAAAAGTTTGTTAAATATAATACACTTATACTATATTCCAATGGATAGTATTAACATGTTGAACGCCATGGGGGTCGCCGGTGACCGACACCGCAAATTACACATGCCTGAATAATTAAAAGAAAATAGAAAAACATTATTTTAAGTAATATTGTTACGGTACACATAATGTTAAGTGGTAAATAGGAAGCTTAATATTTGAAATTTGAAAATTAACTATTTCTATTCTTAATAATTAGAGCTTCAATAAGTCCTATAACAAATGGCCATTTTCACTATGGCGTTCAACGTGTTAAGTTACTTTTTTACCAGATAAAAACTTCTTCCAATTTTTTATTAAAGTTTTAGATAATGATATAACTTCTTCATCTCTGCTTGATTTCCTCAATGCATTAACAGTCATTCCAATACGTGTCTTAGTTAGAAGTTCCAAGTCAACTGGTAACTTTTGCAATATTTTAAGTAATTCCAATGCTTGTTCCTGTCCCTGTAACAAAAGTTCTTTTATTTAATAAAAAATATGAAATTTAAATGTACATATAGTTTTAACATATCATTATTTACATTTGATGTCTGTATAATCATTATTATACATGTACCTGTATCGTTAACACATATGGTAAATTTTCGTTTGTACTGATAAGAGCTTAGTATCTGTTACATTATGTTCAAGGCAAACAATTCAGTGAGATAATTCATACATTCATGAAAGTACTAAACAAATACAATGATGCGTGTTTAACAACAAGTTTAAGTATATGCAATTGGTGCTTCAACAAATTTGATAATGAGAGCACGATTTAACCTTTGGAAAGGATTGTAGACGCGTTAAAATTAGTATGTCAGATATTTAAGCTCTACGATACATTGTGGTACATCAGTTTATACCGAATGACCGTGTTACACGGACTTATACATATAAACATCATTCATCGGAGCGATAATGTTACACAATACTGCACTCGTACGCATTATATATTCTCATATTATCACAGTAATTGCATTTTTAGTTGGAAAAAGAACTTTCGTGCTCGTCGAGCAGCCCCTAATGTGCCGAACGATACACAACTATTATTTTACTCACTTACTCACCGTCCCGTCGCCGCTCGACATCTTGTTCAACTTTTTTTGAATCCGTAGCACCTCTTCCTCGGCACTCATTCTGATAATGATATAGTTTTTACACAAGAAACCGATATAAACATATACAAAACACCGAGCAAGTGAACAACAAACCCCGAATGTACGTTTATAAACGTGACTTGCGATGCAGAGTTCGATACTGGATTGGTAACTCGCAACATGGTAAGCTTGCAGGTAGATGGCACAGTACTAGAGTGACATCTTTCGAAGATCAAATAAAATTGTCAACGCGGGAACGCTTAAACGTCATAATTTGAAAACAATCATCTTTCAAACAATTTCAAATAAACAATTTTTGGTGGAAGAGTATCATGGTGCCATAAGAATGTTTAACCCTTTCCAATCGTTGCGCTCGTATGTCACCGTATAGTCGCTATCCTACATTTTATTATCATACATATATTTACATTAGTATTTCTTTCTAGGGACCCTCGTTACAATGTTTTCTTTTAGTTTCTGCTTAAATGTGTATGTATATATCAAATAAAATAAAATAAATAAATAAAAGAAATTCCGAGTTGATTGGTAGCCTACTGAAATGTAAATACGAGTGCAAAGGGTTAACATCTTTTTTATTAAAAACACTATCGCTATAAATGTATCCAAAATTATCATTTTTCTTCTTACAAATTTATTTTGATACGTTAAAATTGATAAAGCGACTGATACCACGTTGCGATAAAATATTCATTAACAGAAAAAAAAGAAAGAAAAAGACTTCAGCCATATGTCAGTTTCTGTCACAAACACAAAGTTCTGACTCAAGGTGGATCTCGGCAATGGCCAAATGTCATTTTCTCATGAACCGTGTGTTTCTAGTGAATTGGTACCTGTCAATCCATGGAAAAAGATACGCTGGAAGTCGATATTAATTGAAGAAGAACAAAATTGCATAATTCAAATTACTCTGTTATTTAAATAGAAAATTTAATACGCACATTAGATAACACATAGATGTTACCCTTTGTCTATAAAGAAAAATTGTTTTATTACACGCCAGTCAGTCGAACATTTAGTCCCTTTATTTCCTCATCAGTTAACGTCGGGGTACATCAGGCCGCGCCTGAAACACAAAAGTGTTTAAACAGTAAGAAACAATTAACGAACAGTGCAATTAAAATGATAATTAAACTAAGTAATGGCTCTGGGATAAGATTTGGAAATTTAAATACACATACATATATTGTAATACACTCGCACCCTCACCTATGGGTGTCCCGGGTAGGGTGTTGGTCTATCGAAAGGGGCCTCGTATAAATTATATAGGCCTGCGGCGGACCATCACTTGCGTAAACGCTGGAAAAGAATGATGAATTTAAACTTATACATGAACCACTTTACAAACATTAATTTATAATATATTAATTTGTTTTAATTCCATTTTATAATAATAACTTGATTATTAAATAAGTTTAAGTTGGAAAAATGGTTCAGTGTTACAGGAAAATGGAAAACAGAGGAGGCATGCGTTTCAGCTACCTTGTTACAAAGTATTCAAAGAATATTTGATAGTTTTGGGACAATATCCGTATCAAACAGAACTGAGCCATAATATTCATATGACTGTGTTAAGTTTTTTTTCGATAAGCGTTCTTATTCCGTTAGTGAGTAAAATTAGAAATTTTAAAATACAACTTTCCATAAAATGTAAAACGAAATAATAGCCCGAGGAAATCTATTCAAAGCTGTGATAATAATGAATTTTTCAGTTGTTGCAATTCGCCAAATCAATACGAGAGAAAGATTTAGATAGTGTGATGGAATGCATTCCAATTATGGCCACATTATTTGTCTCGACGATCAAACTATTAAATCACAACATCAATCGGAAAGAAGTATTTATACTGAATCGATGTTCTTAAGCAAAAGGAGTCCAGCTCTTAATACGTAAACATATTTTTCACTTAATTTTTTAATCAGGGGTACAAACTGACTCTGCTGGTCCCCTCTGTATTAAATGGAGCTGCACCCGTTTAGCTGTAAAGTTCTTAATTAACGCGTTTAAAGCAGATGAGTGTTACCGTTAAAATTTTACAGTTTCAAAATTTGTTTGATCGTATGAGCGAACAATGGGAAGTCTCTGAGCTGAATGGGGAGACCCACGTACTGAACGAAGTTATCGAGCAAGGAAGTAAAATGGGTACTTTATACAGAAGTAAAGATCAGGAAAACGTATCCTTTTTCTATTTACATTTTCTTGATTGTCAATTGCAAATTGTCTACGAAATTTTCAGCTAGTTTATGGGCATTTATGATATTATTCCTATCGATACCGTTGGCCGCTCCGGCACTTGATTTAATATCACGCACAAACGAAAGCCGAACAAGAATGCAATTGTTTAAACTAAATTACATTGTCGATACGGAGGACCACTTTTACATTGTTTATATACATATGATGTGTTGTTCGCTTACCACCGTCCTGGTCATTATCGCTATGGATTCGTTGTACATGGTCATCTTTCATTATATCTGCGGTGTGTTCGCCTTGTGCGGGTGAGTTGTACAACCGATCTGTTAACAATAAAAGAAATTAGAACAATTCTTACAAACGTAGGTATCAAATTAAGAAAGCAGCAGAGATATCTAAATCGGATATAGAAGGAGGAACCTTCGAAAACGGTAATAAAAAGGATCTGTTCAGACGTTGCGTGATGACACATTACGAAGCCATCAAGTTAGTAACTCGAATTCACTAATAAATCATAAATTAAAGCAACATTTTGGTAATCAATTTTTGCCACATGATTCAGATTTTACGATTACATGAACGATAGCACTCGTACCAGCTATCTGTTTCAAGTTGGATTGAACATGCTAGGTATCACTTCAACGGCTGTTCAAGTAAGAATTAAAATCGAAAGAAATTCTATATTTCGATTGATTATTGACAAATGATGAATTTTAGGCAGTTATGAACTTTGACAGACCCGAAGAAGCATTCAGAATAATTATGTTTCTGTTGGGTCAACAATTTCATTTGTACACTCTCAGTTTACCTGGGCAAGTACTTATGGATCGAAGTTTTGAATTATCAAATGATATGTACGTACTGAATATCTTTTTAATTTCCAAAAGAAACATGAAATGTGTTCAAGTATTTCTGAATTACTTACAACAGATACTGTTCGAAATGGCACGAAATACCAGTGAAATTTCAAAAAGTACTTCATATCATGCTAATCAGATCCAGCAAACCGTGCAGACTATCAGCCGGAGGATTATACGAAATGAATATCGAAAATTTCGGAACTGTATGTAGCAATAACTCATTCATATAAATCGTTGTGTCACACAATAGTTAATGATCAATACGATTTGTTAATTTAAAGATCTTTAAAACTTGCATGTCATACTTTACAATTCTACTGTCGCTGAGGGAATGATACGTCGAGAATATTTTCAGCAAACAAAAGAATATCGTACGAGATGACAAGGAAATGGAATTTAGAATTTTAAGAGCAGATGGTACTGTATCTTTTATTAGGGCTTTTGCACGTCCATTGATTCATTATCTGTCCTTAAAATTCTGAACCACGTTTATTTCAACAGTCTGTCTGTGAGAGGGTAAGTATTTATAAAATATAAAAAAAGGATGATACTGATCATATTAACTTGTTATATAGTGTAAAAATAAAATAAGCACACTGCAAAAACAGCATGATTCCATGTATACATAACTCACAGTTTGAATAAAATTTATCAGAAACCAACACGTTTAGAAAATTTATCAGCAACTGTTTATTTTTTTTAAATATCATTTGACATATCTTTAATTCTATTTTTTATTGTATCGTTTGAACGAGGAATTTTCATAATTTCCTTTTTTCTTACTATGATCATATGCTGATCGAGATGCACATGGATTTAAAATTCTGCAAATCAGATGGCAGATTATAATGGAAGTGAACTTGTACAGTAAATAACATATTACACCTGTGTACACAATTCTCACGTTTCTTGGGAGCTTTCACCACTTAGCGGAACACTTGTAATAAGCACGCGGGACACTTGTTAAGAACCATTATTCAAACTCTAATCGAGTTAATGGTGCAATTTAATGTAACTAGGTACAGTTTGAAATGTAAAAAAGTCAAACTAGAAATCAAAAACTCGACATACTTACACCGAAGGCGATATTTTTTCAAGTCTTTCAAAATGTGTATGTCTTATATCACAATGCTGCTATCGCTAAGGGAATAATTCAGCAATGTATGTTACATTTCACAAACTGGATTTTAGTTTAATTAAAAATCAAATATAAAGGCTGTAGATTGTTTCTGTAGTAATAAATGTATATAAGTAAAAGCAACTATTCTGAAATAAAATAGTTACATTATATTTACTGTATACTATTACAGCACTCAGCGTGCAAATGACCTACTTGAAATTTTTCTCATTAAAATTCATTTGAAGAAAAATTTAACAAAAAATTGGTTTAGTTTGGTACCTATAGTTTTTACAAAGATAATATTTTTTATACTATTACTTCCTCTTTTTGCTGCTATGTAATAATAATTTTTAATAAAAGATGCGTACATTGGATTTATGGCCATAGTCAATTTAGTATTCCACCAACCTTTTATATAACCAAGAGTGTTCCATGAATTGAAAAAGGGAAGAACCGCTGCTCTATTCGATGAAAACCATCTGGTAGTCGCACGAATACCCCTGAAAAATGATTCCCATTGTAAATGACCTCATCAATAATCTACTACTTCAAGCTACGCACTCACGAATTTCGAATTTTTCTGACATTTCTTATAAGCGTTTAATGAAACCTGTGGATATCATTTTCTTATCTACCTCGCATTAACTGCACCCCATTCGTAACTGTAAAATGTCATTGAATTCTATACCTGTCAAAGGATCAAACGATTCTCTCTAATATATTTACCAGTTGATGTTACGTAATTATATCATTGTTGGAAAACGTATATATGTAGATTAAGCAAATTGATCTAATACACTCTAATACCCTTTGTCTGAAACAGAACAGATGTTACACTTCCTACAAAAGTGATTCGATCCAGTATCGGCCGTGTGTAGATGGTTAAAAACTGATTTTTCTTACAGCGATACAAAGAGTAAAAAAGAAATTTACTTCATTCATTTTATTTCTATTTTGTTAGAGAATTAAGTGCACAGTGTGCAGGAAGAAAATGAAAATTGTGTGAAACTTGAAAATTAACCACGGATGGGATTCTAACGACTTTAAAAAAAATAATATTCTTCTTCAGCTAAGAACAGTGCTTTAATAATCTTTGAGAAATTTTCTAAATGAAAGAAATAACTTAAAATCTATCTTTCTAATTTTTCTAATTTTTCTAATTTTTCTAACTTTTTTAATTTAGATAATAGTGTTAAGTTGAAAGTTGTCAGTGTTGCAGAATAATAGAAACCGAGATGTAAGCGTGTACGATATACCCGATTACAAAGTACTTAAAAAATTCCTCAAACTTTCTGGGCTGGATCCTTATCAGGAAGATGCAATCAGTACTATTACTACGTATTTTATGATATGCAGCGTGATTGGTATGGTTATTCCTACAGTAAGATTGCAAGTGTAATTGTTGTAATTGACCGTTCGATATAAATAGATTTTGTTAACTAATGAACAACCGACAATACGACAGTTCTTAGGATTCTACACATCGGTACTGGAAAAAGACATGGATCAAATGTTCGAGTCCGTGCCATATTTGACCGCCTCCAGTGCCTGCATCGTTAAAATATTGAATGTTCATCTGAATAAATCAAACGTAAGTATATATAAGTCCATGAGATTAAATAATCTTCGAAAATATTCAGTATTATTATTAGTTTAGAAAATTATTAAATTTGGTGGTAAAAGAGTGGGAACAATTAAAAGATAACGACGAATTGGAACCGCTGGAGAAGCTTACCAAACGAGCAAGTTACGTTGCAAACCTATACAGAAGTGCGTATTTTTTATAAATTTTTAATGAAATTATTTATAATTCTATTTCGAACGACAATGTCGTTTCAGACTGTTTGCTCTGGTCTATGGTAATATTTCTGTCGCTCACGATACTTCCATCTGTCCTGGACGTCGTTCTACCTCTAAACGAAACACGACCACGAGAACAACTGTTTAACGTCAACTATTTGGTCTTCGACGGCGAAGATTATTACTATTTCGTGTATTTACAGTTAGGTTGGAGTACGTTCGTTTGTGTTATCATTATAGGCACCGTTGATTCATTATATATCATCGTCATTCATCATTCCAGTGGAATGTTTGTCGTATGCGGGTAAGTGAAGAAAATTTTCGACTCGAGTCCAATTATCCAAAATATTTCACGATTTCTTCCCAGCAAACAGTTTCAAAAAGCAACCGAAATGGCCGACATGACCGACGGAAATGAGCAATTCAATCGGTTCAGGCGTTGCATAATTTCGCATACCAACGCTCTTCAGTATGTAACAGTCAAATAATAATGCAATAACATCTCGTTAGTTAAGAAAACGATCGTTGATCTGTTTTTTTCATTTAACATACTTCAAGGTTTTACGAGATATTAAATGAAACTAGCACGACCAGCTATTTGTTTCAAGTCGGAATAAATATGATTGGGATAAGTGTGACGGCTGTTCAAGTGAGAATTTTTCAAGAAAGCTCAATGACGTTACCTTGGAATAATTTTAATTAGAAGAATGTTTCCATGTAGGTGGTCCTGTGCCTCGATAGACCGGATGAGGCGACTAAAGCTACCGTACACCTTGTATCGAAGCAGTTTCACTTATTCATCATTAGTTTGCCTGGTCAAGTATTGCTGGATCATTGTGCGGAACTGGCAACAAATATGTACCATTATTTAATCAGTATAAAGAAATGTTAGACGGAAAAATGAATTCGGTGTCTCCAAGTCAACTTCAACTCTTGAGAAAGATCCCACTGGTTCTAAGTGAAATATTTTAATAAAAAGACATCAAATTCATTTTTAACCCTATAATGAAAATAGATTTATTTTAATGTCCTCTGATATTTGTAACAGATACTGTTCTAAGTGGTACAAAGCACCAGTCAGAATTAGAAAAATGATTCAGATTATGCAAATGAGATCTAGTAAACCGTGTGCACTGTCGGCTGGAGGACTGTACGAAATGAGTATCGAGAATTTTGGAAACGTATGTAACAGATTATAATACCTTCATTACTAAACCCTGCAAGTTAATTAATTCTCTTTGTTTCAAAGACGATGAAAACATGCATGTCGTACGTTACGATGCTGTTATCGTTCAAGGAATGACTCTTTATCACCTTTAGCTGAAGAATCTTAAATGGCGTCCGTAGTTTGATCTACTCAGGAAATAAAACACAATATAAATGAAGAAACGAATTATAAGGGAAGTGTGGCGCAGTCGTGTTTGTACGGGTATACAAATATACGTAAATTTGTTGAAATAAATGTTACTTTGCTATAATTCATTCTGATTTCCTTCGCGACGTTTATAGCTACGATACGTTTATTGTTTCGACTTATTCTTTGTGTCTGTTTTTGAGGAAGAAAATACACGAGGAATACGCTTGTCTGTTTACCACAAATCACTGGGAACAACCACTGCAATGTGGTACTGTCACATAAGTGACAACTGTACTTTTTTAGAACGAAAGGATCTCCTATCCACCTATTGTCCAGCCACTCAAAGTGATCCGTTTATGACACTGTTACCCCTGTAAACTGAATCGTCTCGTGAATCTTCCCTTCCATATTTCCCCCCTTCACAACTTCTACAGATTTTCAATATTCCCTACAAGAGGTTCACAGTTAGCCTATCCATGGATATCATTTCCTTATTCATCATGCAACAACTACATACCCGCCGTCATCCGAAAATGACACCACAATTCTATACCTGCCAACTGATCAAACCGTATTTTGAATTACGTATTCACACCTCTGTTTGCAATCGAATACAAGCTACATTCAACGCGTTGCTTTGATGCCATCAAAACCGAAGGCACGAACAGTAGGAAAGAAATTTATTTGCTTTTACTTTCTGCATCCATTGAATGAATTTTATTATACGATGTGTCGGGATCGCAACTGTGTATTCTTATCAAATCTTTTGTTAATTTTACCATTTTGTATTTTGCTTCAAAGACATTCGCCCTAATTAATCTTGACACGATTTGTATATCTGTTAATTATTCATTTCTATCGTACAGTGTTTGATACACCCATGTAGCTGATATTAAAAATCAAAGTTCTCAGTGTTTCAGGAAGTTAAAAGACGATGCAACAACGTGTACGACATTCCTTATTGTAGGATGCTTAGAAAATACTTGTTATTTCTTGGCCAGGATCCATATCAAGGAGACGGGATTCGTACAGTTCTCACGATTGTGATGATAACCCTTCTACTTGGTGTTATTATTCCAACGGTAAGAAAGCACGTATCGTAATGATGCCAATAAATAATTCCAAATAATTGAATAAAATTGTTGTATAAACATTATTGGATAGTCGTTCCAATTATATATATCGTTGCTTGAGAAAGATATTAATGCTGTTCTTGAGTGTATGCCGCACTTAACAGCGAGTATCAGTACGATGGTTAAAATTCTGAATGGCCATCTGAATAAAGAAAACGTAGGTACAAATCTTTATGGATCAAGAAACGCAACATAAATATTACGAAATAATCAAAATTGGTCGAATTATAGTTTCGAAAATTATACCAATTGATGATAGAAGAATGGGAATTGTTGAAATTGAACGATGAGTTACACGTGTTGGATAAAATTACTGAAAGGGGAAGTAAACTTGCCCATTTATACAGAAGTAAGATGTCACGCTGAATTCTAAATCTCAGCATCTTTTTTTCTATTCATATATCCTTTTCTCAGGTACACTGTTAGGGTGTCTAGCGATATTCCTAACAGTTCCATTGCTTCCTCCTCTTCTGGATGTTATTGTACCTTTGAACGAAACCCGACCACGGCAGCAATTAGTGAAAGTGAATTATTTGGTCTTCGACGAAAAAGAATATTTTTATATCGTTTATTTTCAATTGGCCATTGCGGCGTTCATTGCCGTCGCCGGTATAATTACTATGGATTCTTTGTACATGACTATAATTCATTACAACAGTGGACTGTTCGCAGTATGCGGGTGGGTACTGTAAAATTAGAAACACTGAAAATAAAAGCTTACTTCTTCGGTGTTCGATTAACAGATATCAGATCCAAAAAGCGACGGAAAGGGACTACAACTTAATTACTCACAGGCGTACCACGAATGACCACAAATACGCGGATTTCAGACGTTGTGTGATCACCCATCACAAGGCTCTCCAGTTTGTAACGATCAAATAATAATGAATTATACAGTGGCCATAGTAATTAGTAATAATTGTCTTAATGTAACAATGAAATTGTTACGAATTATAATGGACACTCTGTACAATGAATGCTTACAAAAAAATTGAATCATCGAACTGAACTGATGTCTTTAATTTCTGCTTTGAGGTTTTACGAGATCTTCAAGGAGAGCAGTACAAACTGTTATTTACTTCAGATTGGCTTGAATATGACAGGTATAAGTGTAACTGCTGTCCAGGTAAATACTCTGGAAAAAAAAAAGAAGAGAAAGAATGTTAATAATTTTGATGTTCGTTGCAGGCAGTTTTAAATATGGATACCGATTCGAAAGACGAAGCCATCAGAAATGTAATATTTTTTGGCGCGGAACAATTTCATTTGTTCGTTAGCAGCCTACCTGGACAAGTGCTGATTGATTATTGTTCGGATTTTGCAGATAATATGTAACGTCGTGACATATACATATATGCATAAGTGTCGGATAACAAATTTCAATCTAAACGTTTCATCGATTTTGTAACAGATACAGTTCGAATTGGTATAAAACACCGATCGAAATTCGGAAAATGATTTATCTGATCCAAATAAGAGCCAATAAATTGTGTGTATTAACCGCTGGTGGATTATATGACATGAACATGGAAAATTTTGCATCGGTACGATTTAATTTAATGTAATGTCCATTGGCGTAACAAGGTAGAATGTGAAAAAGTCAAACTAGAAACCAAAAATTCTACATATTCACACCAATGGTAAGATTTCTAATACTCATATTTATTTTTCAAGGCTTTCAGAATGTGTATGTCTTATATCACAATGCTGCTATCAATGAGGGAATAAGATCCATCGTTAATGCTCAAAATTAATTCAACAATAACTGTTACATCTTATCAACTGAATTTTAGATTAATTAAAAAACAAATATAAAGGCTGTGGATTGTTTCTGTTGTAACGAAAGTATGGAAGTAGAAACAGTTCGCATTCTGAAATAAAATCGTTATGTTATATTTATTCTACATTACTAAAGCATCCTGCGTGTAAATTTCTCGTTTTCCCCATTCCAATTAAAAATTTTAGGCACTGAAATTAATTAAAAGGAAGATTTATGAAAAGATTACCTTAGCTTCCTTTTTCTGCTGTTATGTAACTTGTAATACCAATATAATTTTTAATAAATGATCCATACATGGTAATTTTTGTCACTGGATTTATGGCCTTAGTTAGTGAACTTAGCGTTCCACCAACCTTTTCTATAATCAAAAGTCTTCCGTGAATTCGAAAAAGTTAAGAACCTCTGATCTATTCGGTCAACACCATTCGTTAGTTGCACGGATATCCCAGGAAAATGATTCCCATCGTAATTTTTATCCGACTTCGAAAAAGGGGAGGATACTCAATTCGATGTGTATATATTTTTTTTTCCTCTTCAATACTGTGTTTCAAACTACGTTCCCACGAATTTCGAATTTATCTGGCTCTTGTTTAAGAAACGTTTAATGAAACCTGTGTGTATCATTTTCTTATCTACCACACATTAACTGTACCCTATTCGTAATTCTAAAATGACATCGAATGCTATACCTGTCAACCGATCAAACGATTCTCTCTAACATATTTATCAGTTGATGTTACGTAGTTGTATCATTGTAGGAAATCGTATATAGATTAAGCAAATTGATCTAATACCACCCGTTCGTCTGAAACGGAACAAATGTTATACTTCCTACAGAAGTGATTCGATGCAGTATCAGTCGTGTTGTAGATGGTTAAAAATTGACTTTTCTTACAGCGATACAAAGAGTAAAAAGGAAATTTACTTCTTTCATTTTATTTCTATTCTGTTAGAGAATTAAGTGCATGATCTGGAAGAAGAAAATGAAAGTTGTGTGAAAATTGAAAATTAACCACGGATAGGGTTCTAACGATTTTTTTTCTAATAATATCGTTCTTCAACTAAGAACAGTGCTTGAATAATCTCTGAGAAATTTTGTAAATGAAAGAAATAATATAAAATTTATCTTTCTAATTTTTCCAACTTTTCTAATTTAGATAATAGTGTTAAGTTGAAAGTTGTCAGTGTTCCAGAATAATGGAAACCGAGGCGTAAGCGTGTACGATATACCCTATTACAAACTACTTAAAAGATACTTCAGATTTTTGGGGCTGGATCCTTATCACGAAGATTCAATCAGTAGTATTACTGTATATGTTATGATATGCAGCGCGCTCGGTATGGTTATTCCAACAGTAAGATTGCACGTGTAATTATTGTAATTGACTGTTCGAAATAAATAAATACATTTTTTAACTAATGAACAACCGATGATACGACAGTTCTTAGGATTCTACACATCGATAGTGAAAAAAGATATGGATCTAATGTTCGAGTCCCTGCCATATTTTCTCGCCGCCTCCATCGGCATCGTTAAAATATTGAATGTACATCTTAATAAATCAAACGTAAGTATATATATCTCCTTGAGATTAAATAGTCTTCCAAAATATTCAGAATTATTTTCAGTTTAGAAAATTATTAAATTGGGTGGCAAAAGAATGGAAACATTTAAAAGAGAACGACGAACTGAATGCGCTGGAGAAGCTTACCAAACGAGCAAGTACCGTTGCAAACGTATACAGAAGTACGTATTTTTCATAAATTTTTAATGAAATTATTTATAATTCCATTTTGAACGACAATGTCGTTTCAGCTTGTTTGCTCTCGTCTATGGTAATATTTCTGTCGCTCACGTTGCTTCCATCTGTCCTGGACGTCGTTCTACCTCTAAACGAAACACGACCACGACAACAATTGTTTAACGTCAACTATTTGTTCTTCGACAGCGAAGATTATTACTATTTCGTGTATTTACAGTTATCTTGGAGTACGCTCATTTGCGTTACCATTATAGCCACCGTTGATTCATTATATATCATCGTCATTCATCACGCCAGTGGAATGTTTGTCGTATGCGGGTAAGTGAAGAAAATTTTCGACTCGAGTCCAATTATCCAAAATATTTCACGATATCTATCCAGTAAACAGTTCCAAAAAGCGACGGAAATGGCGGACATGATAGACGGAAATGAACAATTCAATCGGTTCAGGTGTTGCATGGTCACGCATAACAAGGCCCTCCAGTATGTAACAATCAAATAATAATTAAATAACATACCATTAATTAAAAAAACGATCGTTGATCTGCTTTCTTCATCTATTTCAAGGTTCTACCAGATACTAAATGAAACTAGCACGAACAGCTATTTGTTTCAAGTCGGAATAAATATGATTGGGATAAGTGTAACGGCTGTTCAAGTGAGAATTTTTCAAGAAAGTTACCTTGGAATAATTTTAATTAGAAGAATGTTTCTATGTAGTTGATCCTGAACCTTGACAGACCGGAAGAGGCGACCAAGGCTGGCGTACTCCTTGTATCGAAGCAGTTTCACTTATTCGTCATTAGTTTGCCTGGTCAAGTATTGCTGGATCATTGTGCGGAACTGGCAACAAATATGTACCATTATTTAATCAGTATAAAGAAACGTTAGACGGAAAAATGAATTCGGTGTCTCCAAATCAACTTCAACTCTTGGGAAAGATCCCACTGGTTCTAAGTGAAATGTTTTAATAAAAAGACATCAAATTCATTTTTAACCCTATAATGAAAATAGATTTATTTTAATGTCCTCTGATATTTGTAACAGATACTGTTCTAAGTGGTACAAAGCACCGGTCAGAATTAGAAAAATGATTCAGATTATGCAAATGAGATCCAGTACACCGTGCGCACTGTCGGCTGGAGGACTGTACGAAATGAGTATCGAGAATTTTGGAAACGTATGTAACAAATTATAATACCTTCATTAATAAACCCTACAAGTTAATTAATTCTTTTTGTTTCAAAGACGATGAAAACATGCATGTCGTACGTTACGATGCTGTTGTCGTTGAGGGAATGACTCCTCAACACGTTTAACTGAAGGATCTTAAATCGCGTCCGTAGTTTGTTCTACTTAGGAAATAAAACACGTTATTACTGAAGAAACGAGTTAAAAGAGAGTTGTGATGTAGTTTTTTTTTACGGGGATACTAATAAACTTGTTGAAATAAATGTTTTTTTTGCTCTAATTCGTTCTGATTTCCTTCGCGATGTTTATAGCTACGATACGTTTATTGTTTCGACTATTTTCTGGTATTTGTCTTACAGGAAAAAATTCACAAGGAATAGACATGTCTGTTTATCTCAAATCACTGGGAACATCCACTGCAATATTATGGTACTGTCACATAAGTGACAACTGTACTTTTTTAGAACGAAAGGATCTCCTATCCACCTATTGTCCAGCCACTCAAAGTGATCCGTTTATGACACTGTTACCCCTGTGAACTGAATCGTCTCGTGAATTTTCCCTTCCATATTTCCCCCCTTCACACCTTCTACAGATTTTTAATATTCCCTTCAAAAGGTTCACAGTTAGCCTATCTATGGATATCATTTTCTTATCCATCATGCAACAACTACATACCTGCCATCATCCGAAAATGACACCACAATTCTATACCTGTCAACTGATCAAACCGTATTTTAAATTACGTATTCACACCTTTGTTTGCAATCGAATATACGCTACACTCAACGCGTTGCTTTAATGCCATCAAAACCGAAGGCTCGAATAGTAGGAAAGAAATTTATTTATTTTTATTTTTTGCATCCGTTAAATGAACTTTATTATACGATGAATCGGGATCGCAACTGTGTATTCTTATCAAATCTTTTGTTAATTTTACCATTTTGTATTTTTCTTCAAAGACATTCGCCCTAATTAATCTCGACACGATTTGTACATCTGTTAATTATTCATTTCTATCGTACAGTGTTTGATACACCCGTGTAGCTGATATTAAAAATCAAAGTTCTCAGTGTTTCAGGAAGTTAAAGGACGATGCAGCAACGTGTACGACATTCCGTATTGCAAGATGCTTAGGAAATACTTGTTACTTTTTGGCCAGGATCCATACCAAGGAGACGGGATTCGTACCGTTCTCACGATTGTGATGGTAACCCTTCTACTTGGTGTTATTATTCCAACGGTAAGAAAGCACGCATCGTAATGATGCCAATAAATAATTCCAAATAACTGAATAAAATTGTTACATAAACATTATTGGATAGTCGTTTCAATTACATGTCTCGTTGCTTGAAAAAGATATGGATGCTGTTATTGAGTGTATGCCGCACCTAATAGCGAGTATGACTACTATTGTTAAAATACTGAATGGCCATCTGAATAAAAAAAACGTAGGTACATATCTTTATGGATCAAGAAACGCAGCATAAATATTACGAAATCATCAAAATTAGTCGCATTATAGTTTCGAAAATTATACCAATTGATGATAGAAGAATGGGAATTGTTAAAATTGAACGATGAATTGCACGTGTTGGATAAAGTTATCGAACAGGGAAGCAAGCTAGCCAATTTATACAGAAGTAGGTAGTCACGCAGAATTCTAAATCTCAGAATCTTTTTTTCATTTGTATATTCTTTTCCAGGTACATTGCTAGGGTGTCTAGGAGTATTTCTAACAGTTCCATTGATTGCTCCCGGTTTGGATATTATTGTACCCTTAAACGAAACCCGACCAAGGCAGCAAATATTCAGAGTAAATTATTTGATCTTCGACGAAAGAGAATATTTTTTTATCGTATATCTTCAATTAGCCATTGGCGCGTTTATTATTGTCAGCGGTATAGTTACCATTGATTCTTTGTATATGATTATCATTCATTATAACAGTGGACTGTTCGCCGTATGCGGGTGGGTACGATGAAATTAGAAAATACACAAGCAAAAGCTTACTTTTTCGTTGTTCGATTAACAGATATCAGATTCAGAAAGCAACAGAAAAGGACTACAACTTAGTTACTCACAGGAGTACTACGAATGATCACAAATACGCGGATTTCAGACGTTGTGTGATCACGCATCACAAGGCTCTCCAGTTCGTAACGAATGGCACAGAGTGCCCATAGTAATTTGTAATAATCCTCTTAAAGCAACAATGAAATTGTTACGAATTATAATGGACACTCTGTACAATGTATACTTATGAAAAAATTCGTTCACCGAACGCAACTGATATCTTTAATTTTTGCTTTGAGGTTTTACGAGATCTTGAAGGAAAACAGTACAAACAGTTATTTACTTCAGATTGGATTGAATATGATAGGCATAAGTGTAACTGCTGTCCAGGTAAATACTCTGTTACAAAAGAAAAGCGAAAGAATGTTAATATCTTTGATGTTCGTTGCAGACAGTTTTAAATATGGATACCGATTCGACAGAAGAAGCTATCAGAAATGCAATATTTCTTGGCGCGGAACAATTTCATTTGTTCGTTATCAGTCTACCTGGACAAGTGCTGATTGATCATTGTTCGGATCTTGCTGCGAATATGTAACGTCGTAACAGATACATTTATGCATAAGTATCGGATAATAAATTTCAATCTAAATTTTTCACCGATTTCGTAACAGATACAGTTCCAACTGGTATAAGACGCCGGTGAAAATTCAGAGGATGGTTTATCTTATGCAAATAAGAGCAAATAAATTGTGTGTATTGACCGCTGGTGGATTGTATCAGATGAACATGGAGAATTTTGCATCGGTACGTTTTAATTTAATGTAATGTTCCCTGGAGTAACAAGGTAGAGCCTGGAATGTGAAAAAGTCAAACTAGAAACGAAAAATCCTGCATATTTACACCAATGGTAAGATTTCTAATACTTATATTTATTTTTCAAGGCTTTCAGAATGTGTATGTCTTATATCACAATGCTGCTGTCACTGAGGGAATAAGATCCATCGTTAATGCTCAAAATTAATTCAGCAATGTCTGTTACATTTTACAAACTGGATTTTAGATTAATTAAAAAACAAATATAAAGGCTGTGGATTGTTTCTGTAGTAACGAACGTATGTAAGTAGAATCAGCTGGTATTCTGAAATAAAATCGTTACGTTATATTTATTCTAATATTACAGAAGCATCCTGCCTTTCAATTCCTCCTTTTTTTTTATACCCACTTCATAATGAAACAATATATATAATAAAATAATATTAAGTCTGTTTTCTCACCTAATGTTGCTTTGTCAAAGTATCACGAGAAACACTAGTTAAGGAAGTCCGACTGAAAGTCCACTTATAACTATGTATACTTGCGGTGTTCGTTTCGGATAAAAGCCTGGCACTTATAGACCTCATTTTCTTACATACCGAAAAGTATTGCAGCTCTACCGTAGGGTGATCCGAAAATGCCCCCGTAATCTATACCTGCCAACTAATCGAAAGATCAACTAATTTATTTAATGGCCGTTGTTCGTAATTGTCCAATCATCGTTTGAAATAAAAATAATGATACAATAAATCATATAAAGTGAAATTTCCATCATTTTTCTGGAATCGTTTAATCGTGATGTTTGCTGACGGTGTTGTACCGGTTGAAATGTCGCTGCCCAGAGAATCTGAATCCACAAACGGTACGAATAATCTTTTCCGTTATATTTGAACGTGTTGAATACCGTGAGGGCCATCGATCTTTTCTCCTCGAAGACCAGTTAAGTTCTAATTAAAATTGAAACGCGGATATTTAGGATTTCAGATAGTCCAAGCACGAAGCAACAATGTATTCGCTCTTCAGCATTACAAAGCACTTAAAAAATATTTAATGTTGCTCGGGGTTGATCCGTACGATAACAGTCTAGGAGGTAAAATCAGACAGTACTTAGTGAACTTCAGCATGATTGTTGGCATACTTCCACTGGTAAAAGGACTATCTTCCAAATTTGCAATAAGTATTGCTAATTAAAAATAATATTCGACAGGTTGCAGAATTATGTGTAGCAATCCGTAATAAGGATTTCGATAGAACGGTAGAGGCATTTATTCCCGTACTTACAGTGAGTGCCAGTATAATTAAATTCGGAAATGTTTCTGGAAACAAAAAACACGTACGTATATTTATATACAGGGCGTTCCCGCTTCCACTTTCGGCGCCAACGCGTCCATCCTATAATGCTCTACTCGACGCTATTTAATTTTTTCTAATGATATTTCTTTCGGTCTTATACCATCCCTTCTTAAATAATCTTCCCAAATCTTCTACGTTATCTGTTTTGCATTGTAGTTTAAAGTGTTATTGGATTTTGTTACGGAAGACTGGGAGACATTAAAAAACGAAATCCACGTACTGGACAAAATTACCAAACAAGGGAACAGAATTGCAAACTTGTATAGAAGTATATTTTCATATATCTCCTAATAATGTGCATGGCAACTGTGTGTACAATTCTTCAATTTCCGTATATTTCTTTCAGGCACTTTATTGTCATTTTTAGTATTGTTTCTATATATTCCGTTAATTCCTCCAACTTTGGATATCATTATGCCATTGAATGAAACTCGTCGACGACAACTACTGTTCAATGTTAATTATATATTCATAGAAGTTGATGATCATTTTTTCGCCATTCATTTACATTTGTCTTGGACCTCCTGCGTTTCCATATTCATAATCGTCACCGTAGATTCCTTATACATGCTTATCATTCATCATGCTAGCGGATTATTTGACGTATGTGGGTAAATATTTTTGTTTTCCATGGTATTTAATTTATATTAAAGCTTCCTGTTGTCTGTGAATTATATTCCTAATTACAAATGTACAGTTATCAGGTTGAAATGGCGACCACAAATAATTTATACCCAAATGAAACTGCAATGGAGAACAACAGATACAAACAGTTTAGACGATGCGTAATTACACATCATAGAGCTCTCCAGTTTGTACGGGTTCCGTAAAAAAAAAAACGACTTCTAAACGGGTTTAAGTACTCAGAGTTCATCTGATTTGCTTTTTCTTTATTTTTCTAGCTTTTTCATCGCTTTACAGAAATGTAGCCAGATCTTGAATTTGGTGCAGGTCGGAATAAATATGGTGCTCATCAGCTTCACTGCTGTTCGGGTAAGAACAATTTCACCCTTGTATATCAATGATTTAGATCTTCATACATTTATTTTACAGATTATTTTGTATGTTGATCAACCTGCAGAAGTTATGAGATATGTCTTGTTCCTTGCTGCACAGAAATTTCATTTGTTTTTTATCAGTCTATTTGGACAAATCTTACTGAACCATGCTTTATTGTTACCAGAAACAGTGTAAGTACCATAATATGTGACATAGTATTTGTCAATACTATTTCCTAGATTTGTTCCTGAATTTTCTAACAGATATAATTCGAAATGGTACGAGATGCCAATAAGATTTCGAAAAGTACTTTACACTATGCAAATAAGATGCAACAGACCATGTATTTTGAGCGCAGTTGGATTATACGAGATGGACATTCAAAACTTTGGAAAAGTACGTATCGATAATAACATTGGTCAAGTTGTTGCCCTTGGTAACATATTAGCAATTAACTTATTTTAATTAAAAGACAGTTAAAGCATGCATGTCGTATTTTACAATGTTTCTGTCAATGAGAGAATGATCTTTTACATCTACTTACAATCCGACTGATCCCAATGATGAAACAGCTACTTCGACGTAAGACTTTGATAATCGATAGATATAATTTATATAACTTAATCACACTATGAAACTGATATTACAAATGATTTTGTTGAAATTGTTGCACTAATTTATTGAAACCCTATAATAATAGTGTATGCATTTTATCGAAATATGAAAATAAAAATAAAAGGTAAGTTCAGATTTTCTTCTTATTCGTGAATTTCATTTATCAAAACGTGATCATATGATATATAACATACAAGGTAGCCTTATTTCAATAATAAAATGTAGTCTGCTAAGTTATCAAGAATCATTTTAAATTCTTGTTAGTGTATAATTGATAAATTGTTTTGCTAATTACCGGTCCGACCATAGATTTCTTATTTCCGTATTCAATATTTGCTAATAATAATTCCGCATTGCAACCGGGCGTTTGAAACGCATTAATTAATGTTCGCGGGGTTGGATAACGTTCCACGATTGCAAAAGCTTTATCCACGGAAATTCCTTTTAATTGCAGTAGTTGGCGGATAAACATTTCATTTACTTTAAATACCTAATAAAAGATTTTATTTATGTAATCATCGTACTCGATATTAATAACATAACTACCGTACATACTTTTTGTTTAGATGCTCCCTTATTGAACTCTCCGAATTCCATAAGATTACAAATGTTGCTTGAACTATCTGTCTGGGTAACAATTTCTTTTCCACAACCTACTAAATTCTTTCCCTAAAATAAAAATAATTTACTCCTAATATATGGTACTAATGATTCAAGTGTGTCAAAAAAAAATGGCATACCTTAAAAACTTTTATTAAAATCTTTGTTAAAGATGACAAATACAACATAGAATCTTTGTGATTCTTTGTATATTTGACTGAAAAACCATCTTGTATCAAAGTATTAATAGAAGCTTGCATCAATGATGAATATGGTATTGCTAATCGTTGTTCTTTCTTATATTCCTCAATTATATACATAAGATTTGTAATTCCAGATTGCTTTAATCTAAACTGTACAAAAAGATTTCCTTTTTGATTATATAAATCCAAGTAATTGAAAATTAATTATCAAATACCTTTTGTTCGTGAAATCGTCCGTCTGTGATACTTGAGCTCAAATCATCTATTCGTTTTCTTTCTACTATATACGGTAAAATTAATTCATTGTTTGTAATTCTACACCTAGCGATCCATGCGAAATCACCAACTTTCAAATGTCGTATCTCAAATAATACACCAAGTTGGGTCAGTTCAACTATTGTAGCATCATGCTGAGGTTTTGTTTTACCACTACAAGAAAATTATTTAAACGTCTCATAATAAATTTGTATGAAAAATTGATCAAATGAAACATACCCACAAATCTCCTGAGTGTCTACTAACAATATTATATCAAATTTATTTGGTTCTAAGTAAATGTTTCTCTCAATATTATCAGTAAAATTTGCTTTCTTTAGTAACTCACAATTATTTATATTTTTTGCCTTTTTCTTATATTTTTGTTGCGTGAAATACTTATCAGGCTGTCTGCTTATAGGAAATTCTGCAGATTTAGATTTATAAAGTTTTGAAGACGTATCATTCTGAACATTTTTAGAACATCCATTAGATGTTTCTACATTTGTAACTTTATCACTGATAAATGACTTTAAAGATATTTGAATCTGATTTAGGTCTTCAGAAGACTTTATCAATTTAACATCAATAGCAGCAATTTCACATATCTTTTTAGCAATATTTGTGCCATGGTCTGTGAGATTATATCTATGTAAGTCACATTATATTTAATTATATTGCATATTTTATACAAACTTACAGTCTATTATTAACAATATTAATTTATTACCTGATAGGATCATCTCTCATAGAAAATAAACCATTGTCAACCAAATTGAAAATTGAATCCTTTGATACATGTCTACACAAATTTATAATTTCACACAGTAAATCTGTCTCCATAACAAACCCTAATAAATTCAATGTTGATCAATTAAACAAACAGAAAAATAATTATGAAATCTTACAAATATTGTTTACAGAATACCTAAATAATAAGGGCATTGTGCTTTTTTATATAAAGTCAATAAAGCTGCATAATTCTCTAAGTCCCATGCTGATAAGTTCAACTTATCAAATATTGCCAGTTCTGTCTTAAAATAAAAACCAATGTTTTAATTACATGAATACATACATTATATACGTAAATAAATACAGCTAATCGTATTACTAATACTTATATATAAATATGTACGTATTTACCTCTTCGTGCAAGTAATTAATATCTAAAACATTTTGTGATTTATATCTCTTTTCAGGTGTATGTTGCCTATTAAAATCACAGTGAGTACAAACTAAATCGTCTTTGTTTATTGTATCTGTATTTTGAGCATTATACTCTTCAAGTTTTTTATCCAACATCAAGCATAATTTTGTACCAAAATGTTGCAATATTATACAGTCTTTCCCAGAATTTAATGGTAAAGGATATTTTTTCAAAGAAGCAAGTGCCTTTGAAAAATTATGCTCCAAAGTAGAATTTCTGAATGCAGCTTCTTTTTTCCATTCTTCTAACCAAAGTTCAAACAATGGATTTGGTCTTTTTGACTTGATTTTCACTCTTTTCATGATTATTACCTTATTACATAGTAATATATATATATACAGACATCACATATATAGACCTATTGCTTGAACTTTAGCAATGCAAGCGTCGAGGCCGAACTCCGAATTCCGTGTCGGTAAAACAGCCCGCGTTTCATCGAAAATTGGGCCGAACTGATTTAAGCGCCACCTTAGTTATAGCGGCATGCTTTACATAATTAAACAATACTGACCATGCATTCATTAATATTACACTTCAGAATCTCGAAGACATAGTTCCTGAAAAAAATATAATAGAGATTAAATAGAAAAAAAGCATTTTCGCAGCCAATTCGCTCGTATTATTTGCTGCATAATTAATAAATATACCATAGAAATAATGATACAGTTATTAATTAGTCACCAAATAATAACGATTGCCCAGGTCTCACCACGGGGAGGTTGCTGCGGGTGGAGACCCGCCCTACCTCATCCCATCCACCCTCCATTTATGCAAATTTTTATTTTTATTCAATACCATCATCCTCTTGATGCACATTTGCAAAACATTTTTGACTGTTGTGCAAACGAACAACAAAGGAGCATTATTTTTATTCGCTACCTACCTATCTACTTATCTATACATATATTTACGTAGATTTTTGCTTTTTATTCCTATCGCAATATTTTTTAATTTTGATTTTGATTACAGATCTGTAATTAATATATATGCAATTGCATATTTGTCCTACATGCTTATACTACTAAGAATCTCTAAGTACCTATCCGAGCGCTCGTAATTATATTAAAAATTCGCTTAAATCTAATGCTTCCTAATTAAACACTGCAGTGTTTGACGATTATATCTTAATGACTATATACATAAATAAGTCCAATGAATTTGTTGATTTTGTTGTCCTCGCCAGAATACCTCCTAAAATAAAACTGAAAAGGATTAAACATAATTTAAGAAAATAATAAGGCTCATGTGGCCTTAATCATAAATTTACAACCTGTCTGGAAAAACAAATAAGGATTAAATATAATTCTCGAAAATAGTACGGTTCAAATATTACCACTTATAAGAATCATTTTTCCTTTCAGTCATTTTCACCTTGTTTTACTTAATTGGCTATATTGAATTCCATTTATGGACGCTACATTTCTTCCAGTCGATTATACGATATTATTATTTCATACTTCCTATAAAGATATTTCTCTGTAACAGAAACTGATTAATTGAATCCAGATAAAAAATTAATAGCTGGAAAGAAGATACATTAGTAACAATAAAATTTTATAAAAGTCAGAGTGGTTGTTAATAATTCAAAATCAATTTGATACGAAATATGAATTTGAAGCAAACTTCAGTACCAAAGTAAAGAGAAAAAAATTCAGAAAAATATATATTTGAGTTAAGTGATTTGAGTTAAGAACATTAATTATTTCATTTTATTGTATTTAATATTCCTTCATTTCGCGACAAATAGCACTCAATATTTTAATTGAAACAACTGCCTTTTACTGCAATTTATAGTACGTACAACCACGACTCTACTTGACTTTATTGCATTATATTATTCAATACAGCTTTCAATGCAAATTTATTGTAAATGGAAAAACTGAAAAAAAATTACGAGTGGACTTTGCTTTTCAGGAAAAGAATTTGAAAATTTATAAAAGTAATTTAATTAGCTTCTCCGTAAGCTTGAAACAAAACATGGCGATCAAAAATTAAAACTAAGCAACTCGAACAACAATTATCCACTACTTTTGTTTAAATAAAGTAGAATTAAAATTTAATAAGCTATCTCGAATGAACAAATATTCCTTGAAATAATTTATCACCAATCATCACAAAATAAAATGAACTTTCATTTTAAATAAAACTTTGAATAAAGTTCTATTTAAAACTTTATCGTATTTAATAATATTCTGAAAACATTAAATTCATATATTATTTAACAGTATTTCCAACAACCGAATGCTCAAAATTTTCAAAATTAAAAAAAGGGAAGAAAAAAAAATGGGGGCATGGCAGTGGGAGGGAGGGTACAGGGGAAGCTGAAAAGAAAAGTTTGACTGCCCATAAGAGCAATCCCTAAGCAAACCCTATAAAACAAACCGAAATCACACGCAACACTAATTTCAAAATTGCAAACATTCTGAACTATGACAAAACATCGGCTGGCAACGAAGGGTCTCACGCCCCCTAGTCTTACGCCAGACGCTACATACCACCCACCCCGCCTGGACGTCGTAACGCCAGGACAGGATGCACCCCTTCGCTAAGAGCGCTACCCGCCCGTCCAACACGTTGCATCCAACGGTGTCAGATTGACGGACGCCCATAGTATAGACAAAAGGACTACAGTTTAGAATATGGTAACATATTTTCATATGTTCCGTATTCTAAAGCTGCGCCTGCAAAGGCCTAGTAATGCATGGGTTTGTCTCCCATGAGATGGTGTTCACGGTCTCAGGCCGCGGAATCCTTAAAAGGACTCCCACCGAATGTGAGTCATAGTTACTTCCACTAATTAACAATCGCGAATTCATTCGCAACACTAATTTCATTATTTATATAATATGTACAAATTCACGCGTACGCGTAAAGGCTGCTTCAGTATGCGCAACGCTAAGCTGAAAAAAAGAAAAAAAGAGAAAACGCGAACTGTAACGCAACACTACTCAAATCTACCGAATTTAGTAAGACGCAACACTAATCTAAAAAAGGGGTACAGCCAATCCAAGGCTGTACCACGGCAGCTGGTCCATAGCTGCCTTATGGACCATGGCAACTCCACTGGATCGTTTTTGGGCATTTCTAATGCAAAACGCGAATATTTATTACCGCAACACTAATTAGCAGGGAACTCTATAAACTAATGCAAAGCAATCGCGTATTTACCTGTAAGTCGCAACACTGGGAAACAATCGCGCTAATGTCATTCGCAACACTATCTTTAACAGACATGCAATTAAAATGCAGAAAAGGGGGATTCTCAAACCGTGAATTTTTTACTCGCAACACTAATTTCATTAATTATATAATATGTACAAAAGCGTACGCGTGAAGGCTGCTCCATTATACGCAACGCTAAGCTGAAAAAAAGAAAAAAAGAGAAAACGCGAACTGTAACGCAACACTGCTCAAATCTACCGAATTTTGTAAGACGCAACACTAATCTAAAAAAGGGGTACAGCCAATCCAAGGCTGTATCACGGCAGCTGGTCCATAGCTGCCTTATGGACCATGGCAACTCCACTGGATCGTTTTTGGGCACTTCATCATATATCGCAACTCTAATGCAAACGCGAATATTCATTACCGCAACACTAATTAGCAGGGAACTCTATAAACTAATGAAAAGCAATCGCGTATTTACCTATAAGTCGCAACACTGGGAAACAATCGCGCTAATGTCATTCGCAACGCTATCTTTAACAGACATGCAATTAAAATGCAAAAAAGGGGGATTCTCAAACCGTGAATTTTTTACTCGCAACACTAAGGCAATGAACATTAAAACGCAAAACTCTCAAAAATCTTAAAGCAATCAACATTGAAAAGTTAAATTCTATTTTAAAGCAATGCAAGAATGAAACGCGATATTTAAAATTCGCAACACTAAATGAAAATCGCGATAATCATGCATACGCAACATTAAATTGAACCGTGATCGATATTCATTCGCAACACTAAATTGAACCGTGGTCAATATTCGCAACACTATATTAAAAACGCGATTTGCCCAAAATCATGGGGGTCACGGGCCCCCTCTTCTCCTGCAATTACAAAACTACAACTACAGGCAAGCACAGTGACAAAGTAGTAACGATAATGATTTCCCATCCTTTTTTGCAAAAGGATGCAAAATCATTAGTAGTTCCCCTCTTGAAAGACAGTTTGTCGGGGCGCTTCGGCATGTAGCCTCTTCTTTTTTCGGGCGGCCCACCCACCTGAAACTTATATCTAAAGCTCGAGACTTGCAAATTTGCAAAACAAAAAAAAAACAATCAACAAAAAAGAAAAATCGCGAAACTCTAATTGACACGTGGACGAAAAAGGTCTTTATATAAGTCGTTGTTCGTGCACACGTGCCGTGCTCGAGCAGAACTTGTGCGTTTCGTGCCATCGCGATCGCGTATGACGACTTATGAAGTCGCCAAAAATTTGAAAAATTGTACAGATAGATCAAAGGCGAACGGCATACTCCATTCGTATCGATCGTATCGTCAATTCTTCAAATATATTCCAGGTACAGGTTGATCACGCGAAATCGCGCCTACCCGACCAAGAGACCGTGACAACCTGTCCCGGCCCTACCTATTTACAATCTATCACACACACCAGAAGGTATACTACCTACCTACCTAACGCTATATTTAAAAAAGGCAAAATCACATTCTCAGAAAAATTCATTCCACGACCCCCATACACTCCACCCGGGCGCAAGAGCCTAAACTAGGGAGAACGTCCCGGGACGCCTCCGTCACCCGAGTTTCATCTCACATCACACTCTACGGTACGTACCATTTTTCACTGAAATCGTCTGGCAAGGCTAGCAATCATTGCGTATAATGATAATTACAAAATTTAATTAACTACTTTGATATAGAATATATTTCATAATAATGGTAATAATCATGGTAATAGTAATGGCAATATAGTAATAGTAATGGTAATAATATTATTTGGTTTGTACGTTCATTGTACATCTTGTTGAATAAAATATTATTTCAAATTAAAAGTAAATAAAAAAAAGTTATTAAACCGACGCAATCCCACAGCCTAAAAACACACACACCATATGTGGAAATTACGTCGTGCACGATATACTAACACAATGCCAGCCGCTTATTAATTATTATTCTTATGAACTAGGTCATCGTGCCCATTGCCTCTACCCATCCAAGTAGCACCTGGGCACGTGAATGGGCTTTGGCAATAAACACGGAAGGGGTTAAATCTGAAAATCCTGATCTACAAACATGATTAGTACATAAACATCTAACGGGCTAATATTACACTATTTTAATTTAATAATAAAAGTGACTCGACTTTGTAAATATGAAGCTTTAAGAACAAATACTGAAAAGCAAAATAGAGCAACTATGACGCAAACATGGTGCACTGCTAATATCAGCTGGCAACGAAGGGTCTCACGCCCCCTAGTCTTACGCCAGACGCTACATACCACCCACCCCGCCTGGACGTCGTAACGCCAGGACAGAGTGCACCCCTTCGCTAAGAGCGCTACCCGCCCGTCCAACACGTTGCATCCAACGGTGTCAGATTGACGGACGCCCATAGTATAGACAAAAGGACTACAGTTTAGAATATGGTGACATATTTTCATATGTTCCGTATTCTAAAGCTGCGCCTGCAAAGGCCTAGTAATGCATGGGTATATCTCCCAGAGATGGTGTTCACGGTCTTATGCCGCGGAATCCTTGTAACTAATTTCATTAAATAAATAATACATTGGATTGAGATTAAGAACCAAAAGGATTCCCACCGAATACTAGTCAGTGCATCGTCATATTTACTCTCGCGTCGGAAATTTCTCGCAACACTAATTTAAGAAATGCAAAATTCTAATAAAAAAGAATTTAATGTCTCTAATTAAGAATTCTTTGTAGTGAAAAAAGAATTTATTGTGAAAATTAATAAAACATCCTCGGGCGACTCCCTCCTCAGAGTGAATTTTCAAGAATACGCAAAATGTGTTGAAATAGATCACTCTGGCTTGGAAATCTACCCGTCACGAATTGTCTTCTTGCACATAAATTGTTCATTTTTTTATGAACGTGTAAATAAGTTAAACTTCGCTATAGAAGGAATTGAACTTTACTACTCGGAAAAAATTCTCAAATTATATTTGAATTTACAATTAATGTAAAAGCATAATTAATATGTATATCTAGTATACATATTATAAAAGCAATATTATATCGATTTGAATCTTTATGATAACTAAATCAGATGGTATCTAACTTCTCCTTTAAAGAAAAACTAAATAAAATTATTTCTGTATTTACTTAATTTGAAAATATTTCATATTCCACGTTTTATTATAAAATTGTATCATGAATATTTAAAAGCATTCAAATATTTCATAAATATCTATTGGAATATGTGGAATAGAAATAATATTTAAACGCGAAGTGCAAGAAGACCTAGCCTGAACTAAATGAAATCAAACACAATAAAAATGTTACTACACATGAGTATAAGCGTACCCATGGTCACTGTGCTCGCTAACCACGTATACAACCAGTAGCCCGTGTCGATTCGGACCATTCGTCCTACGACATGATTGGGCACCGGAGGAACCATAAAACATGCGACTCACCGTTCGCAGATATACTCTTCTTCCGACAGTCAAGTAGGAGGATGGACAACACCAGGTAGGAGGCTGCCTTGTAGGAGAAGATTCATCTGTAACAAAAAAAGAAGAATTACGGTTAATTTTGAAAATTAGCAATTTTTATTCTAATAAAATTTTATATGAAATTGAATTTTATAAAATATTAGCAATTAAAAAGAAATCTCAATTATCAAGTGTTGAAATTGAAAATTATTCTATTTTAATAAAAAGCAATTAAGTGACGTACCAAGGCGGAAGTCGTGAAGAAAGCCATCATCAGGATATCCAGGAACTCGGCAAAATAAAAAAATTCATCTGTAACAAAACAAAAAAGAATTACGGTTAATTTTGCAAATTATCAATTTTTATTCTAATAAAATTATATATGAAATTGAATTTTATAAAATATTAGCAATAGCAATTAAGAAAAAATCTCAATTATCAAGTATTGAAATTGTAAATTATTCTATTTCAATTAAAATTAATTAAATAAAGTAATAAGATACTTACACTCTTTCCTTATGGAGCAACGCCCAAGACTCATCTTCAGTGGTGCTTTGACTCTAATGCCGGATATATCGAGCAATTAAAAAAAAAATTAAAAATAAAAATAGTAACGCGACCGTGAATAATTTCAATTGAACAATTGTAGTGACTCTACTTTCACGATGAAAAAGGAAAAAGCAGAGCCGCGATACTCTAGAAAATACTTTATAATACGCAGCAAACACTGACTCTACTTTCTCGTGATTCCTAATTGTACAAACGCAACTCTATTCAGGGCCAGTTCACCCTTGAAAAAATCAAAACATTGGAAATATGTTCGTACAAGCACTGACTCTACCGACCGCCTTGCGCGCGGCCACAACAATTCCTGGAAGAAAAGATTAGTGAGGAGGTTGGGGATGGGTGGAAATATACAAAACAAAACCAACATTCTTCTTATTGAGCATTCGTTAAGGAAATATTGTTATGTGTAAATGGAAATATCAACGAACACGAATATTATTGAAGTTGAATATTGATCCTAGATTATCTCGTAATAATGAAATGTATTAAATAATTGTTGATAATTATTCCAATGAATATTACAAGGATAAACAATCATTGTTAAATACATATAATAAACTATTTTATTAAAGCAGTGGATTTTTGTTGTTAAGATTGTAAGCATATTAAACATTGTTGGAAATTCTATTACCCTCGTAATTTATAAATTATCTAATTCTTTTCAATAAGCAAAATCCAATAATTAATCATGCTTAAACAGCATGTGATTTGAAAACGTGATTCTATTTTAATTTAAACTTGCATCGAAAACTAGATATTATAATATAATTACTACGATTTAACAAAAATAGAATGTTTAAAATAATTTATAATTGCAGAAGAGAAGCAATCATTTGCAGTAAAATACGAATTATTTCAATTTTGTTCTAATTTAAAACAAATCTATTAAAATACTAGACGAAATTATCTAATAAAATGAAATATTAATGATACTTTTTGTATTAATTGATAAAAACAAAATTCTAATTTTTTCTTCCTCGACTTTGGTACCAATTAATTATTAAACATGCTTACACTTAACAACGACTCAAAAAAAGCAATAATAAATGTTAATAATTGATTATAATAAATTAAAACGTTACCAATTATATTATATACCCTTTACAAAATTATATTTCGAACCAATATCAATGGCGTCGTAACCCATGGCGCCTTTTTGAAATCAAATAAATATCTGTAACAAATAAAAAATAAAAATTTATGCAAATTAAATTTAATCAACAAATAAACAAACGATCGAAGTCGATAATTTATGCAAATTATTTAAATAAGTAGACTATGCGTACGTTTGTATTGCTTATACGGGAGCAAGACCTCAATACGTCTTCTCACTTCGAAGCTCGAGAGAGCAATGGCGAGACCTTCCTTCCCATCGTAGACCGGTCGGTACTTCGGCAACACTCGGCAATGTTCGGTATATTCTGCTATCGGCCGATACCTAAGCAAGTACACGAACACGTCTAACCAGGAACAATATTACGATGCTCAAGAAAAGACGTTATTAAATTAAAAACAGCAAATTGTGTGAAACAATATGAAAAACATTCGATAATGTTTAGGAACTTAACGATATAAAAGAGAAAATAATTCAGATTCTGCAGTTCCACTCTTATTGTACATTCCCGGCGAGAGCAAAAATTTTCAACTCATGTATTTGTGAAGAAAACGCCGAATTAATGTCAAAGATCAAGAATTCAAACTTCTCTTCGATGTTTCTTTCTGTTTTTTGTACTCTTAACACTCGATCGGCAATTTAATTTAGTATTTGAAGATAATTTAATCTTACCTGTTGCAGACACGTGCCAAACGGACGAAGCTTCGAGACGACTGTTGCACGCCACCACACTCCGCGCATTGCACCCTACAACGATAAACCTGATTGGTCGAAATGGAAGGACGCCATAATAGACGACCAATCACAGCCATTGGTAGAAACTTCGAACTGCTTTGAAACTTTAACATTAAAAGAACGTAAAGATTCGTTGAAAATTATCAACGCCATATTGAAATAAGGTCAAGATTAGTTTTTTCAATTTAAAGCACCGAAATATAAGAAAGAAGATAGAAAAATATATAAGTCATTAATAGTATTTAATAAATTATCATCATAAAAGCAGAATAAATGAGAAATATGTTATTTTAATTCGTATCTATATCGGCAAAATAGGGTATACATTTTCAGCTTACGAATTTCTCAAGGCAATGTGGAAATGATGTCAGAAATCATGACTCCGATCTTCTCTTCAACGTTGTCTTCAGTTTTTTGTAATTTTGATACCGAATACACAATTTAATATAATATTTTAATACTATTTAAAGCGATACAAGCGTCGAGACCGCTTCACACACACGAGCTGCGAATGATCGCGCGGTCGAACGCACAAAACGAATGAATTGCGCCCTACAGAAAAAATGAGGAACTAAAGTGCTCTGTTTTACCTTTTTGACGTCTTTCGCGAGTGAATAATGAACGAAATCGTAGTTCCCACTACTTTTCTAAACTAAATGTTAGTCTGCTGTTCATTTAGACATACGATTTGTAGAAGTGTTTATATTACGAATAAATTAACGCAGATGAGTCCGATCCGCCATTTTCTTGACCATTGACAGACATAAATTTCAATATTTTATAACTTTTTGACAATTTGAGTAATAGAAAGACCAGACTAACATTCTTTAGAGCCTCCTGAACACGTCCCTCGAGTTTCTTTGCAATCTGTTCAGTAATGACGACGTAATTTGAGAACTCATTTCTAGAGATTTTTCTAGGGACTGTCGGTAAAGTTTTCCACGCTTGCATCGCCTTGGGACTTGACAACACATTTTCAAAGCTAGTGATGATACAAATACATACATGCGTATGTATGTAGTATGTATGTACATACACTTCACCATCAATTGGATAAACTTAAAACATTATAACTATATATATTTCAGTAATACTATATGTTCTGTTTAATAAAAATAGAACTGTATATTTTTCATTAACTTATGCAGACATTAGTTTATATTTTTATGTAATTATATAAAACTATTTGTATTAATTATTATTGATAAACATTAATTGCTCTAGTTCAAAACTATAAATCTAGTTCAAAAACTATAGAAAAAAAGAAATATTATTGCTGATCAGATAGAAAGCATTATTGAATTATCGGTAATTTGTATTTGATATTTGTAAAATTTTGCAATAGTCAATGCTGCTAGGGATGTGACATGGAAGAAAAACAGACGACCATAAGTTTATCATATATAGTATATCATTTTAAGTAATGAACACCATGAAATGATTAAATAAATCAACCGCGTGTAATTATATATGATTCGTCTGACGATCTACGAGGTATGATCTCATTTCCTGGCAAATCATACGGTAATCGAAGTTTTCTTTTTCGCGTTAACGGAATATTTGTAGGCATTCGCATTCACTTGTCATCGTCGTAAGAGTATGTATCTCCTTCGATTGTAGTTCAAAATTAAGTAACTTTACTGATATTATGTAATAACAACATCTGTCGATAAAAAAATACAAATATATTTGAGACAATAAATATAATTTAGTTGAATGTATTGGTTTTTATTTCCAAGTATACGTGCACTTATGATGTATATGAAAGTTCACATGTTTGTGAGATAATATCATGTATTTGTAAAAAACTGCAATTAATATTTACTATAACACTGGAATGCCTGTTTTATAGGTTTACATGTGTGCATAGTATTTAGAAATGGCAACTGGAGGTAGTAGTTTTATAAGTAAACCAGCCAGAGGATGGCTACACCCTGATCATTTAGTGAGCAAAGAAGGAATCACTTATACTGTAAAGGTAAGCTTTTATTTCTTTATATTCTATTAAGTAATTACAATGATACCTCTACCTATTTATTTTTTGTATAAATTTCAGTATATAGGCTGTCTTGAAGTATATACGTCTATGAAAAGTTTGGATTTTGAGACAAGATCATGCGTTGCCAAGTAAGTCTTTTAACGTATATTTGGTCCATGACTTTGATGATACAAGAATATGAACTGAGATATTAAAAATAAATTAAATTTTTATAGAGAATGTATAAACAGAGTCTGTGAAGCGGCTGGATTAAAATCTGCAGATAAGAAGAGAAGGGTATTTATCTAAGATATAAAATATTTAGTTTTATTTTCTGATGACTTTTTAAATAGCACATTCTCCTTTTATATCATCAAGGTGGATAGAAAAGTATTAAGGGCAATAGCAGACAAGCCTCGTATGGAACATACAGGTGCTACAATAAATTTAACTATTAGCAGTTGCAGTTTAGCTTTGACTAATATAGAGACTGGATATATCATTGCTAAACATGAAATGCCACGTATATCCTTTGCTTCAGGTGGAGATACGGTAAGTTGTACTTGATAAAATTTTAATCTTGTATTTGCATTTAATGTAGACTTCAAATAGTTTTGAATTTGAATAGGAAATACTGGATTTTGTTGCTTATGTTGCAAAAAATATGCAAGAGTGGCGAGCTTGTTATGTATTGGAATGTGGAGGAGGACTGGCACAGGATGTAATATCTACTATTGGACAAGCTTTTGAACTACGTTTTAAAGAATTTCTTACTAAACCAGCTGCGCTACAGTAATTACAATGAAGTCTATTTCACAAGCTCCATTTTTATGTTCAGTTTAATATTCTTTTATTTTTTTACAGCCCTATGTTAAATGGCATTAGGGAAGCAGATAGAGATTACTATAATGATTTGCCAGGCAAAGTACCACCGGATATTGGTCCTCCCCCAGTGCCACCTTTACCAACTACCGTATCCACGTTACCTAATTTGAAACATCATCACTCTGGACAAAATCATACATCACGAGGCAACGCACAAAATTCTGGTTTACACGATACATTTTCTTCCAATCCTGATAGACATCACCAACAATGGGCAGGTATTGTTTACTCATTTTTGTTATTTCATTAGAACGTGATATCTATTTCTATTTAATAACAACATGGAAATTTACTATATAGAGACTGGTAATTTAATTGACTTAAATTCTGATGGAACACTAACATCTACAAATTTCAATATACCTCCAGAACATAATTATGTTAATGATAGCGTTATAGCTGCTACAAGAGAAAGTCATCGCGATCAAACATCACTTTTTGATGTCTTCGACATGCGTAAGTAATTTCAAACATAACATTTCACAAAATATGACGATTAATTTTTATTACAATTTATAGAACCATTTAGTTCTGCAATATCGGACATGAATAGATTAAGTCCACATTCTCAGAAGCAACAATTAAAACAAGAAATATGGTTCCATGGTAGCGTTAGCCGCGCTGAAGCAGAGTCTATGCTAACAAGAGTAAGGAGACGATATACAACTTTATTAACTCGATGTTGTATTAATTGTTTAATGTAAATATTCTAATGTGATCAACAGGACGGCGATTTTTTGGTTCGCGAATCTCAGGGCTCTCCTGGACAATATGTCCTTACTGGTATGAACAATAATACACCTAAACATTTATTGTTAATCGATCCAGAAGGCGTAGTAAGTATTTGAAATGTAGAATTTTGTGAAATATTTGTTATTTATCTTTGTATTAAAATTAAATTGTGTATTTCAGGTTCGTACGAAAGACCGTGTTTTCGATAGTGTAAGTCATTTAGTGAATCATCATTGTGACAATGTATTACCAATTATATCAGCAGACAGCGTTTTAGTACTTCGATATCCAATTCCTAGACGTACAACTAATTGATTTTTATAAAGCTACAATAGCGTTAAGAAATATGACTAAAGTTCGCATTCGGTATCGATTAACTACCATTAATATTTAATAGCAAAAATCGATACTGGATACGACACTTTTCATAGCAATTAAAAATTTCATGAATCATTACGACAGATGAATATAATTAAAATTCTATGAAATTATAAATATTTTTCTTTTCAAGAAATGAAAAATGATCTATTAACGATATTTTTCAGTTTAAAAAAATTCATTTGTTTATATAGGACTTCCAACGTATTAGTATGAGTCATGAATATATCTCAAAGTGTGCCACGATTTAATTTCTTAATAATAATTCAGTGGTTTTACTGACTAGAGTAAGATCATATCTTTAATTCTTTTTATATAACTTTACCATGTAGATCATGGCTTTTTGTGAAAAATATTTGCATGATTTCACTCATTTTATGTTACATAGTTTGTAACGCAATTACATGGGAAAGATACATATTTTTCCTAATTTTTTAATGTCCTCGCAATGTGGTATTTTACTTCGATATCGAATTTGTAAATTAATATTTTATTGTAATATCAACGTTAATAGAATGATATATTTATAAAATTGCTTCGAAAAATATATTAATTCAACTGAATCTTCGTACTTTGTTTCCAGCAAAATACTTGAATTATATTTTGAAGAAACTGAATTTTGTACTTTTGTATTATGTACATGTAAAAATATTTATTGTGCTTATACATAACATACTGTAATATATTTAATATGAAAAATATATAAATTTACATTTTATACGATTTTGAATAGAAACCATACCTGCGAATTAGTTTTCGTTCGTGCTGCGTGCGCATGTTTACTCGATCGGCTCAAGCGTGCTTCTTCTGCGTGAAACAGGTATCGTTGAACAAATAATAGAAAACTAACCGGAAAGTTCTACTCTGTAGTACTAATTACCAACGAAATGGATAGGATTTACTGCTTCTATGAATGTAAACACTGTATTAAAAATACTTAGAAACCTCGCACCAAATAAAAAAGAATATATGAATTCCCCGCACTTCTTGATGAGAGTCCTTTCGCGAACAACTTCGCACTGTTGCCCCCCATTCTTCAGTTTCCGGGAGACAAGTCAGACGACACGCGATTTATTTTGGTTCGGAAATTAGTCAGCGATCGCAGAGAGGGGAGGCGGGCGAACGTGTTTCTTCATAACATTTGTTTGGGGTTAAGTTCTGAAGTACTTGCTTATCGGAGATCAAGAACTAAAAGAATGACCCGTAAGTTATATTTCGTAGTATAACCTTTGTTGTGGTACGTAGAGCGGTTAAAAAAGAACGAAGAAAATTCGAAACGGTGTGTATATCGTGTCTGCCATTTGTCAATAACTAAGGTCGAAGATACCGCGTTTAATTGTACATATTTCCTTTTGTGTTATGTTATTGTTTGGTTATCCATCATTTTTATGTATTTGTTTATAATAAAATCACATTTCTATTGATTTTATGAGAATCATTGCATTTTCATTTTCATACGACCGAAATATTTCTCTTCTTCCCTCTTTATATGTATATTTTTCATAATTTTTAAATCGTTGACATTTTGCTGTATGATCTCGTACTGTATATGTTGTATTCTTCTCATTTCCTTGTAACGAGCATTGTATTTTATAAGTTTAATTAACATTTTACTTCGTTATTTAGAGTTGGCTGACTTGAAGTATCATATTTCAGCTGCTGTTATAACTTTCTATTTACAATAACATCACATATCTTTTTTATTGTATAAGAACAGTATTTAATGTATAACTACAAATTATAATTTATGTTTCTTCGCTCAAGTCGAAATTGTGAAATAAAATTTCATTAATTAGATGTTAAACACAACATTGTATGTATATATTTGGTATCCCATGTTTAACCTCAACACTTCAATGTTTGTAATGTTCTTAGATCATGTGTATTGAAATATATGCAAAATAGTTTCTGTTTCTTTCATGTAGGAGGGAATCAGCGTGAATTAGCACGAGCCAAAAATATGAAAAAAACCACAAAAAAAGCAGCAGCTGAACAAGACAGTAATAAAGGTCTCTCTTTGGAACAGCGGAAAGCACGGTAATAGATAATAATTACATGCAATGAATATAAAATTTGAAGAATTATTCTTTTATTGTTATAAAATAGAACAAGTTAGTATAAACTTTGTGTAAGATGTTTAAATAAAATAAATAATGAAATTAAAAGATGGCGAGGTAGAATTATTCTTGTTGTTTCAGAGATGCAGAACGTATGAGAGAAAAACAACTTAAGAAACAACAAGATCAACAAGAAAAATTTAAACAAGGTACAAGATAATTCCTTCCATAAGACATAAATGTTTTGACTGAAATAATAAATTAAAGTTTTAAATATGTTTTTAAAATTCCTGGTTGTAAGACATCAAAGTTATGCTTACTGGGAATGCATAAAAAATTCATAGTGTATTTGATCATAGAAAATATCTACAGACTGTGCTACAGTATATATTACAATCTTATTTCAAAATAATCGTGTCGTTTACATCCTACTCATAATAATAAAATATAGTCAAAGTGTATAAAAGTATTGTTAATAATTAAATGGAAATATGCACTTGACTTGTCCATCTAGACATAAGAATATATAAGTAATTAAATATGAAGGTATTTGTAGTAGTAATTTTTAATTTGTAAATTCAAGCTTTCAGTTATTTAATATGTTGTATAAGTAATTCTAATAAAGCATAATATGTCAAGAAGATACATATTTTTGTCATTCTTGTAATAAATTAATCAATGTTTAAATTTTATTTTCATTTCATAAGGGCATTTATTAAAATAAGAATAAAGTTTATAATCTTTATTGCACTTTCCCAAAGAAGAATACAATTTCATTATACGACTTTGTTATGAATTGAGAACATTGATATAGGTCATAAATGTCTATAATATCAAGTTTAAGACAATAAAAGTATAAAATTTTGTAATGCATACATATCACTTATTTGGAAACAACATCTTATTGTTAGTATTAACATGGGAAAGAAGAAGCGATGCTTAATGTCATACACAAGCATGCTGTGTAATTTTTAAGAAAATAAAATAGTTTTTTTCCGCTTGTTTTTGATTACATAAAACAATTTTTATTTATGAATATGGTAAGAGAAGTTAATTGATTACTAAAAAGAATGACAAATTATAGGGATTTATAAAAAGCTCACATTTGAGTTTGGACTTTACTACCAAGTTGTAATTGAGTACCTATAGAAAAAGGAAAAGTATAATTAAACACAACGGGAATGTGTATTATTCAGATATACAAAAACGATACATTCATATCCAGTTTTTGTCTAAGATGCTCCATTAAACGGTTTCATGTTTCATACTGCACTAAGTAATGGATATTTCTAATTGCTTGATGTTATACACCTTGGTTAAAAAACCTATCATATTGATTATACCTATACAAGAATATCTCAGTAGTACAGTACAGAGATAACTATTAGAATTACAATTTTTAATTAAGTTTCCTAAACATATTATTGAATCATGATAAATGTTGGATAGTTTTTGAAGATTAGAGTGTAATAATTTAATTAATCTGTAGAAATTTTCAATAGTTAATGTAGATCACGTTAAGTTTGAGAAATGTAATAGAAATATAAAAATCCTATTCATTCACAGAGCAATATGTTAATAGATGTATGTATTTAATCCGTATGTATGAAAAGTTTAATTTAAAAATACAAATTAAGTGTATAAAGAAACGTGTGTTCTGCTTCAAACAATCAAGATATTCTTTTTATACTATAATATAGATTTATACTCTGATCTTTTTATACTATCATAACATGTACAATTATTTGAATGTTAACGACTGGATAGGAAAATGTAAATATTTTCTATAATCGATTTTGTTGCTATAAAATCAGTTAATGAATACAGCGCTAACACAATATCTTTACAAATGTTTAGTATACACATTTTTATACTAATACTTAGTATTGTATGGTATAAATATTTACTTGCACCTGTTTTGATGATATATACTATTGCTGTAAGATTTTATTCCTTTACACGAAAGAAGGTGAAGGTCGCGTATTTGAAAACTTACAAAAGTTTCTTTCTGCTAAAATTGAGATAAGAATAATAATAATAAGGAAAGTTAATTAAACTTAACTATTAAAATTACTACATATCATTATGGCTTTCTACTTGTAACATTAGCACCATAACCATACTGTTTTAAGTGCTTAATGTAAATTCAATAACATTTGTTATTCATATTTTTGAAACACTTGTACAAGTATTTCTGTAATTGCACGCTATATGAGATAATAGAATTTAAAATTATTAGTAACACAGTACGATACATGATAATTAAAAGTATCTCTTTGTGCAATAACGAAGGAAAGAAATTGCAGTTTATCAAAGAAAAAAACGGTAATTGTTATTAAAACTATTCAACCTCTCTATTAACAATCAGCAAAATATCAAAATTCACTATTTATCATGTCTTTTAAAATACGCCTACAAGATGCATTTTCTTTACATTTAATTTCGTTGCACAATAATACTATCAGGCAATGAAAACTAACAAAATGAAGTTCATTCTAAACATTTCTTTAAAGTAATAATACTTGCATCTTCATCAATTATTCTGTTTTCTGATCAATTGTTTTTGTTCAACATGAAATTTAGGTACTTACGTATTATAAATAATCAACTACAATCCGTGCAATTAGGATCAAAGTTACTAATACCAAAAATAATAAGAGAGAAAATAATGGAAGCGATCAAGTATCGAATAAGCGTCTCTTTTCCATTCGATTTTCAAGATACCGTTTTTAGAGATTAAGAGAACATATAGTGCAAGTTTGAGCGATACAATGCGCGTGCAAATGCGACGGATATGTTGAAGATGACGGTGGTAGTGATAGTGGCAGTGACAGTGATGGTAATGGTGGTGGTGGGGGTGGAGGTGGTGGTGGCGGTGATGATGGAGGTGGCGGTGTTGGTGACGGCGGTGGTGGTGGCGGCGGTGGAGGCGGTAGCGGTGACGATGGTGGCTGTGGTGGCATATACAACCACCCGGCGTTAGTTGACCAAACAGTACCTGATGCGGAGGAGATCGGGAGCAGCGAGTTTCCATTATTTACGGCTGTTGTGTGTGACATTGATCCACCCTCTACTCACATTACCTAAATTAAATGAATTGCATTATTTTACAGATCTGTGACGGAGGTTCCACATACATGAACAAGTATTCTACCTGTAAAATCTGACTGGCCTCGAAGGCTGTTCCTGGTAGTAATATGACTGGGCTGCTAACGTGTCCACTTTCAACGCATATCATGTTTGGAAATTCATCATCACCAAAATCGGGTATGTCTCGAGCCTTTTCTTGCCAAGGGTTCCACACCACCGTGTCGGGAAAATTATATTTTTGTACTCGCATTTTCCTACCGGACACAACGTTAGTAATTATGTGTTCCGGTTGTGTATTTTGGTAAATTCTATCTGTCCATTCGCATACGGTCACCACGTCGCGACCCTCTTGAAAGATTTGATTGTCCCTTGTCTACAGGCAAAGAATACCTCGTTTACTGAACTTCATTTGTTAAACGAAATTTACATGTAACATACACTTATCTTCTACCTAAAAGACATTCGATCAAATTGAAATATTAAGTTACAGAATACTGGTGTTGGTGATGGGTACCTTATCGATAAATGTGCAACCATGGAGGCCTGTTATCTGGCATCGTCTAACGTCCGGCACCTTAAAGTAGGTGTGCAGCAACAAATTGAAACTAAACGTATGATCTTTACTGGGATTGTATATACCGATGTTGAAATGTAATTCCTTCTCTCGAAGAATTAGCCTGTACGTTAATTTAAAGGGATAATTCCACATCGACCGAGTGAATTCACTGTCCATGATGGAGAATATTGCCTCAACATCCCCGCTGGGCAACCGTTCAGGTGACTTCTCCACGTTCCAACGTACGATCCTGGCGAAACCATGAGGTGGTCCAAACGTCCATGCTCCAAATTGCGCTGAACCGTTCAAAAGTACACAGAAAATTATTTACAGGCTAATTGATTTCACTAAACTATTTGATTTTCCTGTAGGTACTCACGGAAAACAAATGGAATGCCTCCTCTAATTGCCTTTTTCCCATCAAAGACGGCCTGCTTACTGAAATACAAAAACACTTATCATTAATCAAACATGAATAATATCTCATATATTTATGAAAAATGATACTGAAACGTTAGATAATTTTCACTTTGATGTCCATCATAGTGAAATGAGTTAATAACAAGATGTTAACTCGAAAACGTTCCACCTATAAGCGCATTTTACTCTGTACAGGCGAATGTATTTTACAACTGAACAGCGTAATCTATTTTCCTGAATACATAAATCGTGGAAGGTGGAGGTAATCCCATCCGTTTGCACGGTCTCCTCGAGCAAATGGAATACAGTAAGAGAAAGACAAAGAAGAAAGGGTTTGGGTGATACCTACTGAGAGAGAGAGAGTGATAGCATCGGGGTAAAGGGAGAAGTGAACGGAAGGTCGAGTTAGGCAACAGAGGGTGAAGAAGGGTAGAAACGAAAGAGAGAGAAAGCCGAAGGGTGGTGGTAGAGATGGTGGAGGTGGTGGAGGAGGAAGAGGAGGATATACCAGCACGAAGTACGACGCGGCGGTAGGAACGCGGCTGACGCCAAGCAAAAACGATCGGCGTTGTCTGCCATGCTTTTTGCAGGCATCATAGTTTCCAACCTCTCTCCTCGTCATTTCTGGCTGCTGTTATCCCCCGTTGCTACTGCTGCTCTGCTGTGTTGCTCGTAAGCGGTAACCGATTCTCAACCTGCTTCAACGGCTGGCTATTCTTTCAATAAAATACCTTCCATTTTGAACGATATCGAGTAAGTCGTCATAGGAGGACCGTGTATCAAGGTAATAAACAAGAATATAGAGTGTTCCAATAAAATGTAACTGGGTACGCTAATGGACCAATACATTAATAATCTGTAATCAGGCATTGCACTTGGACACATTTTATTTTAGGAACACCTTTACACCCTGATGTTTTATAGCGGTCCTCCCTTATCGGGAAAGATTGGCCAAAGAGATATTTCATCCTTTCTCACATTTTTCACTGGAATTGCCGCAGTTGATCCTCTTTTCTTCTTTATAGAACGCGAGGTAGGATGGTCCTCTCTTTCTCTCTCCTTCTGCCTTTTTTTTTCACAATCTTTTTTCCTCGATCTTGACATAAACAGGAAGCAATTCCTGATTTAAATTCTAATTAAGGCTGTAGTAATAAAAGGTCCAGATGAAAGGGAAGGCACCCGGTATACACGTTGAAGTTCACTGCTTCAGACTTTAGCGCAACCGAGAGTTTTTGCTTTATACTCCAGTTAGAACCAGCTACTGCTCCGGTAGCTACGTGGTGATGTACGTATTACGAATAGTTTCATGAAAATTCAGTGATATCCTTCTGTTTATACGTTATTTTCACTGTTATTCAAATGATTGAAGTTCAAACAATTATCGGTATCATTTGAGAACGAAGCCGCAAGGAGAGCTCCTTTGTGACGCAGTGACTGGAACAAGGACACCCGTTAGATACCGAAGGTACTTGCTCGTACCACTGACGAAGCTAATAGTTTTTGTGTTTACCCGGTTTCAATGGTAGAACCGCGGCAACAACAGCAACAGCAGCGGTAACAGTGGGAGATGGCTGCAAGGATTGACAATACACTTCCCCTCCTGGACCTCGCACCATCCCTATGCTTGTTTCCTCGCTCGCTGGAACTTTGTTTAAATAAGACCAGCAAGAAACAAACCTATTTATACTAGGTTAGACACGTTTACAGCCAGGATAACCGTAGCCATTCCTACTTTTGCACTTCACAGTTTGTGCAGTTCCCTCGGAAACTCCCGGAGTCCTAACAGCTGCTGGCGAACGAGGATATTTGTTGCGAGAATATTGAATCTTCTCGTTATTTCCATTGGAATAGTTCGGTTGAAAAATCATTTCGAAATCGGGATCATCTGCACGAGTTTAACTCCACCCGGTATAATACCACGATGGGTTATAAGCTCGACCGTAGACTAATGATCCCAGAGTCTGCGGTTTTTGCCGACATTCTACAAGATTCCCATTCAACTGGATTCTGTTCTGAAGGCTCCCTGGCATCATTTTCTGTCTACATAACACCGTCAAGCCGCACACTCTTGCAGTTTTAATATTCATACGTGTGTCGTATGAAAAATTATGTAACCGCTGTTATAGTTACAATATACTTGCTCTACTTTTAAATGATGGATCTATTATCGACGAATCATTGAATACGAATATAAATAGAATTTGGGCTACGTCGGGAGAAGTCGGGTATTTAAAAAGCCTTCTTAAGTCCTAAGCCTTAGGCGACTAGACGATCAGCTGATCGAGTGACCCTAAATACCTGCACTCGAAAAAAGAAAAGGAAGACGAGAGTAGATACAGAGTTTTGAAATTTCGAAATATCCATACCTGGCACAAAGTACGATAATATGGATCACGGTAGAATAATCCAGAGTGTTAATTACCTTATTATGCCATCTGAATAACAAATCACACTTGGGCGAAATCTGTTCAAACGATAAAGAGAGATCATCCACGGGTTATCCGTAATGGTCAACGGAAAAGAAAAAGGAATTTCCCGCTGTTATCTTGTTCCAAATGCTAAACTAAGAATATAATCCCTCCTTTTTTTTTAAATATTTGATAAGATGTTAATGAGTGGAAAAAAAAGGAAAATGAAGTTCGTGCGAAATATTGAATTAATTCATAAATCAGCGCTTAAACGGTCAAGTGTGCCGTATAAAGAGATCCATATCAAAGCGGACATACCGACAACAGTCTTTTTCACGGAAATTGAAGTAAATTACAAGCAATGCTTGCCTCTGACCGTCATACCTAACCCAGACCGTCATTGTCACATATACCTTCATGATGGTTTCATTTTCCTCTACGAATAATAGACATAAGCGTAACTTTCAAAATTAACTATTCATACCCTTGATAATAATTAGAGCCTGAGGGGAGCTTGGAACGCCCCTTTTACGGTGACGATGAATTTCGATAGAAAATATAAGCGATACGTTTGCATGGGAATAAAGAATCGAAGAAAGAGAAACAGGTGGTCCCGACAGCGGCTTTACAGTCGAAAGAACGGATGACTGGCAACTGGCGAGGGACCCTGAACCTCGTGTAAAAGGTATGTACTGGTCCAGAGCGCCCTTGCCTTCGCTTCGTCAGTTTTTTCATCGTCTGCTCTCGGACTGCCGCTTTTAAAACGAACGTCACAGGCACCGCGTGCTTTTACGCGGTTCTTTTACAGGAGGTGTGCATTTATGTCTTATACGTTACGTATATTGTACGTATAAGAGTACGTCTTATAATTAATCCATAGCTCGTACGAATAACGAGATTCGGTGGATGAAATGAATTACTGTCGCTTATGGACTTATCCGTAACTGGGATGGTGGTCAGGAGGAAATATGATGAAATCCACAGGACCCTACGGAAATTTATAGGAAAAAGATAGTATTGTGGGTTCAGGAGAAAAAGTAATTAAATAAAAATAATTGGAACATGATAGATTCCATCTGACCAATTACAGGTTAACAAGGAAAGGATCCCAACTGTCCGACTTCGATTTCGACGAGTGTTTTTTAATACATCGATGGCCTCACATTTCGTAGAATCAATGACCCTTGTAATTACTTCTTATATTTTTGTTACCTTCGATTAAAGGATAGAGATACTTGTTTCGAAATGGTAAAAATTATAACAAGGGCAATACTTTTCTTCAAGGTCACATCTTCCGGAGCCACCAAGATCATCGACATTTTTGCTATTGATAAAAAGATAAATATCATCGATGAATTCGTACAGGAATTGAATCCAAAGGAAAATAAACATTAAAGTATCATTGAATTAAGTAACATTCCTAAGTTCAATAAACTTGTGAAATTATCTGTTACCGGACCACTGATAACCCACGTTGACTTCAAGATAAATTGGATCATCAAAAATGGCAGGGTATTAGTGATTTGAGAAATATGAATGACACTAAGCTGTGCATCAGATATAGAAAAAAAAATATATAACGAGGATACGCTTAATTAAAAAAAATAGAAATACAAATAGAAAAGATGAACTTACCTAACAAACAGTTGTTCTTGATTATTCACTCGCCAGGACACCACGGTGGCTCCTAGAAAATGTAAAATTTCAATGAAAATCTAAATTCACACCGAATTTAACCGTACCGCCGCGCACGCGTATCATCCGCACTCGAAATTTAAAAAAAAAAAAAAAAATAGAACTTCCGGCGTGTTTACAAGGATACTACCGTGACTAAACGGAACGTTCGTCGAGAACGCGTAAACAAATAAACAATGGAAATGTTACATAACATTCAACAACATTATATACAATACACAGGGGATAATATATCGTAGATAACACATTGCAGTGTTCTCGAAGATGTTTAACGAAGCGAGGACATAACAATCCGCGATTTACGTACGAGGACCGCACAAAAAACTGGAGGTTAGGCTTTAGTTAAGGCGCGCACGCACTTCGTCTTCTTGAAACAAAATAAAATAACGTCGTCCAGATCTGGGAGCGGTTAAAACGGTTATATATTACTGTACAGTTCGATTCCTCTTGCCACTTGGTTAACTAGATTTTTTTTTAACCGTAACCGATGATGTGGAACATAACGTGCCGAGATAAAAATCTGTTCGGTGCGAAAATATCACATTAGTGTATTAAGTATGTATTCGTAGATTGTTCCAAAGAGATTTCGAAGAGAATTTAAGATGCCAACTCGCAGATCTGGTTCGTTTGTAGTAAGCCCCACGCGCGCACACACATACCGTGTAAATTAATCGTGCAGGTGGTATTGTTGCCCCTGTCGAGCACGACAACGCTGGTAGCCGCTGCCATGTTTGAATCGTGAATGCGGCGCCGGTTCCTCGACCGACGCAGTCAACCTTTGTTCAATGCCCCTGGTTCTTCCCCCACCCAGGATATTTGTTACTCTTTACACAAGTCATTCAACATTGAGTGCCATCTCGAAACTGCATGCGGAACCTTGCGGAGAAACAACATCTCCGTCGATAAATTTCAACCCCTAAACAGAGGGTGCTTTTAGTGCGGGAATTTCATTGCGAAACGTACGTTGTAAATTTGTAGCAATAAGACTGATTTTTTTGGAAATAATGCGATAATTGCTTCTTGTTTATACGCTCCTATCCCTCTGTCCTTCAGTTGCATCCTTTTCATCTTTATCATACCTCTCCCTTTTTATTTCGTGCTCCTCCACAGGTTCAGAAAATTAAAATTAAAATAACTAAATATCCTAAGAATCGCTATTAAACGACTGATTGGGATCTTTGTGACTTCTTAACTGAAAATCTAGATTATCAATTTTGACCATTCTTTGCAACCTAATTACCGTGATCACTATGAGTGTTTATATAGAATGAAATCAGAGATCGGTGGTGTTCTTGAGGAATGGTCACAGAGAGAGAAATCGGAATTACGCTTAGTAATTAGAGAGATTCACGAGTAATAGAGTAATTAAAGTTACTTTTACTGCAAATCAATCGCTTCGCTCCAGTATGTCAGCCACGAAGCGGATGGCGGCCTAGTTATTTAGCAACTTATCGTTAAGATTACTCATTGGGAAGTAGATAATTCTATATTTAAAGTAGAGTTTTAAAATATCCCGCTGTGGAGTTACGAACCAATCGCACCACGTAAATGCGGTATTCTTGAATGGCAACATAGGTTTTGCTACTCGGGCTTGAAAACATGGCACCATTGCAACAGTGAGCCAGTAGATGGAACCGGTTGACAGAATTGTTTGGTGTTCCGTTACGGTGATGTCCAAGTGTTCATTGTACTGTGTTGTTCTGTGCCGTATCAATTCGTTGAAAAATCTGCAAGGAAGTCGCCTATCGGCGGCACTTATCACCACCTCCGGCAACGACAACGTGGATTGAGTGTAATTAGCTGGCAGTGTGTGGTGCTGTGGGGCAGGAGACGATGAGGGCCAGGGGGATAATTCGGGTGGCGACTTGAGGGTAGAAATGTTGAAATTTGGCAGCAAGAGTGACGTTACAGTGGTGCATCGCGCCACTATTCGACTCCTCGACGACGCTGAAATAATTCACTGCGACTTTCAGGTGAGATCACTCGTCGTACCGCAACTTTTGCACGCGACCTAACTATATTGATGACGCTTGTATGTACACGCGTTTCTATCTCTTTTTCCGTCTGCTACCGGTAACGATCGCTCTGCTCGATGCAACTCACTGGTCCAGCGGTTTTGCCAATCGTCAAATACGATCTTTAACGAAAAATTGTCATACATTTCATTCACATATACGTCTCTATCCTTCGATCAATTTCAAAAACTGTCTGTTTCGAGCGCAACAAATTCCTCCTACCCTAAATGTCATTTCTTCAATGTAATTCGACGCTCTATACCTTGTTACGTTACAATAAACAAAGATTAAAGTTTAAACTTTCCATTCTTATTATATCAGTTGATCTATTTGCTAAAGTTTTATATAGGTACTTGTTGACCATAGACTTTGACGAAAGTGAAACATTAAGATTCTGCTTAATCATAGAAGTATTTTGCTGATGACAATGTTAACTAAGCAGTTTTTGAATTTATGCTTCCGTTACGTAATTCTTCGATAAAAGAATCTGTATGATTTTGATTTAATAATAGTCTTGACTCAAAATTATAAAATCATGTTCTATTTTAATATTCATGGATGGATGTGTGCGAACATATTTGTGTATGTATGGACGCGCGCGTGCGTAGCTGCGTGCATACCCACATATAGGACTAGGTCGAACATTTCTTCACGTAACACGACCACGTGCACTTATTGACAAGGATAGTTACCTTCTGAAATTAATCAAATGTACAGGGTGTCTCTAAACAAACGGTAAAGTTTACAGTACGGTGATTCCACATAAGAAGATAAATCTAATTCTAGTCAATAGGTTCATTTTTGAAGAAGACTGTTTCTAATAGTGAAACTTATCTTCCTTATCTTAAATTACGCTTTGTATCAAATTTGACAGCTTCGTGTATAAAATCGGTAGATCTACAAAGTCATTCTTCCCTACCTATAATTTTACGTTTTTTTTCCTTATGTAAGACGATGTTAATTAATGATGTTTTCAATGACATCGTCATTTTCTTTAATTAATTTTCCACAGACAGAAATAAAGGAACTATGAATTAAAATCTTTTAATCAATACGGAAATGTTTTCAATGTTTTTGAAATCACGTCAGAATTTAATTATTTTAAACTGTTTGGTCATTCACAATAATCGCGACGCCGATGACCAATGGCGGATACAGAGAGCGATGGAGGCGGTCGCCATCCTCTCAAGCCTTAGTAATATTTATATATTTACTAAATTCTAGTCCTAACGATAATACATACATATATGTGTAATGTTACAGGTAAGTTTAACATTGAGCCTTAACCCTCGTCGGCTTCATAGAAGGTGGTGACAAGGTCCGTTCTGACCCGTACGTATCTTTCCTCTTCGAAGCATATTTAAGCAAATTTATGCATACTTATGCAAACAGAAGCAAAGTTAATGTAAGAAATTACGAAGTAACGTAAGGATGAACCCTTTATTTCCTTTTTTACATGTACACTTATGTGTAAGGATGGTTTCACTTAGCTGTAGATTGTAGGGGAATGGAGTCTCTTACTACTTCGTCTCACTTCGGCAAAATTCGGTTCGCATCGGCAGTTCAGCCACGCCTCCTACCACGCCTCCTTCCTCTTAACCAAGAGAAGCCTACCTTTCACCTGGGTGTACATACTTAGGCTAATTTACTTCTTAAAAGAATAAATATTTTTTACATTTAGATAAATATTTTTGTGAAAGAGTCAGAGATAAATCTCGGTGTTTTGATCATTTGCAGTCTTTTCTTTGTTGCAGCCACAGCACAAAGGAAGGTATATCCTCGAATATGTATGCAAACAACTCAATATTTTGGAAACGGATTATTTTGGACTTCGTTACGTGGATCACTGTAGGCAGAGGGTAAGTTCATCAAGTACTCACCTTGTATCTCAACTACATGTTAAATTGTTCTATTTCAGCATTGGTTAGACTTGGCAAAAACGGCGATTAAACAAGTAAAAGGTTGGTATCCATATCTATCGCACGATTTAATAAATACATAGTACATATTTATTGTTTTAAATGATGGAAAATGAGGTTTTAATATGTATGGCAAAACGCTTGAAGAATAGAATAAGAAGCAGCAAGTACTAAGAGAGATGGGTATTAAGTTACAATCTGTACTGATTTACTTTGAGCATATCATATCACGGTATACTTTCATTTTATAATGTTAATTTTTTTAATAATTAACTCGACAGAGTTTATCATTAATTAAATGTACAAAATGGCATAAACGAAATGTAAGAGAAGGCATATCATTGAATTGGTATGTAGCAATGAACAGCTGTGACCAAGGCTTCGATTGCTACGTCTTTTCCTTTCTATACTCGATTGCCGTGGATCGATGTTACATAAAACTTTCAAACTCACGACCCACTGTACTATTTTTCCATAGATCTGAATAAAGAAAGTCCATATCAATTTCGGTAAAAAAGAAGTGGTCGAGACAAACGATTATCGTCATGTTCTGAACATCATTTAACACCTGTGATCGACACTACTTTGTAGCGAGGAGCAAAATTGAACCGATAATACTATTTTTCCAGAAAATTTCCAAGTATAATACTTTGTTAATAATATTTAAAAAAATATTATCTGGAGAAATGGTTTGATTAGTACAATTTTGCTGCTCACTGTAAGTAAAAACGTACATGTAGATGCGTCCCTCCTCATCGTAACTGTGTTCCAGACATGGACCCGATTCTGTTTAGCTTTCGCGTGAAATTCTATCCACCGGATCCTCTGAGGCTAAAGGAAGAAATAACTAGGTATCAAATATACCAGCAGCTGAAAAGGGACCTCCTTCATGGACGACTTTACTGCAGTCCGGGTGAAGCTGCGCTGCTGGCAGCGTGCATCGTGCAAAGTGAGTTGCATATACAATTTTTCTCATTTCAAGTCTGTTCTATTAATCTTGACAATATTTCATTTTAGGCGAATTGGGTGATTATGATCCGGAAATTCATGAAGGAAACTATATATCCGAGCACAAATTATTACTTAAGCAAACGGAGGCTATCGAGGAGAAGGCTATGGAACTGCATCAAACACAATTAAAGGGGTTCACATCAGAACAAGCGGAAACTCATTTTCTTAGATTAGCTTCACAACTGGATACCTATGCTGTTGATCCACATCCAGTTAAGGTAATGTGTCACATATTTCCATAAAATTTTCATAGATATTTCAAGAGGTATGTTTCGTTGTATCCTCAGGACCAGAAAGGTGCACAACTATATCTTGGCATAAATCATTGCGGGATTTTAACGTTTCAAGGATCCCGAAAAACACATCATTTCCGCTGGCCGGATGTGCAGAAAATCAACTACGAGGGGAAAATGTTTATTGTACATTTAACGATAAGTGAGGTAAAAATGTTTCTTCATTTTCTACTCTATCATATAAACACAGTCGGTAATGTTTCCTGAAATATCGTGTCGTCCTTTTCGTTAATTTTATTTGTTATTCATTAATTTGTAATTCAGCTTATTTATTGGTAGTTAACGTATAATACCTTTACGCATATAATATTATTAATATTATTATATATAAATTATAGAAAATGCGATGAAACAATTTTTATTTATTTCATTTCTTAGATACAGTAAGTATAATGTAAAAAATAATGTTAGTAATTGTTCGAATTATTTCTTGAACGTGATCGATAAATCAGCCTTGACCCAGTGACTGGACGTAGTTTATAGGATTACTAACTCCATGAGTCTTCGAATCGTCTAAAGCACAATCATATTTTCCTAATAATCGCATATTTTCAGAACAACTAAATATAAATGTTTGATCTAGTTAAATTCAATTGTTTATTGCAAAGAAAACGGCAAGTGTTCTAAAACTTGTATATTATTTATTTTTCTAATTTCGAGCATTAGACGAGAAGCTTTCTATTGTATAAAGTATATATGTATTATAAACATATATTGTACGTTCAATATTGTTACGAGTTCGACTAATCTTATTATTTTCCACTGCTGGGCCTAATTCAGGACGTGAGAACGAAGGTGAGTCGTTTCGTAGCAGTTACACGGGTTGTTCATATGTTTCGTGGCTTGAATGCACAGTTGTTTTGTGGTGTAACAGGATCGAATGATTGTTAATCAATAATTTGTGCAAATGAACAAAATTACTGTGCTAAGTGTAATTAGTTGTGATCAACTGTTTCAATGAAACGACGAAGCCGTTTGAAGTCTCTTAAATTGGTAATCATACATATTTACGGATGGATTGAAAAGTAACGATTTTAAAAGAATTATCTCAACTGATTTCAGAGATGTGTCTATAATTATTTAAGTAGAGATATCGGTATTTGTTAAAAAGAAAAAGGAATTTAATCTGATTGATAAAGGATTTAATTAACCACTCGAAGTAGCTGTCGATAAATAATGTACATAGAGTAGAGGTTTCAGTGCAATGTTTTCCCCGCAATTTTCAGAAAAAGCACACTGTTGGGTTTAAGTGTCCCACGGGATCGAACTGCCGCCACGTATGGAGATGCGCCATCGAGCAAATGTTATTTTTCACGTATGTATGCTGTTATTAAGCTGAAACGCTTTCAACCCTTTCGGATCCAAATACTTTCATGACGCGCGTACGCTGTGATACCGAATAATGTACTTTTCCAATTGCATAGCAACTCTGGGCTAGAATTCAGTCGATTCTGAAAAAAAAGAAAAGAAATGGAAGAGGTCCACAGCGAGCGCTTCGTCGGTACCCCTACATAAATTCATAAACGTGAAAGGGTTAATGCAATAGCACAGATAATTACATCTTCATTTTGTTTCAATGAAATATATCAAATAATGTAGCTTGAATTATTTATTTTCAAATTTTTGTAACAGTATAACACTATTATTAATAATTACCTTGAAATGTAATTAAAAGTAATTGACAATTTTTTTCTTCTCTTTTAAATGGCACCATATATTTTTAAGTTTATAGCATAGTAGCTGATGTCAAGGCGAGTTCAATGACATAGAATTTTGTATGATCTTGAAATGGTATCACACACCATAATCACACATCACATTCGAATTTCGACGGGCACTGAGGTAATCATGCCCATAAATCGCATTTTCTAACAAACTTTTTATTCAATTGTTATCACGAATGTTATAACAATGCAAGTTAATTAATAAGGATATTTTTCTGATGATCAGATTACCCAGAGCATCGGACGCACCGGTTGTAAGCGGTGGATCTATATTCTCATGGGGTACGAAGTTCAAATACACCGGAAGAACCGAGAAGGAAGTACTGGAAGAAACGGGTCCATTGCGAAAAGAAGAACCACCTATACAGCGTTGTCAAACTACGTGTCTTAGAAGAAAGGCTAGCAGTGTACCAGCAACACCAAGTACACCTAGTCAAGATCTCGTTGAAATAAGTTAGTATCATTTTAATATGTATATGTTTCTCGATACTAGATTAGCGTTGACACTCTGTATATTTAACATTAGCTGTTATTAGAAATTAGAAAACATTAGAAATTAGAAATGTATATAAAGAAACATGGAGTGCCAGTAATATGTCTTAATAAGTATAAAATAAAGTATTCTGATACTTGATTTACAGGATACTCCAGCTTACCACGTAGCTGTCATAGCGCAGGTTTAGATGGTGCTGGAATGTCAGAAAGCAGTACTGGTATTCCATTTAGTTCACCTTACTGTCCGGATAATACCTTACCACCTCTGGAAACTGTATCGGAGGACCAAGAAATTCATGCTAGGAGAAACAATGGTTAGTTTTACCATGTTTCGTCCATTTCATTCTTTATACATACTGAATCTTCAATTTTACTCTTTAAAATTCCGATTTTCTACGCTGACTCGAGACGCATGGCTTGAACGTTTAGATGAAAGCGTATTTAATAGCAATTTAGAAACATGAATATTTTTAACTTTTCTTCTTAGAAGAAAACATCTTTTTTTTTATAGAAAAACCATGCGTCGCGATACTATATTACTTTTTCCGCGCATGTGTAAATAACTAATATGTTTCAGGCTTGAAAATTACATTCTTGTTTAAAACATTATCGTATCTTGCAGCCAGTAGATTACCAGATTACAGAAAAATCGTTACTGAAAATTTAATGGTAATCTAATGACTAATCTGTAGTTGCAGGCTTTATACATATAATTGCATGTATACGTTTGTCTTTTATTTAAATGATACTGTAAACGATAAATATTGCATGAAGGTTCTCTTTATCTGAATGAAAGGCTCAAATAATTTGTAGTAATCACTTGAGGAACATTTAACATTTTCTTTTTTTAAAGAGCCTTACATCTGGAAACGAATAATAATCGTCTATGCAACTGTCTGTAATGTAAAATATCCTTTGTCAAATGTACATAACAAAACATACAAGAAGAACATGGAAGGTCACGTAAAAATATTTACTTAACAATATCGTATCTTGTATATAAAATTTAACAACAAAAGCTTGCATACCTGTTTATTGCACTTTATTTATGATTTATATTTTATTAAGTAATCGCAAAGGTCTTGATAAAAAGTCTGATACGATTTCATGAGATAAAAGTATCGCCAATTAGCACTTGTAGCATATCAGTTTGAAGCTTAAAGTTTGGTGAAATATTTAAGCTTAAAATTGACACACCATAAGCGGTATTTTCAGATACTTTTGTGTCATGAAATCACGTATAAACTTCCCATTGAAATGAACTGAAATGATATATTACTGAAAGGAAAATAACAATTTAGAATCGTCGCTTTTTTTTGGCTTATTAGACCGTTGATTTGTCTTTTTCCTTTTCTTTCTGTTCGTTTAGCTGTAGACGAAAATGATACGCATGCGAGTGCCACCCACAACACCACAACCACCACCATTACCACTACTACCACCACCACCACCTCGAACACCATCACAAATCGTGCTAAAGTTAGATCGAAATATCCAAAGAGCACGTTGAACCGACCTCAACCGTTGTACAGTCAAAAAATAGTGATAAGCTCGGAGGAATTAGTTGGCCGTGACATCGATAACATCGTCAGGCAGCGAATAAACGCTCTTGAAAAGAGCCCAAAGGTGGTCAGATCGACCGCGTTGATCATAAAGAGCTCAAAAGTATCCGCCGAATCGTTGAAAGCTGGTAAAGAGATCGCGAATGAGACGTACATATTCCCGGCAACCGATCCAGGAACGTTCGTCACAACGGTCGTAGAAAGTCCTTCCGACTTTAGCAACGGTAAGATGATCTTGCACAGGTCCAACGAGCAGGTAAGCATACTCGCTCGTCGGGAGCATGAGATATCGTGGCACGGCACGACTGCGATGACGAGAAGGGTGAACGGTTGCGTTTCCACGCCGAGAAATGACGTCGAAGACATTAGAAACGGAGTCAGAATCACGAAATCTCAGGAAAGGACAGGTAAATTTGGTAATGGGTTCTCCTTACATTGGATGAGGCATTACCCAACTGACTCTTATCATGTACTGTATACCAATCAGGCCTGCTCAACTTGATGCCTTTTCTACAATATCTTTATTGTCTTGGGCATATTATTGGCCACTAGTAACTGAACACGCCCCTTGTACAGCAGAGACTACCTGCAGTCCCTTGGATATTGCTACTTGAGGATTTAAATTACACCCTTTCCATGTAAGGGAGGCGACCATACACTTGTAAACGATTGGGTGAAAGCCCGACAGAGAAGAAACTACTTTGTAACATCAAGCCTTTTGAATCTTATGGCCAAGCTTGTTTGGGACTTGACCTTCTCCGTATCTATTCCCTTCAGATAAATTGTGATACTACTAGTCCCACCAACAACCTTTAGCCATCTGGATTATTGTCTTGGTAGCAACAGTTGAGCAGGTCTGTTCTAACTAATACTTATGTGGCATTGTTACTACTTACTAATTCGGGTACACAATATTATTAACAGAAATATGTTAATAGTTACTGCGAGTGGTATTATATTCCAATTGAATTTTTTGCATACTGTTTTCTTCTTTTGCATTGAATCAGCATGAGCCTGTGCATATTAAAATAAGGAAGATAGTTTTTCTTTGCGAGATTAAGTTTCAATATTGCACGTGTAGATTTAGTCAGAGATTTTCATCTAGAGGTGGGTAAGCTTTGCGTTATTAAACAATAACGTCTTAAATATTAATCCAAAGATCTATTTACTTAGTTAACTTCGATTAGGTTAATTAACTTGTGCTGTATTATACGTTGCTACATAACATTTTCTAAAGAATTGTTAAAGACTGTATATAGATTTCCAAAAGGCAAGACACTCCAATGTGTATATACTCAGGGTGATTTGTAATAACAATAGAAATTGTTAAACAAAAATTGCATGCTGACTAAGATTACATGCTGCACAGTAATTAGGTTTTGCAATTTTAATGTTGTATACTAATTGAAGTTTAGAATGGGATATTAGAACGAAGGAAAAATGAACATAGTTTGTCAAAAATTTCTGTAAAATTGAACACAAAATTTAGTAGCTTTCTTTCGTCCTAATACCACACAGTAGATGCATATTTTTTTTCATCAATCTTACAACCCAAACAATTATCATCTGAAACGTTGAAATATGTTTGTTCCAGTCGGTCAACACGAGGGCGAAGCAAACGACTACTACTTTAGGGATTCTTTCGATCATTCTTCGTCGGAAAGTCAGCTACTGGATTCAAGCGGTAAACCGCACAGTCGTTCGGTAACGCCTGTACCGAAAATGCAGAAACTTCAAAATTCGAAATTGTGTCTTCAACAACAGCAACAACAACGGCATCAACAACAATCGCAATCGCAGCAACATCAGCATCAACGGCAATCACCTAGTCAGCGTTACGATAGCAGATTGAAGTACAAAAGTTTTCGAATAGCGAGGCTTTTCATACCAGCTTTTATGCTTACGATTACAGTTCTGTTCATTGTGATCGTCCTGGTGTTCGAAACAGACACGACGCTTTTCAATAGCCTGCGCAAGACGCCAGAAATGGTGGCCTTAAAGAACCAATATTATGTCCCTATCAAGGAGTTTTTGAGGACAAAGCTCGGCCTATTTTGATGCGACCTGACGATGACCGGGCTAAGGTCGTCCTTTGTCGCTAATTAGCTCCCTTCAGTGCCAAGTCGAGAAGATGCTCTTGCCGAAAATCAAGAAACAAGCGAGTTTCAAATGCCGTTTCACCGTCGCGCGCGTTCTTATTTCTTCTATCGAAATACGAGGAACTTCATTTCTCTTGCGTTTCTACTCGGAAGTATACTTAGGTGCATTTATAACAAACGTTATTTGTGACTAAAACTGGTACCTTCGATTTATTCATTCTTTATTTTCAACTACTTAACATCTTTAGGGGTGAATTTATTGATCGTTGCAATACTAAGGGATTATGTTTTCTAGGTTGCGTGCAATTTTGTAAATTATTTTAAAACGATGTTTATAGTATTTGAATCGAATTTATTTAATAACGATGAATGAAAGTCATTATTTAGCGAATCAGGAAGATTGTATTCGTAATCAATTACGAAAGTAGGTCATTTACAAGTACATTTTGAATTAAGTAATAGAAGATGAGAAGAAATATTAGCTAGCTTATTGCACAAGACACCTTCACATTCCATTCAACATGAAATGTATCATTTAAACTTCGATTTTTAATTATTAAGCCGTCTTGTCATCGGGATCACTGTATTTTCTATTGTATAAAAGTTTCATATTTTTTAAGAAGCTTGAAATTGTTGAATAAACGCTTAAGATGTCATTTAATTCGCTTCGATTACTGTTCTTTACTCACCATGTATTCATTAAATCAAGTAGTCAATATCCATGGTTATCCAGTGCATTTTTTACTTAATTAGAAATATCAATTATTTAGTTAATAATTGAGAACTATAGTTTATTTAATTACACGCATTTATAAAATATTAGAAAATACAGTGATCAGTTTAAACATATATATCAAATTCAGCACGTGCAATTTTTAATATTCCATGATTTATTTTCATTAAGTAGGTAGCAAACGTTTGTGGCAATACTTCAATGTATCGTAGATACAGTTGTATCTAAAAAGCGATATTTAATTAACGTCTATAGATCAATTTGTTATACTTTTATTCTAATATTACTGTGATGGATATTTTCTATGAAGTATTAATTAAGAAAAAACCAATATACTTCCTGATATTTTGTGTTTGGCATGCGACAAACACATACAAACAAATCAGTGCTTATCATGATATCAAATCTGCTACAATCATTTTTCATCTGAACATGTTTAATAATTCCATAGATGTATGCAAAAAATTCTGTATGTACAGTAGGATGATTCGCCTAACATTAAAATATAAAATTTATTTCTGTTCTCAGAAAATATCCAAGAGGAGCAATATTGGTTTATTCCAAAATAGTCAAAAATAGTTTTAGTTACTTTAGATTTTAATGTTAAGTGACTCTTCCTGTATATAAGTCGTAAGGATTGGTCTTATAAGATTGATCTGAAAACCATTGGATTGCTTCCACAAATTATACAGTAAAACTTTAGAAAATTTATCGAGCAGAGTAATCTATTATAGATTTAAGTATGCCTAAAATAGAATCGATCTGTTTTTTATATTGAATACGTAAGGACTGATCGGTGAACATGATGGAGCGAATTCAACATCCACACTGTTACACAAATTATAAGGCAAATATCACTCTCTGAATGTAATTAATGATAAAACAAAATGTCGCATGGCCTATAACGTCGCTGAAGGAAATGAAAAGTAATATTCCCTCGATGAATCTTTTTTTAAACTAAACATATGGATGTAAAAAGTATTTTATCACTAAGAAATTACAAAGAATTGAAAAAACCAAATATGTGAAATATATTTTACGTATAAATAGGCCGATCAAGAACTACATGATTATCACTATTATTATTATTAGAAAACTTGAAAAGTCAACGAAAAGCAATTATTTGATAGTTGGTCGTATATTGTAGAGAATTTTAACGTGTAAGAAGATCAATGTAGAAAATTGTTTTGCAAGCAATTAAGGGAAAAACGAAATCATAGATGATGCACCTTTTTTCAATTTAAAACATTCAAAGTCATTTAAAAACTTTACGATTACACGTCGTACATATGTATTTAATGATAGCTGTTTATACGTAAAAATCTTGTAAACTAACATTTTTGATTGTTAAAAATTGTTTGAAAAAAAGGGAACGAAACGTTTTGCGACTATTTGAAACAGATGAAACTTCTTACACTTTGCAATAACAAGCGAGAAAGGGTGAATTTTAGATAAACCACAATTGAAAAATGAATGTTAACAAAGCAAACGCCAATGTCGGTTATTCTTGCATTTCCATTTCTCGCCCATTTTTCTGAAAGTGCCTATGCTATTCTAAAACTCTTTTCAAACGCCATATTTCGCTAAGTTTTTGGCACACGTTTGTATCGTCTCTGTAAATTCATTAAGTCTAGATCAGATTTACATAATTTTGTCTGCAAACACGCTAAAGTTATTTTATGTAAATTACTTTTAACATTCATCGGGGTCTGACCTCTGATAATGATTTACCCCTGAAAAGTGTTTGCAGACATACGTAGCTGTAAGTCTGGTCTAGGCTTTTGAGGAAACCAAAAGTACACACACACACACACAACACAAGTAAGTACGTACTTACATTAAACAGAGACAGATAATCATGTGCACATAACGAATAAATGTTATAATGATGTTATCATTTGCATGAAACTAATGTGTGTGTTCGTGTGATGCCCTTTCGAAGCAAGAGCGTTTTACTCGTCTACGAAGGAGGAATATTAAAACGCGAAATTGTTTCTTAAGGTGATTATATCTGTTCGAGTTGCAGGAACGGTTCTAAGAGATTAGAATGGTATCCTCGCGAATTACCTGAACCGGCTAGAAAGTGACTTCGAATGGTGATGCGCTCGATTTACATAAACAAACGAATGTCAATTGCGATTATATACCATAAATTTAGGTTAAAAATTAAGGGGCGTCGAGACCATTCGATACGACATTTCTAGGTGATAAAATAAAATGACAAAACGAAAAAAATAAACCATACGAGCTTTCGGAACAGTCTTGTAACACAGAGGTGATCAAATTCGAGAATTGGTTAAGGTTGCTGGGAAATAAATGGCCGATCATATAAATTTCAAGATTTTCTTCAGTTAACTAAATCGATGGGTTAAATCGACCCATTTATTTTCCAGCAATCTAATAAATAGGCTTTCAGAGCAAGCAAGCTGAGCTCTTAATATGCATGACGAGTTTAAATGACCTGCTTGGCGTTTCTACGATCGTTTTGTATTCTTACCGGATTTTTAAACACTTCCGACAACGTTTTTTCAAATAACGTCAAATTAAGTGGTAATTCAATCTTCTATGCTGTACAAAGAAATTAATACAATCAGTGATGACGAATGATGGAGTATGCTGAAGACAGAATAACGATGGAACGACATTGAAGAAAATTGTATTTCACATCGATGCTATGAAACTCACCGAAAATGTATAAATAATAAATGTCTGAATTTCCCATTCCATACATTTTTTATATACAATCATGATAATTTGTTAGAACGGTTTTTATACATTCATATTACAAATTAAATAGATTGTAAAGTTATTAAGTAGACAATCGATGAGAAGTAATGTAACGTTAATGATTCATCGAACATTGTTATCAATTTTACTATACAGAAACAAACGTCAATTCCAAATATATCCTTGATTACGATTCATCAATGAATAAGTTTGTTTGAGAAAACAATGTCCACGATTTGAATTCTAGGGGATTTGAATTTATTTGCTGAGAATGCGCACATGGAGTTTTATTATAAACCCTTTATGATGTCATAAAAGTACACACGTTTTGCGCCAATATGTCTTCGGACGGCAAAGAGGTAGGTGTTTTTTTTTTTTTTTTTTTTATTACACCTGAGGCCCCACGCGGGTCTATGTGTGTTTCTTTATTATGAACATATAAAAGTTTACAGAAATAAGTATTATTTGTACACCTAAGCTACTTTGTACTTTCTTGGAACTTTGGTTGCACGTCGAAGACCTTATAACTATTCCCTAAACTCTATCTTTTATATACAAACTATATCTGAATTATACTAGGTTTACATCTATGATTAAAACTTATTCTTTAGTTGGGTAGATCACAGTTTCAAATTGTTTTTAGTTAAGAAAGCATCAATAATTTTTAAAGCGGTAATATTGAAATAGAAGGTTGTACTCCCGCTTTCGGTAGCAGCGCCATCTATACAAAAATGGCGCAAACTACTCAACGACTTATCGACTAGTCGGTAAGTAGTTTCCGCAACTTGTCGATAGAGGGCGCCAGGGTTCCCTCTTAGTGGAAACATAGTCGGTAAATTGTCGAGTAGTTTCAGCCGTTTTTGTATAGATAGTGCGACGATCGAATTTTATACTCCTTCCCCTTTGGCGGGAAATTTAATTTTTCAAATAAATTATAATTAACATGTAAACCAATTGTAAAAGAAGGCTTGCGATTTGTTCAGTATACTTTCACGATGAGCGATATTCCTTGGAATATTATCTTGTTTCGATCAATTTAACTCGTAATTGGTTAATTTAATACGCTATTAATTTAACAGCACTTAATGTAGCAAATTATTGTGGCTCTTAATATACCCTATCACTTTTCTCATAATTATTCGATTAGGCCATGCAATTTTATTCATCATCAGTTCCAACTAAGAGAAAAGTGTTATATGATGCACTCTTTAATTTTGATCATCTTGAAAATCACTTAATTGAAGGCTGAAAATCAACGACATATTTCATACAAGTCATATAGATTCATAAACTGTTCTGGAAGACATTTTTGAATGGCGCCTTCTTATCTGTCAAATCAACATAACAGTACTTGTGTTTAAAAAGTGAAATTCTGAGAGAAGGTGACAAATCATTTTTTTTTTTCATTATTTTCTGACCACAGTGCACCGGATGTAGAAGTGACACAGAATTAAGCGTTTTGCATAGACGATTTCACATGAGTCACACGGTTGGTAAACTTGCGTAGCTTTCTCCGGCAAATAAGCAAAATAAATGGCGGTAAAGACGATCGTCATTGATCTAGTTCGGCCTCATTCTCTCGAGCTTATCATGTCTTTAGACAAGATGCAATTTTCACGCTCCGATAGAAACCTTATGCGGAGAGCGAAAACTATACTTAACGTGTTACGAATGGTCACAAGAAAACTTATCTTCAAAGTCTTAGAAAATCTAACCTTCTAGCATATAAAAAATGAGGATAATGATTAAGAAGTCTAGGTTACACGCAATGGTACGTATGTACAAGTTTTCTATTTCAATGATTCATCTTTTATCTCTAAAATCTGTTTTCCAAAAATGCAATTATTTTTTCCACTTTCGTAAAGGTGTATAACCGTGAATATCATAACACGGTGGTATGTTATAATTAAAAGTAAGATAGAACCAGGTATGACACAATTTTGACTATCTACGCCTGGTGAAAGTGAAATAAAAGTTTCAGTTATGTGGGGTAAAAAGTTGAAGCGATAAAAATGTGTCGCAACAGTTACCGACAATGAATATGATACCCCTTGAACCAACGTCGCAATGTTGTATAAAGGGAGATATGTTTCTAGGGTTCGACGATCGAGGGAAACAGATTTGTCGTGATGTTGCAAAAGGGGACGGATGATTGTTGAAATTGTGGAAATGGACAAAGGCGGAAATAATGGTATCTCAACCGGACGTAAAGGGAACAGCTTGTTCTCGCGTGACAATTCGAAAGCGAGAACATGGAAGTGGCTAAGAAACCATTAGAAAAGACCACTGTGTTTTAATTATAACGCTATTATCAAATTAGGTATCATTACTTCAGAGACTGGACAATAACAAATAGAGAATTATTTACAAAATTATTATTTTATAAATATCTTATAGAATATTATTTTCTTCGATCATGCCGGAAACTGGTCGTTCCTTGTCACGTGTCGCGTGCGCGCCATAATACCGTTTACGAAATTCGTACCGTCGGTATAATTAGCTTTAATTACTCAGTCGATTAATTAATCAAAATTACACAAGAATGACAGATAATGGGGGTAGGAAAGGTAGAAATTGTGAGAAAATGATGCACGTGTGCACATGTGAAACGGGAAAACAATATGTATAACTACATCTGTATCTAGAATCTTGCTTCTTTGACTTTCCATGAACAGCAACTGCCTTGAAGAGTCTTTGCAGCTGCTTAAATCGGGGTCATGTCAGTGCTGCGAGTAATACAACTGTGCGACTATTCCACGAGAATGTATTGCATGTGTACATAAACAATATGTGCATACCTTATTGCATGGTGCAGAGAAAGAAAAAAAGGATAGTAAACTATACAACCTTGGTATGGTATTATATACATTTTTCAATCAACAGTTAAATAGAAAGAGATGCAATTATATTTAAATTAATTTTGTGATCAAATTAATAGGGATATACTACGAAATAAATTGAAATGAGGAACGGTAATAGAATGAATAAGATGTTTCGATCCGAAATTTCGAGGACACAACGTGCTCATCGATTGATTCATATGCAGGAAAGAAGAAGCCAGGCGTCATCGATATACACGTATAGTCACGAACGAAGACGACGACTAACGGAGAAACTTGATTCGGTCAGATTAGACGTCTATTCGGTCGATGACCTTACTTTTATATAGCCAAAGACATACTAAAAAGGAGAGCTTCCGAATGTTCAATATTTTAATCACTTTTATAATATTCATAAATTTTGATATTCGGAAGCTATTTATACGTGGATCGTTTCAAAAGTAAGGGAGTCTTCTAGCTTCCTAATCTATAAGAATGGTGCCAGACTTTCGGGTTACCAAATTAATTTATACTTGGAACATTATTAGATTTCGTGATTCTAATTACAAATAAGCATAGCCCACCTTTTATTAGCCAACCCGTTTCTAAGACTGAAAATCTTGATAAGGGTGCTATAGCATTTAGACTTTCTGTCACTTTTGTACAGGCCAAACAGTAAGAGTTATTGAAAAAATTCTTGTGCCATTGTGTTTAGTGGGTCAACATCTCAAAGAATGGCCGAAAATATTTTTTTTTTTGCCACTTCCGGTGTCACCGGAAATGGCCGAAAAAGGGTTGGCTCTAGAGCGAATCTCGCTCTAGTTCACTTTAGCTTGTTTTCAATTTCGTTCATTTATCTGTACTCCATTTAACTGTGGTACTATATTTGGCTATATGAATATAGCTAATAGCTAATATGAATATAGTTAATTAAATATGTATTTGGCTGTATGAAAATATGAAAAATTTCAATCCTTTATCATACTATATAGAAGAAACTGTTAATTTCATTGCGAAAGAGTGTTCGAAGTATCGCTAGTCGCATCTTCCCATGTCGGAATGATTATGAACGGGTACCTTATCCTCGGGGACGATGATGGTGTCTCGTACATCGATACGAATAATGTAGTCATGTATTGAATGCACACTTATGTAGAAAGCATCACACGTTTGTATGGCGGTCGTGGTATGTGGGTCAGGAAGCCGATGTTGCTAACAAGTGACTCGACACCGCTAGCTTTCGTCGCACCAAATTTCAGCCTCTACCAAATCTGGTCCTACGCGATTCGTCGTATTACCGTGATGCTGAAAGTGCCCTAAAAATCCACTCGCTAACAGTGAGTCACCTACTTACTTCAGCGAACGTACATACGTACCCGCAACTTTGCTTTTGAATGTCAGTCACGTGTTCGAAATAAAAGTGTATCATACTTTGAAGTGTGTTAGCGTTCCAAAACGAAATTGGGGGCGAGTAGGTTGTATATCGATGTTTAATGGAATTACAAGATATTATCGAACGGTAAATTATTATACTGGGTGGTCCATTGATCATTTAATTATTTGCTATTAATCATTTTTCTATTTTGTTTCTTAGATCAAAGTTATTAGGACTTCTTTACAGAGCCCATTAATTGAAATTCTTTAAGATTGCAGTTTGTAGAATGAAATATTATTTGAACAATAATATTTTGCAAATGTTTCACGTGTTGAATGCTGCTCACGTGGTTCGTGCATTACGTTTCTAATTGAATATCCAATCGCGACCTCTTCTCGAACAACTGACACGGAATGCACCGGGAAAACGAGACCTGGAGGTGACGAGGAACTCGGTTAGCCGCTACTTTTTGACAAAAGCTACTTAAACTTAAGAATCTTAACGAACGGTTTGTACAGTTCATTTTCATTAAACTTTGTATTCTGAATTGATATTTCAAAAAGTGCTCCCTTCCATTATTTTCAAATTCACTTTAATTTCAACGTTTTTCGCAGGTGTTGAATACAGAAAGGTGGAATGGAAGAAAGGTTCTTGATCGCGTTTAAGCAGGAAGAATCGGTAGGATGATCAGCGAACCGCGACACCCTAAACCGGACTGTCTACTCCTTGATGGTCAACCTTCCATATCTAAGTTAATTGTTGTTTCTGCTTCACGCCAACAATGAGGTGCGTTCATACCTTCACCTCGGACACGTTGATTAACGTAGCCGTGAAATTTAATAGTTTGTAAGAAAGTGTTTCTGTTATTAACCCTGGGACGGCGGACCATGGAGAGAGGCCCAATTTTAATGTAATCATTCGAGTGTTGGTCACCATTGACCTCCATGGCATTCGATGTGTTAACGACTAGTTTTCATAGAGTAATTAGTATCAAAATGAAGAGTATTCTTCAGCCTAACTGATTCGATATTTATCCACCGATGGACAATTGTAATATTTCTTTACTGACACGACACGATGGCATTTCAGGAGAGTCCCTGTCACCCTGGGCCCTCGCGATTCGTCGTATCAAAAGTTGGCCTGAATACCGAAGAGGCACGTAAAAGAAGTACTGAAGACGACGAGTCAGTCAGTCGCAGAAGTCAGCCTCGTTCTCGATGGCAACCAGCACGTCGGTTGTTAGCTGCCGAGGTAGAGGTGGTAGAGAAGCGCCTGGAAGTGGGGGAGCAGAACACCTGGACAACTTCCTGCCAGGGAGTAAGCACTTCAGTCTTCAGGAAAGATCGTTTCACTTTGGTCGAGCTTTGGATTTCGTGTATATCCGCAACGATAATACGAGCCTGGTACCATCGATAAAGAAGAAATTCCGTCGCGTGTCTTTGAATGGTACCGGTATTTCAACGACGCCCTGGCGATCTTCCGGATTCAATCGCGAAATGACGCTCATCCGGCGGTGAATTTGAAAGACGAAGATCAGTGCCCCTTCTGTTGGATTAACGATATTTGCAGCGGTCGTGGTGTTGTTGAGAAGAAATCATCCGCTAACTGTCATTGATCATTTTTGGACCTAAGAATCGTTGGAAAAGGGCAGCCTGCTGGGTCATGGAGAGAGTCACCGTGTGTCTTTTCATCATCGTTGCTTTGGCTGCACAAGGTTCGTTTTCTAGCGCTCTTTTTTTTTTACAGTTAAGTAATGAAAAATTAATTAAACATCGTACAAGGCATTTTAGTTGATCTCCAGTCATGATTTATTCACATTTTAATTCATAACTTTGAATTAATTCCAAAGAAACATACTATAATATTTCACTTAGTTTGAACTTAATATGAGATAATGAATTAAAATACAAGTAAATCGTGATTGGAAGTAATTAAAACGCACTTGTAGAATTTATAATTCTATTTTCAAATCATTCATTCCCAGTAATCATAGCCTTTAGATACAATAAATTTATTTAATTCTTAATCTCATAGGCGGCTAAAGGTTTATGAAATCCATCGTTTAGCTATCTTAAAGAGAGTATCCGCTTTATGTTTGTGTTAAATAAGAAATTAACTAATTAAGGCCACAGAAAATTCACGGGATTCTTATGAAAGAATATATTTTTCTCATCAGATACAAATCTGCAGAGAACACAGCGGTAGGATTTTTATCTAGAATCCGTGACTTTGCAGAATAAGATGTTTTAAGTCCAGTACTTTTCTTTTAATAAAAATTACAATATTAATTACTTATATTTTTATGAACAGTCTGTTTCTAACATCAACAGAGAAAAAGGTATTGGCACATCTTGCTATCTTGTAATTAATTTATATTGTAACTGAAACAAACAAATTAAGCAATTGATTACTATCGTTATAATATCAAACACCAAGGTGAAATATTATATAGAACTATAGAAATTTTTCCAGCGCATCTTTGTTCGATGAATAATTCTTCTTGTTGGTGAAACCGCGCATAAGTTTCTTAATCTCTATTTCCATCAATCTGGGAAGGGCAAATGATTCTTTAGCGTCGATTTCACTGGCACGAGGCTAGAAAACTCGTTTTCTCAATTTGTAGCGTAGGCGCATCCGTGTACTGAAGCGTGGAAATCCATTTTCACGTTGGATCGTGGCAGAACGGTTCATCTTCTTGGCGTTCGCACACGAGTCGTTCTTAGCAGGAATAATTTCCGTTCATTTTCATATTCCGGAATGCACTGGAACGTTCCTCGACATTTTCTTTTCACGAAGAGACAGTTATTCATGAATTACAGAAAGGATTTATATCATTTACTTTCGAACGGACTCGTGTTACAAGATCAGATCGTTTCATAAGGCGTTTCATTGTGCTCGATTAGAAAAATTGTCGCTGATTTCGAGATTAGAACGATCAACATTGTATGCGAGAAACGATTCATAAAAAAAATGCTCTTTTCTACGTTGAACGATCGCAATCGGTTCTCATAGTAAAACGACAACTGCTCGTTATTTCTCACGTTTCATTGAGAGCCAACGTCTCTTCTGTTATGCAGTTTTCAACTACTACCTGAATACGATCTTCCCAACTAATTACATTCTTCCGTTTCTATCGTGACAAACTTCCCGTTTCTTCTGAGCCCTCTCATTTCTTTATCTTCCTTTCATCTTTTGTTCCCGCTCCTTCTTCGCAACAATTAATTGAATGATTATCCTCGAGTACTTAATTTCTATACGATGAATGCAAAGATTTTTCTACCAGGATTCTTTTATTCTGCTACAATGACCGTTACTGATTAAAACTATGAGAATAGAATTTTATTTTTTATTTATACAAATGATTAATCCGAGATTGATTGCATCGGGCTTAATTAGATGACACGAAAATTTTGTGAAATATCAATTTGAAGTTTAAAGATTAATCGAAAGGGCGTCGTTAATATGCTTGGTACAAAATGGCTAAGCTATTTTATCGTTTCAATCGGTTATATTAAATGAAAAATTAAGTATAGAACAATTTCGCGTAATATTCATTCGTACACTTTTAAATTTTTACTTAAATTTCGCATTTATTCAAATTATTTAATATATAATCGTTTATATTTTATATTCTAATCATTGTTTTCTAATCTTAGGGCGTCGCTTATATAAAAAAATCAGTAAAAAGACCATTTACAGCCATACTTTTAATATACAATAAAAATTACAATTTCAACACGTCAAAGGAGGTAGAAAAAAATTAATATTTCATCCTGTGATTGGCTATTTCACATTATGCGCGAAAACAAAAGTAACAACACAGTTTAGATGTTTTACAAACCAAATCATGTGATAATATTAATTAAAAACATTATAGATTACAATGAAAATATTACGGTATCAAGAATATACATTTACCGCAGAAATATGAATACTTTTATTCAAACTGTCCAGAATTAATTCCACTAGTGTATTTCGTTACGACCTACTAACCGGTATCGTAGAAATCAGGAAGAGATCGGCAAACCGGTGGGATCTGTGAAATTATCGAAAGTGACTGACACGTTGGCAAACGGTGCAACGCATGTCAGTTTCTACCTTGAAAACAAAAGGTCGACGTGTTTAATTAGCTCGGCTCAGTTCCTAATTTCCCACAATTCCGTGAAATAACGGGAGACGACGGTGAACGAGGAAAAAGAAGGCGGAGCCCGACCTTCCTTTTCTCACCTACTTATGCCCTGGTTATCCACTTTTCTTCGGACGTGGGCGAATCGTCGAGACCACGTGTTCTCTTACATATATCCACTTAGAACATTAATAATCATCCTGTCATATTCTATATTTTTACCGATATTTCAACGGAAATACCGTAGGAAGAAAAGATGATTCAACCATCCGGACTGAAAAGTGACATCCTGTTTGATCTTTTAGGAGGATCCAGGCTTATTTACCGAAATAAGAAACATAGTCAATATTAGAACAATAGAAAGTCTTTCACAATGGTTGTTGTATGATGTAACACAGAGGGACAATTAAAAATGGCACTGATGTTTTGCCATAATCTGTAGTCACCATATAATGCACTTGTGTCTTAACATTAATCGAAATAATCGATAAAACTTTATTATTACTAAAAGATAACGGTTAAAATAGCGGTGACCTGATATTTGCACCAGAATAACTTTTACCCTTTCCATGCAATTTTAACTGTACATAGTCTACTGACCCACATGCAACGTGTTTTCTTATTCGCCTTGTAAAATTTGACAATCGATTCTAATAGGAATTACAAATAGAAAATGATGTATAAATACGGTAATCGAAGAGGTATTCTTAATTATTGTTTCAATGGAGGAAATTTTTATCTGAGAAACCATTTCCTTGATTTGATGACATAAAAGTGTGGTAAAATGGCACTTATCGTGTATCAATTTGAAGCTTAAGATCTTGTGAAAATTATTACATAAAGGTTTCATCGAAATTCTATATTCTAAATAATTGGAGCGAATATCGCGCTTAAGCTTCCCAATTTTCTGCTAATTAATAACACTGGCAGGAAGAGTAGACAAAGTGACTGATAAATATGTAAATCGCATAGTGCGAACCGTTACATAGTCATGGTTTCTGTGTCGACACTTGGAACCGTTTAGCCGGTTGTTAGTTAAGGAATGTCGTTTCGACGGTGATGTTAGTTAATTAGAAATATATTCTTTACCCTTAAGCCGGTATAAATCATCGTTTAATTCAGGGATATTTATAGTTCTTCTCGTAAATCTCTGGTTCTTCTTTCGTAAGCGCACCTTACGACTTCTCCTCTGTCATCTCCCATTGTCTTTCAAATGAATTCCGCGCGACAAAGACTGAAGAACGATGCATCGAATAATTGTGAATAATTTTCTTACTGAAACTTGCAAGAAACCGTTATCTAGAAATCTGAAGCTTATTCTTCTTCGGTCTTCTTTCATGCTTTCTATCATCGACATCCTGTAATAAACCTGAATACCAAACGTCTTCTGCAACGTAATCCATTTACTAAATAAATATCAAAATGAAGTTAACAATTTTCTTATTTAATTTAATCAATAACTTTTTTACAGTTAGTAAAGATACGAAGACTTTCATTAATATTTAGCTTTTTACATATAAACAATTCAAAATTTCGTGGCACCCTTGTGTCGTACTTGGGGCACCCTAGGGTGCCGTGCACCCAATTTGAAAACCACTGGCTTAGAATTATAGAAATAGATAACTCGAGGATTGCGTAGATTCGCGACACCCTTGTGGCGTACTTGGGGCACCCTAGGGTGCCGTGCACCCAATTTGAAAACCACTGGCTTAGAATTATAGAAATAGATAACTCGAGGATTGCGTAGATTCGCGACACCCTTGTGGCGCACTTGAGGCACCCTAGGGTGCCGTGCACCCAGTTTGAAAACCACTGGCTTAGAATTATAGAAATAGATCACTCGAGGATCGTGTAGAAAGGTAACATTCGATACTTTCTTTTTTTTTTTTTAATGCAAGTGCACCGACTCTTTGACTTACGAGTCTCGTAAGTGCAAACTATAGCTTTTATCTAGAGGCGATGAATAATCATGGCTAGTCTTCGAAGCGTCGAACGATAAATTTTCCCGCTCTTCGGCTCGGCCATGCGAGAACTGGAAAGGCCGTGAAAGAAATGGTAGAAATCGTTCGTTTTCTGCGTGCAGAACGAACAACAGTCCGCTACGCTATGGTCGGAATGCAAATCGCGTTAGAAAGCAACGATCCTCTCGATTACCAGAACCGTTCGACAATAGTGACGCGAAAAAAAGAAGAAGAAGAAGGAGAAGAAATTGTTACGCAAACGGATGAGTGAAATTTCAGTGGATTCTTAACTTCCCTCGAACGTTATTCGGCTTAACATGCACGATGTTGCACGCGTACAACCGGCATAGCCGATGACTTCCTAGGTGATTGCGCGATAGCCGCAGGATGTGAGCTGCTTGCATTATCGTTTCCGTTACGGACTCGTAACCTTCTCCGGTATATTATACCGGCGCACAGGTAGCCGCTGGTTGCTAAAGATTATTGATTTAATCGCTTGTTATGATTCTGATAAAATCTGCTCCGGGATTCGCAATCGTGTTATTTAGAGTGACGACAGGTGGTCATCAGCGTCATCGGTATACGAGCTGTTGCAAAATTCATGGGATCCTAAATAAAAATTTCATCGTGATATTATTAGGTTGTATCGTGTCGGACAGCAGACATCTAGATATGTTATAGAAAATGGTACAACTGGTTAAGATGGTCAAAAGTGCCCCCAAACGAAATTCGATAGCTTATCAAGAAAAAGCAGTCTGTGCCAAGTTTCAGCCCTGTATCTGGGGGGTAGTAATGGGCAAGAATGTAAAACACGTTTTGGTCAATTTTTCATATATTTGTCCATGAAAAATTCTGAAAAAAAATCAGATATTTCTATTCCCAAGGCACATATTATAGTTGCTTTGTAGATTTTTAGATTGAAAATCCGAGCTGTAAAAAATCAGAAACTCCCAAATATTTTGAAAAATGGATTATTATTCCCAATTTGGGGACACTTTTGACCATCTTAACCCTTTGACATAATTTGATGGCAACTTCTAAGCGTTTATGCAGTCATTTTTGCCAGACCTTGAGTGTTGTTTTATAATGAAAAATGGCAATAAAAGTGTGAAAATACTTGTCTTACGAAGTAAAATTACAGGAAGGAAGTTTGGAATCAAGTTCGAGATCATATTCCAGCCCGATTCAATTTTATTCTCATCCCTATGTCGTGGTCAATTATCTTTTCCCTGGTTGATCATGATCGCGCCTCGATCTCTCACGACTAATTACAGGAATAATGCAACGTCTTGTTGCTCCCTTAGCAATCATTGTACGCGGTAGATTACGTTATTACGGCATCCGAGAGACATGCAACTCACGTCATCACGCACAAAATGCATTAAAGTGATTGCAAACCGGGACTCGTCGTGAATAACATAGCCTTCCTTAACCCGATCTAATCTTTCCTATTTCTCTCCACATATGTATTACCATTCTACCCGCGCAATCAGAATCGCCAATCGAATTACAATTGCCATTGCGACCTCGATTTTACTTCAAATATTTATCATTCTTTTTATCTAATAAAATTGTTGAGCACTGCGATGGAAATTAAGTGAAATAATATAAAAATAATAGAATGGCACCTGGAAGACCATTTATCGAATAGAGCACTGCGATAGAAATTAGGTAACATAATATGAAAATAATAGAATGGCACCTGGAAGACCATTTATCGAATAGAGCACTGCGATGGAAATTAGGTGAAATAATATAAAAATCATAGAATGGCACCTGGAAGATCATTTATCGAATAGAAGCGTTATAATGACGTACCATGACGATCAACGTCTTAAAAGATAAATATTAGCAATTATCTGACTCATCTCTTTTTTTATCCTGTCGCAGATTGCAATGGCGCTGGATGTGGTTACCCTGGGGCACCTGCGCACAGTAGTGTCCGATTCACCGGTACAAGCGCCGAGGATGTGATAGATGAGGAAGATGCCCTTCTTAAGGACACGGTACTCCCCGAGGGTACAGTGGCTACTTATTCCTGCGAACGGGGATTCGAACTCCTTGGTCCTGCGAGGAGACAATGCCAGGTGGACGGTTCCTGGACACCGGAAGGAGTACCCTTCTGCGGTGAGTTGCTTACCAGTGAATAATTGTCACTTGTTATAATTAGTACGTACAGCGATTGGTCATCGTTTGAACAATGAAATTTTTGGAGGCAAGTGACCTGATTCCAGGTGTCCTTGACCGAGCAGACCGACGACGGTAGAAGAAATATCAATCACTACAGTGGGGGAATTACACCGTTAACTCTGAACCTGTTACCTGTTAAGAACGCCCGCGGCCTTCCCAACCTGACGCACATTCCTGACATAGGTTGAACACCTCTTCTTCCATACGGATCAGATTTACTTCCCCTGTCGAGTTTACGCCTCCCTGCAATTCGCGCTGACAATCAAACTCGTAAAATTGGTAGCTTTATTTAGACGTTATCCGTCGATGCTTCTACCCAGGAATTAGTCACCGAAGGGTTGCAGAAGATTCCCGGGGTGAAATCTTCCTTAATTCGCCCTAATCGCTCTGTAAAAATTTAAGTTCCATTTGGTCTCCGATGTGACATTCGCTACCTAGTTGAAAGAAATAATGTGGAAGGGTTAAAATTAAGGGTGTGCGAGTACTCGAATTTCGAGTGAAACAATGATCGGTCGGTCTAGCTGAGTCGTGCGCTTGAATTTGCCGAATTACTCGAAATCGACGAATTGTTTGAAACAAAAGCGAAGTTTTACGACGGCTCGATTATTCGAGTAGTTCGATTTTTTCGAGTAGCTCGCTTTTGTTTCAAACAGTTCGTCGACTTTGAGTAATTTGGCAAATTCAAGCGCTCGACTCGGTTCGAACAATCGAAGCGAGTTCACCTCGGCTTGTAAATTACGAGTACTCGCGTTAGTCCGAGCTCGTCTGCGAGTATTCTCTGGGTTCGTCAACCGAGGCTTTAACTAGTCGGAGAGAAAACGTACCACTTTGATGATTTCAATCAACAGACCTGAACAACCAATGAAGCGATATTAAAATACGCGGCCGGTTACTTTAACTAGAGAAAGATACGAACTCTGTTCGAGGAAATTGGAGCGTGAAATTCTTGAAATTTAATTTATACCGAAAGTTAGCTTTATTTTGATAAATTACAACGATACTCTTAACTTTTACACGTTGATTATATATGAAAATAGAAAAGTTCGAAGGAAATTCTTCGGTAAAATTACTATCGTTCAGGGATGTCTGTAACAAAGTGAACAACAATCGTTATTCGGTGTTTTAATAAAGGTACATAGATGCAATTTTTTCAAATTATATTTATTATGCCAGAAAATTGTTTGTTACGATTAGTTTGCTACGGCCTCGTTTCATAGTAAATCAACAACCAGACGAATCTTAGCGCTAAATTACTCTGTTAATCTTTGAGTTGCAATTTCTTGTCATTTTCTACCAGCCAAGAAACGTTAGATTGCCACTTGTGCACCTGTCCGTGAATTTGACTTTTCAAAAACAAATTCCTCTTTCTTCTTTTATATTAATTAATAATAAATCGGTATCGAAATTTTCATGATCGATCTGCAATCTCCTGTGTTTCCAATAATAGCGCTATTGTTAGCGTAGTTTCATTACCAGCAATCGAGTCAAACGATGCCTTTGCACTGTGCAATTTTTACTGCAACTTTCACTCGTTTTCTTTCAATTTTTCCAACCGTAAATATCCTAATCATCGCCTTTACAGTTTTGGCGCGTTACGAACAATTACCATCCTCTATTCCTGAATTTTCTACTTTTACAAATCTTTCTCCCTTAACAAAACTATCGAACACTTTTTAATCTGGCAAATTTTACAGGTGATTTTACGAATCCATAAATAATACACGTTACCACGACCTCGAAAGGTATATACCTTCGTTGACCCCAGAACAATTGAAACACGTAGAAACGAGACAAAGGATGCATTGTGTAGAGAACATTGGATAGAAGACACATCTATTATACGTCTGCTGGTATATAATACAAATCATACGTTTCAAACTACCTTCGTAACCGTTAAACGATCAAATCTAACAAACGGAATAACGATAATTTTAATAAATCATTCATTTAATCGATGATTTAAAATTAATTGAACGGTCCAACGGTGCAGTAGTGTTACCTGTATTAGGTCACAGGAACACCTGGTTAGATCGATCGATCCGTTAAGTCACTATCATTAGCGTTAATGATCTAAGAAATCCTTCGAGCGAACGGAATGAATCAGCGGCGTCGATTGATAATGATCGATAAGGATTAGCCTTGATTCCCGTCGAGCTAAAGGGACGATCTCGTTTCTCGTTTCCGAGTCTTTACCGTGATCGAGGCAATGCCAGTTTAACGTCTATAAAATTCTCACGTTACGGTAAAGTAAAACTACCGCAAGGCCGGTAACTTCTTTGCGAATGTGCAGCCACCATTTGCCGGGTACGAAAGTTTGCGAGCGATGAGCAAGCATCTGCGTACCAGCCGGCTATTCACCTGTGTAACGTACCACGTACTTGACCTTCTTTTTATGCAATGGGCCATGGAGATTTTCTCAGACCCACGAGGTTACGCTCGTTTTTCTACCAATTGTTCGTTCGCCCTCGTAGAAACACGTCCGAGGCGACTGTCGCCTGAAATTACGAGCCTTATCATTCGTCTTCCGAAGAAAAGAAAATGTCTCGCTCTATAACACTCGTACTTGACCCTTTTATAGTTATTACAACGAGAATGGCAATGGAGATTGAGATTTTCTCAGAGTCCCGAGGATCTGTCCTTCAACGTCGACGAGCAGGTTTGCTGTGAACGATGGAAAATATGCGGTATCTTGTTGCATTCATTGATGCGGTTGCAGAGAATGAATCAACATAGTGATTAGTCTTATTGATGTAATCTTGTCGTGGAAAATGATGCCAGCAGGGACTAAAACGCGAAGGATAATGAAAAATAGTAGGAGGTACTCGGGGCTCTCTCCATGGTCCGCCGTCCGAAGGTTGATAATATTTGATTAAAGGAAATTTTCGAGATCACTTCATCTATCACTTCATATCGGTAATGCCAAGATAATTTTTATTAGTTGGTAAGCAAGTATTTGCCCGCAGGAGTCCTGGAATTTGGAGCACACCCTCCCTGTCTCCCGACCTCATCGCAAAAAAAAGATTAAGCAAATTTTCAAAATCATAGAATTCTATTGTTCTAAGAATCCTTATTTCACACTCGCGACTTATTTTCTCGATCAAAGTCATCGCCAGTTCAGTTTGTATCACCATTCGTCACACGACACTCTGTATAATTACGTTTTGTACATCACGAGCACGTGTTGCAGTACCGTAATTTAGGCGGGACATTTTACAAATGCAGCGTCGTACGCAATGTACAACTATTTTGCGAAGGTTCATTCAAATATTTTCTCTTTTGTACCAGTTTTAAATGTCGCTGGAGGTAAGGCGCCGATGCAGTCGAGCAGCACGGAAGGTGGAATTCCGCAGAGGGCTGTCGATGGTAGCAGCGGTCAAATTTACACCCCTCAAACTTGCACCCTCACCAGACCGGAACACAGACCGTGGTGGTACGTGAATTTACTCGAACCGTACATGGTGCAACTGGTTCGATTGGATTTTGGCAAACCATGCTGTGGTGAGTAAGATTATCCCAATTATAATTAGAACTAATTGGAACTATTAATAGTGGATTAATTGAATAAGTTGATATTGGCTTTTTATTAAATTTTCAACCATTTCATTTTATGCAATCTGCTAACCAATTGAATACTTCCTGTTACGAAAATGTTGCTGTTACCTGTAATTGTCTGTAATGATAGTTTATTGATAGAAAGTCAAGACATCGTGTCTTTTATTGAAATGAAAGTAGAAGTCTTGCATTTCATTGCATTGTGAGGTATAAGAAGGCTTATCTTTTTTTTTTTTAATAAAAAGTTTTCTAATAATTAAAAGTGCATTCAATGCAAAACAGAAAATCATTCTTTCCTCCTTTAAGTTTTCTTCTTTTCATCTACATATAATCAATATCCAAATAATTAATTATTTTACCTGGAGATTCGATAAAGTCAAAATAATGTTTAAAAATGTTTCACTATATAATTTATAACAGTTAGCCGGTACTTTCCAGAATACTTTCGAAGTGTGCCAATGCGACTGAAACGTAAAATAATGCCGTGTCTCTTAAATGTGCCGTAAAATTCGATCGTAAATTTGTGCACCGTTTTCTCGGTTCATCATAGATGGTAAGTATTGTTCGCACGCGAAAAGTTTTAGAAACTTTCTACGATGAAAGTGAGATCCTTTTCACTTTTGATAGTTAGAAAACGATGCAGCTATTTTGTGCACACCTCAGTCTACGATTAATGAAAACTTATAATTGTACAATTAGTAATATCGCGAAACGAAACATATATTATTCCATAAATTACATAATAAAATATGGAGGAAGTAATTTAATGTTCCAATGATTTGTTTAAGAATAAACCATTTAACGAGCGAATAATTGTAATTTGAAAACCACGACTTGTATAACTTTGATCAAACAAAGAAAAATCTCTCATCTTTAGATAAAACGTCTGATAGTAACTTTAAACACGGTGTTTACAAGGAAATAGAAAAGTGAGAGTATCTTGTTATTCATGAAAGGAACTCGGTAATCTCTTCCTTGAAAAGCAATTTCCATTCTTTCACCGAAACAACGGTTCGCGCGTTAGAAACTTTGATCTTCTAACAGAATTATATTAATTTCGTTTTTAATTTGATCAGAAATTCATCGAAACGCTTACGAAACGAAGCAAAGTCAGTGTCGAATGCATCGTTCGAAACGAATTTCCTAATAACGCGAAATGATTCGGGAGATTTCTCTGTTCAGAGATGTTCGGATCTTTTTCTTTTTTTCTTTTTTATGCAAACAAGAAATTGTTAGCATTTCGAATGCGATTACAAGGGACAAAACGTGGAAAGCATGTAATTGGAGTTCACGACTACAAACGCAGCGATGGTCGTCGTTCGTTCGGTCACACCTGAAATGTTTTCCAGGTCGGAAGATGTGGTACTTGTCGAGTACCGGATTATCTCAGATGATTTTATCTGTTCAAATGCTACCTTTGCAATCGCTAGCCGAGCAAGCATAACGATTTAAGCCCCTAGTGAAAGCGTGTTCGATTTTAAATTTGATTCTCCATTCTTCAATGATAGATTCTTCCCTTTTCTTCCTTTAGTAAGGAAGATACTTTTCTTTAATGAAAAATTATTCCAAAGCTTAGATAAAAATATATGAAATATTTGAATTTCTAAGGGTACGATTTACTAAATTATATTGATTATTTCTTTTTCTTCCAGGCGATGGTATATCTGGAACGATTGTAGTTCGTGTCGGCAACAATAGGCCCGACTTGGGAACGAATCCAATTTGCAATCGTTTCACCGGACCCCTCGAAGAAGGTCAACCTCTTTTCTTACCCTGCAATCCACCTATGCCTGGAGCTTTCGTTTCCGTACACTTGGAAGCGAACACGCCGACACCGATTCCGGTGCAGCTTTCTTTATGCGAAGCTTTCGTCTACACCGATCAAGTACAGCGTTTTATTACTCTTTATAAAAGTTCGTTAATCGTCCGAAATTTTCTAAATTAACACGAGTCATTTTTATATCAGGCACTTCCGATCGAGAGATGCCCTCAGTTTCGTGACCAACCCCCAGGCTCGACGGCCACTTACAATGGAAAGTGTTACATATTTTACAATCGTCAACCGATGGTATTCAGAGAAGCTCTGGCGTTTTGTCGAGCCCGAGGCGGTACTTTGGTGGACGAAAGTAATCCAGCGTTGCAGGGATTCATATCGTGGGAACTTTGGAGGAGGCATAGGTATTCGTTTCGTTTCGATCGATTAATTTGAAAAATGAAAAGTTTATCGTTCGCATTGATTGATCGTGTTTTTTTAAAGGAGCGACACCTCGAGCCAATACTGGATGGGTGCGGTGAGGGATCAAAAGGATCGCACGGTTTGGAGATGGACAGGAAGCGGCGAAGAGGTTTCAGTTTCTTTCTGGAGTCTGCCTCAGGGCACCGAGGAAGACTGCGCTCGATACGATGGCAGCCGAGGTTGGCTTTGGTCCGATACCCCTTGCACGGCTCGATTAAATTTCATCTGCCAACACCGTGAGTATCGACTTTCAATCGTTACATCCGGAGTTTCTGTTGTTGCGATCGCACGGTCTCCATCACCTTTCTTGTAAAAAGTCTTATAATCTTTGGTAAATTCTTAAATTGTTATTAGAACCGCGAGCGTGTGGAAGGCCGGAGCAACCCCCAAATTCGACGATGACCGTGATTACAAGCACAGAACAAAATCCCGGAAGTGCGTACGAAGTTGGAGCAACGGTAGAGTACACGTGTAGCGCTGGTAGCCTACTTATAGGCCCATCCACTCGTACTTGCCTCGACACTGGCTTTTACAACGAATTTCCACCGGTCTGCAAAAGTAAGAAACAACTATTTAATAAAAATAGATTGTTTTCTTTCTATACAAAGCCTGTTTAATGTTAACTGCCCGATTGTTTCAGGCATCGAATGCGGCTATCCAGCGAGTATAAAACACGGAGGGTATACGCTCATCAACAATACCGTTAGTTACTTGAGTCAGGTGCTTTATTCTTGCGAAGAAGGATACGAAATGACTGGTAAGAAATTGTTCATACTCTACATATTCCTTTCTAAAGAAAGTAGGCTTTGCTATTCGTGTAACATAAACGTTTGACGAAGAAATATTTTTATTTAGCTGAAAATTTGATACGCAGAATAATTCATTCTTATTGAAGGCCGCGCAAGATTAACTTGCGACATTGATGAACGCTGGAACGGACCACCGCCCAGGTGCGAACCCATCCTGTGCGACCCGCCGACACCTGTTCCGCACAGTTACATTCAGATAGATGAAATTGACGAAAGTGAAACGATGCCAGCAAAGGCGAGCGTCAATCGAAGTCTTCTCGTGGGTAGTATCGTTACATACACCTGCGAGAAGGGGTATAAACTGACTGGATTCAGACAAATACTCTGCTTACCCTCTGGCTCGTACGATCATGCCGCGCCTACTTGTACAGGTAAGTGATTCGAATTACCATGAAATATCAGCAGGGCCGGCCCTAGGCCTAGGCAAACCAGGCGGGCGCCTAGGGCCCCCATAATGTTTACTTGAATATTAATCGAGGTAAATGCAAATCTAAATGTGGAGGAGCCCTTTTTCGGAGCTCGCCTTGGACTCAGGGCCGGCCCTGAATATCAGAAAATCAATAATTTTTATTATTACATTGCAGAAGAACCCCGAAATCCAGTGACTGTTCCTACTCGAATGACAATCAGACCGACCACAGCTAGGACTCGTCATACATTTTTACCGCCAAGAGTTCGCACAACAATCGTCTCCACGACATCCACGACCACAATCATACCGGTACCTTCTCAAAAGGCTCCGAACACCGCCGAATTACCGGCAACGGTTCAAGAGACTATTGCAAGGAAGCCAAGTGTTGGACTTCAAAGGCCAGCTCCGTCTCCTTCTACCGGCATAAACGACGGCGGTAGCGATCATCCTCAGGATAACGAAATCTCTGGCAGCGGGGTGGATAATGCACAAGCTGGGATAGGTACCGGTGTCCCGGAACCATCGGGACCATTCAGAGTGGACAGCGGTGATCAACCGAGTAACACCCATCAAGCGAAATTAAATCTAGGCGCAGTGATCGCCCTGGGTGTCTTCGGTGGTTTTGTATTCCTTGCCGCTGTAATTACGACGGTCGTAATACTCATACGCAGGTAAAGACATATCATTAAAGTAATCGGGAAATTAAATGACAGCATAGTGTTGTCTATATTTTTATGAGTTCTACTGTGATTATAAAATATCAAATATTGCTCTGGAGATAGTGTTTGTTCCCCTTTTTGTTGATATATCATTTTTCTTTATAAATTCTATTGTTTGCAACTTTTCTAACAGACACTATTTCTTGACCAGATGAAACATATCTAGCTTTATACATATACAGTACATTTGCTCCTTGACTCTAAGTGTGTATACTGTATTGCTTTCTTTATACTTATTTCTCTATTCTTTCGTCTATCATCTTATCTTTTTTCCTAACTAATCGCGCGATCTCCTCTATTCAAATACTGTAATCTACTTATTTCGAATATTGTAAGTAGTGTAACAAAGGTTATTACACGAACAGTCTTTACAAAGGAAAATGTATAAAAGTCAACGTTCCTTACTTGAATTGTATTCATTGATGCTCAATTTATAAATGATATTAAAATATTCTATTTTGCTACGATATACAATAACGTTCTATGACTTACAATAACATTCTACTCTTCACAGCGAAAGCGTTGAAAGAAGTGACGTGAAATATATTCTATGCGGAAAACTCTGATTAACCCTTTCATTGCTATCAATAACTTTCCTACCAATTATATAAGTGGTATAAAACAAATTCTGCAACGAAAGGGTTGAAGGCATTGGCGTAACTAGGATTTTTGTCAGGGGGAGCAATTTGCATTTTGGAGGGTTCAGGCCTACTTCAGCCCCTGCCTAGATACGCCAATGATTAATGGTACAAAATCGAATGTATGAAAGTGCAGGCAAAAAAACAAAAAAAACAAAATAAAGTGTCGAGAGAAAAGAACACTGATCGAAGGAAATTGGAATGAGAAATTAACACTGAGCCCGTTTGCGTTGCGGTGGCTAGCGGCAGTGGCAGCGTCAGAGGACGGCGCCGCAGGGGGCTTGGTGGGGTTGGTGCGTTGAGGGGTGGCGGTAGTGGTGGCCTTGGAAGGGGTGATACCGGGATGCCCTCGCGTTGGTATACGCTACTGGCCCTGCCCTTCCCCGACCAGCACCTGGGGCGCCGCGATTTGACAGCTCGCCGTGGCACCGATCACCCTTACTCCTTTGGTCTCTCAGCGGCCCATCGCGCTGGTTATTTCTCCAATCCTTCACTCTAGTTACAAACCAGACGATAAATCCTATATATATATAGCCCACCACCATCGCCCTCACCCTCCACGCAACCATCGCCCGCCACTACATCAATCATCACCACCACAACCGCCATGCGCCACCCTCGCGAGTGAATACTAGTCAAGGTAAACGAGCAACGTTTATAATGTGCACAGATAGCGATAGCTCGTTCACCAGCTTACGAATATCGAAGGTATCCTTCGAACGCACTCGGATCATGCACCTCCCTTAGTATCAGACGACTGTCCTTATGTACGCTCGCTCATTTGTATAGAATAATACACCGTCTCGCTTTTTATTAGAGGATGGAAACTTCGAGTAAAGTTTGCTGTCTCGTAGTCTTCTTTTGATTCAGTAGTTAATACATGCTGCACATAAGATTAGAAAAATTAATGAAGCACACCGTAAGAATCAGCATATAAATATGTGAATACAGGAATATAGATAATTGAATCCTGTAAGGATTCAATGGATTAAGTAAATTAAAATTCTTTACCTTTGATACTTATCAAAAGTTCTAAGAGAATTTAAACATCTTATCTTTATTCCTTCTATCTTATATTCTTTCTGCTTTCCCTATTTTAAAATCTGCTTTGAATACATTCTGCTTGTTTGCCAAATAATACATGCATCATCCAACATTTAACAAATGATACACTGCTTATTATATTCATTTTTTCTCTGAAAGAATAAAATCAGTTACAGTTGCAGCTTAGAAGTAGAGCCTTTATCAGATACCTTGCATTAAGAAATCTGTTGTAATTCACGCAGAAATCATGGTAGAAGCAGCAAACACTATCGGCATCGTGCGTCTCCTGATTGCAATACCGTGGCTAGCTTTGGAAGCAGTTCCTTGGAGAGCAGAGGAGGTCTGAACCGTTATTATCGTCAAGCTTGGGAAAATCTACACGAGACGGCCGGTCACAAGGGCAACCATCCTCCTCTTCGTCGCAAGGAAACCCTGGATGAACCAGGATACCGAGAGAATTACCGTGGTAACAACACCGAAAGAGATGGCTCTGAATTAGTCGTCAGCGACGTAGCTACTTTTTCATCGAACAAGCATGCAAGCATTTCTGACAAGAAACGCCATCACCATCACCATCATCATCATCATGGTAACTCGACACCCGAATGGAGACAGTCTCAGTCTCAGTCTCATCACAGATATTGAACACCGAACGCATTAGGTAGGATCTTTTGTATTTGAGGTTTTTCAGTGAATCATTTACTGGATCACGAATAAACTTCCATCGTAACTTAAATAGTGCTTTCTATCAAAAGAAGCTCCTCGTATCAACACCATGGAAACAGGAGAAGAATATGGGTTTCTTCTATGCTCTTGGAATAGCACCTGGAAAGCACTGTTTTATCAGGTATTCTGTAATTAACAACATAAGAACATGTTCCTGTGTTTTGTCTTGATGCAGAATCATCGTTTCTTTCTTTTTTTCAATCATATCAGCAATTACAACTGTACGTCAATACATTTTAAATGGACCTGAAAGTGGTGAGTGATTAAACGTTGCGTAGGAGAATTGATAAACGTGATTTAATAGATAAAAGGTAGATCATCCTACATTTGTTGTTCTGTTATACAGTAAATTATTTACACGTACGTTAATACGTAATGTAAATACCGTATATTCGAATAGTATAAGTAAGAGAAGAAAGTTGTGAATGTAGGAGGATCACAAGTTGATCGAAGAACATGCCAAAAAAATGAGAGAGTAATATATATATACGTATATAAATATATCTATATATAATTACTGATCAAACGATTTATAATATTTGTTTCTTTTTAAGTTATTGTAGTTCGTTTATAATAATGCTCTCAACGTACAATATTCACGAAAATCACATGTTCGATAAGATTAAAAACTGTTATGGGCACCTTGGCCTCGCCTTATAAGGACATTGATGAAATTTCTCATAACATAATATTTTTAGGAGACACTATTAAGGACAGGCCGACGTTATCCATTTCAGAATCAAAATTGATTTAGTTATAATGATCGACTTAAGATAATTTAAGGATATTCACATCAAATCTGTTTTCACAGATTCGAGTACATTAATGAAATATTTATATTTAATATCATATTATTCACCTAAATATTTCTTTCCAAATTCATCGAAATAAAATACATTAGTAAATAATCTGTATTTATTTGTTGACTGAATTAAGATGTTCATAACATATATTTATTTAATATTTCAATAATCTACAGAAAATTGTAATAGTGCCATTATGGGCAAATTTTTATAATGTATCTACACATACATTCTTGCTGTTTGTGGTGTACACAAAATGACAAATACTAGTATATTTTTAATACAAGTACTTTTAATAACTCGTTAAATACATATATCATTAGTTTTAGTCATGACAATGCACAAACTATTTGTAATAAAAATATTTATGCAATGTAATTCGTTCATGATGATTCATTTAAAAAAAAGACATTAAAAAAATGACTAAAATAAACTTACATTTTATAACTTGTTTCATTAAAAAAATAACAGATCCATTATTTATTGAGCAGTCTTAAAGATATCACATTTAACCTTGAAGCCATTGATTAATTAATTTTCCAATCTTGACTCTGGCAGCTTTTAATTCAGGTGAATCATTTTTCGATGGCGGATACATGTTAGCGCAATGAGCAGTACCTGGAAATTATAACATTAAATGAATTTAATTCATTAAAAAACAATTAGATAAAATTTTTAACTATTAACATTGACTTACCGTTGATATAAATAGCCGGTGCTTCAGGATTCGATGATTTCGTGATTCCTAATACATGCCAAGGATCGACTGATCCATGTACAAATACGACGTTCGTAACTTTCAAATTTAACGCGCCGTATAAAATATTTGTTCGATTGACTGCCGCTTTCAGCAAATGATTATTATATCTGTTAAAACACAAAATCCGATTATGTCATATGAACAATTAAACAAGTATTTTTGAATACTAATATGTTTAAGTTACCTTGGCCCGAAAACATCGGTGCATTGTTGCACAAAGAAATCTACTGGAAAGGTCTCGCTAAATAAATTTGGCCGTGCGGTAGAGGTTTGGAAAAATCCAAACTCTGTACACGTTTGATACATCCATTGACGTTCTATAAAAAGCATTCGAGTTAAGAAATGAAACATTTTAATGTTACTAAAGTACGTTACCTCCTTCTGCTTCTTCACTCCCCCAAGTTACATTTCGAAGTTTATGGATCATTTTAGTATACATATAGTCTAAACATTTCTCTTTTGTTGCATTCAATATTTTATTACTTAACACGGCGAGTCTGTCAATGGAAATGCCTAGCTTTTGATTTGTCAAAATATCACATGCACTTTCAATGGTCATGTTAGCCATTGCAGAATTGTTGCGATTGTCTTTATTGTACTGTACAATGCCGGCAAAATTACTTGCTATCGTTTCGTATAAGTTGGAAATATCGTTACGTTTAGTGTGTCCAGGATCGATAGGATCACACAGGCTGTAAATAAAAAAAAAAAACATTTTAAAGTAACAATACATGTATCTGCACTTAAGAAACACACGTTCAACGTACGCAAATTTTTTAGCTAATCCTTGCTGACCAACCGGCTGTCGTAACATTATGTGAAACTGTTTATTTGCTTCTACTATTGCATTCACGCATGCTTCAGAATATTCTCTTAGAGCATTCTCAACAACAACGTAGTATTCTATAAATGATAGTTATTAATGTAAATAATTGTTATCCAGCAATAATTGTTATACTTACCCTGAAAATCAATTTTAGCTAACAATGGCCCACTTGCAGATACAGCTCCATGTACTAAATGAGGATACTTTTCACGTAACCATGCAGCTAATGATCCAGAATATGATCCTCCAAAAGCAATCCATTTAGTATTATTTGGTAATTTATAGGTAGTGTTCATAATCTGTATAAAGTAGGCTAAATCTGCAAGTGCTTGTTCAGATGTAAGATATACTAAATTCTTAACACTAAGATCCCTGCAAGAATATTACAACCATTAGTAATATTACACGAATAAATGGCTTAAGATTTGTTAGAGCTGTAAATTTTAAGAATATTATTACATACACGGTAGGATGACTCTTTCCATAAAAGCGGTGTTCTACTTGAAAACATAATGCTCCAAATTCTTTGGCATATTCAATCCATTGACCTTCTACCATCCATTTAGCAGTGGCAGTACCTTCACCACCTATCATTAGAAATACTGGACCTCCTTTTTTATAGTATTCCCCATTTACAAAATATCTCTGCAAAATATTAATTAGAAATATTGTTAATCTCAATATAACATATTTATTTGTTGCTAAATTACCTGTTGCCAAATACGTGCTTCAGTTGGATTAAAGTGATTCAAAAACTGTGTGAACCATTGTTCTTCTGGAAGTTCATAGTGTTTGGATAAAATTGGTTCGCCTAAATTGCCATGTTTGCTTCGACCTTTCATAAAAATTTGCCATGATGTACTAATATTTATAAGGCAAACAAAGAATAATAATAGCATAAATCTACACATGTTGTAATAAAGTTAACTTATTAAAAGATATCATATACTCTGAAACAGAAAGAAGAATTAAATTAGATACATGGAAGTTTAAGAATTTATTAACTCTATCACATGAACATAAGTAGAATTGATAAGAATAATGCGAAAATATTTATAATGTATTTTTCCAGAAAGAAAATTATCTTTTTAAAGTGATAAGATTACAATATAAGTATGATATAAAGAAAAATTATGATAGTAAAGTAGGACACAATGAAGAAAAATATGTTATTATATAATACTTTATAACTTTTTTATTAACAATCCTGTAATACAAGCATAAATACATTTTAACAAATATGTAAAAAGTTACCTATACATTATAAAGGACATAGTACAAAATGAACATGTGCTTTTTTAAGCTATCTGATAAATATTTATACTGATTTATACTATACACTAATTAAAACTGAAATAATAGAACAATTTGTTTTAACATTAAATTTTAATTGATGTTTAAAAATACATTACACAATGCAAAAAAATTGTTCTACCATTATTACATTTAAAAATAAAACTTACAGTGCAAATTATAGTTAATATATTAAATTCTTGCTTTATGAATAATCTAATCCCAAATGTTTGTTTCGTAAATACAGTCAGTGACTACAGATGTAAAAGATTGGACATGCCTCTGTTTTCGAAGGGTCTTGACGCAGGGGTCCCAGACACCCCTAGATGAGATCATGGGATGTCAGGGACCCCGATGCACAGATGGTGCTCTCTGCATACCGACCTGGTTTCATCTTGGGGTGTCGGGGACCCCGAAGCACCGGGGACTCAACATACCGACATATCATCCTGGGGTGTCGAGGACCCCAAAGCATCAGTGATTCTACATACCGACCTGGTGTCATCCTGGGGTGTCGGGGACCCCGAAGCACCAGTGACTCTACATACCGACCTGGTGTTATCCTGGGGTGTCGGGGACCCCGAAGCACCAGCGACTCTGCATACCGACATATCATCCTGGGGTGTCATGGACCCCCAAGTAACGATTTCTCGGAAACAAAGTCGGTAAGTTGTCGTGTAGTTTCCACCGTTTTTGTATAGAGGGCGCTGCAACCGAATTTCGAACCCCTTTACCCTTTGGTGGAAAATTTAATTTTACGTGTCCTAGTTTATAGAAACGTTTCTTCCATATTATAGTTAAATTTTTAGATGGAATTAATATAAATTGTTTATTAAAATTAGACTTAAAAATGTTAATGTGTCTTCCCGACTTGAAAGATATGAAACGAATAAATGCACAATCAATTTGAATTTCTGCGATAAAAAGGAACAAATAAAAATGTTGAACCACGAAGTCAGACTGTGATAAGTGCTATTAACGTGCGCAGAACGAATGAAAATAAATTTTATTTAATACATAGAGGACGTAAAACTTTTTTTCAAAAGTGGTATATAAAAATGAACATTTTAAACATTTTCAATATAAGTTTATTTCTAAATTTGCTAAAAATTTTGTTTTGTACATTACTCATGTCCCCTTATTAATCTTTATATCATAATACACAATCTTACAAATTCTTAAATAATAGATAACGGTAAAAGTAATGTAATGATATATTTTTTATCTTATTATTGATATTGAGCTAAATAAATATTTAATATAACAATGGTAAAGATCTTTCTCTTGTTTCCCAAATGGAATCAAACTGTTAATCTTAGAATATACTATAGTATCATATCAATACAACTTTACATTGATAAAGTTACACAAAATGTATATTATTATTCACAACATGTACATACATCTAAAAGTTGTTTGTTAGTTTTGCAGTAGTATATATATTAATGTAAATGAAGCTAGCGAATATAAAATTTGAATAAAACGTAAATAAAATAGTATATTGAATAAAATTTCAGATCTTTACGATCTTTTTCTTTGATTTCTTGGTATATAATTATAAGCTTTAATTTTTACAGCTTGTCTTTTATGAAAATATTAAATCAATGTTTAGTTATGTATCAGTGCACTTTTCAATATTTAATTCGAATATAGTTTCTCATTTTAATATATATCTTTCCTTAACCCTTTCTCATGAAACAAATCTATATAAAAGTATACCCATTGCTGCTGCAGTTGCCCCTCCGATTAAACTCCATGTAAGTTTTGAGGTATTTTTTATCTGATATTTTCCTTTTGCATTTTTTGAAGAAACATTATTATTTTTTTCCTGTGTACCTAACATTTTACGATACAGATTCTTTTCATGTTGAGCATCTTTAGCATTCTTTTCTTTTAAAATAGCTAATTCTGTCTGAATAGCTTTTGTTTCTGGCTCCAATCTTGCTGCTTGAAGTAAAGTTTGATATGCTAATGCATGTTCTCCTTTATAATGTAGAATTTTTCCTACAAAAATACGATGTATTTTAATATACGTGAAATTTATTATTCTAACATCTCTTGAATAATTTTACCTTTTCTAAACAAGGCTTTTACATTCTGTGGTTGACAACTCAAAACACTTTCTACACTTCTTAAAGCAGCATCATAAGCTTGCGTTTTCATTTGTGCAGCTGCTAAATTATTATACACTTTCATTCGATCCTCCAATAAACCTTGTAATTCTGCATCAGTAGTAGTGTCTTCTGTTTCATTCTGATAGGAAGTACGACTTTCTGTTGGTAATAAGAATTCTAATGCTCTTCGATAACATTGAATCGCAAGTGTCGGTTCGTTACGAGTGAACCACCAATTCCCACGTTCTCGCTTTTTATTACTTAAAAAAAATATTAACATATAATTAACAATGCTTTTAAAAAGTAGTATGATAATATTATAAGTAGTTACCCAATTTCTTTTCTCTGATTAACGCTCAGAGTGTCTATTTCTTCTTCTAATTCAGTAGCTTTCAATTCAACTGTATATGAAATAATAGCATCTGATGGAATGTTTGGTTCTTTTCCTAGCTGGCCATAAGCAAATCTTGGATGAACTTCAATTTCTGCTACTTCTTCTACATCCATGAGTGCAATTGCTAGGTCTAACCCCTGTAATTATAGAAAATAATATCAAAGTTATTGTTTCTATTGTATTAAATACTACACTCAATATATTGAAAAATTAACTAATACAATAAATAAAATCTGTGAGATGTAAATACTTATGTAAAGAAAAACTTAAAACTTTTTTTTATTTTGATATACAATACCTGAATTACTTCGACATCACCTAATTGAATTTTGAGATCTTCACATTCTTCAACTACTGTACCATCTTTCAACTTCCCAATGATTTTCAAAGTACAAATATCAGTGTTATTTGGTCGTATTCCACTTTTACCCTTCCTTATAATTTTTTTCTTTAGCTGTCCATTTCCTAAAATATCTATCCATTCTTCAACTGGTTGTTCATTTAACGCTGCTTTAGTCATTGGATCTTCTGGATTTATATCGAAATTTAACTCTTCTTTAATAAAATCAGCTTGATTTGTTTGAGACTGAACAGGTCCATCTTCCATCTTCAAAAGATTTTAAATAATAGATTTAAAATAAAATTTAAACATAATAGAATGCTGAGTAATTTGTAATTCAAAATACCGAATATGTCATATTTTTGTTTCAAATAGGAGTTGTCTATGTAATTATAAAAACTATTTAACAAGATTATAGATGAACTAAAATAAAAAATTTTGTGTATTTGACATGTTCACTACACATGGAATGAATATGCAATAGACAGCAGAAAAATGCACACTCATTTGATAATCGAAAAATTTGAAGTTAAACTATAATGTTATTGTTTCTTCTTAAATTATGACACAATCTATTCAGTACTTGTAAAATGATTTTCAGAAATCAATTCTTACCATGTTATTTTCAAATGTGTCTACAATCATTAGAAATGTGAAGAACTAACGTACTTATACGGTATTTCTATTTATTGTGAAACACGCCGACACTGGTTAGTTCTCTTTATTACTTGAAATAAGTATTACTATAGTATCGAAGACAATCGATAATCGAGTTTTTATCGAGGTTTCTCGCAATTAACGGTTACGTAAATGAGTTCAATTCATTCTTATTCGTTTGATCGTACTGTAATGAGTTTTTGGTCAAATGAATGTTTTAACTGCAATAAGATGTAACCAACCATTGGACTTCAGCTAAGTAACGTAAATTTTTGCTATATAGTAAAATTAAGTAACACGATTATAATTTTTAATCTTTTTATTTGATAACGTCGGCGTTTTTTCGTTTCCTCCATTAAAAATCATTTTCTTAAAATTACAATAAATACATTTTCATTACAAACTAATGTTTTCATTATAATAATATCTGAAAATTGTTATCAAGATATAGTCACATGCTGACGAATGAAAACTAAATATTTGATATCATAATGAAATAAAGATTAAGATAAAATACTTATAAAGATAAAAATTAAAAAAAAGTTGTATAACACATTGGAAAGTAAATGTATAAATGTAACCAATCGTACAATCCCACATTTCTAATTTGTGCGCATGCGCACGAGATCTATGTTCCGGCTATGTTCTATCAGAGTACAGTCGTTAAGAATCCTTTGTGTGGTTGATTTCAATTGAATTAGAATCGTTTTGTCACAATGAAGTCGCTTTTGTTAGTGTATTTTTTATTAATTGTTTATTGTTCAATCAGTAAGGCTGATGATAAAAAAGGTCCAAAAGTTACAGATAAGGTAAATAAATTGGCTATACCGGTATCTAACAGTAACAGATGTATGAACAAAGAGTTTGTTTTTTATATTAAATAGATCGAAATAAAATATATTAAACATTATTTTCATAGAATATAAAATATAAAGAATAATGAAGGTTCCATAAGTTTATACAATTTTAAAGCAATAAATTAATTTTGTCTGTACAGGTATGGTTTGACATTAGCATAGATGGTAAACCAGAAGGCAGAGTTGAAATTGGACTTTTTGGAAAAACTGTACCAAAAACAGTTCAGAATTTCATAGAATTAGCTAAAAAACCTCAAGGAGATGGATATAAAGGTAGCAAGTTCCACAGAGTCATTCGTGAGTTTATGATTCAAGGAGGAGACTTTACAAAAGGAGATGGAACTGGAGGTTTGATTTTTAATTTCTTGGACATGATAATATAAATCCTCTATATAAATTAAGTAACATTTCTTAATTTTTATTTATTAGGACGTAGTATTTATGGAGCTAGATTTGAAGATGAAAACTTTAAATTGAAGCACTATGGTGCTGGATGGTTGTCTATGGCTAATGCTGGAAAGGACACTAATGGTTCTCAATTCTTCATTACTGTGAAACAAACTCCATGGCTTGATGGTAGACATGTTGTTTTTGGGAAAGTAATTAAAGGAATGGTATGTTGTATTGTCTAGATAGCCATCTATATCGAAATATTTATCCTGAATACTTATTTATAAATAATTTTGCAGGGTATAATAAGAAAAATTGAAAATATCAGTACTGATACCCGAGATAGACCAACAAAAGATGTTACAATTGCTGACTGTGGTGCAGAAGTTGTAACAGTGCCTTTTAGTGTATCAAAAGATGATGCTACTGATTAAACATTATGTTCTCTTTCTTATGTTGAAAGCTAATCATATGATCATTACATATTAAATGAACAAATTCGTATACTTATAATTTTGTATGCATAAAATGCCATATTGAAAAGCTTGTATTCAAAATTGGTAATAGTTTTCTACGTAATTGCTCAACATATTGTTGCCTACTACATTATAACATACATTTTAAATTACCTTAAATATGTCAAGTAATTAAATCCAATTACTTACAAAAATATGAAATAAAAATTTGCATATTTTAATTTCTGTTTTAGAGTATTAAAAAGTGATTCATGTATTTACAGGTAGAATTTTGATAAATACATAAAAAAGCAAATTAAACAAGCACAAAGTATACAAGATTGTATCTTACAATCTACTGCTAACTTAGATTAAGTTTTATAAACATGTATATGCATAATAAGATGTGCAATAATTTTATAAACCTATAATTGCATTTTTTAGCAAATAAAGCGTTTAAATAATATATCTTTTTCTCATTTACATCTATAATACAACTTATCAATATAAGAATCTTACAACATATATAAAGCGCAGAGTATTATCGGTGCTACGGGGTCCCTGGTACCCCGGATACCATAATATCAGAATACAAAGAGCGCCACCGATGCATCGGGGTCTCTAACACCCCAAGATGGTAACAGGTCGTTATACAGAGAGCGCTACCAATGCATCGGGGTCCCTGATACCCCAGATGCCAAAATGTCGGTATTCAAGGAGCGTCACCGGTGCTTCGGGATCCGTATACGGAGAGCGTCACCAATGCATCGGGGTCCCTAATATCCCAAGACGATATCAGGTCGGTATGCAGAGAACGTCAAATGACTGACAATGAGTAATGGGTGTAGTCTTTGATATCAAAGCAATCTGCTATTACCATCAACGTACATTAGATTGTTGCAGTGCGGAGTGTTTAACAGATGGCGCCCATTTTCAAGGGACAAATTCAAGATCCCTTAAAAAAACAATGGCGTGTCCAATCTTGTTGGATGTATAGTCACTGTTATTCGCATCATTCGTCATTTAATTGTTTCATATAATTTATTTACTTGATTGTTAATAATTATTAAGAAAAAGTGGTGAAATTGAAGAAGAATGTTTAATATTTATGTGTGTATGTTCAACGTAATAAATGATTACTGTATTAAATTACGCGCATAAAAGGAATAGTGATACGCCATACTTATTTTGAGGAACTCACTCTATGCTTAATTTACGATAATGGAGAAATTACATTGGATGGTAAATAAATTGAAATATCTGCATTTATTGCAACCCTAATATTCAAAACAAACATTAAGTGTAATTAAGGTATTAAGTGAAAAACATAATTATTGGAACTGGAGATAATCTGAATTTTGGCTGTATATATTAGTACATATTTTTATATACAAACAAATAATACATTGTGATTCAATTTTAACACGCATAATATGTGTATGTTTGCTCTTGCTTAATGTTTATTATGCAAATATAATTCTGCAATGAAATTCTGTTATAAAATGGCGAAGAATGATGGTTTAAAGTCTCTTCATGCAAATACTGTTCAAGAAAATAAAAGGATATTATACGAATCTTGTCAAAAAAATCAGGTAAGTATTGTAAATCGTGAACGTAATACTTCGTATATGGATAATAATATTAACGTAATATAACTATTTTAGGTGGACATCAAAAGCAAAGAAGACTTTGAAAAGTTGTTTATGAAACTTAATTACATCTGTCAGATAAAGTCAATGAAAAAAGATGCACAATTAAATTCCTGGTGTAATAAAAATGTAAGGTTACAATAATAAGAATATTATCCTTTCTATAATCTACATATTTATATAAATAATATTTGATTCTAATATCTTTTTTAGGTTATAAATTACACATATGGACCCATCTCAGGATTCCCATCTGGTTCATGGTGGGGTATTCGAATGGATTGTTCCAGAGACGGTGTTCATGTTCCTTTTGATGAAAATATTCAAAATGGACCATTTGGTGTTACTTCAATTTGTACTACAAGCATTAACTTAAACGAAGATGTAGATTTCGGTAATTACCTTACACTTACAGGTCAGAAGTACCTTAGTGGAAAATTAGACAAAGATCCGCTTGTTAAAAATTATGAAAATCAAATACCTGTAAGACTTATTAGAAGTTATAACTTATTAAATGAATTTGCACCGAAAACGGGTTGTAGATACGATGGTTTGTATATTGTGACAAAATTTTGGATAGGTGTGAACTCAGATTCTACAAAATATTACAAATTTGCTTTATTACGTTTAAGCAACCAAGAAGTACCATTGTGGAGTACTAAACAGTCCTTTTTAAATACAACTAAAGTTTCCTCTGTTCCTCAGTCCGCATCCGCGTGTCATCAACACTGCACAGAAAATTCTTCCCCCAACATGTATGAATTTAAAAAGTATTCACATAATACCGAAACCTTATGCGAGAAATCAAATATACTGTCGCAGTTTTCAAATTTTGAAACTAAAAACATAGACGAAAAAGAAAAGGTTGTTTCTGAAAGTGCAATAGTAACTCGCCATGTGTTTAAAAAGGTAAACAGTAATACAGAATGTACACCAAATGTATCTAGTATGTCTACTGGTGTAACGAACAAATCATTAACTCATATTGGAAATCAAGGATCTAAAACTCATAATACAAATATTTCTATACGTACAGGACTATATAACTCCTCCCACAGTACACAGCATGACGTTAAGAAAAGTATTTCATTGCCATTCTGTAGAACATCTAAATCACTAAATATACTTAAAACTAATCAACACATGGAAAGTTGGAACTCGATGAACAAAGATACAAATAAACACTCAGATGGAAAGGTTCCGACAATTAGTTCAACTGAATTTCCTAAGCGTGTTAATTATGTTTCTATTAATACAGTGAAACCTGAGTCAGAAAAAGCAAAATTAACCAAAAATACGAATCCAGAATCAGGTGCTAATGAAAACGATGAAAACGATTCTAAAGATATCGGTAAAAATACCGTAAATCATTCTGATGCACCTACCGATACATTAAATTTGATGAATTGTACGCACGGAAATGAAATTTCACCGCATCAAATTGTATCTAAAGAAGTACAAGATTTAAAGTCGCTTGAATCCCTTGATTCGCTAACACCAGATGAAATTCTTCATTTAATTACCGAGAAAGGTCATCCTTTATCAGAATTACTAATAGGTAATATGATAGGATTAACATCGGAGCAGTCTATGGCAATCAAAACACAAAATTTAGTGAGAGCCCAGGCAGAAGTGAAAAATAAAATAGCAACGAGGAAAAATGTGAAAGAAATAAAAGGAAAGAAAAATTTTGAGACTACTTCTGATGATTTAATTGGATCAAGATGTTACAAATTCCGACGACGTAGGAAATTATCCCGGAAGATGATAAATAAATCGGAAACGAAAAAGCACAATAAAATACACAATGAAAAGTTACAAAAAAGTTCTTTACAGCCTTTAAACGTCTTGGGGAAAAGTTTGACGTCTCTTCATACATATAATCATTCTCAAAAAAATAAAGCAGAGGAAGATATTTCGTGTTTAAATAAATGTAGTAATGATTTAAAAAGTACAACAATGAAACAGAACAATTTACAAAAGAAAAAATCAAATTCTTTACAGGAATCGACAAAAAGTATTAAGAAAAATGTTGAAAATAAGAACGAAGCAAAAATACGTTTACAAACTATGAGATCAATTAAATCTTCAATTAAGAAACACATAAACAAGAAACAAAGGAGGGAAATTGCAAATTTATTGATAGATGCGAAAATTGGTCCTAAAATACGTGGTCCACGGAATAGAAGATTGCGATCTATAAACAATACGTACGCGAAACAGTCATTTGAACGCTTTGGTACAGCAATGTACGCTTTAAACAAGCGTCAAATTAGTTCAGAGCAATCTTCTTTCAAAAACAGAAATAAACTTACAAACATTAATGGCTGTAAACGTATTAAAAACAAGCAAACTGGAGATATTAAAAGAACAGAAACGCTGAACTTGAAACAAACCAAAATACAAAAGAATCTCGCTGTTTCAAAGAAAATAGATAAAGATCATGCTATAGAGGCAATTTTTAATAATAAAAGTAGTAATAACAACAACAATGTTACTAGTACTGCTGTTACTGCTGCTACTACTACTGCTACTACTACTACTATTAATAATAATAACAGTAAAAATAAAAATAATGAAACGTCACAGTTATTGAAAGCTAAAACTATAACAGATACAGATGTAACAATGATTAAAAATCGAAAAAGAAAATTGAACGAAATAGTTTCCATAGATTCAAAATGTAGTAAATTTGAGGAGGTATTGCATAATCATTCTAAAAAAGAAATTTCAAAACCCTGTAAAGCAGATGCGATTACTCAGTGTTCTCTCATTAAAGATCCACTAACAAAGAATTTGAAATCAAACAGTTTTATTCAAAATAACGTCCGTAATGAGCAATACACTTTCATTAAAATAGAGTACGGCGAACTTAAAGATACGAAACCTGATGTATACGAAGTTATTAAGTTAGACGATAAGAATAAAGATCGTAACACACCTAAATCCGGCAAAAATTATTCGTCGTGTAAAGAAACTGTATGTAACATACAAAATTCTACGAATACAGATGTAACATTATTCGCTAATGATATATTAAATACAAAAGAGCGAAACAGATCTTCACCAGAAAGGATATCGGCATTTGTACCTGTTAACATTCCAGATAATGATCTAAAAATTGCTCGTTTAAGGTCAATAGGATTCAAACCAATAACTTGTAACAATAGCGATGAAGATGTTAATAATCTAAACAAAGGAAACTGTTCTGTGATTTTAAATAACAAATTACTGAAACAAAATGTTACTGAGAAATACAATAAATACACAAGCGAAGAAAATAACGTTGTTGTGTATATGGATGATAATTTACAATATCAGGATATTGAAAATGAAGATAAAAATGGTTTATCTGTTAGATGTAAAGCATCAAGTTCGAAGAGTTATATAGTAAAGGATGAACAATTAAGTAGGATGACTTTGAAAAAAGAATCTTATAACAATTTGTTATTAGAACAAGACTTAGAATTACCATGGCATGGGTGGAAAAAAATTGTAACAAATAAAGATACATATTGGATTGGTTGGTAAAATTAATGTAACAGATCTTGTGCAGAATAAATTCATAAATACAGACGTGCGCGTACGCGTACATACCACGCATACACTCTGCCAAAATAAAGGCTGTTAATAAAATGCTAAATTATTTTTTCACTGATAGTTGTAATATTTCAATGCATTAATGCGACTATAAATACTGCTTTTATAGGATAATGTTTGACTTTTTTTTTTAAATTGAAATAATTCATATTTCAATCACTTTTGCTAATCTTATTGTGACATTTATTAAGTAGTTTACGAATAAAAATGTAAAACACAAATTGTTAATTATACCAAAATAGTGATTTACTTTTAAAATAACGAATTTTATTGTTACTTTATGGAGCAGAATAACATACGTTCTCCATAAATATAATTTATGTATACACAAATTATTCTGTTGTATAGAAAATAAAGTTTAATTATGATCGAGATTAAAATACGTTTTCATTTCTCGAAATGTTGAAGAAGATGCAAAGCGTAAAATGAACAATGTAGAACGCTAAATATTAAGTATTTGTACGTGGATAAGATGAATGCGCTGAGGAGAAATTCTTTACTTTTTTTGAATCATTACATTCTATTTTAACGATATATACATTCATTCTTTAATCTAGGACGCAAAGATCTTTGTGGCTCTTTTATATAGTTCTTGGACGTGTATAATAATTAGAAGTATCTGTCTCAGTGTATTTTATAAAATAAATATTTTTCATTGGCAAAATTACATTAATCTGATATAAATCAGAAATACTGGTATATAAACATATGTAAGGTTCATTCATAATGTAAAAATATTATTGAACCACAGTAATGCAGCAAACCCATTTATGAGTATACATTATAGTAAAACATTAAGTACCTTACAGTGCCTTTCTTTTGAAAACATGAAATCATTTTTTAAATCAAAACATATTTATCTTCTTACAATAGAACCACCTCTATAGGTAACAATGCCTTAATTATGTTCAGCATATTAAAATAAATATCTTCTATGCTATGTTTACATGATGTAACATAATACACGTATTAACATGAATGCAACATTATGGAACTATTATAATGTGATGCATGATTTTACATCACATCATTTTGTTTATTTATCTGTCGTTTGTTCTGTGAGCGAGTTAAGTTCCTACCTAACGATGTACAATCATTTTAATGATATACGTAATGTTTCTTTGAAATTAAATTCATAAAAGTGCAACATTAATGTACCGTTTTCTTCTTTTCTTTTCCTTTTTTTTGTTTCTCTTCTCGCTTTTTGTACACTGTCCATGGTTTCTGTCTATTGGAATTCATCGTCACTGCTTAAAAGCATTGTTTTTTCGTTATAATTTTGAGAAATTGTAGCAACACGTTGATGAGATGTGTGGCGTCTTTGGGGTGGTGGTATCGGCATGTTCTGTGGATCATCCGGATCGAAGCTGGATATCCGCATACCACGTTGTCCTTTGGGAGCTCCTGATTGTTACATTATATCACGTATTATCGTTGATAAAATCAACAATTATTGATAGATCGATCAACCAGCAGACACCGAAAAACCATGCTTATATTTTGCTCTTTTATTCAAAGCAATATTATTAATTGTATTGCTTACAGGCTATGTACAGTTTCATATGTAGTTTCATAAAATTTTTATATACACAGTATAATCTACAACTGTTTTATTGTTTTTTCCACATTAATACAATAATAGTATATGTATCGCAATCATTTTTATTAAACTTGCAATTCATGCATGTTATGAAAATAATAATTTCACGCTATCGAAATTCATGAAAATTTTTAAAAATATATGTGAAAATAAAAAACAAAAAGACAGTGCAATATTAACATGCTAAATTAAGTATGAATTCGTAATATTTACATGCTTTTCTTTGAGATATAAAAGCATTACAAAATAATAATAATAGAACGTTCTTTAAAAGTAAAATAATACACAATTACAATACTGCCACAGAATAGTAATCAATTATTATTTGTCTTTTGCATTTATTAGAAAGCAGAAGGTTTTATGAAATTACACTTTATCCTCAGTGCTTTTATGTTAAGTGCTTAATTTCTATCGTATAGTAGATTTTGTTAATTGCAAAATGAACGAATTGTAGGCTTATGTATGTATATTGATTTTACTCTAAACCTTAAATCATAATTTGAGCAGAGAACACTTTGCCCACCCTGCAATTTAACTTGAACTTAAACTATCAGGTGTATAATAATGGTTTTAATAAACTACAATACTAAGAATTTGTCATTTTCCGTTTAAAATTAATATAAATGTTTGATGTCCAATTTCTTGAAATTAAAAATCGATGCCATGCATTCTCATAGTTTTTCATACGGCAAGTTGGTATTAACGTCTGAAAAACAATAAAAAAGAAAGTGCCTTCAAAGAATTTTATTTCCAGTGGCACATGTTTATTAAACTTATGATAGGAATGATTAATTTTTCATTTTTCGAAGAGTTTCTTTGACATTAATTCAATTGCAAAAGATAAATATAAATGAATTTATACTATTTTATTTTTGCAGTAATTGGCAGTAAAGTATATTAAAAAATGGGAATATAGTAAAATGCTTATTTACTATATAAAAAGCCAAAATCCAGTAATTAAAACAATGTAATCATCAGAGTTATATTCACGTATTACTTTAAATTCCAATTAACAGTTTTTAATGCTTCTTAAACATTAAATTATTTCTTTTGCTTCCCTTAATAGATATTTAAAAGATACAGTAACATTAAATAAGAAATACATATGAACAATGAAACATGAATGGTTCTAAATTTTTATCATTTACTACAACATGCTATATGAAAATGTATTAATGAGATAAAATAAGTAAAGAGTTTTTAACACAATAATACTTTTTTTAAACGAAAAAAATAATTAAATCATACATACCAGAACTGTATTGAGTGTACTGTTGATACTGTGGGTGGAAATTATGGATGGCATCAGTCATTATATCCTTTGGATTCATAGTTTCCTATGTATAAATTAGATTAATTACTTTTAGTTTTTATAAATTGAATTAGTTTAATTTTTGTAATTATTTAAAAATGATTATAATATACCTTTAAACTGCTACTAATACTTTGCATTGTTACACTTCTCCCTCTTGAATCAGTAACACAACCAGCTGAATATACTTGATAAGGAAATGCATAACGCAAAGCTATAGCAGCAAATAACATTTCAATACAAATTAAAAAGTTTTGATAACCAGCAGAAACTGTCCCGGCACTGGTTGTTTGGCCTACATTTATTGGAGAAATTACGTTTGCTTTTTCAAGAATAGCCAATAACACTCCTGAAATAAAATAAAATTAATTTAAATTTATTTAACGCGTATAAAAGACATTTAAATTAAATATTACCTTGCCAAAATGAGAGAAAAATAACGCTCTTAATAGTACAAAACTTCAAAACAGGTTCAAATGGTGTTAGTAAGTCTCTTGTGGCAAAATAGAAAAGGAAGAGTCCATAGAGGGCAAGAGATACACTGATATTATAAATTATGGTCACGTAAATATAGCCTCCATTCAGGGACCAATCTCCATCTCTATAATGTCCAAATGCTTGAAGGAATATAATAATAAATGCCATCACTGGTTTTACTAGACAAAATTGCAAAGTAGCTTGCTTGCAAAATCTAAGAAAACCGATTGTATATGTTTTTCCAACTAGGCAACAAGTTCCATATAAGCAATTGGAACGAATAGGTTTGCCGCGTATTTCAGACATTATGTTTCCTTCGCCACCCAGGTACTCATAGCATAGGGACATAAAGTTATATATAACAAATGCTTCGTAACAGTCTCTCACAGTGAAGAAGTAAACGTAATAACTTTCGCTGTTAAAAAATATTAGAGAGATCCAAGAATAAGTTGCATAAATTGGAACTATAAATAGAATTCTCACTATCCATCTTTGCTCCGCTGGATTGGTATACCACCTTAAATGTTGATAAATCTATAAAAGAAAAATTGAAATCCACATGATGTTTTGTAATTATATCTTGATAAATATACATGTTTGAAAAATTCATTATGAAATACCTGTTGACAAGTTAAGAATAATGCAAGCCAAACAAATACACCAGCAATACCTTGGGCAGCTCGTGTCTGTAAGAATATCGGAGCTGTTTCCTTCTCAGACATCACAGATGTCATATTGTTCACAATTGTAGCTGATTCCATTGCCACTGTACTACTCATATTTTAATCTAAGAAAAATTAGCGTTGCAAATAATAATAATTTCGTATAACGGTAGGAAAAGAAAGATAATTGTAGACGTTAAAAGAGTTCATTTTAATCACAGTCTCAAATGAAAAGAAACGATAAGGACCATCTATTCGTAATACAGAATAAATGTCGAAATTATAGCTCGCGCGTTAAAAATCAATATACACAACAATAACAACGGTACTCCATTCGTGCGCAAAATTTCGTCTCGTGGACGCACCCGTGCTCCATTCGTAGAATTCTTGGAACAATTATTGTAGCATACGTGCAATCTCTTCCAACTATCTCGTTGTACGTGTTCTCCTTTTTCCTTGGTATCTTGTGTGTTTGTGTTGACCTGTATGATCGAGCTCCTTAAAGGTTCCCCTTTCCACTTTCAATTAAACAGCTACCAATGCAGCGATTAACGATGCTCGTGACCTTCCGAAAGATAATCCGAATAATTCACTAAATTCTCTTCCCTTTGCTGTATATTTTTTTCAGCATGGATCACCGAGTGTCACTTTTACTCAACATTTTCTAGGATTTCTCATTCGAACTTTTTCGATGTCAAATACGTCCGTTCGGTAACAGCTTTGCGAAATATGCTGTTAGTCGACAATAAAAATATAACTGGTCTTGCCACTACGCAATATATATTTCTTCCTTGCACACGTAAATCTTTCCTTTGGTTTTCTTTCTTCGCTCTTTCTTCACACACGATCTCTTTTTCCCTTCTCCTTTACGCTAAATCCCCTCCATAATTCTGTTTAATTAACGTTACAGACGCATGCGCCTACGCATAATCATCTTTAGTGATAAATCATTCATCGAAGTGAGCAACGTTCATAATTTTTGTGTTTGACAACTAGTTTATGAGACCTTATTTGTATAATGTGCATACTTAAGTATATACCCATATTTGAGTGTACTTGGAATCATGAATAGAATTACCTTTATTGTGCTATGAACTTTATATGATCAAAGTTGAATTCACATTCAGAACATTTTTCCCTTTTTCTTGACAATTGTTTAGAGTTTAGGTACAATGTCTCTAACAACGTGTTAATTTATCAAGATTGTTGATTACGCGAACAAAAGGTTAACAAATCATGATCAAAAATTGATATGAACCATACACCAGCCTTTAAATAAAGTGTCGATACATCTCAAGTCAGTCTTTTGTATAACAAGTTTATACATCAAATTATAAAAATGGCTCTTGTTTATATTGAAGACAACGATCCTTGGTAAATATAATGAATTTTAGTTTTGTTCATGCACCTTTTAAAAATGTTGTTTAAAAATTCTTATTAAGCTGATTTTTCAAATTATTTTTCCAGGTTAACAGAATACAATGCCTGCGAAAAGCTATTTAGAGAAATCATGGAACAGTTTACTGAACGTAATAAACATTTAAAAGTTTCTCAAAAATATGCAAGTATATCTGTAAATATACGGATTCATCTGAAACAATACAGCAGAGAAGTTCAGCAACTCAAAAATAAAATAGATGATGCATTACGATCTAAAACTATGTATCCTTTTGTTTGTTAATCAAATATGAAACCTGTTATTGTTTTGATAAAAAGCTTTTCCTTAAAATACAAAATATATAGAACTGTCGAGGAAGCAGAAAGAAGAATACGTCAAATAGAAATATTGGAAAGTAGAGATGTACAGTTGCAAAAGTTACATGATGCACGTACAAACGATTTTGCGTCTTCTAGACTAAACTTACTCGCATCAGGTGCATCAGCTTTTGCAGATGGAGGTACCACTTCTTGGGCAGCCGATGATGATGATGATGATAAGCCTCTAGATACACAGATATCCGTCTCTAATCTTATGACTAGTCAAGATAGAATTTTGCAGGGTACAACATGCTAGTACTCTTTATTATTTCCTCATGCTTCAACATTTTTTTTGTTGATTTTACTGTTTTTGTCATAGAGCAAGATAAAGGTTTAGAAGAATTATGTAAAGTTATTTCAAGGCAAAAGGAGATTGGTCACACTATCAGCAATGAAGTAGATCATCATAATGGTAAATTAGAATATTCTTAATAAATTAAGAAATATAAAAAATATTCTTCTCATAACTTTTCTATTTATGCACAGAAATAATAGACAGTTTAGCTGATCATATGGATAGAACAGATGAATCCCTGATTAACAAAACGCGTCAAGTACAGACTATTAGTTTTAAGGATCGTACGTGCGGCTATTGGATAGTAATAATTTTTCTTTTTATTTGTATTATTACAGTCTCTTTGATTCCGTAAGTATTCATAATTTAATTGCTTTATACATACACGTACTCATACACGTGTATGTATACAAGTCGATTCCATTATCTGTTAAGTTTTAATGTACACATATGTGAGTTATAAATATTTTTGTATGTAAAACAACATTTTATAGACTAATGTATAAAAATTATGTTGTACATCAAAATTTTTCTTTCGATCTTTTAACTATTTAATAATTTAAACTTTACATTCTTACGAATTACGAATGGTAATTGTACTGTAACTATAAAGAGTAATAAAACAAATTAAAATAAATAATTTACATTTATATTTGAAATGCAATACATCTTAATATTAAAAGAAAATTAATATTTTTTTTATTCAAAACAATAAAGAACTTTTGAATTTCCGAAAGAGTTCTTGATTATCACGAAATTACTGAACCATGTATCGAGGTGTAAATGAACTTTTACAGTAAAAAATTAAATTGTTCATTATTCCTTTTTATATAAATTATATTTCATTGCTCCTGAAATTATTTCGCATCTGTTTGTATTGTTTCATCTGTATTTTCTAACATACCCGCTTTTACATCCAAGCCAAGACTTTTCAAAAGCGCTTTTGGACTAGGATCTCTTCCTCTAAATTTTCTGAAAACTTCATTTGCAGAATAACTACTGCCGACAGCTAAATACGTTTCGCGATATCTACTGCCAATTTCCTGTAATAACTCCTTATTACTTGAAGGTATATTTTGGAAAGCACTATATAAATCAGCCGCAATCATTTTTGACCAAACAAAACTAAAAACAGAAAATGATAAAAGTTTAAAAATTTCATGATATTTTAGGTCTCTAAATGTATTTGAGTATCTATTTTACTAAATTTTACCCGTAATAAGAAGCTGCAAGATCTCCACTAAAAATACAGTCAAAAGAGCAGATATGACAGTCTCTTTTATGTTGCGGAATTACAAAGTACTTATGCCATATTTTATTCATTATATCATTCCAGAATTTGGCTCTGAAAATTTTAGAAGAAATTACTTCAAGTTATTGTTCACAGATGTATGTGATATTCTATCTTACCCAGAATATAATTCCAAATCAAATCGTGATAAATACAGCTCTTTACATAGATTATAACCAGCTAAATGCGTTTTTTTTTATTTTCACTGTTTCAATTGCATCGGCAGGTAACGGTTCTCCTGTATGTTGATGACCAGAAATTTGTTGTAAAACAAAAGGTTCATATAACCTAATGATAAAAAAAAAAGTTATATCATTATGTATATAAAACGGCCATATAAGGTGTTCGGCTACGGAGGGACATTCTTTGAGGGGGTGGTAGACGAACATCCTGTATATAAAAAATAAGCGATCATTTCAAATATACCAGTTTTCAAAGAAATAATCAGAAATAAACATTGCATCCCACTCCATAAACGAATGTCCAGCTACTTCAGCGTATTCCACTGTTGTTAATATATGTTGTAACATATGTCCAACCTAAATGATACAACATAATATAAGGATATAAGTACAATACCGAGTATTATTTTTCTATGTATGAAATTTACCTTTTGAAATAGAGTCCGCAGATCTTTGAATGAAAGTAAAGAAGGTTTCTCACCGAGTGATGGTGTAAAATTAAATATTAATGCAGCTAATGGTTTTACATCACTTATTTTACTCCTATTTTGTAATGTTACCATGTAACCTGTCTCTTCTGACATTCGAACTTTTTCGTCTTCTCTTGCATATGGATCTAAATAAAAACTACCTACTGGATTACTACTGGATTCTTTCAAATCAAAAACATGAAAAAATCGGACATCTTTGTGCCAAACATCTGGTTTTTTGCCTTCAACGATCTTTACATTAAATAACATTTCAATCAGTTCAAATAGCCCAGATAATACTTTCGGTAAAGGAAAATAATTTTTTAAATCTTCTTCCTTGAATCTGAAAACAGTTTTAACGTTAAATAGTGTTATGCGTATAGTTTTATAACAGCAATAAAATTCATGTCTTAATTACTTGCATATACTCTGCAACTGTTTTCTGCTCCAAAATGCTATGTCCCAGAGTTTAAGTTTACCTTCTAGGCCTCTTTCATTTGCAAATGTATTTAGTTCATTAATTTCATATTTTTGAGCAGGATAAGCTTTTGCAGGAAAAGTCTAAGTATTATTTATTTACAACTTATTAATAAATGTTGGTAAAAATTTTACCTGTGGTCAGTAAATTGTCTAACACATGGTGAACATTTTCCACATTAGCAGCCATTTTAGTTTCCATACTCATATCAGCATATGTTTTGTATCCTAATAATTTTGCCTGCTCGTTTCTTTTGAAACGAATTTCTTCTATTTTTGTACTCGTTTGTAATGCTTTATCACTAAATACAGATCCTGTACTAACATCTGTTTCCCAAATGTTCCATCTCAAACCACGATCAGGGCAATATTCTAATTAGTATACAATAGAAAAAGATAACAATTAGTTTCAAAACTACCAATAGAAAATTTTCGTTTTTTGGAATACATTTATTATACTTTTATACCCATAAATGGTTTCAAGACAGCAGGATGTAAAGTTAGCGTCCAAGGACCAAGTTTATACTGTGAAGAATTTGGTACCATATATTTTAATACCTCTTCTGGAAAGTCTTCCACCAATTTGGGGTCCCTTATTGTGTATCTAAATCGATTTACAGCTATCTACAAAAACTTCAAAGTTAAACTTAATAACTATTTAATTTATATACAATTACAAACCTGTAGTCTTCCTGAGTATTCATTAATCTCCTTAGATGCTGATGTCATCAGTGCTGATAATTTTTCTTTCTCTTTTTCAGATAATTCTAGTCCATTTAGTTTCCCCTCTAATATGAATTTCTCTAAAATTCTTCTTTGTTCATTTGTCAATTTAATTTCGTGGTTATTGATAACACTTTTACATGCTTCATAAATTGGTTTGCTAACATATTTATTGGCTAAAGCATTCCTAGCACGATTATTAATACTTATATAATATTGTGTAGGCATTTTACTTTGATTTCCTACATATAAGACTTTTGCAATACCCCATGTGCTGCTTAATGATGTACTCATTTCTTCTATAGGATTTATTATATTTTTGAACAGATTGTCTGGACAAACATCATCAATGTCTAAAATGTAATTTTATTAATTATAAATATTTGAAACAATTAATATGCATTAAAAAATTATGATATGAATTAAAGTGAAATTACTTTCTATCTCTTTCCCTAAAGTTTTAATTGATTCTTCAAATTCTAATGCTTGTTTTCCCATTGCAGCTACACATTTTTCTATTGTAACGGTATTGAATTCTGGGCTTTTATCTTCTTTTAACAATGGATATTTTCCTGGTAAATCTTCACCAATTTCTGGAACACTTAAATTAAATATTATGAGACTCAAAGATAATTATCAACATGTAATATTAATTAATGATATTCTCATGTACTTATGTATGTATATGTGTATTAAAAAAAAAAATACATAATCTACATTTTGAATATAGAGATTCCAATATACCTACAGTACTAAATAACCATTGCGTTTTGGAATTTTTAATAAATTGTTTGGCGATAAAATAATTCTCTTCCCATAGAGTGGGATTACTTTAGTATTTTTTAAAAACATCATGTTTTTACTTTTTTAATTGCATCTTTAACCAAAGTCAGATTTTTTGTTATTACGACTTCATTCACCTCTTTCGCTCTTTTAATTATAGCTAAAATTGAGCCATGAGTTACATTGTATGGTTAAGGTTTATAAACTTAATTTCATTTTTATCAATCTTAGGCAGGCTTTCAACAATATTTAAACATGTAATAATTTTTTAAACAGATATTACGGGAAAGAATTTTGTGTCGGGAGATTAATAAGGACACAAAGGAATATTATAAAGTTTAATAAGACATGAGCTTTTTGTTATTTATTTATTAAATGACAAGTTTATGATACATTATGATGGCGCCACCATAAGCGCCATCAAAACCTAGGAAGAAGTTAGTCTTACTGTCTTAGCAGATGTATTTCAAGGTAATCACAATTAGGTGGAAAAGTTGCGCATATTCTTACTGCTTTGATAGTGAGATACTAATTTTTAGGTAGGTGATAAAGGTACAAATTGCTTTTAAAATTAAAATTGTTTTTACCAAAAGTTTTATTGTTCCGTCATAATGATTATTACAAACCAATATTTACAGCAATGTCGGGAAAACTAAGGAAAAGTAATATCAGGTGGGAGAGTTCGACGGAGGAAGATGATACGTACGAACCAAAATATAAGATAAGACTGAGAGAGTCATTAAGGAATACTCAACAATCTGCCACAACCGAGAATGAGATTGTTATGGAGCCACGAAAGCGGGGCCGAGGACCTTCCAAGAGGCCTTGCCTTAATAGAAATGCTTTGATGGCTCGAGAAAATAGACTGAAGAAAAAAGCGTATTTAGAAAAGATAGAAAATAAACTTTCGTTTTATCAGAAGGAGAACAAAAATCTGGTTAACATTATAAAGAAACAAAGTATAGATATCAAACGGTTGAATGGCGAAGTTGCTTATTTGAAGAGCGTGTTGAATAATAACACTAGCATTACGGCATTGCTCAAAACTATCAACGATGGTCTTCGTAAAATTAATGCACAAAAAAAGAATTCATTCCTGCCAAACCATATTTCTGAATGTTCAAATGAAGCAGATACGCAACATAAGTGTACACGTTACACAAATATCAAGGAAAATATATTAAACTCTCAGAGTACTAATATATTTATTACAAATGTCAATAACGATACATTAGCAGAACATAGTACAACTGAAAATGAAAACAACGAGTCTTATATGAATCCCAGGAGACAATATACATGTAAGGTTACCAACATAGGCAAAATCTCTTCATCCTTTTTAGATTCTGATCATACTTATACTATTTCCAAAAATCCTACAGTTGACACCAAGAACAACTCACAGAATATGGAAACTTTTAATGCAATAACTTCAAGTACAAGTTCAATATCGGAAGATGGTTATATAGATAATGTAAAAGACTTGGATAGTTTGTTACCGATTACACAAACAGATTTATCCACTATAGAAGAGAAAAAGGATACCGATACCATTGGGATTGACTTTGATCAATTGTCCACGTTCAATATGGATATATTTGAGGATTTACCTAAATGTGACGAGATCATGAATACAGTGGACAGTTTAAATGATACCTCTAATCTTTTCACCGAAGAGGAAATATCCCAAACTCTGGACAACACTGGAATCTGTCTTCATGTCAATTCAGATAAAGTATCATTAGAGTTTTGTTCCATTTGTCATTTAAATAGCAAAAACTCGGGATCAAATTGAAGGGGGAATTGATCGTTACTTTTATAAATTTACTCAATGACGAGGTACTTGTAAAAGACACCAAACCAAAGATACTGGACGTATTTGTCGATCAGTGGAATATAAATAATTAACGAAAGTAATATATTACTTTTGTATTTTTCTATTGATTTTATCTATATTATGAAAAATTATTTCACACGCAATAGTAGATGTACCCATATTTTCAGGCCTCTCAGGAAGATGTATATCAGTGACTAAGTCGAGGTGTTGAGGAAACACGATAGAATTATTTTTCATATGGAACGAAAGTTGCGTTAATAGTATACATATTTATATACATGTTTATAGATATATACATTAGTGTATACATATTACATAATATACAAATATATGTATACTTATATGTGTATATGTACACACATATACATATGCATATATGTGTATATATTTTATAAATAATAAATTTTTTTATGCAGATAAAATTTTTAGAAATTATAACTAGTAATGTGTAGAGGTATAAAGTAATTTTAGCACAAGTTGCATCGTTGCTATTTTTCAAAGATACTATATAATAAATTATTTTTTTTTTTTTATATATATATAAAAAAGCATTTATTACGTCGGATTAAAATAGTTTTACCAAGTTTCTTGTTATTTGTATGTGATATAAAGTGGTACCACTTCTTTTCTCTGAGACTGTAATCTTTACTTTTTACAGGATAGTACCATGTTGCCATTGAAGTTTGCTAGGAAGGATCAAACAAAAAGGTGGGAGTTGGTTTCATTTTGTGATTGCTAATTCTAAATTCACATGTAAATATAAAATTATTACATACAAATATATTGGTATTACATAAATTGCGATTTGTTTGTTTTATCTAGTCGAAGTCTGGCATGCCTGACACGCTGTGTTTAATGCTGTAACATAGTATTTTGGAGCGATTGCAATTAGTTCTTGTTGGAAGCGTAAGTGGAATCACGATCATCCCCCTTCTTTTATATTCGATATATAATGCTATAAGCAGGTTGAGTATAAATATATAGATATTTCTAAAAGTGACTGGAAACTATTTAAATACAATGTTTGAATTTTCAGCTACATCCCGAGGATGCTCCTGCCAATACGGAACATTCCATCCACTGATCGAATATTGTAGTAATTGAAACTCAAATCTGGAAGTTGAATAGTACATGAAACATAGTCGCATCAGACAGTATTAGTTAAAAGCGGTCTTGGAATGCCAGAAATATTTTATTTCTCAATTATTTAAAATATTTTTCTTCAGTATTCACATTTCAAAGAGTTGAAGTCTGTTTCTACAGTTTTTCGGGGAAAAGAAGTGTAACGATTTTATTATAATGATATATTCTTGTTTTAATACATACACTATTTTTTAATATTTTTGTTATAAATTATTTTAGTATATAGTAGCATTAGGTAAAGATTATGTGAATAAAAATTATGTACCACTTTGTTGATTTGAGTATTTTGTAACGTCTTATTAAAATTGTAAACAATTTTGTATAAAAATTTGTTGTGAAACAATGTTAGAAATATAATTTTTATACAAAAAAGGAAGATAATATACGTTCTAATTACAAAATTGCACATTTATAACATTTAATATGTTGTAAGAAATTAAAAATAAATATCTGGTTGTAATTTGCTACGAGATACTCGGAAATACTTCAATAGCATGACCGTATTTAATTTTTAATATGATTTAATAATTAATATTTTCTTTGCTTTTACATTTTACATAATAAAATATTTAACTTTGTACAAAGAATTCTTACTCACAAACATAAATATTATTTTAGTTAAAGAAAGGCATAATTAATGTAAATAATTTCTCAAATTCCAAGGCGACTAAAAACATCCGGTTTCTTGACATGAGCTACCGTCGCGACCCTATCAAATGTTACTTGTTTAGCACCATTTGTTTTGATCGCTCCTAAACGTGCCTTTGCCGGTATAGAAGTTAATCGCTCTGAGGCTGAAAAAATTATATGAAAGTTGACAAAAAAAGATTACAAATCTATAAAATTGTAACATTGATACTGAACTATGTACCTAATTTTCCAGAAACAACATTGGATGTAATTGCTCTTGTACCATTTGAGGATGCATTGTTAAAAGAAATCCTTTTAGTTGTTTTTACTAATTGTGCAACGTTATTTGACATACTTTTTTTACTTGCTTCTTGATCAGCTCGCATCGTTCCTACATTTTTTGGTATGATTTTGTTTGTTGTAATAATTGAAGTTCTTGTGTTGGTTTTTAATATTCCTGTACCAGTTGTACCATTTTTCAATATTCCTGTCTGGGTTACATTATCCTTTTTAGCATCTTTATCTCCTAGTCGGTTAAAAACACTTACAGATCTTTTAAAGACATCTTTTCCTAGCCCGGTTATGTTAAACGTCGGTGACGTTTCGCCTGGATTTGTAGTGCTAGTTACAGAACTGTCACCCAACCTATCGAATACAGTTCGTTTTTGTTCTATAGACTTTTTTAAAATTTGTTGACTTCGAGGCGTTGTTCCTTTTGGAAGTATCACAGTGTATTCTACAGCATCATCTTTATTATCCAGAGACTTTACCTTCTTAGCTGTTTCATTCCATTTATGTTCATTGTTATCAAATTCATCTTCATCTTGTTCTTCTAATTTTCTTTTAAGAATCGTTTGTTTCTTTTGATTAGTAAGATTTGTAATTATTTCAGCCGATACAGATGCTGGTTTCTTAATGGATGTAGGTTTTTTAATTGAAGTACTTGGAACTTTCAGGATCTTTTTTGTAGTTACAGTATCAGGTTTAATTTTAGAAGTCACTGCTTTCGTAGATGCTTTAGACACAACCTTTTTAACCATCGGTTTAGGTATTCCAAGGGTATCTTCAGTATCAACAAGGAATTTTTCACAGGTCGTTTCTTCGACAACCTTTTTTGCATACCTTAAAATAGCAATCATATCTCCCATTAGCGTTATTCCCATTTCTTTGAGGCTAGGTTTATCTAAATCTGGCAACATATCTGGTTTAATACGATTATTAGAAAATACAACTGCATGTTTTGTGGCTACATCTTGAGGAAATCCTGCACCTTTAAAGAATTTCACCCAATATGCTATAATAGAAACAGAAAACTGTCAATTAACAAAAGTGTAGATATAAGAAAAAAACATTGGTTAGATTATAGAAAATTCAAAGTACCTGATAGTGATGATGCCATTTTACCGGTAATGTTATCCCTGATACTTTGCAGCAATTTATAATCAGTTTTACGCAATAAATATTAATTATTCAGAGTCAAATTGACAATATCGGTCCACATAGTTTACAAAGGTTATTGCTAAGAGTATAATTTTGCTAGTAGAATAAGGAGGTATCTCTGACAGCAAACAAATGATATTATTGTAGACATATAAATTGCAAGAAACGTTTAATTATATTATTCAAAAAAGTTCACAGAATATAATTAAAAGACGATAATAAACATAGGTAGTTTATTTCTTGAAACTTTAAAGTTATTCATGCGCATTCCATCCACATCTATATGTACACAATGCACACAATGTATATAAATACATAAGTGTAATTAGAATGACAAAATGAAAGTATAGACTACAGTCGCGACTAGCGACATCGTCGACAAAGATTCAAACTAATTCTACCGTTGACACTTATCGCTTATATTCAAATATATAAATAAATTAAAATTAACATGAAATTTTACCATTCTTGCCTCAGCACTGAATAGAATGCTTCAATTAAAACTGATGAATTTTATCATCGATCCTTATTATGTATTATTAAACAGTAATTGATTAAATTAATAGAATATTGTATTACAAAGATGTTAATCAACGTATAAGTTTCGCGATACTAGAAAAATATTTATCCACGTTTTAAATTAAGGATAAAAAATATAGTTAAGGCGAATGAAAGATAGTAAAAATAACTAAAATTTTGTCGATGGAATTGTCGCCATTCTAGATATAAGACGTTTATGCCCGAATGTCCGTGAAGTCTCGGAGGAATGGAGTTACCCTCGTTGTTTTGGGAATTTCACACGGATTACCGTACTATTTTTATCGTGTGTGGGTGAATCGGGTGTCTTAGTTGCCTTTGATACTATTTTTGATATTTTCGTATTCTCCGAGCAGCTTGCTGGGCGAGATATCTGCTTGAAAGAAGAACGGAGGTTAGTTTCGTCAGATGTATCAGGGTACATTACTTATCCATGCAATCGAACATTATGTTGTTCGAAATACATAAATGTTTGGAATATTTATCGAACTACAAAAGTTCTAATGGAATCATTTCGTTTGTAACAAACTGTTTTGGTTGAAATGAGATTTTCATATATTTTACGATCCGTTAGCACTTACAGGACAAAGTAAAAAACTAAATACATGCAATCTTCTTTAATTTAACCTGGAATTTACATACATAGATTAAGCATATACAGGTGTGCAGTTTGATTTGTTTTCCTTGTTTATTTCGTGTATGGTGATGTACATGCGATAAGGGGCATAAAGAGTTTAGACATCACGGGTTGTTTATATCGTTAAAAAAAAATGATTCAATACAATAACGCTAGTTTGATTAATTTCAATCGATTCGGTCTTTCCATTCGCGCCATTTTCGCGCATGCATAGTCGAAATAGTTGAACACGATCGTCACAGTTCGCGGGGGTTAGACGCGGAAGCTGTTGCATGGGAACGGGATCTTTAGACGTGCGATGGGGTGTCGGGTAAACGGTACGGACGGTATTAGGGAACGGCGAGAGTGAGCAAGCTCGCGGAGTTTGTGTATCAAAGAGTTAGAGCGAGAGAGATCGCGCGGGCACCGGGGCAAGGGGGCGAGCGAGCGAGCGAGCAAGCGAGTGAGGGAGAGAGCGTGGGAGGGGAGGCTCGTGCGCCGGCGAGCAAATCGTGTGTCAGACTCGTGGCAGAGGGGTCAGCGCGAGAGAAAGAACGACACGAACCGAACGTTTTCTGGACTTAGCGGGTACGTTTTCATATTAAAAAACGTACGCCTTTTTTCATTCATTTTTCTCTATTTTCCATAATTATTTCACGTACTTTCAATTCCTACTAACCATTTTTATTCCATCCCACAGTTCCCTTCTTTTCCTTCATTTATTTTCCTTATTTACCGTTGATGCCAGAGTAGATCAGTATGTTTTTTTATTGTGACGAGATAAGTGGAAAGAAAATTACGAATGTATCGCCGCTCGATTACGATCGAGAGATCGTTTTTTAGAGTATATATAGCCGAGTGTCTGGCTGATATTATTCGTGTTCGAGCTTACACGTCTGTACACGAGTGACAGAAATTATTTCCGTTTAAAGGAACGTGAGATATCCGTGGAAGGATGAACGACATGGAAGCTTACGGGGACGGATACATGGAGCCGGAAGAGGAGTGGGAAAGGGAAGGTCTATTGGACCCGGCTTGGGAGAAACAACAGAAAAAGGTGAGCTTTTTATTCGTTTCAACGCTATTCTCAAATGATTTTTTTTTTTCCTGTCACAAATGAGAACTATGCATTCTATTTTGTCATATATATTTTATATAGGTATAACGTTACAGGCTGAGCTGCGAGCTGGTTGCATTTTATACAGCTTCAATTTGCCACACGTACCTTACACATATGATAACCGTTATTTGTTGCATCGAGCTGGTCGACAAACGAACGAGATTATTACCGATTTCAACCACGTTAAATGTTACTAATTTTTCGTCCAAGACATGGAGTTTGTCCAGTTGATATTTCAATCGTTACACATAACCTCCTCGTCGAGCGCGATGCGATTTTCGAATCAGCCGAACATAGTGACGTTACGAATGCAACGATGCATCGTATATATACAAGGAGCCGTGCCGTAACCGCAAGGGAAAGCATTAACGGCGTTTCGTGTCGTTTCGTCCAGGCGAACGCCTTCCGCAGGCATCCCGTGATACACCGTTTTAAGGAGAAACACGGTAATCTAGCTGTTATCGATCCTACGTCGCGTTTCAAAGTCTACGCTTCGACGTTACGTTCGAATCGTGTTCCGATTACCGCCTTATTGTCAGTTTCGTTGCTTAGGAGCTTTCGTTTCCAACGAAGGGTGCTGGTTACGAACCGATCGGTAGCGAGAACCGATAATCATGGCGAGAAGAATCGAGCGGTGGGAGATGCGAGAGGGAGGAAAATTAATGCGGTGTCAATTGATAAAGTGGAGCAACTTCAAGTACGCGTTGAAAACGGTTTTCTTTATTTTTGGCAGGGACTCAAGGCTCTCGCGACTCCGCGACTCGGTTACACACGTCGCGGCTCGGGAGCCCTTCAAATTGTATTTTCAGACTTTATGACAAAAATAATCGAGCATTGAGTCATTCCAGAGTACCGTGATCCCGTCGATGTTACTCGAGCTACGAACAATCGGTCTCTAGCGATACGCCTGATAAAATTTATAGTATCGATAAGCAGTTCATTGGCGTTTAAAATTATAATTTATTGTATCGCCTGTACAACTTTAGAGATAGAGCGATTTTGGATGCGAAAATAATGTTCATTCGGTTCGACATCGTTCTCAAGTTTCGCGTTTCTCTCTTCTTACCTTTCTATTGGCATTGCCCGATGTTTCTCTTTGCTTCTCTTATCGAGCAGCCAATGTAAAACGCGGTAGATTACGAGTACACCTGATAATGTCCAACTCGCGTTCTAATAACTCGTACCGGCTAGCTTCGATAGAATTCGTCCCTGAATACAGGAGCGCGTGCTTTGTCTTTTCCGTCTTTGTCGACGAGGAAACTCGGAAATATTTTCTAGGGTGCAGAAATCGGAGTTTATAGTTATGTAAAATAAGTATTCCTATATTTCTTGTTCGCGCGGAAGCTAGGAAGATCGGATGGATGATAAGATGTACGGAAAACGAAGCTGGCCGGTTAGCTCGTACGGGACAGTTAACTGTACAATTTCTCGTAAAATCTCGGTCGCTTGGTCGGCTTTCGAAGCGCGCACGAAACGGCGCCGTGGCGATAGGTATTTCTTTCGTTAGCTTCGAAAGGATGTTGGCGGGAAAACGCGCGCCAGGGGCCAAGCTTTCGTTCCTTTCGCAATTAGCGTAATTAGGAAAAAGAAAAGATTTCGAATAACTTTCGAATGGGCCACGAAGCCGCGAAAGGATACGGTTTATGTATTTACACGCGTCGAGTTATGGATATTCGAGCGGTTTCCAGGCTATTCGCGAAGCGGAATATCGTAGGAATGCAGAGTGTATGTGTGTGTACCGCAAAGAATTTGTCGAAGGTTACATTATAGTTAAACTACAGCTTATCTAAACGTTATCGCTAGTCGGTCGCACTAAATAGGCGCGGTGACGTTGGAGGCGATTCTAGTTACGGCTTGTCGGCCAGCAAGATTCGCAGACGTCGATGCGTGTGTACTTACTTACACTTTCCTCGACGGTTTTCGTACGCATCTCGCAGCCGACGTTATCGTATAAATAGACGATATATATAGGATAACGCGTACACGGTGGAAAGTCGCAAGTGGCAAGTCGCGTCGATCATAGGGAGGTCGGGGTGGTCCCGCCGGGCGCCTTGCGCCATTCCGTATCCTCCTCCGATCAAGAGTCTGCTTCCACAACCTTAACCGGCCGCTTAACCTTTCACGATATCACCTTACTCGCGCGCTATTGTACATAGATTTTTCGCCGTCTCGCGGGCTCTGGTCTCGTTTCGCGTCTTCTCGCGAGGCTCTTCTTCTGTTCAGCATCGCGTCGAGCCTCGCGGACGTGCCCCGACAGTCGGATCGCGTGTTTTTCGCGATAGATATACATTTTATTCGCAAACACCGTTTCAACCGTGGCCGGTTACCGGGTTCAAGTTCACCGGAAATCGGATGTACCGAAACATTATAGGAGAATCGATGCATTACGTACACGAATTCGATTTCTCCGTCGAGCCGCGAACAGAGAAGATCGTTAACCTTTGAGGAGTTTAGGCTGTGCGCCAGATCTTAGATTGGAATCGGGTGACCCACACACAGACACCGCTATGCCTCTATCCACTAAGCCGATTGTTATGCGATGATAAGTTCACGGTACGCGCGAACGCGTCCCCGCCGTCTGTTTATTGAGATTACGGCTCGTTAAAATGCAACCGACACCCCCCACGCGATACCACTATTTTCAGACGACTATTATATTTGCTTTCAAACGCCGCCAGCTCGCACGCCCCCGCACGATAATTACACGGAATATCCTATCCGCGTAACCGCACGGCAACGACGCTTTCTTGAATGAATTTTCAGCATATCCGTCCGCTCCGTTGATACTACCGGCCGCAAATAGCCCCTCGACCATCGTCTTTTCCATTACGTACCATCCTCCAGATTTATTTTCGGCCGGTTACTCTTGAACAGCGTAACGAAAACGATGCTAGAATAACAATCTTTTCTCTCTTCCTCTTCTATCTTCTATGATTGTTGGCGAAAAAATTGTCCATCAGGAATTTCATAGGAGATACCGCGAAAGATACACACGTCGCGAGCAAATAGTGGGAGAAAATCGCAACGAGTAGAGTCAGCCTTCGTGAAAGGTGCAAACGTAGTTTTATTAGACGCAACCGGTACCGGTACCGTATCCGCGCTATCGTCACCTGCCTAAGGTGCTTCGAAACACCTGCCTACCTTTACCCTTCGATCTTTTTCGGCCGATGTCTCTGGGTTAACAGAGACCCGTTGTATACCGACGCTTCTCCTTTCTCGACATTCGCTTTTCTCTGAAATATCTTCCAACTACATAAACCAACTTCTCTGTCACGTGCTCGACCAAACGAACGTGCCAATTTCTTTCGTTCCCTCTATTTTGACCTTAAGATGAGTTAGATTGATTTCGGGAAATAGCAAAGGTGATTCGCTAGACAAGAAACACGGAAGGATCCGCTATGGCGCGTAAGAAAAATTACTTTTTGTTCCCAAGGAAAATCTTTCACGAGCGACGCCTAATTAACGCCTCTTCGTCGTCGCGACGAATCGTTTTACCAAGTGTACGGATAGAAACATTGTCGGCGAGACGGGATGAAAAAGAGAAGCGAAGAGATGAGAGGAGAAGAAAATTCAATGCCAGACTTTAAGAATAGACATAATTTGCAAACTGGTTCGGGCGTGTACGCGAGATATTTAGAATTTGGGTTACGTGAATTATGTGCATCGTATTTAGGCCGTTTCGTTGCATGTTTAACTGCATTTATTTTTAGCGTGGTCGCGTTAAAGTTTGCGGGAAAAATTGTTTACCGCGGTTGATCGATGCTGACGCACCGGTGACGGAGAGGGTAATTCGTTCACCTGCGGGATCGCGAAATGATCGCGATCTCGATCGATGATCGCAAATAGAAATCGTTTGTTTATATTGTTTCGTTAACTCATCGCCACGTGTCACGCATTCCTTTTCGCTTTATAAAAGTATGCTAATGAGTCACGAATGTAAGTAAAGAGCCTCGGAGGCTCGTAATACGGTTGTTATTCCATGCAACTTTAAACCGTTTGTTTACATAATACGATTTCTTTTTTTTTTCTCTTTCTTTTTTTCAAAGTTACACATTTTACGTAAGCTTTACTTCTGCCCGATTTCGTATTGCAGCTTTACTGAGAAACGAAAGAATTAGCGATGAGAAAAGAAAAAATAGTCGTTTTCGTTCGTTACGATCCTATAAAAAAAGTCTATTCTGAACTGCTGTTTTCGAAATAGAATTCGGTTGATCGCGAGAAATGCGATCGCTGCTCGGTTCTCTTTTATCAGCAAATTAATCCGAGCCTGATGTCATTTTCATGCCGTTCGATGATTTCTTTTTAAGCCTTTGATTCGACGTTTCTTAGTTTCTCAAATCATTCGGAATAATTTCTTGCGTTTGCCATCGCCGGTGCATCGGAGGTGCAACATTTTCCAAGTTGGAAGGTGGGGTATTCTTATCGGGAAGATAAAGAAAAGAAATTCGACGATGGGAGAGGAATAAATTTCAGGACACGGGCGAATTAATGTCCTGGTCGAAAGTGAAATGGATCAGAATGTTTTCGAAATGCTTAGGCGCTCAGCGCGGGAGGAGTCAATGTTTTACAAATAGATCTTAGGAGCGCTCGTAGAAGTTAAGGTGGCTCATGTCCAATTTTGGCCGGTCGCGCTTCACGCTACCCGTATTAAATTTCACACAATATTTTTCTCTCCTTCCCCTCCGTGCCTTTTGCATTTCAACAAAAAATTACCTATCACCGATGTTGCAATTTCTTCTTTTTCACAGCCGTGTTGCAACTAAACGGGGATTAATTCCTGCGACTTACGTAATTATTTTCTCGATGACTTTCTTTTACAAAAAAAAAAAAAAAAAAAAGAAAGAAAAAAGAAGGGAAAGAAATCGTCGCTGACATTGCAATTTATTTCATCTTCTCTCTGGTGCCTGCCTTTACAAAAAAAACTCTCCATAATTGATTTTATAATTTTTCTTTTTATATTCGCAATTCATTTTCTTCTGCGTCTCAAAAAGAAAATGAATTTATTAATTTTTCTATGCTTGATTTCGAGCTTTTTGAAATCTGCGACCGCGAAGTTGAGAAATTCTTGAAATCACTGAACTGTGATGCCTGAAAGATCGTCTTTAAAGATCGAAGAAGCTAATCAGTGGACGTTTAACTCAATAATTTTATGCTTATTAGAGATATCAAAAGGTTTGAAAATCTTTCGGCTGGGCAATAGGAAGCACGATTTAAGAACCGGGACAGAGGATATATATAGCAGGAGAGATTGGGGTCGTTACTAAAATATACACTAAGCAGCAGTCAAGCTCAATTCTCCGTTTTAAATTCTTCTTAGCCGTAACATTCTTCTGTTATTTAATTGACGATCGAACGGGCGACACGATGGCCCGCGCCTTGGTGAACGAGGTCTCGATGCCCCTAAAATCGAACGATAAGTAAATGGCAACCGGTGTTATCTCTTTTATACAAACAGTTGACGATATTTTAGATTCCTGTCAATTCTCGTTTATTCGATGTATTTTCAGACATTCACAGCATGGTGTAATTCGCATCTTCGTAAAGCAGGGACTGCCATCGAATCGATCGAGGAAGACTTTAGAAACGGTCTGAAGCTGATGTTGCTGCTCGAGGTGATTTCAGGCGAGACGCTACCAAGACCGGACAGGGGCAAAATGAGATTCCACAAGATCGCGAACGTGAATAAAGCTCTCGATTATATAGCCAGTAAAGGCGTGAAACTGGTATCTATTGGGGCAGAAGGTAAAACATATGTTCATTCTAGAGGTGTGCGAGTACTTGAATTTCGAATGAAACAATGATCGGTCAATCGAGCCGAGTCGAGCGCTAGAATTTGCCGATTTACTCGAAATCGACGAACCGAATATTCGAGTTGAAAATTAATTTAATTGTAAGTGGTAGCTCGCTTTTGTTTCAAATAGTTCGTCGATTTCGAGGAATTCGGCAAATTCAAACGTTCGATTCGGCTCGAACAATCGAAGCGAGTTCAGCTCTAGAGGTGTGCAAGTACTCGATTTATTCGAGTACTCGAATTTCGAATGAAACAATGATCGGTCAATCGAGCCAAATCGAGCGCTTGAATTTTGCCGAATTACTCGAAATCGACGAACCGAATGAAACAAAATCGAGCTACTCGAATTAATTTAATTGTAAGTGGTAGCTCGCTTTTGTTTCAAACAGTTCGTCGATTTCGAATAATTCGGCAAATTCAAACGCTTGACTCAGCTCGAACAATGGAAGCGAGTTCAACTCAACTTGTGAATTACAAGTACTCGCACACCTCTAGTTCATTTAAATTTCCATCGATTTTATTCTGACGATCTTAGAAAACATTTTCATAATTGTTTGAATTCTTTTTGTTTTCCATAGAAATCGTGGACGGAAATTTGAAGATGACATTGGGTATGATCTGGACGATCATTTTGAGATTCGCCATCCAAGACATCTCCGTTGAAGAGATGACCGCGAAAGAAGGTCTTCTACTCTGGTGTCAACGTAAAACTGCACCGTACAAGAATGTCAATGTACAGAACTTTCATCTGTCGTTCAAGGATGGCTTGGCGTTTTGCGCTCTTATTCACCGCCATCGTCCCGACCTTATCGATTACAATAAACTAAGCAAGGATAATCCTTTAGAGAATTTGAACACTGCCTTTGATGTTGCTGAGAAGTATCTCGACATTCCTCGTATGTTAGATCCTGACGGTAAGTATAGACGTGCGGTGAACATTCCTTAAAAGCAGATATTAACGTAGCTCCTCCTACGGTTAGGAGGAGTAGATTCTTCGGCAAGCGTGTAGGTTTTTCAGATACACCATTTTTCTTTTCACATTTTCTAAATATCCTACGTTTACTTTAGGAATTATTTTTCTGTAGCGGGGTTGAGACGGAACTGCGATCGAATAACTTTTCTTTTATATCGTTCAATTCGTACAACAAATTCTTAATGTAATGTTCCCTTGATATCATATAGATTTGATCAACACACCCAAGCCAGATGAGCGTGCAATCATGACGTACGTGTCCTGCTACTACCACGCGTTCCAAGGTGCTCAGCAGGTCAGCGTAAAGAAATGCGTGTTGTTCCCTTTATTTTTGACGACAACAACCGACCTGTGCTATGTTTCACTAATATATTGATTCCACTTGTGTGCATTTAACAGCGTTTGCTAATTTAGTCGCACAATTGTTAGAAACGGATATTGATCTGTAAAATTCATTGATGTATGTCTTCAGTTACCCCTTATTAGCGTGCAATCGAACCATCGTATAATGCTATCAACCACGCGTAATCGGTAGATTCCCCATATAACAGAAATTGAAAAAAAAAAGAGAATAGAAAGAGAAAGAACAAAATTTTCAGTGAAAATAAAACTTCAGCTAACACTGCATGGTTTGAGTTTCTTCGAATGTGTTCTTCTAGATATGCGAACCACAGCAAAGCCTGACGAGAGGGCTGTGATGACCTACGTTTCCTCGTACTACCACTGTTTTAGCGGTGCGCAAAAGGTGTGTGTTTTGCATTTTGAAATTAACCAGTAACCAAGTAAGAATCCGATTGCTTGACGTAAGAATTAATCGACGAACGAACTGAATGAAAGAAAAATGATTGTTGCTTTCCGCGAAGAATAACTTTGCATCTCCATTGTAGGCAGAAACAGCCGCGAATAGAATTTGCAAGGTTCTGAAAGTGAACCAAGAGAACGAGAGGCTGATGGAAGAGTACGAGCGCTTGGCGTCTGATTTATTGGAGTGGATACGAAGAACAATGCCCTGGCTGGCTAGCCGTCAGACCGATAATTCCCTTGCCGGGTGTCAAAAGAAACTTGAAGAGTATAGAACGTATCGCCGCAAGCACAAGCCTCCGCGGGTCGAACAGAAAGCCAAACTCGAAACGAATTTCAACACTTTGCAAACAAAGTTAAGACTGAGCAATCGGCCTGCCTACATGCCAACAGAGGGAAAAATGGTCTCCGACATTAATAAAGCATGGAAAGGTAAAAGAAAATGATGATGTCGTGAATCAGAGAATGTTAGGGAAAACTATCATTGTGTCGTGACTATTCCGATTGATTATAGGTCTGGAATTGGCTGAGAAATCGTTCGAAGAATGGCTTTTGTCGGAAATGATGCGTCTCGAGCGTCTCGAGCATCTGGCTCAGAAATTCAAGCACAAAGCTGACGCTCACGAGGAATGGACAGCAGGAAAGGAAGAGATGCTCACGTCGCAGCACTTCCGACAATGTAAACTCAACGAGCTGAAGGCTTTGAAGAAAAAACACGAGGCTTTCGAGTCCGATCTTGCGGCTCATCAAGACCGTGTAGAACAGATAGCTGCTATCGCTCAAGAGCTCAAGTAATATTCTACTGCGATATTAGGATGCTCCCTCTATTGTTCTCCTACTCTATACTTCTACTCTTTTCGTTTTCAGTACTTTGGAATATCACGATAGCGCGTCCGTTAATGCCAGATGTCAACGAATTTGCGATCAGTGGGATCGTTTAGGTACACTGACTCAACGCAGACGTCAGGCATTGGACGAAGCGGAGCGTATTCTTGAAAAGATTGATATCTTACATTTGGAATTCGCCAAACGAGCTGCTGTGAGTTTCATTTCATGATGATATAACGTGTCGCGATTAACGACAGCAACGATATTTCATTGATAGCCTTGTGTAAACTTTTAGCCATTTAACAATTGGTTGGATGGAACCCGGGAGGATCTAGTTGACATGTTTATCGTTCATACGATGGAAGAGATTCAGGGATTGATGGATGCTCATGCCGCGTTCAAGGCAACTCTCGGAGAAGCTGATAAAGAGTACAACGCGATCGTAGGATTAGTACGCGAAGTTGAATCGATCGTGAAACAATTCCAGATTCCTGGTGGTCTTGAAAATCCGTACACCACCCTTACTGCATTGGTAAATGAAAAATGAATCAAATCAATTCATCTTGTAGAATTTTAAATGCAAGCTTATTACACGTTGTTACGTTAATATTTATATTCTAAATAGGACCTCACAAAGAAGTGGAGCGATGTCAGGCAACTCGTGCCACAACGTGATGGTACACTGCAAGCGGAACTACGCAAACAGCAGAGTATCCTTTTTCTATCAAATCGTTGAATTTGTCGTAACAACGTTCTTCGTGAATAGATCTATGAAATTTCTTAATCGCGCGAATAGATAACGAATTACTTCGTCGACAATTCGCTGAGAAAGCAAATGCTGTCGGGCCATGGATAGAACGTCAGTTAGACGCAGTTACAGCCATTGGTCTTGGGCTTCAGGGTACTTTGGAAGATCAGTTACATCGTCTGAAGGAATACGAACAGGCGGTTTATCAATACAAAGCTCACCTCGAAGAATTGGAAAAGATTCACCAAGCTGTACAGGAGGGCATGATATTCGAGAATCGATACACGCAGTATACAATGGAAACGTTACGAGTTGGTTGGGAACAACTTTTGACTTCGATAAATCGTAATATTAACGAAGTAGAAAATCAGATCCTTACTAGAGACTCTAAGGTACATTTAATTACACGTTTCTTATTTATTTATACACAGTGACGGCTCGTAGCTAAAAAGTTGGGGTGCTGCTTCAGAAAATTTTTAGCCTTTGCTTTAAAAAGCCGGCACCGCGCAACTTCGTGCGCAGCTTCTTATATGCGCATGCGCACACAGTCAAACCACGCCGCTGGAACTATGAAGCGCACAGTTTCATACAAAGATTTTTGTATCTTTTTCATAAACTGGGGGATGGCTATATTGTACAAGTATAAAGAAAGAATTAAAGAAAAAAGCACTTATTATATTAAATGTTATCGATAATGTCAAGTGGAAGTAAGGGGTGCTGCAGTTCCATAGTGCTATACGCGAGCCGCCACTGTTTATACAGTATGTATAGTAATTAGAACGATATTTTTATAATTGGTACGTATTATATTCTTCATTACATAGGGTATCACGCAAGAACAATTGAATGAATTCCGCAGCAGCTTCAATCACTTCGACAAGAATCGTACGGGCAGATTAGCTCCCGACGAATTCAAGTCCTGCCTTGTTTCCTTGGGTTATTCCATTGGCAAGGACAGGCAGGGTGACATCGATTTCCAACGCATCTTAGCTATCGTCGATCCAAACAATTCTGGTTACGTACACTTTGACGCGTTCCTGGACTTCATGACTCGCGAATCAACGGACACCGACACGGCTGAGCAAGTTATCGACAGCTTCCGTATATTAGCTGGAGACAAGGTTTGGATGATTACCCGATTATACATCCGATCGAACTAATTTCGTTTCAATTTTATTTTTCATTTAACCGTTGATAATTTTACAGCCGTACATCTTGCCGGATGAATTGAGGAGAGAATTACCACCTGACCAAGCCGAATACTGTATCCAACGAATGCCTCCTTACAAAGGACCGAACGGAATACCGGGAGCATTGGATTATCGTTCTTTCTCCACCGCTCTGTACGGTGAATCGGATCTGTAAAGTTACATATCAAAAATTTCGAAAATCTCTGGACGAATTTTAATGGGGAAAAAAATCTGAAATGTTTGCTCTACGTTTTTTTTTGGTACTCTAAACGCATGTTTACAAATCGAGAATATCAACGCGAAACACACGGCATCGTTGCTTAGTATCAAGGAAACACAGTACAACAATATTCGGAGCGTTTGGAAGGTAAAGCAAGAAATATGCTCTAATAGTTTATACGTGTCACGAGTGTTAGCAATTTTTTATTCGTGATATTGTTTTAACGTGAAGGAACCTGAGAGCCACATCGATATAAACTTTGATATACCGGTATTTCCTAGGACGATCACCTCCGTTTACCGATGGTAAATCGAACTTTTAGAGCTCGATGAATAGGTGGTCCGTACTTAAATAAGTCTGTACAGTGACAATAAATATCTAATTTAGATACCTTAACGTTAAAAGAATAGCACAAACGAATCCAACTAGTTCTTCTAGAACGTTTGCTTCTTGCCTATGTCTACGATGAATCCTATATAATTAGTAAGTTAACGTTTTAATTGTATATAAACATCTTCGAGAGGTCACACGAGTACCAATAAGAAAGAAAAGCATTTCCTTTTTACGCGAGCGTTTCAGAAAAGGAAAGAACGAAACTGTGCCGAAAACGAAATATTACAATTAAAATGCGATCGAACAATTTATTATTGCGTATTACTCTCGCATACATTGATATTGTAGCCTTACGTATCTTGAAAACAAACGTTTTATTCAAGCTTTTCTATCATTTGAAAGGTCAGCCTATTTAGTTTCTTTTTGAGAAACTTTTCATTTTGTTCGATCGGAGTGATATTAATGAACGATGTTCACTCGAATATCATATAGATTTTAGATACGTTCCTGCTGGTCAGCGCTTTCATTTTCTTTTCTTTTTCTTTTCATCTTCTTTACGTTCATGAAAACAAGAAAACTTAAGTACCGATTCGTTTGAAACGTAAGGTACAAATCGATGTTTGTGAAAACATGTGAAAAATTCATGATACATGTGTAAATTAAGATTATTAACGATACAAAACGAATTTTTGGACATCCTTGTATACGTACGAATCGACTCTCTCGCTAAGGATCCAGAAAATATTACGCTCGAAATCGAACGCAACACGTTCATATTTTTTATAAAAAAAAAAAAAAAAGAAAGCGGCGCAACGAATTTTTAAACGACGAAGCCCGCCTTTATACTTCGCTTAATCGTATATTAAATGATAACGCGAAAACGATGCTAAAGAAAGCAAATTTATTTATTTATTTGAATTAAATGATTATTTATTATTGTTCCGATAATTAATTATGGTTAGTGAACGAAACCACTTTTTCAAAGTATTTATTTTTATAAATATTTGAGAGAAGTGATATAAACGAAAGGCCAACTGTAATATAAGATCTGTCATGTAAAATTGTTCCAAATAGCAGCTGCCATTTCTCTGTGTCATGTGTAATTAGCAGCCTAAAAACCATTTAGTCGAATCATTGTCGTCTAATTCATCATTATTGTAAGGTCATGATAAAAGCTCGTGTGTGAAATGTAATTTACTTATTCGGGAGAAAGGTAAAAGTATACTGAACCCTTTTTTTTTTTTTTTTTTGGTTTCTCGCTTGAAAGATAATGCTTTTTCAATATCCATCTTAATGCGTTTTGCGAGTTTATTTGATTTCTCGTATCTTAACTAAAACTACCAAAAGGAGAAAAAAGAAACGTATTGGGCTTTTTACAGAAACAATGAAATGTAAAAAAAAAAAACACGCACACAAACAAGCAAGCACACACACGTACACACGCGTTATCAGAAAAGAATTATCCACGATATCGAAATGTAATAAATTCAAACGAGTACGTACACGTACGATGTAAATTCAGTCGAATGAAATTTCATTCGAATAATGAATTTTCTTTCGAATGATCCGCTCGTACTATGTACTCGTATTACATTCTCATTGATAATCGTATATACATATAATTACAATTCTTATCATTTTATTCTATTTAACGTAACACTCGCCCTACCGTCGTCTCGTATCGTACATAATTATACAGGTCTACTCTCACTTTGCCCTCGATCGTTTTGATTAAAGAAAAAAAGGAAAAAGTCGAAAAAAAAAGCATTGTAAAATTAAGTTACGAGGAAAAATGGACAACAGTTCGTTGGAGAAAAACGATAGAACTGTTGAGAATTTTAGTACCGAGCAAAAGCGGCTAATATATGCGTCATATCAAATGGGCGGTATAAACAAAGGATATTTAAATAAAAATTTCTAACAGTGTGGTTAAAAGTTGATGCTTTTATTCCAGATACAATGCAAAATATCGGTCGATCGAGTTTTAGAGAGACTCATTAAAGTACATCTTATGTATATTTCTAAAAAAAAAAAAAACAAAAAAAAAACAAAAAGGAAATAGAGACTAAAACGCGTTTCTCGACGTTACGTGTACTAACGTATAAATTATCTCGTCGGTACGTCATGCGACAACGTAAACTAAGAACTATTTATATACAATAACTATCATATTTACATAAAACAAACTTTTAACGATAATATCACCGTTCTTCGTTCGCGTCGATTATGGCTACACGCGGTTCCGCGAAAATGACAATACCTCGAACTGGACTTATTAAACGGATTTTATTCCTTGCAGCCAAGCCCAGCGGACCAATTGCAAATACCACCGACAGGATCGAAGGATAATTTTTCAGGGCACGTGTACTCGGCCCCGACTACCAGACCGTTCACCATTCTAGCGCAAGTGATGAATTTCCGGCAGGAGTAAGGATGCGGAAAGTTGCCTTGATCCAAGCATCGAATGCTACCTTTGCTCGTGAGGAAGAGCTTCCCGTTTAGGGTGGATCTACCGATCACGGATTCCTCCTCGTCCTCGTAATAATCGTAGTCGATAACCTGGGGTCGTCTCGGTCTCGTAGTCGCATTCTGTACAGGTTTATCCCTTGTCCTTGGCTTCTGTCGATCTCTGACAACTGGAGTAAATCTGATGGTGCTTCTACTCGTCGTCGTCGTCGTCGTTGTTGTTGTTGGGTCTTTTCTAGGGGCTATCGTAGTGCTTATCTTCCGCCTGAAGGCGTTCCTTAATGTTGGTCGACCTGATCGTAGTAACCGGATTATTTGAATAGTTCTGTTACTAGTCAGACTCCAGAAAAAGAAGTGTCCCGTTAACACACCAATCGGAAGAATGTAGAAGAGACACCACCAGGAGTGATGATTTATCCAGCGTGAAGAACGAAATGTATCGTCTTCAGACGCGATGATGCAGAAAAGAAGTATCGATATGCTTAGAAGTTAAAGTTGGCATTAGTAGTTGCGTTGATAGAGACACACGATTGAAAAGAGGCGAAGAACGTGGTTGTAATTATTCAGCAGGTATGTATGAGAAAGATCGTGAAATCGACGGAAGTAGAATTGTCGAAAGATTGGGTTAGCCTCCAGGGTGTGATTAGTTTTTTTATGATAATCGTAGTTTCTCTTTGCGTATCTTAATGGAAGAAACGTACGAATTAGAGGTCAGTAAGATAATTACAGCCATACCGTACGGCTGGTGAGAAAGAACATAGAAGAGGAGAATATAAGTTTGGAAATTGCAGTGAAATTATATCCCAGATGATTCGTGAACAAACGTGAAACATGTGACGTGATCTTTTAGATTAAATAGATTAAAAAGGTTGATGATGATGTATTTAACAGGTTCATTGTACCGGTGGTTGATGGAGAAGGTGGTGGATCCGCCAAAGTCACGGCGATCTCTTGTGCTCGACTACTTTGATCGATATCTTTTTCTAGTTTCGGTGTATCTGTCGTTTTATCCGCAGCATCTGAAATAATATTGTATATATTACTATTTAATGAGCCTACGTCTTTGCTTGTATAATTGTTTATTTAAATTAAAAATTGAAATGGAAAAATTCAACTGCAAATACATTAGTGTTTGAATTTTGAATGTACGCTTCGGCGCGCGCAGCTCATAAGTTGGAGGGCGTGGGGATGCGCGCGCAGCGGTGCCGCCATTACGCGACCAGACGCGAAGCGGGAAAGACGTATAAATCGGGTGGTCCGTAATGACGCGATGTGCTCGTTTTAAATTATCCTGTGTTCACTCACCATTTTTTACGCTATCGAGAGAATGATCTTCGTCGGTTGTACGATTCTTTTGGTGATTTGTGAAAGTGTTCGAAGATTTGCTTTGTTGCGACGTCGAAGCGAATGCAGCGGGTCTTCTTAACCTGGTTGCTAACAAACTTCCTGGTGAATGAGCAGACGTATTCTTCGAGGAGTTCACCTGTACGTGGAGCACACGCAGATTATATTGACAGCACGGCAGCGATTCATCGGAACGGTAAGTACAATTTGCGATTTAACAATGAACGTATCAGTTGACAGCTAATTGGTATAAACGAACAGTAGGAGGCAAGATTATGAGATATCGTGTACAATAAAGTTGTAAACGATGTTTTTCTTATTAATTAAGGTATTTTTACGACAATTTAAATGCTCTCTTAGAAACGAAATCATTTGGTGGCAATTATTTGGCGGGAAATGACAAAAAATTTAAAACGCCTCACTATTTTAGTTCGTCGTAGATGGCACTTTGTTCGCCATATCAGTAACGTACCTACTCCTTTCAACGAGGGGTGCTAAAAGTGCCCCTGTTTCAAATTTTCAATGAATAACTTGTTTCTTTCGATTTTCTTGCACTTATACCAATTAAGCTGTTAAATCGTTTCATTTTTAACAATGGTTCGAGCGAAAAAGCGCCGACATGATTTACAAGAAAGAGAAAATAAGCACGCAACATATGTAACAATGGCAGTCTATTTTAGCGTTAAATTACTAGATTTTGTAGTTAAGCATTAACCCTTTGCGCTCAAAGTGAATTATAATACAGTGAAAGCAAGTACTTACATACTATAAGTACACATACTATAAATAGAGCGTTAGAAGAGGAGTTATAGTAAAGACTATAGAGAAAGTTTCATAACTAATGCGTTCACCGTGAATATAATTGAGAAACGAGTCGAGTACAAAGGGTTAACCTTTTGCACTCCAGATTATTTCGTTTCGTTTAATCCGGTCTTAATTCTCATCGATATTGCGACATACATAGAAAATGCGTTCTTAGAATAACATTAGTATAATGAAAGCGATACTACTCGATACAAGACCACGAATGGTTGACACTGACTGATCGCAAGAAGAAACAGTAAGCGTAGCGTGAACACGTTTAACCCTTTATAACTCGGTACATTCCTCTGTATCCGTTTCCCGCAAAAAAATTCAATGTATACGCGTCGCGCAGTAGCGTAAAATAAGGGCTCCTTTCAACATCCTATCATGCATCCAAGTTAATTGAAACTATTTAATTGGTAGAAATTGAAACGAGGCTGCAAACAAGGGTTAAACGTGCTAGGTACATGGCTCGTAGAAGAAGTAGTGTTAATTGATTTGAAAGTAGACACATCAGCAGTAAATATGGCAGAAGAAGATCCCGATGAATATCTTTCCTTCGGTACAATGATCATCCTCTCTTCCGGTCGTTATGTACAACTCGAAGAAAAAATCAGCTCCATTTTTTTTTTATTTTATTGTTAGATGCGAAAGAAAAGGCGATGCGTTTTTATAGAGTAATTCGTTGGCTGGCAATATCGTTTCGTTTCTCGTTTCTCAAACGGCGTTAACTACACAGCGAGAGGCCAGTTCGTGCTCTGACCGATTTGCTTTTGCTTTGGGGTTTGAAAGGAAGAGCGAGCGATAGCGTCTCGAATTAGCGTTGTTATGCTTCTCTCTAGCAAGTTTTAAGGGTAAACTGACCTCGGCTTCGTCATCCTTCCCCGTTGAATTATTCTCTTTCCTCGATAAAGCAGTCTCCTCGATCCCTTCGCTCCCTTCGCCGATCGGTTCTACGATTACTTTCGAATGTTTCTGATCGTCGAGAAGAGGAGGGCCAGTTGAAACGGGTCTGCGATGTCGTCCTCTGTAAACGGTAACCCGACGTCGAGGAGTCACCGTCTCCTCCGTTCGTTTCACCGGAAGATTATCCTCCATTGTCGGTTTAACTCGTTCACTTTGAACACGCCTACGCGTCGAGGATCTTTGACCGAATTCGGTGCCGAATTTTTCCCGGCGACGATTAAATCGTCTCTCCGTGACGGTGGTTAAAGGAAGCATCGTTGTCGTCAAAGAGATCGAGTCGGTAGCGTTCTCCAACTGAACGTCGGCAACAGTTTCCGGTACCGTTTCGAACGAACCCGTTGCGATCGCGTTCGTCGAAGAATCAGGTTGTATCTTCGTGGAGAAGAGAGCCTCGGTCACGGTAGAATAATCGAAAGAAGTAGAATTTATAGTAGTCGACTCGACGTAGAACGCGGAGGAAGATTCAGGAGTCGTTGAATCGGTTGAAAGGATCGAAGGCGCGATAGTAGTCGTTTCAATCTCCGTTAAAGTCGATGGAAACGTTTGAAAATTCGTCGAAGGAATCGTGCTTATGTTTTCGTTGCTGTTCGTCGTTTTATAAGAACTTGTTTCACTCTGAACGATCACGGTAGTCGGATTTTCCGTTAGAGCAATCGTCGTGTCGACGGTGAACGACGTATCGTTCTCCATTTTCTCGGAGTTGTTCAGTTCGAGTTCGCTTTTGGTCACGTAGAAACCTCGAGGAACTTGGCTATGGAGCAAACGAAGCAACGGAATACCACGCATGGTGGTGGGTCTCAGAGTAACAACCGTCGAATCTTGTCGATCGATCCTCTTCTTGCTGGCGAACGAAGCGTTTTCCTCTTCGTCGTCCGCGAGATTATCTTCGATGTAATACGAGTCGACTTTCTCCGCGATCAAATTCAATTCGTCTTTCCTCCTATTTTCCATTAAACCTTCCCCCTTTTTCCCATCGATTTTCCTCAACGTCCAAGGCCCTCCCTCGGAGGACCCTGTCTCGTTGGAAAAAGAACTACCGTCTTCGTTGAGAAGGAAATTCGTGTCCCTTTCGCGGGGAACAACTTGCTCGTTGTTGAACTTAAGGGGAAGCAAACTGAGAAAGACGGGATCGCTGGTGTATTCGTTCGTCCGATATCCGATCAATTCCTTGAGGGTTGGTAGTCTATTAGACGGCGAGCCGGCGACCTGAAAATCAGAAGAGGGTTGCGCGCTTAGTGACGATCTCCCGGAATCTTTCTCTTCGATTATCTCGTCGTTCCTCGGTTAGTCTCGTTCCGTCCCGAAGGAGAAGAGAGGGAGAGCAAAGACAAAGATCACGGACGACGTCTCCGTATGGGGATGGATCTCCTTCTGTTCATCTTTGATGATTCCAAATTTCTGTTAGACCTTTGATGATGATGATGATGATGATGATGAATGATGATAATGATAATGATGATGAGATGATGATTTATGTACATTAATCGTATCCATGATGGCGGTGAGGAAGGAGGAAGCAGCATCACTCGTTGGAGTCCCTGCTGCCGATCAAGTTACTGAAAACAGACTCGATCTCGATCGTCGACGATTCGTGGGACTCTGTGGTGGTGAATCGATTCGCTTGAGAAAGAAATTCTCCTTCGATCGGTAACGTGGATCTTTCCACTTGACCCTGGCGAATCTCGTTGGCCGATTCCTCTTTTGCTTCCTTAGCTACGCCGGAGGAATCGTTAGATCTGTCGGAAACGCTGGGCACCACAGTGGTGGTTCCAGTGTTCTCCACTTTAGTAATTGTACTCTGGAGAGGAATCTTGGTGGTGGACGTTAACGAGGAGTATTTCGTCTTGATTAGAATCTTCTGCCTCTCCGTGGTGGCCGATTCTTCGACGGAGGTGACTAATCTGGTCACCAACGGTTTCAGAGAAGGCGTCGTCGCGTAATCCGCGTCGATCGAGTTCTGAATCTCAACCCCTTCTTTACTTTGAATCGTCGAATCTTCGTTCTGATTTCGAGCACTGCTTCTCAGAGACTGTTGCCTCCTGTGAGCGTCAGCCGCGTAGTCGAACTTCTTAGCTGGAATCAGGGTTTCCGTGACGGTTGTCGTTGTTGCTTCTGTATTGGACACCGTTGGTCGTCTGACGTAGAATCTGTTCCTTATTTGCGCGGAAGAATCGAGGCTGGCAGGTGTTGTTTCTACTATCGATTCACCGTTTCGGGTCCTCGTTATTTCCCGGTACTTGTAACGAGTCCTAGGCTGACGAACGTTCTGGTATCTCGTCCTCGAATCCTCCTCTTCGGCCTCCTGCGTCGCGGAATCACTGGGAGGGTAGAAGCTGTCCGCGTTCGCCATCCTCTTCAGAGAATCCGGAACTTGGTACCGAGGACGAGATTCGGAGATGCGATTACCGGGAGACGTGGATCGTTCCGTTTGGTCAGTTTCTTCCTGAATACCTTGTTCGAATCCTTCAGGATTCCCTTCCGCCGTTGGAGGCAGGTTTCGGGTCGTATAACGATTCCAAAAATCTTCCGAGTCGCTTCTCGTGGACAGATTAATAGCGTAAGGAGTCTGATCGTCGGCTCGGTTGATCACCGAACTTGTATCCTCTTCATCTCTCTCCTCTTCGACGAATCGCGTGGTTTTAGTCGTCGATGAAACCGGAACCGGTCTGCGACGAACGAACAGACCCTTTCTGCGTTTCGTTTGACCCTCCAGCTCGCTCTTCTCCGTGCTGGAAGCGGCTTGATGCCGATCGCTCGCGTTCTCCGACGCGACAACTGGTCGTCTTCGTACAAACTTCTTCCTCACGTATCTGGAATCTACGTAATACGTGTTGTTATCCGTCTCCGATCTACGGTTCGCCTGCAAAGGCAGAGACGTTGTCGAGAGTGAAACGGTAGTCGGCAGAGTATCCAGACGACTCGTCGGCGGTAAAGTCTCGCTGACAGCGTTGTCCAGTTCCGTGACGTTGATCAAAAACGACGTCGTCGACTCGGTTTCCTCTTCTTTCTCCATCGTCGAGGATTCAGTAGTGAAATTATCGAGTATCGTCGAGGCGACGGTAAGAGCATCGTTGAAATCCTCGGCTACTTCAGTCTCCGCTGATGGCGTCTCCAAGGTGAGCCTCGTCGAATCATCGAGGACATCGTAATCCGTAGTAGATACGGTTGGATCTTCGGTTGATATCTCCTCCAGGATCCGCGGGTTCGACGTGGATCCGAATCTCAGTAAAATTTCATCATCCTCCGTCGTAGAGACGCTCTGAATCGGACGAACACGTTTGATCACTTTCCTTCTGCGATAATGAACCAGCCTGTTTTCATCCTCGTCCTCCGATTCTTCCTGTTGCGACGCGATCGTGCTGGACGCAACCGGTCGTTTTCTCAACAGTACCTTCCTTCTTTTCGTATTCGTCGCGTTCGCGTTCTCTCGTTTGTCGTTGTTCGCGGGGAACACGATTTTAATCACGTTCGCATCGAAATCTTGGATACTATCTACGGTGGTAGGTTCGGTAGAGTTCGATCGATTATCCAGAGTGACGGTGACCACCTCGTTCTCCACTATCGACTCGGTGGTCGTTTCGATTCCAGAATCAATCGCGGTGGTGGCAATCGAAGCGTCGAGCTCGTCCACAGAGTCCGCGTAAGATTCCGTCGTGGTATCCGTTAAAGTATCTTGGACGGTCGTAAAAATCGACGTTGAAATCGTCGTCGAAGTCGTAGAAACGGTCGTAGACGGCGTCGTTGATTCTTCCGCGTTGTTCCTCTTCCTGGTGTACCTGGTCCTCGCGTCTCTGTTCACCGCGCTCGGTTTTTTAAACACCTTGATGTTTGTAATCCTATCGTCGTTATCGTCCTCCTTGATCACGCTTCTCGATCTCGAAGGCGAGTTTCTTCTCGCGGAGCCTTGACCGATCCTAACGATCGGACTGTCCTCGAGTTCGTTAGTTTTCACCGATTCGGCGGTGGTGGTTCTGGAAGTCGGTCTACGGAATTTCCTTCTGGAAGTGTCCGTAGCGGAGACGGTAGTGGAAGGTGGTTCGGTGGTTCGAGCGCGTTCTCTGACCACCAGATTGTTCGTTTCCTCGTTTCTGGATCGGTAAGCGGGCGGTGTGTATCTGCTGACTCCTCTGCTTCTCGTTCTGCCGGAAGCACGAGTGCTGTTTTCCGGTTGTTCCTGGTCGGTGTTGGGCTCGTTTCGAGCTTCCTGCTCCTGCCTCGGCCTTAATCGACCACGTCCTGGCAAAAAGGACGATCGCGCGTTGTTTCGCGACGATATACTCACCTTGGACCTGGTTTGTTCGTTGGCCGCTGGCAACTGGCTGCTGCTCGTCGGCTCGGTCGACGCTGTCGACGCTCTGTTTCTTTGATTGAAGCCGAAAGGCCTCGGCTGTGACACGGTCGTGCCGGTGGCTCGCGTGCTCGCCGATGAAAACGTGGACGAGCTCGCCGGTGCGGTGGTTAAAAGGATTTCCGTCGCGGAATCGTCGACGAGTTTCACCGATTCGGTGCTGCTCGAACTTGTCGCGTTTGAGATCGGCTCCTCCGTTTCCGCCTCGACGACGGTTCGCGTCGAAGAAACGATCAATCGAACGGACAAAGGAGTCGTCGTTGATATCGTATCAGCTTTTTCCTCGATCTTCGGCGATTCACTGGAAACGATCGGTTCCGTCACCGGTTCTTGGCTGGTCGCCGCAATATCCGAGACTACTTCCGTCGGCTGTGGAGTCGTGCTTCTGAACCTTTGAACGCTCACGTACCTAAATCGTTATCACGGAAAAAAGAATCGTTAATTTCCCAAAGATAATTTCGAGCACGACCAAGGATAAGGGAATTCGGTATAGGAACCTGGATTTAGTCGTTGGCGAGCTTTCTTCGCTGCTGGATGAACCAGACTCCTGTTCCTTGCCATCTTCGGTGAAATCGTTATTCTTGGTCCTAAGATCAAGAAAAACGTGGTACCTCTCGTAACAATTTTCCCATCTTGTTTGTATTAGATAAACTTACTTGGAAGATAAATTTGGACGTCGTTGACGAACGGTCGAGCCTTCTTCCGCGTCTCTGTTCCTCTCCTCGACATCGTTCTCATTTCTAAAAAAGAAATCATTGCGATTTTCAAAAATCACAGCTTTTTTTTTAACCAACTTCGAAAAAGAAAGAGGTTATTCAATTCGATTGGTTCTTGTTTTATGTTTGCCGATTACTCCGAGACGGATGCACTTTCGAGAGTCTAGTGGAGACGGAATTAATTAATTATTTAAATAATTCAAACGTTGTTTGCTATTGTAAAGATAGCAATTTTATGGTATTTTTTGGATATGTTCGATATCTGTACGTGTACAATTTATCAAACCGTTTAATAAATTGACACAACTGGGTATGACCCACTAATAGATTAAATAAACAAACAAATAAATTATTTGCTCTCGGCGCATGCGTAAGTAGAGGAGGCTACCGATGGTCTTGCCATCCAAGCTACGCTCTGATTGGTGAATTTTTCAATTTTCAACAACAAAACGTGGCTAAACTATTGATCCGATCGAAAAATACTACAGAACTGTTCACTTCGATTTTTCGTAATCTATCCAGCGGTGTAGAGGTCTTCAGGGTATTTTTTAACACCCTGTATATAGATTGTCACGTGGTTGTATAAATAAATTATTTTACACTTTTCAGCGCATCTCGAAGTAGGTTGTATTATTTGCTTAAAAATGATTTTATCTTACCTCGAGGTTGTCGTCGAAGGTCGAGCACGCCTGATGTTAATGTAATTCGGGGTTGCTCTTTGCGTGGAACTCGCGAGGAACGGATTGCTGACCGTTTGTTCCTCGGAGGAAGCCACGTCCGCGGTGTCGTCCTCTGAATCTTCCTTTTCCATATCCTCCCCTTCGGTCGGTGGTCGGCTGGACGGTCTGAAACGAGACACAGATTCGTTCGCAATCGAAACGGAAAGAAAAAAAAAAAAAAGGCGATTTATCGTACTTGGATCTCTCGATGGTGACGTATTGAGGCTTGTGCGATCGTCTGAGACTCTTCACTTCGGGAACCTCGTCGAGACCGTCGAACTGCGCTCCACCGGGACCGTTCGCCGATGACCGTTGTCTGTTACCGATTTTGCCAGCTTGACGACTCAACACACGTTCGTACAATGTTCGACTAATAGTCGCCGGGGTCGCGTTATCTTTACCGGAGTTCACCGTCTCGTTAGCGCTTTTCTCTTGAAACAATAATTGCTTCTCGAGCTGTTCTATCCCACCTGGAGGGAACATCTCTACGTTTAATATCTAACGCGATCAAGCTATTCGACGGAGAATAATTAATTACCCGCTTTCTTAATCAACTTTATCAGCTCCTTGATGACCTTAGGATCTTCCTCGTCCTCGAAATCGATCAGTTTATCCGGTTGTTGGTTTCTCTCCGATTTCGAAGGTGTTTCCGTCGTCGTGGTAGTCGTCGAGGTAGTAGTCGATCTGCTTCTATTGATCGTTTTATACAGAAGCGGTTTCGGAGTTGTGGTCGAAACTTTGCGTTCTTTCTCCTCCTCCTCTGCTTCTTCATCTTCGTCTTCCTCGTCGTAATACTCGTATTCCTCATCGGCGTCCGGTTTTTCGGTGGACGGTTTACGAGTGGTGCTGTAGAGGTAGGTGGTGCGACTAGTTGCGGCGGTTATCGGCGCCCTGGTAGTCGACGCGCTCGACGTCGACGGTTTCGACTTCGGGCATATCACGTTCCGCGGATAATCGCAGGAATCGGCGGCCTTATTGAACACCAGGCCTGCGGAAGGAAATGAGGGAACGGTTCCTTAACCCTTTATTGCATTCCGTTCCCAATTGGGAACTTAAATTTCAAATGTTCTATAGTAAATTAAGTAGACAATACTGAAGACTCTGAGTTGGATCCAAGTGGGAACATTGCGCAATTTTCTAATAAAATTGTATTATTAGAAGTAGATTATTTTTCAACTCGTCATAAAAATTCATGCAATAAAGGGTTGACTTACCCGATGGACAGGTGAACTGATGAGCAACCACGCCGAGGCCTCCTGGACCGCCGTCCAGGCACCAGAAATATTTCTTACAATCCCGAGGATGCGGGAAGAATCCTTCGTCCTCGCACTTGAAATCTGTGCGAATGTTTCATCGTCAAAGATATTCGATATCCTGTAGATTCAAATGCAATGATAAGTTTACCTGTTCCCGGATCGGGCGTCGTTGGAGGTTCCGGGGTAGTCAGCTTGTTACTCAGAGATTCTTCCGTGGAATCAGTTTTGCTATCTTCCTTGCGACGCGTTTGCTTCCTGCGATTTCTATTCGGATTCGATCGACTCTTGTGTCTACTTTTACTCTCAGAGTTGTCCTCCTCCTCCTCGGAAGAGTGATCGTACGACCGTCGGTCGACCTCTTGATCCTCTTCCTCTTCGTGCTGGCTTTTATTTCGCGAAAGGGTTCTATACTTCGGCCTCGAAGAAGAAACTCGCTTCTTGACGGCGGGTGCTGCAGTCGTGGTGCTTCTTCTTGCACCCGACGATTTCTTTCCTATACTGTTGCTCTGAACTCCTTCCGTCCGTATTCTCTTCCTGTCCACGCTCTGGGACTTTTGATCCACGTTCCTGATAAAAAAAAAGAAATATCTCAGTCTCTGTTGTTACCAAAGCGAGAAATTCACAATCAGCTTTGCCATTCTTACGTGCTGTCGGTCAAAAGAGCCTCTTTCGCAGCTTCGATCAAAGGATACGGACGACCGTGACACTTTCCACGGAAATCGTCGTTGTCGATCGTCCAGAACATTATTCCGCCTAGGTTTTTCTCGTTCGCGTACTTGGCTTTCAGCTTGACCATGTTCTCGTCGTCGTAACCTATCCATTGGTCCTCCTTGAACGCGTAAGGACCCATTGCCTTCGGATTCGGTTGCACCACCTCCCATTCGTCCGACTGCGCCTGACTCTCGCAGATCTGTTGAGAAGAAAATGAATTACCAATTATATATTAATTATATCAAATTTGTATTATAACATGATTAAATAAGATCAAAACTGAAATTGCAAAAAGTAAATGTGTGTAATAGCAAATAAGCAGATGGAAAATATAATTTAAATTCTATAAAAATTGCAGCGTACGTAATGAATTATTAATAAATAATCTTGCTTCGTCCTTAAAGGGTTAATTGTTAATATCTTTTAAACCATTAGCCGTCTGCCCCCAAAAAGGGGATGAGCTCGACGAGCTCTACAAGGTGGCCGAGTTTCATTAATAAGTAAGCGAGTAACACTTGGTTAGTTCCTCTCGTTAGACGTCTATAAACAAACCTCGAAATAAGCGAGATATCCTTTTTCCCTGGTCGAATCACCTTTCACCCCTGGCCCGTCCGCTGGTGATCCCAATTCGGTAGCATCCTGATTGAACAGCGTGTAAGATCGTCCGTAAGTTGGTATACCTAGAATGATCTTCTCGGGAGAGGCGCCTTTCTTCAGAAGATAATTAACCGTGTAATCCTGTAAGATGAATCGTCGATGAAAAACAAATGTGACTAAACGAAGATTCGCAAGAGACGTCGGTTTCTTACAATGGTTAATTCGGTGTCGTAATTATACTCGTTGTCCTCCTCCAAAGGATACAAAGGGGAATGATGATTAACAGCCGGCTCGTAAGACGAGTGGTAATCGTACGAGAGGAGATTGATGAAATCCAGATACTCGTTTAATCGGGGAACATCGTAGCCTTTGTCGATGTACTCGATACCGGCTGGCATCGCCATCGTCAGCAGAAGTCGCGGTCTTCCGGTCTTCGATGATTCCCTTTCAAACTCCTCTCTAAGTTCCTTTAGAAAAGAATCATTCGTCATCAGCGCGAGGATACCGGCATTGTTCTCGTTTAATTAACGATTCTCTCCCACGATTTACCTGGACCAAAGTGGCATAGTTCTCTTTGTCTCGCGGTTTCCCACCGTCCCTGAAGGCTGGGTACTCCCAGTCGAGGTCAAGGCCGTCGAAATGATTCTTCCGAAGAAACTTGATGGTGTTCTTCACTAATTCCCGTCTTCTGTCGGCTGAGGCGACCATCGGTGAGAACCTGCTGGAACCTTCGTTCCAACCACCGATCGCCAGCAGGGTCTTCAAGTTTTTATTGTACGTTTTCAGGCCGGTAAACTTGGCGTATCCACCTTGATCAATCGTGCAATGTTAATTAACATGATCTCCTCGAGGTGTACACTAGTGGAATTAATTCTGGACACTTGTAAATTTTTGCTTAAATTTCGCATTTATTCAAATTATTCTAATCATTGTTTTCGAATTTTAGCGCGTCGCTTATATAAATAAATCAGTAAAAAGGCTATACTTTTAATATACAATAAAAGTTACAATTTCAACGCATCAAAGGAGATAGAAAAAAATTAATATTTCTTTGGATATCCTTTCATCAGGCGCGAAAATAAAAATAACACAATCTAGATTTTTTTAAATTAAAATTTTAAAACATTTACTCCAAATTGTGTGAAAATATTAAGTATAAACATTATAGATTACAATAAAAATATTACGATATACAAGAAATGAAGAATATTTTTGTATTCAAAGTGTCCAGAATAAATTCCACCAGTGTAGATTACTTTCTTTACCTTTCTCGATGTCCTGGTACTTGTCGAATGGTTTCAAAGCGTTGTCCTTGGTGAATCCACCGAAAGCGTATATCAAATGGGTGCAGAGATACGGATTGATGTTCTGCGGTGAGAACTTGGCCGTTCCTGGCCGATAAATCGACCAATTGGTGTAGTAACACACGACCTTACGTTCCGCGTTAGCTGCGGAAGAAACAGCAGGCCTTTTGACTTTGCTCCACTGATCTTGATTCACTGATCGAACAAAGAACGGATCCGCGGCGCGACAGAGAGAGAACCGTGTCGCGGAGAAATTGTAACGCTATTGAACTTTCATTCTGCGTATTGGATCACGCACGAATTTCCACGCTCTTAGTTGCTCCAGTTAAAACTCGATCGGTATTCGTTCCGTTCTAACGAGGAGAAAACGTACGAAATCTCCAATAAAATCATCGAATTCCGACGATTAATCGTTAAGTTCGCTTTATCTGATCGATAGGAAACACTGGTGACTGTTTTTTCTTTTCCTAAAGACACGCGATTTTTTCTCGTTATACGAACGTTAGATCGACGGTAATGCAGTTAAGTATAGTACATAATACCCAGAGATAATATCGGTAAAAGGTACGGCATTACCGGGAATTCTTGTCACGTTTGCGGCGAATACGAGTCCGCCGCGATTTCATTCCCATTCCCGCGGTAATGAATGCTTTGTCCTGCGAGTTAATATCCAGTTCTTATTACCATCGAAGACGATTCGTTTGTTGCGTGAACCGTAGCGTTTCTTTTCGAATCGCGGAAACGATTACCGTATCGATTACCAGTCACCAGAGATGGAAACTCGATAGGAACGATTTTACGTTTACAATGTAACCCCCTCCGTTGCCCGTTCATCGAATGGTGTTGGTCGTTTTTGCCTCGACCGTTTTCACCTGCAAGGTGCACACGTTTCACGGTGCGGCGAGTGCAGTGAAACTGCGTCCGTAGGTGCAACGGTGTTCGCGTGCACCGGCTAGAGAAATTAGCGGAGAGATCAGAGACACTCGGTCAGGGAGTAAATGGGCCGGTGAGAACTTTAACCTTGCAGGCCATCCGCTCGTTTTCGCTGGGAAAACTGAACGGCATCGAGGCTACCGTTCACCGGCAACCGTGTTACGAATTTCATTTCAAAAAAGGGACACCTCCGAACTGTCCGATTTGGAGGTACACCGTTGCAAAGTTATACTCACCGTTGCAAACGATCGCGAGTAGAATAATGCAGAGGCAGAGAAGCATCGAGGTGGTTCGAGTCCCCTGTAACGGAAAAGCGACGCAACGAATTAATTATATTCGTCGTCGGATGCGCCCATAAGGCACGACTAATTAACTCTAACCGCGTATGAATGACCGGTGACCAGTCGGCGTGAATCGAACACAGCTTACGCAACACTCGGTGAAACTAACCGTGCATTTTTGTACGTGGCTTCGAGAGGTGTGTGTACCTGCTCGCAAAATTGCCTAGTCTTCCTTAAACGTCAACCAACACGGAAACCGAGCAATGATTTTTCGAATCGCTTTCCTGGTAAAAGTTGCGCATTGTGGAACGAGGCCGCGACGATTCTTATCCGAACCGATATACATCTCTTCTGAATTGAATTCCGAAGTACATAGTTTCGATTAACATTTCACGCTGCTGAGTTCTCATAAATATTAGGCGTTATCGAAATATCCCACGCTGTCTGGGCGCGATCGGGGGTAGAGAACGAGCGGATACTTACGTTCACCGTAGTCCGCTTGTTCGCGTCTATTCGACCGCCATTGGTACGGGAGAGCGCGCGACGGTCAAACGCGGCGGACGTTGCACCTGTCGCGTGTCTGCTTCGGAGATTCCGATTTTATTGGAGATCTCGAGGAGATCGGCAAATAGATCGGGGCCGTGACACCCAAGCCACACCTCGTTACGTAACGCGTGTAAAGAGAAAGCAAAAAGAAAGAACACCGTTCCGCGATCACTTTCTCGCGCGTTTCGGACGGCGAGCGCGTTACGTTAACGTTGCGTTACGTCGTCAAGCCGTTCCTCGCGGAGGAACAATTAACACCGATGCCAGAAGAGACATTTCCAGCAATCTATTCGATTTTCTAAAATAACTTAAGCCGAGAGAGAAGTCCCGGAAAAAGTGAAACATCGAGCCGCGAAAGCGTTCGAACAACCAGATTCCGATCGAACAAGCACGCGACTGAAGGGGCTCGAAAATTCCCCGCGAACGCTTCTAAATGTCAGATAACTTTCTACCAGAGGCTCGTGCGACTTGCGTCCCGATCGGGAAATCGTCAGTCGATCGACTATACGAGCTAAGTAAAACCAGATATCCGAACGAGTAGAAGTAGCGAGTTTCTTTCCGAAAGTGTCGCGATATGCTTTCTGTCGTTCCGAGGAACGGAAGCTCTTCGATATCGGTACACAGATGATATTTCAGAGCGACATTTATGAGAGAAAGCGCGATTATGCTATCGTGTACTATCCGGACGTTTTTCCTTTCGTTTAGCCTTCTTATCGTGAATTTTCTTATGATTTCTCGTATCGAACTAAACAGCCGGTGACTAGCGCGATAAATAATCTCTTGCCTAAACGAATTTCCCAATAATTACGCTTTTTATGGACAGAGTAATAACGGCTATTTAGCGGTGCTAACAAACATCACGTAGCATTCAGCCATCTACGAAGCGATACCATTATAGTAATCGTAACATTCTCTGCGTTGGAAATCGCTCTTTACGTAACGCTATCGATTCGTTGAACAGTTAAACGATCGGCTTATTTACATTCGATCGATACGATCGCGATTGGACACGCTTCTTCGAGTTCCGGTGACATTTGAACGGATCATTGACGTCCAAACGATTTCGATGACTTCACTCTCTACGGTTCTTCAGACCTTTTATTCTATCAAGCGCATTCTCCGTTCACCTTTGCGCTTTCATTTTTTCATCGAGTTTACCAGTTAATGAAGTACCGATTATCCTTTCAATAAGCTTCGTTAAACACTCGAAAAATCAAGAGGATCGTTACGAAATTTTCGCGAGCCTCTGACAAACATTCCGTCGACTGGTTGGAAAATTCCTTGATCCAAGTTTAGAATCGAATGAACGCGTTGGAGAGAAAAGAGCGATGTCGGAGGAGACAAAGGCTAAGAGACCGGAGACATGGAAAGGTATTTCGTTATTCCAAACACGGCGAGAATGGAAGGCGGGTAAGTTTAATGTAACCTTGGAAGATGAGAATCTGGTACCGGTACCGGTAGACCCGTCACAATGGTGAACAGGATGATGCGTGCATCATTGTAACGAGGGAAAAGACTCGACTGACGAGTTCTTTATTTATTTTATCTTATCTTGGGGTGTTTAAGGGTGCATTTCACGCCTATTATCACCCGAGAGGGTGGCATATTCTGGGAATATTGGTTCCCTTTTGCCCACCGAAAATTAGCGGCCATTAGTTCTTTATTTATTTATTTATTGGTATGTATGGGCATGGCCCTTTTTATGAATGAATATATAATGCAGTCAATTGTTCAATTATTTACATAGCTCATGATTAATATAAAATTGTTAAGATTGGTGCAAAGCTGGTATAATGTAGAATAATACAGTGAAAGAAAAAAAATATAATGATATAATAAAAAAAAAATAAAATGAGTACAAGAATTATGCAGATGTACTGATAAAGGTGAACTGATCAATAATAAACAGTATATTCGTTTGACAATATATCGGCTGTAAAGTGGGCTCGTAGCTTGCTTCTATATAGTCTGTTCTGGAATCGTTAAGTTAGATTAAATCGAAAATGAAGAATTTCGCGTAACAGCGAAACGCGAAGCTGAAAGTGAAGCCGGTGCTCGATCTGTCTCGATGGCGGATAAATCTAGCGTGGCTCGGTCACTTTTACTTTCCATGGAATTTGCTTCGAGCCACCGGGCACTCGCTCTGTTTACTAGGAAACTAATGGCGCGATTACGTTCTTAATTAAATCTTCTTTGTTGTTTTGTAATTACCCGAAGGAATCTCGCCGCTCGTCCGGCGATAGTGGATCGATCCGCTTCATACTCTTCCTTTCGTTTCACGATTTCCTCTTCCTAGCTCGGTCTCGGAGCTTTTATTTTTCTCATATTTTACGAGCCGGCAAGTTTTAAACAGGATGATCTATGGAATCCGAATGACGTGGTTCGGAAGGATCACAGACGAGGACCAACATGGAAACCAGTTGTTTCGCTCGTGAATCGTTCCTTAAAGCGTGCCTCGAAATGTGATCGAATTATTAGATTTTTCGAGTTTCACGTAGAAATATAGCAAAAATTTTAAGGTTTTTATATTGTGTAACTTTTAATCAATAATTCTCCACTATTAATATACAAAGAAATACTTATAAAAATAAAGAAATACATTTAAAAGATTATATTTACACATGTATCTTAGTATTTCGTAACGACGCCTTTTGCTACAATTATTGCTTCAATTCTTTTCGGCATACTTTCGATACATTTTAAGCAATTCGTTTTGATTGCTTCATTTCTAGCCCATACTTCTATCAAACGTTCAATCAATTTACATTTATTACTAATAATAAATATTTCCTCAAATTTTCGATGAGGTTGAGATCCGAAGAATTTCCAGGCCAGTCAAGAACTTTCACATTTTTCAACTATGTATCATCATTTTCCAAGTATCAATACGTCATAAGGAAATAACAAAAACTCCGTTTAACTCGGTTTTCATTTAAGAATTAATGATATTTATGTAAAATCATCCATTTATGCGAGTGGCACTAATAATTTGATCCCTCGCCTTTCTGCAACCTTTTGTCATCTTTCGAACAGATCGCGTATCTGTACCATGATCGACACAATTAAAAGGAGAAGAAAGGACAAACGTTTGAAAGGTCAACAACTGACCTTCCTTGCTGTGACCAATCATCCTTTTTTCGCATTCCCATTCCTCTTAACTCTTTTCTTTCTCGTTTTTCATTTACCGCCGCTTTCCTTTCCATTCGATGTCGCGAGCGAAGCTTTCGTTCGACGAAGGTCGTACCTGTCGTAGAGCATCGAAGGTCATCGATTCCACTTGGATAACGTATCGTACCTGTTCGCCTCTGTCGAAAAACCAGGCTTTCTTACCTCGTGAAAGTAGCCAGAGGCTCGGTTGAATAAAAATTACTACGAATTTCGTCCCGCTACTTACGTCAGCGTTACACAATTATCTCCGATTCATTTCTTCCGAAGCTGAAATAATCGGTTACCAAAAAATGAAACAGCGCCCGAGGCGTTCGAATTTCTGGTCTTTTGAATATTAACAGGTCGCTCTTTCTGAACAACGAAATCCTACATTTTCGTTCGATCCACGCGCGGTTCACCCTCGAAGCCGCGGGTCTTTCTCCATGGTCCGCGCGTCAGAGGGTAAACCACCTATGCTCGTTTTTCGAGCTACAGCATTGAAACAGGGATGAATCGGGATGGATAGAAACGGGCAAGGAGAACCGTTTCGACCTCGACAGTTTTGCAATCTCGAATTGCTACAAGTCGCACGCGTTCGCTCCTTCTTTGCTTGTCGCGACTGCTTCGGAGCTAAAGGAGTATGCAGTTCGAGGCAGCATGGCTCGAATAACCGGTAGATTTCCTCTCCCTCTTCCTCCATCGCGTCGACAGGAAACCTACTGGATCGTTCTCGGCTACATATTCGATATGCACGTTGAATCTCGAACGAGCCTCGTTCCTTCGAAATCGTTTTCGCGACCGGTCACCGCGACCGGAATTTCGTTTCAACCATTCTGGAATTCGCACTTTTCTCCTCCCTGCCTCTTTAGGGACGGAGAAACGTTCGATGGTATTTAGAATTTAGCAGGCTAAGTATAGAGAAAGTAGCACCGATCAACGACCTGACAGGATTTTGCCAGACTCGTTCCGACTTTTTTATTCGTCACCCTTGACGAATGGGTACCTACATCGAATACTTGATCGTTTCTTCGCGGAAATTTCGTGACACCCGGACGCTTCTGAGTAACTCCGATTTCTTCCTCGCCATAGAAATCGATCGTTTAGAAACATGATAAATCTTACCCAGTCCATTTTTATCGTTCCACGATTCAGCCCTGTTGTCGTAATTGTTTCTGTCGTAATCCCCTTCAGGTCGAGCACATCGCGCACTATGCTTGCATAGACACGAGTTCTCGATTCACCGGCCACGTTTCCGGTGCACCCGCGACCTTGTATCTGGACGACGACACCGAAGGACACTTATAGAAATCGCGTTCAGTACCGTTCTCCAGAGCAAGGAGAGTGAGACTGAGCGAACGAGCCTCGATCGGAATCAGAAGGTGGAGAAGGCACTGTTACTTTCATGGGTCGTCTCCACCTCCATCGGAACCTCTCAAACGATTTCTGCCACTCCTCCTTCAGTAGAGAAGTGAAAGGAAAACATTTCTTTCCTTCCCTCGCCCTCCTTCACCCTTTCGCTTATTTTAATACTGATATATCAAAAACACGCTCCCGCATCTCCATGCTAACTTTGTTCGTTTTCGCCTAAAATCTCGAGGAATGCATGCAAATCTCTACTTGCCACGCCTCTCTTCCTTTTTCAATTCTATGTATATTCGCTTTTATCGCCGCCAATTTCCTCGGCTTACAGCCTTTTCATCCTTGAATCTGACCGCTGGAATGTTAGAAAAGAAATGACTAATTTTATTAGAGGAGATTATTATTTTAAACTGGAATCATGGTCAAGACGCATTCCTGCATCGAAATTAGGTGCAACAATCGCTCTCGAGGCTGCGATTATTTGCCAGGGAACGTGGGTGGATTAATGCTAACTAGGTGATACCGTCACGTGAAACTCAACTGGATGGCATCAAAGCCCAAATACATGGCATTAGTACACGCGTACCGTCCGTGACAACACGCGGCTGGTATAGAAATCCAAAGTTATTTTCGTGAAAAGTAAGACGAGAAAAAGTTTCGACGTGACGAGAAGCTCGATACCGTTGCACGCCTCTGCAACTCGAAAGGTACTTTTTAACTTTCCATCGATTTCCGATTTGACTCGATGCCAGCCTTTCAATGGTAATACGCTTTATCTTCGCCCAGTCACGTGGATGGTTTATTTTTAGTGTAAATACTATATACAAGAACCTTACGAACAATTGAAATTTATTATAAATTATTCCACTTCCAAACCGACGTCCTCCGGATTCAACGTAGACTTCTTACTCTTCTTCGCGTCCTCGCCTCCTGGAAAACGAATCGCGTTTAGTTCAGAAAGGAAAATTAATCCACCAGTTGTAACGGATACCTTGGTAAAAGTGTTTAGCGGTTCGTTTCCTAATATCTTCTACTCCTTCTTCAGTCTGAGCCCATTCCAAGACCAAACGTCGACCATACAAGTGGGTACTTTGACAAAGAGCCTTAAAAGCTTTCTGCGAATAAAATAAGAAAATGATTACAAATGTATTAATTGTAAATTGTATTTAATCCAGGACCGGCCCTGGGCCTAGGCAGACTAGGCGACCGCCTTGGGCCCCCATAAGAAGATTTGAATATTAATCGATGTAAATGCAAATCTAAATTAGTTATACAAGCATTAATGTTAATTTTATAAATTTTATTTCAGGTACTTTATGTGAAGGGGCCCTTTCTGCGGAGCTCGCCTCGGACCCCCGAAACCTTAGAATCGACCCTGATTTAATCTTCAAATACCTTCGCCTCGCTTTTCGTGTAGTATTCCACGAATCCGAATCCTCTATGCTTCTCGACGCCAACCAATTTCTTTGGTAGCCGCACCGCCTTTAGCTCTCCGAATACCCTGTAATTGTTCATTGAGAAATGTTGAAATTTCAGATCCTCGTCTCAGATGCAACTGAAATACGTACTTGAAGAGCTCAGTTATTTCCGCGACGTTTGCCTGGAACGGCACGTTCCTTATTAGGATCTTCGTACCCGTCTGCTCTGTCACTTTCGATGCTTTTTTACCGCTCTTCACGTCGGTTCTGTGAAATTAAATACACACGTGTTCAAGATGAAATCGAGGATGAAATTGCAAGGGAACTGGAAGCGATGTTAGAAACGTACGTTAACGTTCTTTCAGAACGTTTAAGTTCCAAGCTTTTCCCATCTAACACGGTCATTTGTAACACTTTAAGCGCACGATCCGCGTCAGCTTTCCTTTTGTATCGAACGAAACCATAACCCATCGACAATTTCCCACCAGGATTCTTAACGTCTTTCTTTGTCGCTATCGAGGCATAGTGAAGCGGGCCGCATTTACTGAAATACTGAAATGACAGAAAGACGTATTATAAGTTCGTATAAAAATAAAAGAAATATATCCCTATTTTAATAAATACCGTTTTCAGTTGTTCCTCCGTGGTCGCAAAATTAATATTCTTCACAAAAAGCGTGGTGTCCGGCTCGGATTCCTCCTCGTCTTCGCTTTCCACCTTTTTATTAACTTTATTTTCATCATTTACATTTTCTGAGGATTTTTCTACCTGTTTTGTAGCATTCCCGGTTTCTTGTTTCTTCGTTTTCTCGTCTGGATTGACGTTCGTCGCTTTTGTCCTGTCTGCAGGAGGAGTAGAGAAACTATTGTCAGGCGCCCATTCCAGATAAAGTGGTAAATGTTTAAATTTGGTATATGCTAATTTAGCGAACGCCTTGCGTGCCTCTGAAGGCTCTAAAAATTCCACCATAGCTGAAAATCATAACATATATTACAGTTAACGATACACTAATTATAAGTAACGAAAGTAAATTATGATACCTGTAATTCCTGATGGTGGCATTACGACCCTTCCCAATTCCCCGTGCGGTGCAAACAACTGTCGAATTTCTCTTAAAGGTGTTGCAGCAGGTAGATTTTTAACAAGTAACACCGTTTTCGATCGTTTATTTGGTGGCTAAAAGAATGCTTTTTACGTGATCTGTTTTATTCAAAATATTATTTTCCTACTGTTATTTGATAAATACGGAGTAAGTTTTACTTGATTGAACGCATCCAGGCAGACACCCTGTTCTTCCAAAAAATTTCTGGTATCTTGAACTAATTGCGTTTCTCCCAATGCCAATTTAACCGCGGCACTCATACCTTTTGATCCATCTTCTAACACCTGTGCAAGACATTTTTTTCACGTTAAATGACAATAAGGAAGTAATGAATCTTAAATCTATTATTTATTCTGATAATAACCTTTTCCTTTGATGTATTGTACATAGCAGCTATACTGTCCGCTACTGCATTTTGGCCAAGAAAAAGAGTGTTCCAATTATGCGTGGATCCTGCAGTGGCTTTATCCTTCAGTTCCTTTTTCTGTTTGTAAGTTAAGTTTGCTGTAGCAAGGAGAATACAGATGATATAGGTATCACGGTAAATTGTTACAATGGAAATGAATCTTACTTTCGTCAATATCTTCCAAGGGATTAGCTTTTGCTTTGCCAGGAAGAATGTGCAACATTCTACCGTCTAAAATCGTGCCGTCCAATTCGCTGTAAGCTTTTGTCGCGTGTTCGCTCATTAAAAATGTAATCGTGCCGAATCCTTTTGGTTTCCTGGTTGTTTTATCCACGGGGAGATTTACTTCGGTTAAAGGACCTGATTAAAAAGCAACAGGTTGAATATGGTGACGATGAAATTTACTTTCCAGTAAATTTAGAAAAGATATTTAGGGTACCATATTTTTCAAACAATTTTCGAATATCATCTTCTGTGATCGTGTAAGATAGATTTCGAATGAACATTCTTCCGGACTCTGCTACACTTTCTTCGTTTTTCAACGCTTCCTCTTGCTTTTTCCATCTAATATCACTGTTATTTTCGTTTCGTTCTTTATCGTCATTCTTTTCTATCTTCTCGTATTTTGTTACAAATATTTGTTTTCCATCTATACGGGCATAGATAATGATAGATAAAATGTATAAGAAATATTATCGCTACCGATTGATGCGGTCATACCTAAAAAACTTTTATTTTTTAATAACGCTTTCTTCAGTTGCTGTTCTGTTTTGAAACCAACAAAAGCAATTCCCTTGATTTTTTGCGGTACCCGTATCGATTTTGGTACCAGTGGACGAAAAAATTGCTTGATATCCTTTTTCTTATGGTTGTACGCTAAACCTCGAAGCTTTACGGTGAAAAATTGTACAAGTCCATGTTTCGATGCACCTTTATTGTCGTTTGCATCCTCTCTTTTCGTTTCGGTACTCTTTTCTTTCTTCTTCAGGGCTTCCATATACTGTTACAATAAATAACCATCATTATCTTTTAGAAATTTCTACATGTACTATTTAGATTTCTAATTACCTCTAAATCAGATATAACTTTCTCTGCAATTTTTTCTTTCTTCCCTTCTTCTTTTTCTTCTTCTTGTTTCTCCTCTTTACTATCGTCTTCATCAGCAGTTTCCTTGTTATGATCCTCATGTTCTTTGTCTTGATCAGTTATTAATGTTGTATCATTATTCCATACTGCTTTATTCGTTGTATGGCTTTCAAGAAATTCCACAAATAAAGGATCATCCTTATGCTAAATATAAAGCAGCATAAAAATTAAATAAACTTCTACAATGTTAAAATACATGATATATTAAAATATAATCATACTTTTTTCAATGCTTCTTTAACTTCACTTGTTATGCCTTTCTTTTTCTTTTTCTGTTCATCTGCTGTTGTTTCACTTGAACATTTATCTTCTATTGTATTCTTAGAATCTTTATTATTTATCAAGCTCTTTGAACTATCAGAAGCATATTTACTCCATGATCTGGGTTTAGACGAATCCCCTGTAATATTAAATAGCTTAAATACAAATTGGAATTATTTTACTAACATGTATAACATGCTAATGTTTAATAATTACCTAGGCTCGCACAATGCTCTACGGATATTGTACAAGTATCAATACATGTTTTGTCAAAGTACTCTTTAGCAGCAATAGCCTGTTCTTCAGTTTTAAATCCAATAAAAGCAAATCGCCTGAATTTGCCATCTTTTGTATATTTCAACTGTATATCTGTTACTAAACCTTTCTGGCTAAAATGTTCCTTCAACTTTTTATCTGTAATCTATCAAATTGTATCCCAATTAATTGTTTGTATCCATAGTATCATTGCATTTGTATGACTACAATTTATTACTTACATTTTTTGGCAAATTTTTTACTATCAGTCGTGACATTTTGTATCATAACTGTTGGTTAAAAACTTTGAGCTTATACGTTTTGCATACATGCAGTTTTAAAGAGGTTATGTTTTCTGATATATTTTGACAAGGTTAAGAGCACGTGGATGTGCAAGATTTCAAATTAATAACATCGCTTGTATAGAGATTTAGAATCTACTTTTAATTACAAAAATTAAACAGAAAATGTATACAATGTTCAATATGCTTTCCAATAAATACAGGGTACATTTATTAGGTCAGAATAAATACTTAATTCTATTGTATTGGAAGTTCAAAATATTCTTTAGTGTTCGAGCAAATACATTTCATAAAGTTGTTGATGTTCTTCCTTCTGGAATGACGGTACGAAGTTTATATGAACAATTTCTGTAAAGCCTTCATCCACAGTCGGTGGTTGATAATTTTTTCTGGAAACGATACAATAAAATCTGTAGATCTTGTAAAAGTTTTTGTTTCTTTCACATACTTACACATAAGAATTAATAATAATTTCATTGATTTTGGCATGACTAGGATCAGTTAATTCTCGAAACTGAAACAATAAATTTAGTACAGAATTCTATTGCGTTATTTAAGATGATCATTGCTATTGTTACCTTGTTATTGTGTTTTGCATGATCAACGTTTACTGACATAATGAAACACCTTACAGAGATGTTATATCGTTTTGCTACTTCAATATATCTTTGCCTTGATACAGAATCTGGATTAGTATTATCCACAACAACGCTACGTTTTTCAGTCAGATGTTTTTCCATTACAGTGACACATTTTTGCCAACTACCAAGATTATCTCTATTAACACATTCATACTGACTTAGATGATTTCGTACAAAGTGAGATTTCCCTGAACCGGGACATCCGACCATTAAAATGATCTGAAAATATATTAGCAATTGCTTGATACTGTGTATTTAGGTATGGAATAGTATAGTTAAATAATATTTTAACTACTTCTTGGCTGCTTGAAGTTAGACTGCTTCCTGTGCATATCTCTTTACTTGATAAATTTGTTGGATTAAAGGCAGGCAATATATATTGTGCTTGTTGGTGTCCACGAAAATGTTCTTCAGGCGTGTAAAATTTTAAGCCTAAATTCAATGCCAGTAATCTGTCCGCTAACGAATGGTCCTTTTTCTTACCCGGGGCCCAGTTCTTTATTCGTCCGGCTGCATCTCCCACGTAAAATGAATTGTCTTTATCGATAGGCACCGAATCATTGTACTATAAACAAAGATCATTTTAAAATCAACACCAGCAACATTATTAAATAATTAATTATACACTGACTTCTTCTAATTTCTGCCACATGCCAGGCGCCGGTTTCCTGTAGATGCTATTTCCAGTAGCTATAAAAATCTGTGAATAAATTAATATGTAAAACAGTTTTCTTTAACATACATATATGTACATATAATTTTATAACAAAATATACCTGCATTGGAACTCCAATTCTCTGTACTATGTTCTTCAGCTTGTTCTTGAAAGAATTGGTATTTACTTTCCCAGAGCCAATCGATGCTTGATTAGTGAAAATTACTATTTTGTAAGAGTTCTTGTGAAGTTCCTTTAATTTATTAGGCACATCGATATATAGAAGTTGCCAGTCATCATAATCTTTTGGAAATACCAGACCAGATTTTGTTTTTATTAAAGTTCCATCCATATCATATGCTGCGATCTAAAAAGTAATTCAATCCAGTCAACTGTGTATAAAGTATTGGTATTGCATTCAATTACCTTTGAACGACCTTCTACACCATGCGAGGTATATATTAATAATGCTCCACAATCTTTACTCTCCCAAACACCTTCATCGACTTGACATCTTGTGTTTTCTGTCATTTTACTTCTATTTAGAAATTTCAAAATACCATCAGTATTTTTTGTATGCTTCTTCTCTTCTTTTGTTTTTTCTACCTGCTCTGTATGTTCAGTATCATCTATACAATCAGTTTCAATTTTTGGTATTTTATGAGAGATTCCTTCGGTTTTGCTACAGATTTCTGCTTCTCTGCTTCTTTTCTCTGGTAAGTGAGATTTTGGAGGTGGCGGATTAAATTCAACTTCGTATACATATTTTCCATATAGTATTTCTAAGCAATCACCATGGTTGCCTATATATACAGCATTTTTCCTTGTTTTAAAGCCATTAAAACCACAGTTTCTTTTTCCAATTGGTTCAATAATGACTTTGTACTCTTCATAATTTGCGCATAATCTTACTGTAAAAAAAAGTACAGTATATATAATGAACACATTGAAAAAATTGCATTAAAAATAATTTATTGTACATGTATATCGGAATGTCAACCTTGTTGCCTAGGGCAATGTGTATCTGTAATAAATGTATCTGGATTACGGCCCACAATGACATCCTTTTGATTAGGCAAATACACTGTCTTTAATGTTTCATCATTGCTTTTTAAATAACAGCTTTTAGCTTGGTTCATCTTACAATTAGTTTAAAGAAAAAAAAACATTTCTACATGAAGAAAAATGAATCACAATAGTACTGATGTAATTTTTATAAAAGCTTATGATTAACAGATATAACAGATCTTATATAAATTTATCGCAGATATGGTTTTAAGCGTGAAACGTTTTCGTAAAGCTCTGCAAGTTCTTATTATTCATTCGTTTCTTTATTTCAACATAATTGAAAAATTTCTGCCTCTCCTAGTTGAAGATCTTACACGGTTCATGACTTTTATCGAACGACAATTTTTTTTAATCATTTTCACTATAGTTTATACCGATATTGGGGAATTTTGTTCTTGAGGGATAATGATTTTTGGGGGTTCCAGACATCCCCAAATGAGGTCAGGTCTCCATGCACAAAGCACAGTTGGTGCTGTTTTACCAGTTCCTCACAAGTTTCTTTTTAGTTTCTCATTATTTCTGTAGGGCGCAGTTCATTCGTTTCGTATGCTCGACCGCGCAATTATTCGCAATTCGTGTATGTGAAGCGGCCTCGACGCTTGGATCGCCTTAAATAGTATTAAAATATATTCAATTGTGTATTAGGTATCAAAACTACAAAAAACAGAAGACAAAATTGAAGAGAAGATCGGAGTCATGACTTCTGACATCATTTCCACATTGCCTTCAGAAATGCGTAAGTTGAAAATTTATACCCTATTTTGCCAATATAGATACGAATTAAAATAACATATTTCTCATTTATTCTGCTTTTATGGTGATAATTTATTAAATACCATTAATAACTTATGTATTTTTCTATCTTTTTTCTTATTTCGGTGCTTTAAAGTGAAAAAAGTAATTTTGATCTTATTTCAATATGGCGTTGATAATTTTCAACGAATCTTTCCGTTCTTTTAATGTTAAAGTTTCAAAGCAATTCGAAGTTTCTACCAATGCCTGTGATTGGTCATTCCATTATGGCGTCCTCCTATTTAGACCAATCACATTCATCGTTACAGGGTGCGTTGCACGGAGTGTGGTGGAGTGCAACAGTCCTCTTCGAAGCTTCGTCCTTTTGGCACGTGTCTGCAACAGGTAAGATTAAATTATCTTCAAATATTAAATTAAATTGCCGATCAGGTGTTAAAAGTACAAAAAACAGAAAGAAACATCGAAAAGAAGTCTGAATTCTTGATCTTTGACATTAATTCGGCGTTTTCTTCACAAATACGCGAGTTGAAAATTTTTGCTCTCACCGCGAATGCACAATAAGAGGGGAACAGCAGAATCTGAATTATTTTCTCTTTTATATATCGTTAAGTTCCTAAACATTATCGAATGTTTTTCGTATTGTTCCTCACAATTTGCTATTTTTAATTTAATAACGTTCTTTCTTGAGCATCGTAATATTATTCCTGTTTAGACCTGTTCGTGTACTTGCTTAGGTATCGGCCGATAGCGGAATTTACCGAAGAATGCCGAAGCGGTGCCGACCGCTCTTCGTCGGGAAGGAAGGTCTCGCCATTTCTCTCGCGAACGTCGAAGTGACAAGACGTGTTGAGAGCATCCTTCCGCATAAGTAATAGGTACACATTGTATCTATTAAAATATTTTGTATCAATTATAGTTCGATCGTTTATTAATAATAATTTTATTATTGTTGATTAAATTTTATTTACATAAATTCGCATTTTTTTTTTATTACAGATATTTGGTAGATTTTGAAAGGACACCATGACACCTGATATGGGTTTGACATATAATTTCATAAGAATTTGTTTTAATTTATTCTAATCAATTATTAACGTTTATTATTACTTTTTTTTCATTGAGTCGTTGTTAATTGTAAGCATTTTTGATAACTAATTGGTACCAAGGTACCAAGAAAGAAAATGTCTTTTTTCTTTAATCAGTTCATAGAAAAAGAATAATTAATTTTTCATTTTATTAAATAGTTTCGTCTAGTATTTTAATACATTTGTTTTAAATTAAAACAAAATTGAAATAATTCGTATTTTACTGCAAATGATTGCTTCTCTTCTGCAATTATAAATTATTTTAAACAATCTATTTTTGTTAAATCGTAGTAATTATATTATAATATCCAGCTTTCGATGCAAGTTTAAATTAAAATAGAATCACGTTTTTAAATCACATGCTGTTTAAATATGATTAATTATTGGACTTTGTTTATTGAAAAGAATTTAGACAATTTATGAATCACGACGTAACAGAATTTTCAACAATTTTTAGTGTGCTTACAATTTTAACAACAGAAATCCACTACTTTAATAAAATAGTCTATTATATTTATTTAACTATGAATTTCTATCCATATAATATTCATTGAAATAATTATCAACAATTATTTAAAACATTTCATTATTACAATATAATCTAGGACCAATATTCAACTTGAATAATATTCGTGTTCGTTGAAAATATTTCACGAACACAGATATTTTCATTTACACGTAATAACAGTATTTCCTGAACGTACGTTCAATAAGAAGTATGTTGGTTTTGTTTTGTATATTTCCACCCATCCCCAACCTCCTCACTAATCTTTTCTTCCAGGAATTGTTGTGGCCGCGCGCAAGGCGGTCGGTAGAGTCAGTGTTTGTACGAACATATTTCCAATGTTTTGATTTTTTCAAGGGTGAACTGGCCCTGAATAGAATTGCGTTTGTACAACTAGGAATCACGCGAAAGTAGAGTCGGTGTTTGCTGCGTATTATAAAATATTTTCTAGAGCATCGCGGCTATGCTTTTCCCTTTTTCATCGCGAAAATGGAATCACTACAATTGTTCGCCGGAACTTATTCACGGTCGCGTTACTAGTACTTTATATCTTTATCTTTATTTTTAATTTTTTTTGTTTAATTGTTCGATATCGGTATTAGAGTCAATCCACCACTGAAGAGGAGTATGTATTGGGCGTTGCTCCATAAGGAAAGAGAGTAAGTATCTTATTACTTCACTTAATTGCTTTTTATTAAAATAGAATAATTTGCAATTCTTATTAATTGCTAATATTTTATAAAATTAAATTTCATATATAATTTTATTAGAATAAAAATTGATAATTTGTAAAATTAATTGTAATTCTTTTTTGTTTTGTTACAGATGAATTTTTTTATTTTGCCGAGTTGCTGATGATGGCCATCCTGATGATGGCTTTCTTCACGACTTCCGTCTTGGTACGTCACTTAATTGCTTTTTATTAAAATATAATAATTTACAATTTCAACACTTAATAATTGAGATTTCTTTTTAATTGCTAATATTTTATAAAATTCAATTTCATATATAATTTTATTAGAATAAAAATTGATAATTTTCAAAATTAACCGCAATTCTTCTTTTTTTGTTACAGATGAATCTTCTCCTACAAGGCAGCCTCCTACCTAGTGTTGTCCATCCTCCTACTTGACTGTCGGAAGAAGAGTATATCTGCGAACGGTGAGTCGCATGTTTTATGGTTCCTCCGGTGCCCAATCCTGTCGTAGGACGAATGGTCCGAATCGACACGGGTTACCGGTTGTATACGTGGTTAGCGAGCACAGTGACCATGGGTATGCTTATACTCATGTGTAGTAACATTTTTATTGTCTTTTATTTGATTGAGTTCAGGCTAGGTCTTCTTGCACTTCGCGTTTAAATATTATTTCTATTCCACATATTCCAATAGGTATTTATGAAATATTTGAATGCTTTTAAATATTCATGATAGAATTTTATAATAAAACGTGGAATATGAAATATTTTCAAATTAAGTAAACACAGAAACAATTTTATTTAATTTTTCTTTAAAGGAGAAGTCAGATACCATCTGATTTAGTTATCATAAAGATTCAAATCGATATAATATTGGTTTTATAATATGTATACTAGATATACATATTAATTATGCTTTTACATTAATTTAATTACATTTTATATATTGTAAATTCAAATATAATTTGAGAATTTTTTCCGAGTAGTAAAATTCAATTCCTTTTATAGCGAAGTTTAACTTATTTACTCGTTCATAAAAAAATGAACAATTTATGTGCAAGAAGACAATTCGTGACGGGTAGATTTCCAAATCAGAGTGATCTATTTCAACAAATTTTGCGTATTCTTGAAAATTTACTCTGAGGAGGGAGTCGCCCGAGGATGTTTAATTATTTTTCACAATAAATTATTGTTTTATTGCAAAAAATTCATAATTAGAGACATTAAATTCTTTTTATTAAAATTTTGCATTTCTTAAATTAGTGTTGCGAAAAATTTCCAGCGCGAGAGTAAATGTGACGATGCACTGACTAGTATTCGGTGGGAATCCTTTTGGTTTTTAAATTCAATCCTTTTTATTATTTAATTAATCAAATTAGTTACAAGGATTCCGCGGCCTGAGACCGTGAACACCATCTCATGGGAGACAAACCCATGCATTACTAGGCCTTTGCAGGCGCAGCTTTAGAATACGGAACATATGAAAATATGTCACCATATTCTAAACTGTAGTCCTTTTGTCTATACTATGGGCGTCCGTCAATCTGACACCGTTGGATGCAACGTGTTGGACGGGCGGGTAGCGCACTTAGCGAAGGGGTGCATCCTGTCCTGGCGTTACGACGTCCAGGCGGGGTGGGTGGTATGTAGCGTCTGGCGTAAGACTAGGGGGCGTGAGACCCTTCGTTGCCAGCTGATATTAGCAGTGCACCATGTTTGCGTCATAGTTGCTCTATTTTTTTTTTTCAGTATTTGTTCTTAAAGCTTTATATTTACAAAGTCGAGTCACTTTTATTAAATTAAAATAGTGAAATATTAGCCCGTTAGATGTTTATGTACTAATCATGTTTGTAGATCAGGATTTTCAGATTTAACCCCTTCCGTGTTTATTGCCAAAGCCCATTCACGTGCCCAGGTGCTACTTGGATGGGTAGAGGCAATGGGCACGATGACCTAGTTCATAAGAATAATAATTAATAAGCGGCTGGCACTGTGTTAGTATATCGTGCACGACGTAATCTCCACATATGGTGTGTGTGTGTTTTTAGGCTGTGGGATTGCGTCGGCTTAATAACTTTTTCATTTACTTTTAATTTGAAATAATATTTTATTCAACAAGATGTACAATGAACGTACAAACCAAATAGTATTATTACCATTACTATTACTATATTGCCATTATTATTACCATGATTATTACCATTATTATGAAATATTTTATATCAAAGAAGTTAATTAAAGTTTGTAATTATCATTATACGCAATGATTGCTAGCCTTGCCAAACGATTTCAGTGAAAAATGGTACGTACCGTAGAGTGTGATGTGAGATGAAACTCGGGTGTCGGAGGCGTCCCGGGACGTTCTCTCTAGTGTAGGTCTTGCGCCCGGGTGGAGTGTATGGGGGTCGTGGAATGAATTTTCGTGAGAATGTGATTTTGCCTTTTTTAAATATAGCGTTAGGTAGGTAGGTAGTATACCTTCTGGTGTGTGTGATAGATTGTAAGTAGGTAGGGCCGGGACAGGTTGTCACAGTCTCTTGATCGGGTAGGCGCGATTTCGCGTGATCAACCTGTACCTGGAATATATTTGAAGAATTGACGATACGATCGATACGAACGGAGTATGCCGTTTGCCTTCTATCTATCTGTACAATTTTTCAAATTTTTGGCGACTTCATAAGTCGTCATACGCGATCGCGATGGCACGAAACGCACAAGTTCTGCTCGAGCACGGCACGTGTGCACGAACAACGACTTATATAAAGTCCTTTTTCGTCCACGTGTCAATTAGAGTTTCGCGATTTTTCTTTGTTGTTGATTGTTTCTTTTTTGTTTTGCGAATTTGCAAGTCTCGAGCTTTAGATATAAGTTTCAGGTGGGTGGACCGCCCGAAGAAAGAAAAGGCTATATGCCGAAGCGCCCCGACAAACTGTCTTTCAAGAGGGGAACTACTAATGATTTGGCATCCTTTTGTAAAAAAGGATGGGAAATCATTATCGTTACTACTTTGTCACTGTGCTTGCCTGTAGTTGTAGTTTTGTAATTCCAGGAGAATAGGGGGCCCGTGACCCCCATGATTTTGGGCAAATCGCATTTTTAATTTAGTGTTGCGAATATTGACCACGGTTCAATTTAGTGTTGCGAATGTATATCGATCACGGTTCAATTTAATGTTGCGTATGCATGATTATCGCGATTTTCATTTAGTGTTGCGAACTTTAAATATCGCGTTTCTTTCTTGCATTCCTTTAAAATAGAATTTAACTTTTCAATGTTAATTGCTTTAAGATTTTTGAGAGTTTTGCTTTTTAATGTTGATTGCTTTAGTGTTGCGAGTAAAAAATTCACGGTTTGAGAATCCCCCCTTTTTGCATTTTAATTGCATGTCTCTTAAAGGTAGTGTTGCGAATGACATTAGCACGATTGTTTCCCAGTGTTGCGACTTATAAATACGCGATTGCTTTGCATTAGTTTATAGAGTTCCCTGCTAATTAGTGTTGCGGTAATGAATATTCGCGTTTTGTATTAGAAATGCCCAAAAACGATCCAGTGGAGTTGCCATGGTCCATAAGGCAGCTATGGACCAGCTGCCGTGGTACAGCCTTGGATTGGCTGTACCCTTTTTTTAGATTAGTGTTGCGTCTTACAAAATTCGGTAGATTTCAGTAGTGTTGCGTTACAGTTCGCGTTTTTCCTTTTTCTCTTTTTTTCAGCTTAGTGTTGCGCATAATGGAGCAGCCTTCACGCGTACGCTTTTGACAATATTATACATATAATTAATGAAATTAGTGTTGCGAATGAATTCGCGATTGTTATTAAATTAGTGGAAGTAACTATGACTCACATTCGGTGGGAGTCCTTTTAAGGATTCCGCGGCCTGAGACCGTGAACACCATCTCTGGGAGATATACCCATGCATTACTAGGCCTTTGCAGGCGCAGTTTTAGAATATGGAACATATGAAAATATGTTACCATATTCTAAACTGCAGTCCTTTTGTCTATACTATGGGCGTCCGTCAATCTGACACCGTTGGATGCAACGTGTTGGACGGGCGGGTAGCGCTCTTAGCGAAGGGGTGCACTCTGTCCTGGCGTTACGACGTCCAGGCGGGGTGGGTGGTATGTAGCGTCTGGCGTAAGACTAGGGGGTGTGAGACCCTTCGTTGCCAGCCGATGTTTTGTCATAGTTCAGAATGTTTGCAATTTTTAAATTAGTGTTGCGTATGATTTCGGTTTGTTTTATAGGGTTTGCTTAGGGATTGCTCTTATGGGCAGTCAAACTTTTCTTTTCAGGTTCCCCTGTACCCTCCCTCCTACTGCCCCGCCCCATTCTTTTTTCTTCCCTGTTTTTAATTTTGAAAATTTTGAGCATTCGGTTATTGGAAATACTGTTAAATAATATATGAATTTAATGTTTTCAGGATATTATTAGATACGATAAAGTTTTAAATAGAACTTTATTCAAAGTTTTATTTAAAATGGATGTTCATTTTATTTTGTGATGATTGGTGATAAATTATTTCAAGGAATATTTGTTCATTTGAGATAGCTTATTAAATTTTAATTTTACTTCATTTAAACAAAAGTAGTGGATAATTGTTGTTCGTGTTGTTCAGTTTGAATGTTTGATCGCGATGTTTCGTTTCAAGCTTACGGAGAAGCTAATTAAATTACTTTTATAAATTTTCAAATTCTTTTCCTGAAAAGCAAAGTCCACTCGCGATTTTCTTTTCGGTTTTTTCATTTACAATAAATTTGCATTGAAGGTTGTATTGAATAATATAATGCAATAAAGTCAAGTAGAGTCATGGTTGTACGTATATTGCAGTAAAAGATAGTTGTTTCAATTAAAATATCGTGTACTGTTTGTTAGCAAATGAACGAATATTAAATACTATAAAATGAAAAACAATTAATCCTTTTAAATCAAATCACTTATTGAGTGACGATATATTTTTCTAAATCTTTTTTTTTCTTTATTTTGGTACTGAAATTGAATTCATGTTCTTTCTTTTCATTGAAAATGAGTCATTAACAATGACTCTGATTTTTGTGAAATTTTGTGCGTACTAATGCATCTTCTTTCTAGCTATTACACTTTTTGTCTTGATATGGATTCAATTAATAAGTTTCTGTTGCAGAGAAATATCTCAGGACGTATTTTGGTAATTAATCCTTTTTAGTTTGTTTCAAGAAGTATTCTGGTATTAAGGTAATACGAGACTTAGTATTTTTGAAAATTGTATCTAATCCTTTTCGTATTAAGGTAATATCCGCCTTATTATTTTTGAAAATTGTATCTAATCTTTCGTAGTTTCTTTCAGGAAGTATTCTGGTGAGGACGACAAAATCAACAAATTCATTGTATTTATTTATGTACAGCCCTTTAAATTTTTATATAAATACGTTGTAAGTTTATGGTTTTATAGAATGATTATATCTTAATGACTTTATGGTCATTAAGTATAATCGTCAAACACTGCAGTGTTTAATTAGGAAGCGTTAGATTTAAGCGAATTTTTAATATAATTACGAGCGGTCGTTTAGGTAGGCATTCTTAGTAATATAAGTATATAGGATAAATATGCAATTGCATATTTATTAATTACAGATCTGCAATTAAAATCAAAATTAAAAATTGTTGTGATAGGAATAAAAAGCAAAAATCTACGTAAATATATGTATAGATAAGTAGATAGGTAGGTAGTGAATAAAAATAATGCTCCTTTTGTTGGTCGTTTGCACAACAGTCAAAAACGTTTTGCAAATGTGCATCGAGAGGATGATGGTATTGAAAAAAAAATAAAAATTTGCATAAATGGAGGGTGGATGGGACGAGGTAGGGTGGGTCTCCACCCGCAGCAACCTCCCCGTGGTGAGACCTGGGCAATCGTTATTATTTGATGACTAATTAATAACTGTCTCATTATTTCTATGGTACATTTATTAATTATGCAGCAAATAATACGAGCTAATAGGCTGCGAAATTTATGCTTTTTTTTTCTATTTAATCGTTGTTATATTTTTTTCAGGAACTATGCCTTTGAGATTCTGAAGTGTACCACATTGCAAATACAATTTTACGGGAAGAAAATTAATAATAAGGAATGCATAGTCAGTATTGTTTAATTATGTAAGGAGCTATCATAGCATACATGTGTTATTTAGGTGTATGCGAAAGGTGTCATAGTATAGCATGCCGTTAGTTGGATACAATAACTGAGGTGGCGCTTAAATCAGTTTCTGTTCGGCCTAATTTGCGATGATACGTTGACTGTTTTACCGACGCGGATTTCGGTGTTCGGCTTTGATACCTAGCACTACCTGTCGGGAAACATATACGGAGGAGCACTGCGTGGTCTAAATCTAACCTAACATAGTAAGCGGTATATGAATTGGTAGAAAACGAGGGTATATAAAGTATAATAAAAATATAATAGAAAAACTATGGCTACAAATGAATCTACAGAATCTGAGAAAAATCCTTACGCGTATCTCGACAGAGAAGATTTTACATCGGAAAGATACAAGATCGAGGTACGCGGGTTACCAAAGTATTATGGAATAAGTGAATTCAAAAAGCTTTTAAACGAGAAGCTAGATTTACAAACATGCAAGGTGAAACCACCGAAACGAGGCAGCAATTGGATTTATGTATCTTTCAGAAGCGAAGAAGGTCGTCAGAAAGCTATAGAAACATTAGATGGAATTTTGTGGAAAAATTGTAAACTTAGTGCTCAGGTATTTTAATTAATCATCCAGTCGTTGGGTATAATGGAATTTTACAGCAGCATGTTAGATCTTCTTATCTTTATGAAACAGATTGCAAAACCTGCACCAGATCCTTTTATAAAAAAAAGATTAGAGGAAGGAACCTCTAACAAACGTTTAAAAGTAGATGATGATGCTCAGAGTATGTCTATCGAAGATAAAATTAAATTTTCTACAACTCCACTTTGGAATGTGCCTTATTCAAGTCAAGTAAGACAATTAACAATTGTGTATAATGAAATTATAAAGGATAAATGGTAATATATTTTCAGTTGGAATTGAAACAAAAAGAAATGACACATATTTTAACAAATATTTGTAATCAAATATTGAATGAAAGCAAGAATAATCTGTTAGATTGGTTCAATCAGCAGAAAGATAAATACAATGGGCTACCTTGCGAATTGCTTCCTATCTTAAGCACAGATACAATTACAGGATATAGAAATAAGTGTGAATTTACAGTTGGTAAATTTATTGCAGTGAATTTATTAAAACAGATAAATGTTTGAAAGCTTCAATGCATAATATTAATTTGATACAGGTAGAAGTACAGAAAAAGGTAAAGTCACGATAGGCTTTAGATTATCTAGTTATGCAGCTGGTTCTACAGCAGTGGGACCTATAGACAATCTTTGTCACATTCCTAATAAAATGAAAGCTGTAGCTAAAGTAAGTTATCGAAAAACTATTCTGTAATCTTTCAGTTTCCCAGATTTGTTCTTTGTATAAAGTACATTTCAGGTACTGGAAGAGTTTGTACAAAATTCTGAATTAAAACCTTTTGAACCAGTCGATCATACCGGATATTGGAGACAAGTTACAGTCAGAACTACTCTTGGTAATGATCTAATGGTTATACTGGGCATGCATCCTCAAGATTTAAGTTCAGAAAAATTGGAGGAGTTAAAATCGCAACTGAAAAGTTTCTTTGAAACTGGAAAGGGTGCCGAGGTTTGCGTGACCTCGTTGTATCTTCAGATAATGAACAAAAAGTAAGACTATCGAAGTACATGTCACGTTTAATCAAATAACTTTATTCATTTTCACTCAGAAGCGCGAATTCAAACAGTGGAGATGATTATTATCACATTAGCGGAGCAAAGTATATAGAAGAAACGTTGCTAGGAATGAAATTCCGTGTCTCTCCTCAAGCGTTCTTTCAAGTGAACACGAAAGGCGCTGAAGTATTATACAAAGCAGCGATCGATTTAGCAAAACCAACCAATGACACGGCATTGCTGGATATTTGTTGCGGTACTGGAACGATAGGCCTTGCATTTTCAAAGGTATCACCGATTTCGTAACTCGAAACAGCTGAATTGAACGGAAGAAAAGTAAAGGCGATTTTTTGCAGCATTGTAGGGAAGTGTTTGGATTAGAAATGATAGAGGATGCGATTAAAGACGCGAAGGAGAACGCTGTCGCAAATGAAATAAAAAACTGTGAATTCTTCGTTGGTAAAGCGGAAGATATATTGTCCCCGATCATACAGAGGACCACTAAACCTGACATTATCGCCGTAGTCGATCCTCCTCGAGCTGGACTTCGTAAGGGATTTTGATTGAACATAATTTTTTACTTCGAAGAAATTTACACACGATGCGTGATGCTTTCAGATCAGAAAGCGCTATTGACTCTGCGCAGGGCAAAAAAGTTGTCTAGATTAATTTACATATCGTGCAACCCATGTGCAGCTGCGAAGAATTTGGTGGATCTAGCTAGGCCCATTTCCAAACAATACACTGGAGAACCATTGGTACCTGTAAAAGCAGTTGCCGTGGATATGTTTCCACACACGAAACACTGCGAATTAGTAGTGTGTCTGGAAAGATTATCCACAGTGATGAATACATCGGAGACCAGTTGTTAGCGATCTAGAGAGATGCTACGGTACTAAATGTTCGCTTAATTCCGTTGGTAATTGAGACGAACAGATGAAATAAAAGCACCGTTTTTCGTACACAACTTGTAATTTGAATAATCAATCATTTTATTCGATACAATAATACCATGGACTAGCAATATCAGAGATCTTGAACGCAATTAAATTGGAACAAATCAAACGGTACAATCGATCGGTCTCTGTTCGGATTTACCGTTCGAAAATGGAAAGCGTATCTTGGTTGAAAGAATTTCAAGGTAGCGTTCTTTCGTCCGTTACGATCGGCGTACTTTTCGCAAAAATTCAGGAAACGACGAGGATAGGATTATTCAGGACGTTTACCCGTTTCTCGTTGCACGGTAAATGAGGGGGTCGCAGAATTCTTAGTCGAGGATTTCTTGTTGCGTTGATGCGATTATTTCATTCGAGTAGGTACGTTTAATCGTATGCCGATCGTTTTATAAGTTAGAGAGATAAATAGTTGACACAATGTTTCGTAGATCCGTTGCTCTAGCAGTCGTCGACGTTTCGAGAGAAAGGAAGATCGTTACACGTGCTAGATGAAAGAAGGTGTTATCCGTAGACTTGGGAGAGAAATGGTAAATTCCCGACTCGTAAGAAAGACAAAGAAAAAAGAAAATGAAAATGATTAAGTAGAAGAATCACTGTTGTTGGACTTTGGGTGTAATTCGTCCCGTGTGTGCAATTTATTTGTTTTTTGAACGGGAAAAGCATGCGAGGAATCTCGTGGTCGAGTCGGGTTTCGAAGTCACGATAAGAGATTGGTTACACCGGTTCGTTATCACTTTCTCTTGAAGCATGTCACAGCGTTGAAGTAACAACGCCAGTAAACTCGTCCTTTTGCCTGTCCGCGTCGTTGAAGATCCATCTGAAATAGAAACAAATCAATCGGTTTCCAGTATATCATCGACGAGCTTTAGAATTCGATAAGGAATTAGGAAGGGAATGCGAACCTTCACCGTTTGTTCGTCCGCCGAAGGAACAATCGGCGCGTTGCCAGCCGACAGATGAGGTCCGGAGGATCTCGTGAACGTTCTGCTGCCACCGAGTTCCCCTCTGTCCTGATTGTCGACCACCTTCTGCAACGCGACCATCAGCTGGTCGAACAAAAGGGCCGCCCTCTTCGGCACCACCACCTGAAACAGCCAACGAATAATAACTTTTGTCTCGGCACGACGTTATTATATCAACTAGAAGTATTACGACTGTAAATGACATCGGTTAGGGTAGTCACACAAAGAGTGACTCGCTCTTTTCAACATATATCTCGTGCTACTGACAACGAATGATCCCGAAACCGGAAATTGAAGAAATGGTAAAGCTTTGAGAATGCGTAGGGGATGTCCTACTAATTAAAACGTCATTTTCGTTTGCTGCACGTTTTCAGTCTAACATAAGACAGAGATCAGCAAACTTTTTGAGAAACGAGGGAGATGGTTCTATTCTTGATCTCGCTCGTTTCCATCGATCCTTCGGTTTCAATATTCAATCAGTATTAATTAGACTGCAAAATAATTGCCGTGGAGTTTTAACTGGACGTTTCTTGGCTCGAGCCGAGGGTTCAAGAACGATAGTTAACATCTCATTAATTTGCTGACGATGAATCGACGACCTTTTCGATTAAGAATCCTTAACGATACGTGTGTTCGTAATTAACCGGAAAATCGTCGGATTTACCGATGAACCGTTTAACTGAAAGTTCCGCTCGATTATCCGTTGATTGCTCGTAGCTCTTGGCAAGTTGAGAACTCGTGGCGAATGTAATTATCACCTTCGTTACTCGTACACGTTCGAAATTAGTTAGTCGATATGCTCGACTTCCCCTTATTCGAGTTACTCTGGTTAGAAACGATCTTCCGGCATTCTGTTTCACCAGATCGTTACGAAGTGACGTCCAATTTCCCGGGAAAATTAGCGATCGGTAAACTTTGATTTCCCTCGAAAGAAAAAGGGGGAAAAAAAGGGAAATAAGCCGCAACCGGATAAACAGCAGAGTAAACGTGGTACCTCTGCGCTGTTATTTGTTTGGAGCGATTTCCCAAAGGATCTCATGCCAACTTTTATTTCCTCGCGACGTTTCATAGAAACCGTGACGGACGGGATACGACTAGACGTCTCGTGGACGGATTATTGACCCATTTGTGAAAACATAAAGAAGATTGGTCAGCCAATAAACCCGGTTATTTTCGTCCCCTTGAATTACTCATTCGAGCCTAACGAAGCGAAGTATTAGCTTTCACGCCGAGTTTCTTCTGTCGCGTTAATCTCTGCCTTTTTCATCTTTCATTGTTTCCTCGACCGGTTCAATGGCAAACAAAATAATCATCTCGTAATTGGTCAGCTAATCAATTAAGAAGGTTGGTCCAGTTGGGATGAAAGGAAGGACACGGATCCCTGGCGTTGACGGGCTTTTCATTGTTTCTCTCGTTTCCCTGTGACGATTCTGCGTTTCCCCAAGATCCTCTATTTCGTATATTTCTAATATTAAGACACCGGGGATAAGGACCCTTTGGGGACGTCGAGGATTTCACCGAGGTCTTATTGTTACCGAGTACCTCCTCGAGTATCGTTTTAATATTGTTTTGTTTTAATATTCTTCCTACACGTTTGGTGCTTTCGGTACGTGGAAGGAGGAATTTTATTTTGTATTTGGATTAGGCTTAGGCGATATCGCCGTCGGCGATCGACGGGCGAAGAAGAAAGTTGTCGATGAAATCAGGGGTGTAATTAAAAATCTTCGCCAAGAAGGCGAGGAGCTTGGAAGTAATGAAAGAAATCATTGTCCTGAAATTACTTGAGACAGATGAGTTAGATGTTGCTCTTCCGATAACGATGCGGATTAAAAACCGTGAAGGACATCTCGTTAATCGAACGCCTGCATAATTTCTACACTGGTGGAATTAATTCTGGACACTTTGAATAAAAATATTCTTTATTTTATACTTGCGCAGAAAATATTCTGCTATGCTAAATTGATACCGTAATATTTTTATTGTAATCTATAATGTTTATATTTAATATTTTCACATGATTTGGTTTGTGAAGGTTTTAAAATTTTAATTAAAAAAATCTAAATTGTGTTTTCGCGCCTGGCAACACGAAACGTCGCATGATATGAAATGGCTAATCACAGGGTGAAAAGATATCCAATGAAATATTAATTTCTTTCTACCTCCTTTGATGCGTTGAAATTATAATTTTTATTTTATATCAAAAGTATGGCTGTAAATGATCTTTTTACTAATTTCTTTTTATAAGAGACGCCCTAAAATTAGAAAACAATGATTAGAATATAAAATATAAATGATTATATATTAAATAACTTGGATAAATGCGAAATTGAAGTAAAAATTTAAAAGTGTCCAGAATTAATTCCACTAGTGTACAGGAAATTCGTCGGATTCGTTGAATAATGGAAAGAAACAGATGAAACGTCTCGTTAATATACTTTTTATCTTTAAATAATTCCCTTTAATCGAAGCGTATCAATTGAAACGTCGATTCCCTTTGGAACGCGAAAACGAATCGATGTTTCACAATCGAATCTGACAATCCAGGGGGGAAAAATGCCCCATACAGAACACGATCTATTTACTCCAATCTTCTCGTCGTCAAATCTTGTTATCCTGCAAAAATGGATGACGGTTTGCTCTCTTGGAAAGGACCGATCGAGGGAAAATTGTAGATTGCGCGATGCCGTTGGCGAACAACGGAAAAGCCCTCTGTTTGCGATCGCCTACGTTTCGAATGTCTATACATTAACGCTTTTGTCACGAATCTTTCTCGGAAAACGTATCGCTCGAAATAACGCGTTCTAATTCTATAGAATTTGCAGCCGCGCATTGCATCGGGATGCTGGAAAACGTGCGTCGAATCGCGAAAAATCGACATCATGATACTCGAAAACACGTATCTGCGAGTGTTTCGATTTAATCGCGCTCGTCGCTCGTACAATCGATCGTATAATTTGATATTTTATGGAAAAGAAGAAAAAAAGAAAACGTGCACGAAACGTTGCGCAACGAAGAGAAAAGAAAGAATGAAAGATCGAAGAATAGAGAAACGCGATTATCTATCAAAAACGAACGAATTCTTCCTATCGGCTTTGCTATGACGTTTGATTCGACGCAGGGATTAAAGTAGTGGAAAGATAAAGGAATAGATGGACGATGGAGGATCAGAAAGCGTTTCCATCGTGGAAAGCTCGTTGTAAAATGAGGCAAAGGGTGGATCCGGTCGACGAAGCTCTATTACCGATCGTAACAAGGGATTTCCTCATCGAACATGTCCGCAAACGCGTGCCTTGTCTCTGACAAAGCAGCGGGATTAATTTTCGATTACAAAAGATTCTTAACTGTTTTTATGACAGGAAATCGCTTAATTAAAATCGATGCTTCTAAAACTGGATTTCTATTAGAGGTACAGAGAGAGGGACAGCTTTGTTCTAGAACGATAAACGAGTTCGTTGACCGATTACGTGATCATCCGTCGCTTTTTATCTCTAATTTCATCGTAAACGTATCGACATAGTTCTCGTTAATCGTTAATTAAATTTTCACAGTCTGACGTCAAAAAGAATTCGGTTACTCTTCGACAGCCGATGCGCTTTGTTGCATCACGATGAAATCAAACTTTCCTAAGAGAACAAGGTGTTCTCCATCCTAGTTAGGATGGCATCCTAATTAGAATCTCTCTAATTACTAAGCGTAATTTCGATTTCTCTCATAGACTTAACATGGGTATCGGTTTCTGTGACCATTCCTCAAGGACTTACACTGGCCACTGTGATCGGCTTGCAAAGAATGGTCAAAATTGATAATCTAGATTTTGAGTTAAAAAGTTTCGATCAGTCTTTGATAGAGAAGCTTCGCTCCAATCAAACCTACGATTGTAGATCCTGTAGATCGGTTTTGCCGTCGCGGTGAAAGAATTATCGCGTCACAATGAATGCCGCCCACTGTGCGCGGAATCGCGGAAACGTAGGTAGTGCAACAATTACGCGGCCATTCGACCGGTCAGAATGGCTATAATTGTTGACGCGTTCTCCGTTTCATCGAGTTGCGTTTCAATGCCAACGATACGCGCACAGGCCAGCTTGTATCGTAATCGTTTCAATAATACGATACTCGCGTCCTAATTTCACGCAATTTCTTTTGTCGTTAATTTTAGCGGCCGACCGGAGGCCGCGACGCGAAAACGGACCGACTGGGGAAAGAGAGAAGGATGTTTGCCGCGAGAACAAAGACGCGCAAATTAATCGATTTATCCGAAGAATCGGACGTGTTCTGTGTAAATACGGCCAACCTCGTATGCTGCGAATCTAAATGGATATGGAAATGGCTAACCGAACTTGCGTGGCCATCGGATGAATGCGGTAGGTTTTTTAATAAAAATAAAAATTAGAAAAAATCGGAGAGACATTAAAAGATACGAATAAAGAGTTAACAGGCGATGAAACTCACGAGAAACTGTTGTAAATAATTTCTCGTTCGGATACGGATTTTATTTTCATTGCGCTTGAATTTTCATTTTGTGCAAGTTTCGATAGCAGCTTGAAAAAGAAAAATGATGAAATTTTATTGGAGAATGCGCGTCGACCGCCAGAGTGGAAAATGTCGAACGTAGGGTGGTTCAATGAGAATTTACACGCACCTAGGATATTTAAGACTCGTTTCTTAAATTAATTTTCTATTTCGAATCGAATTCGTTGCGCGAATTTGTTGCAGTTTGTTTTTCATCGAGAAATCATTGAACTGGTAAGGAAACTCGCTTATTACCGGATGATTCGGTTAATTAGAGGAAAAACGAAGGAAAATTGTCGCGTAGATAGAAAGAAAATATGTAAAGGGAAAATAAAAATCGTTCCGAGGACGAGCGATTGGACGAACGGTATCGATGGAAAATCGGATACTTCTCTTCCGCTTAAGATATCTTTGTAATTATAAACTCTTCCCGGAGGGCATACACTGCTGGTCAAATATATTTAGCACCATTGTATCCGTTGTAAATGTTAGTATTTCCGGCTTGCTTTGGCATCCGTCCCGAAGCAACAGGTACTGCTTTACACTTTTCCTGTTTCTCAACGTCGTATAAAATAGCGAATTAATTTGTATTACGAACAAGGCAACGAGGGTAGAAGTAGTTTCTCGAGAAACGAATGAGTTTCAATGCTCCTCTGACTACGGGACACAGGAGGATCGTAAAAAGTCGGTTTGCGAGCGTTTAAGGAGAGCGCGGACCAGGGAGAGAACAAGCAAGGCACTTGGAGGACATAAATACGCGTTGAGAAAAGAGCTGCTGCAGAGGCGGAAGAAGAAGAAAAAGCACGTGGGAGTAATCGGGAGGAAATTTATGTCTCCGGTAGAATCGAAACGTTCTATTCATGAGACGCGTAGAAACACCGGCGCGTCCGAATTCAGGTAAATGAAACGAAGATCGCGTTTCCGCGTCAGGATTGTACAGTGGGTGATCAAATTATTAGAGCCACCCGCATAAATTGATCATTTTACATAAATATCATTAATTCTTAAATGAAAACCGAGTTAAACGTAGTTTTTGTTAGTTTTTATAAGTATTTCTTTATATATTAATAGTGGAAAACTATTTATTAAAAGTTACACAATGTAAAAACCTTAAAATTGTAGCTCTATTTCTACGGAAACATGAAAAACCCATTTTTCATACAATGGCTCTAATAATTTGATCACCCACTGTATGTTATCGCGCGGATACAAACCTTTAAACGGCTTTGTGGAAGAAAAATATTTTCATCGCTTCTCGAAAATTTCACCTGTACGGAACCTTCCTCCTAACCCGGACAAGGTGAAATCAAGCTTCTCAAACAGCGGGAATAAAACAAATTTACCTTAGCAAGGAGGTGTTCGACAAACATATCGAGGGAATAGAGCGCCGTCGAACGATATAGATCGTCCTCCGCAAATAATTCGACGTCGCCGCGGCGAGTCGATCTAACGATGATTAAAGTCACCTATCTCTTTCCATCTTTCTATATATATCCTGCTTCGCTTCCCTCTAGATCCTTGGTTACCTTTTTATTAACCGATACATAAAAGTTATTGCCGCGAAACTCGGCGATCAGAGAAAGAAAGCATTTTGTTACGATGGCGAGAGGCAAAGTAATATTTCAACGGAATTGGAAGATATTATAATAATTAAGCTTAGAAGGATTTAGACGAAGCTAAACAGTTAGAGGAAGTTGAGGAGAGTAGGATGTCAATATCCGGATGTCCGTTTAGGTAAAATTTGATAGAAAAGGCGATGGAATCGCTGGTACCGTTCGATGCGACATCTTCGCCTCCAGGAGACTTCAATGCTGGAAACGTAAGCGGGTGTCTTAACACTTTAATGGCCGATCTCGCAGCTCTAATTTCTTTCTCTTCGAGATCTTATGGATTTATAAATTGCAATTTATTGCTAAGTGACGATGATCGATCGTCGAAGAGGATTAAGGAATCCAACGAACCGTGTCTTTCGCAGAGAAGAAAATTCGTATATATTTAAACGTTTCCAGAAATCTCAGAATAATGTGTGATAGGAAAACTGCAAAATCAGTCGCACCCACGGTCGTACACCTACGCCGATTAGAAGGAAACGCATCCACCCACTCGCATAGAAGAGAATAGAGAAAAAGTTATTTAATTATTAAAGGATAACTTTGATAATTTCAAATTCGAGTGAGATACACTGGCTCATTTATTTAAGTCCAAGCAAAAGCTGCAAACGACGTGTTATAAATTTCAGTGGAATCGTGAAACAGATGTTGATAACTTTCCGCTCAGAGAGCAAAGGATTAATTGGAGAGTAATCGGTATTCCTGGGAAAGCTTTCCATTAATGATTCCAAATCATAGTCGTTTCGACGATTTAATAACGCGTATCTCGGAGAAACATCGTTCCCAGTTGATTACGATAAAGCGGAATAAGAAGGTTAATTAATCCGAACTTGATCCCGGATCGTAAAGCAGACGGACATACGACGGGACTTTATTAACTCCTTAACGAAGAAGAATAGTTTGACGGTTCTTAAAGGGAGGAAAATGGCGGAGAAATAAACGTACGATAAAATAATATCAGGACCTAATTAATATCTGTCATATTATTCTGATTCTTATTAGATCGTCTAAGTCGAAGAACGTTAACGATAGAAGCGGGAAATCAAACGCGTCTAATGGAAATATATTTCAGTTATTATTTTTGGAAACACTCGAAACGAGGACGGCGAGGGTGAAAAAAAAAATTCTGGCCATCGGAGGGAGATTAATTGTTAATTAATAGAAAGCAGCGCGTGCATGCGTGGACAGTGCTCGGTGACTAATTAGCGTGAAGTCGACGCGTCCGACTAGCCGTGTCTTATTTCGCCGGTGAAACAGAGGCGTGATTAATGCGGTTCGAAATTCATTAATTAGCTGGAGACAGAATGAACGCTCGGTTGAATAACGAATAAGAAGGCCAGAGACGGGGGAACGAAAGGGTTGCGTAGGATCACAACGAAACGAACTAGTTGAACAATCGTTCATTTTCCTAAACGTTGAGTCGCGCGAGACAGTTTCCATTTTACGAAAACGAACAGACCTGCAACGAGTTCTCGAGCTGGGTAAATTATTATTAATCGAGGTACGTAACGAGCATTGTCGACGGGTTAATGGGGAACGATCGATTTATCGGGTAATTAATAAGTTGTTGAAATCCGTATGCCGTCACTTCGGCTCCGTCTGTTCCGCCTCTATTCCCGGAATCGCTTCCTCCGCTAATTAGAACTTTCTAATTCAAACTCGCGATCAAAGAAAAATCGCGTTCTTATCCAAGAAAAATTGCAATGTTCCAACATCCCGTACATCCCCGCAGGACTTCCTCGGATAAAGATTTTTCGCGGATTTCCAAAGAAAGCGTTAATTAAATTTTGCGTCGTACCTTCAATTAATTTCTCTAGTAAATTCTAATTTTATCTTCTTCTCCCATTGTCTTCGACAAGTCAGTTCCCCGAGTCTCGTCATTCTATGTTAGAAAGTCAATATATAAACGGAAAACGTTCGTCGGATCAATATCCTTTTCATGGGTTAGTTTCGACAGCCATATGGAAACGGGTTTTACAAATGTCCATTGTTACAGTTCTGCTTCTTGGAAGGGAGGGAAATAAGGAAAGGGGGCCGAAATAAAGAAAATTTTAATTGCTTTATTGCTATTCAGCTATCCGAGCCCTCGAATCTACATTTCTGTCGGCTTTTCTTCCGATAAACGTTTAACAAACTGAATCATCCGAGTTTCGTATCAATTAATCAGCGGCGTTCCACGATCCGCGTGAATGGTGATCAAAGCTATAAGCGATTTTGAACTTTTACCTAAAAATAATTCATGAAAAATAACTTAGGCTGGTTTTTCCTTCAGAAGATACATTCTGAAATTTCACAAATTAATTGGACGGCAAATTAAAAAGTTAACTTTAAAGCGATCAAAACGTAACACGCGTGGATCAGCTGAAATATGATCGGTACCGTGTTTGACCAACAGAAGAGGTCCCAGGAAACAGATAAGGTGGATAAGGTGGTTTCGAAATATCATCGATCGTGTGGAGCGAAGAGGAAGAACTCCTACGTTCCCAAGGCGAGCCAAATGAGAATAAGGAGAAAAAAGGAAGAATCCTATAACGTAGGGGTAGTAATATTCTCGGCTTACGTTCACATTTACCGCAAAACAAAGGGAAAAGTTCGGTGAGAAACGAATATATACCGAGAGTAATAGAGAAATTTGAGAAGAATGAAATAGCAAGCCGAAAGGCAGAAAGAACGAGGACGGCTAACGACACGCAGAGGAACAATTGGATATTCTATAACACGATTACCGGATGGAAATTGTAGATTTATTTTCTTTTTTTCTTTTCTTTTTTGTTCGAGATCGAGAGAAAAAGCTTCCGAGTTTTCTCTCGACTGTCAGCAGCTCGGTGCCGTTTTTCCTCCAGCAACGAGAACACTTTGATTACTACCCAAACTCGTTGCAACTCTGTTCGCGTTTGTTTAACGAAAAAAATACTCTGTTATTTCAAGGATTCGTGATTCAAACTTACAGAATATTGTATATGCAAAAATAATCGATTAATTTAAAGATTAATCAAAGATTAACCTAATTGGCATTGAAATTAGGGCTTTCTCCATGGTCCGTCGTCCGAGGGTTAAAATCTTTCTCTAAATACGTTAGGAAAAAGAAACGGAGGATTTACTATCGTCACGAGGAATGGCGGGAATTTTTGATTAGGAACGACCTAATAGATATTCGTTCGAAGGACAATTATTATCGAGGAGTTTCAGAAGGATGATCCATACGCTGTTTATCAAAGGCATAGCTTCAGTCGAGCGAGGGAATCTGTTCCTCGAATTTCAAAATTGAGCCTCCGGCATTGCATTTATGCAATGTTTCTGAACTATCGCTAAACCGCCGGCATTGCATTCTGTAATATGATATACAGTCTGGTTCGAAGCTATAAGCGATTTTGAACTTTTACCTAAAAATAATGCATGAAAAATAAGTTAGGCTGGTTTTTCCTTCAGAATTCTGAAATTTCTCAAATTAGTTGGACCGCAAATTAAAAAGCCGCCGGGTTAAGTGTTAACTTTGAAGCAATATTGAACTGGAAAAATCCATCTACAGTGGTACCTCGGTATACGTTCTGTTTGAACGTGACAAATTTTGCTCGGTATACGACATAAATTATTTGTATGAATTTTGCGTAATTTTTAAATAATTATCTCAGAGGAAAAATTAAACGAATAATCAATTATATTCGGAGTTGACTGATCATATCAAATTTATTCGATTTAGTTTGTTAATTTAGAATCTATCATGTTAATTATGTTAAACAAACCAGTGAATATTTTTTATAAACTTCTCGGAAATCGTTTAAATACTGTTCATGACATAAACAGTGTTTAAATTATTTTACAACCCCATTAAATAGGAGTTTCTTGTACATGAGAACGGATTAATCATTTTTACATTACTTCTCATGGGAAAGCTATAAGTCCAAACATCAGGAACGGATTAAGGTCGTATACCGAGGTACCACTGTATTTGTCATTGATGATATATAATTTATATCGTATAAAAAGATAATACGATTCGTGCTGATGGTCGCGAGTAATGCGTCAGGAAGAATCATCCCTTAGAATCATCCCCTGGATTGCTTTCCGCGTCCACTCCCTTTTTCGATGTAACTTTATCTTGCGTAACTTCTGACGCGTGTATGTATAAGATTGGTCGGTCCTCGTGTTCACGTGTTCCACCCCCTGTCTCGCGGCTCTGTTTCGTACGCGTGCAAGCGGCCATCCTAGGAGAAGACGCGCGCGCGCGCTAATGGATCTATAGATCCATGGATCCTTTGAATTACTCACCGGATACTCGTCGTAGTTGGTCGAATAGTCGGGGTAATCGAGGCCCGTCGCTGCGTTCCTCTTGTTCAAAGCACGCTGGCCAATGGTACCCGTGATGATGGGCACCATCGCCACCACCATCAATGGAATCACTCCGTTGCCCATTTATCGGTCGATCAAGTCGCTCGAACGAATCACAGCATTCGTGAGATTTCTTCCGATCTCGACTTCCTTTCCCTCCCGTTCGCACCACAGACTCTTCTCGTTCAACTTCCGGTAAAATGCTACTTCCGTTCGAAGAAGAAGAAGAAGAAGAAGAAGTTTCAAAAGTGGACAGGTACGGGGAAGAGGGTGCGCGTTTAGTACGCTTTGTACGATACGTTTATCGGTTCGATCGGAAGGGCAGGGACGTGAATAGAGAAGGAAGAGGACGTTGGTCTTTTGTTGATGATCGGAAAATAGCGGAAACGTGGCTGTCGATCACTGCAGGAAGACGAAGGACGTACTCGAGGACGCAATGTGACGCCTCGAACGGCAAACGCTCTCCTATATACCTACGCTTCCTCCTAGTATAGTGCACGAACCGACGCGACGCAAGCGCTTTCACGATTCCTGAAATCCCACATTGTTATCCCGCCAACTCGTAGGGTGATTTCCCTTTTCCCTTCCTAAAGAAGTCGACGATAGCCGAAAACCTGGCGATTTCAATTTCCAGTTTCCACTTATCAGTTATCCCACGTATTTCGCCCCGTGCGCGTTCACTCGCTAATGCAAATTTGTCGCTCGCTCGCTCGTTGAACGAACCAGATCGAACCGGAAACTAGAAATCGCGATCGATCCACATACTGGCGTTTACGTTTTCTCATTTCCTCCTTCTCCGCCTTAGCACGCCTTCTTCCGTCTTCTCAATCAACCTACATCGAATTTAATTAATGTCTTGGAAATTGCAAACTTCTGTCAATGTTTTTTGTTCTTCGTCGAACGGTGCAACGTTGACCCCGAGAATATCGATAAACTTTTAAATTGATTAAGTTTCGTCCACGCGGTTTGATATCGATCGAGATTTTATTTATTTCTTGCGTTCCCGCGGATCCAGTGGCCAGTTAGAAAAGCGGAGAACTTGCGGTCGGAGCAGGCGAGTTTCCGGTATCCGATTGCCGGTCAGTCTCGTTAGGGAATAAACCGATTACAAAGTCGGAAATTGGTCGGGGAATTAGCAGTGGCGTACAGGAATATTTCCTCTTCGTAACGGGATCTTAATTTCTGTCTCCGGTTTTCTGCTTACTAGTTGACCGATTTCCTCTCTCCTGATAACAGACTTCCGATGCCCTCTCATTTGATAGCGCGGGTCCGAAACTAACAAAGCGACACGTTAATATCCCCGGTAAATAGGTGCAAAGCTCGGCTAACCCAATGCCCTTCGAGGCATTTATTTCACGCTCCAAAGGGCGGCAGCCACGTGCAGGCTAAAAGTGACAAAATCTACCAAACATTAGACCGAACATGCGGTTTAGAAAGAAACGCAACGTCGAGAGGGAAAGGGGATGAAGTAAGCGATCTTCCTACTCTCCTTAATGGCTCCCTGCCGTTCAGCTTTGCTCCCTATTCTCTATGGATCTACATATGTTATTGTTATGCTACTTCTATCGGTCGAAACGCGAGCCCGACATTTGTTCGCGTGTCCACCGTGTGCGAACTCGTTACCGCGAAAGACGAGAAACGAGTGACGGCGGAGAGAAATCGCAAATGCGACAGGTGGTTTGACGATAAGAAATGGATCCGTTCAATTAAGAAGCGCCTTCCCGTGTCACGTGCCGGCTATAATTAGCGACTAATAACGCTGCGACGTTCTCTACGTGACGAACGTAAAGTAACTTTCCACCTTACGATACAAATGGTTATTATTCTTCTCGTCGAATCCCTCGTTTTTCCTATTCTCATTTCGTTTCTTACGTTCGAAAGCCTTTCCCGTTTTTCTCTTCTCTGCAGATTCATTAGACTAATTGATAAATCACGAAGAAGAAGAAGACTCGAAAGACATTAACGATTGCAATAGCTTCCCTTTCTGTGTTTAATCTCTTTTTGTCGAAACAATTCGTCTTGATTTTGCATTCAGAGAAATCATCTATTCGAGTTTGTCGGTCGATCGACGCTTTTCACATTTTCTTCCTTTTCGTTGAAGAGACAGATTGTTAATATTTTTATATCGAATATCTTTTTATTTCTACGAGGGATCCGGAGTTTCAGATCTAATAATATTAACAGGAGTCGTGGGAGTAAGGATGACGGTGAACCGGTGACGTAGTGGATAGGGGAATCAACCTCGAATGCAAAGGTAAAGGTGCTTCTGGATAATTATCATTTGATTTATGATAAAATCAGCTCGTTTCGAATCGTTGCAATTATAAAGGAATTATCATGTTTGTAAATAAATAAAGAAATTTGGTGCTTTAATAGCAGTGGAAACGCGGTTCGAGTTTATCGAGGAAGTGCCGATCGAATGCCCCCGCAACAAATGTCGCGTGGCTGGTCGAGCAATTAGCCCGGTTACCATTAATTAGCTAATGACGTTGCTGCGATTCGTTTCTGGCGGAGGGAGGGTAGGTATACGCGGAAGTTCGCTTTGAAATAATACACGCTGGTCTCATCCAGAGATGCGGTTTCTCGTTTTCCGCTCTTCGAAAATCGTCGCCCAAATTGTCGCCGCGCCTCAGATAAACTCGTTTACCGATCCTCGTTTCCCGTTTCCAACGAGCGACGATCGATTGCTTGGATTTTCCACGGTACAACGACGTTCGTGGAACGTTATCCGTACATCGGTGAAGTGTACGTTCCCGATCGATCGACAACCAAAGGCAACGTTTCGCTCTTCATCGCGGTCTGTCGCGTCGCGACGCGTCCGTCCGATTTATATCGCTCACACAGACGTCGCAACGCTTTACGATCCCGAATCTTTCACGATGTTACACGCGCTCGTAAAGATTATTTCTCGTAAGAATGCTTTTCCCGCTGAAATTTAAGCGGTTTACGCGAACAGAGCTGTGGGCACGCGAGGAATTTTCGCGAATAAGGTAAACGACGTTTAAGGAGTTTAGCAGCCGCGGTAACGGCACGATTACGAGCTGCTCGATGAGGCTTATAAAACGGAGAACGACGGAACGCTTCTCGACACTGCTGGATCGAGAAATTTTATCCTCCGCGGGGGTGCCGGCTGATTCGAAGCCTCGAATCGTACGAAACTTTATGCTGTTCCCCTTTCTGATAAACGAAAGTTCATTTAATTACGCCTTTAGTTGCGCTTTCCGCGCGAAACTCTCGAGGACTTTCTGGGGGTTGGATTCTTAACAGAAGGAAGATATTCGGAACGCTGGATAGAAAGCCATGGGCCATAATAGTAATAACTGATTTTAGATAAGTGTATCCTCGTCGAACAGAGGGGTGAATGAGAAAGAAGCGGGTGAAAAACGGCACGAAAAGCTTGGACGACACTGGAAGTCAATCAGGGTGCAGGTCGATCGGAGATGGATAATGGAAAGTGAACCTAAAGGTTTCTCTGGTACCACTCAACCACCCGTCGCGATTTTTTTTTCTCGTCGCAGTCAGAAATTGTGCCGTTTTCTCGCTTCCTGTCTATCGATCCATAGGAACGATTCAATTATTCCTCGAAACGAATACCATTGCAGCATTATTTTTCTTCTTATGTTATCGATCTTTTCAAAACTAACAAAGATCCGTTTAAAAATCAACGAACGTTGGGAAGATTTTTGAAAAAATGAATGTTATATTTTTGTGAAAAAATCAATTAATCGATCGCAAAGTCCTTTTGCTATCGAAAGTTCCATGGATCGTTAATATTTTTTTTATCGACCGCGAGTAAGAGGCAAAGTCGACGATTTCGAATCGAGCTTGCAAGATAAGCCACGCTCGGGTAAAGAAACTTCCGTTCGAAGGGGTGATTTCCGTTGCGAGATTACCGACGCGATTCCTGACCGTTCAGAGAGCAACCCTTTGCTTCGTAGCGCACTCTGTACGCTTTCCTTTCCTTCAACCCTCTCGTCTTTTTTTCTCTATACTTTACCTGCCCCCAGCGAACCCTTAATATTTCTCGGGTGGATAACTTACCCCTTAAGGAAGCTTCTTTCTTTCCTTTTCTTTTCACAAGAATTTTATTTCCTCTATCATCACTTTTAAATTTATTTTCTGCATTTCATGAGGTAAAAATTCTTTCAAGACACTCAGGTACCATGATTAAGTTTTTAATTATACAACGTATGTACTTCGTTTGTACTCGAAAAGTCTGATGGAAATTTGTAGATTTTCGCGATCAAATGATCGTCGCTACGTTGGAAACCGAAATGTTTTCGAATATGGGGTGTTCTAGGGTTCCTCGTTGATTATAAATCCCCTTTCTCGCGGAGGAGACAGAAAGGAGATCCAATTCTGTTCGGGTAACAGCTTTGATCGGATTCGAGGCGACCCTTGGACATCGATCGATCCCAGATCTGCTCTCTTCCTCGTTAACGGATAATTACGACGTCCGTTTCGCGTTTCGTTTCATTTGCTCTTTCCTTTCGTCTCGGTCTCTCTAGAAACGATAACTTGCATCGGTTTGCGAAACAACGAGGCAAAGAGAATCTTCAGCTGTTTTCGCTTTGACGACATTCAAGGTGCGAATAAATTATTAACGTCTACAATTTCTTAGAATTTATTTTCTCTATTCAAAATTTCCGGCTTTTCGGTGAAACACTTTTTTCATTTCGTCTCCGAACTTTCTCGTTTACCTCATTATTCGCCTGTGATTGCGTCAAGTTAATTATCACAGTTCGTGTAGCTCGTTCTTATCACCAGACTCGATCCCGATCGTTTATTGCACAATTGCGTAACGCGAGGCTGCCTTTCGATATCTTCTTCGTTCCATCCCCCAAGGGATATCCTATGACGTCTCAGTAAGGATTACAAAAGCATAACTTTGAAAGCAACGAACACCCCATCGGTTACGAAATGGTTGACAATTCTTAGAACGACTGAAATAATAATTACACTTAGAATTGTAATTAACAGTCGGTGCAGCGGATAAAAATAAGGAGAAGAATAACAGTGTAAAAGGTTAAACGCGAAAAGGAGGTGTTAACCCTTGAACAAAGGAGGCTGGGTCCAATCGACCCATTGCAAAATATATACAAGGATATTAACTTAAAGTTAAAGGGTTTCGTGTATTAGAAAAATAATTTTCAAAGGAACAGTGTAAAATCGAGAATTTAGAAAATCAAGTTACGATTGGGGCTTTCTCCATGGTCCGCCGTCCGAGGATTATTCTCTCAGCGTTTGCATCTGTTAGAGCTAACATCCCCTCTGGAAGTCGCCACACTCAAAATTTCCCTCCCACTACCTGTTAAACTTCTTAATCTTTTCTTTTCCATTAGGTCTTCCATGACCTCTACACTTCCATCCCTTAGAGAGGTTGAAGTACTGTGCTGCGGTGACTCTTCTCTTGTCCTCTTGAACTCCCCTATTGCTTCCGCAATGTTCCTCATGTTTTGAGAGTTTTTTTGAAAATTTTTTCCCTCTTCTACCCCACATAAATTTTTCTCAACTTCCTATAGGTAAGGGGATCCGCGATCCTGCTCCCCAGGTTCGGCTTACCTATACTCACGAAATAACGAAAACAAACTCACTGCTGTAATGTCGAGGCTAATCAAGGAAGTTGAAATATTATGCATATATTGTGCAAATTCTAATTGAAATTATACTTCGAATTCGATTACAATACAGGTACGGTTCAGTTTTGTTATATCAGAACTGTAAGGTGCGTCACGAGTGTGATTCATTATACGCCAAGGATTTTTAAGGCTTTTGTTAGTAATTTTATTTGCGCCTCTTGTAAGTAGTGTATATGTAGCAAAAGAAGCGTTAAGGGGCATAGCGTCTGACCATGCAACGAGACGTTCTACTGCGAATCGACAAGACGGTAGACGGCGACGATTCATCGAAGGAGCCGATCGTCGAAAGATAGGGTGAATTGTCTTTGTCTTTGCAGTTGGCATCGAGCTGCACGAGGGTGTTTCGCGTCAGAGATAGAGTCGCGTTTGACGGGAGGTAAATACTTGTCTTCGCGACACATCAACCGTTTTCTTCCATCAACGCGTTACCCTCTCGCGTTTCGATTAAAATCATCGAAGGAACGAAAGGGACACCATTACTGTACGAATCTGTTTTTGTCGCGAATCCGTGGCAACGAATCGGGGGTGTCAGGGTCGAAGGAGGAAACGAGAGCGTACGGTGAAATCGGATATCCGTTATGAAAATGCTTAATTAGCGTTGGCGTGACGAAGAAAGCCGTGGATCGCTCGTTAAGTTACGTAAAACGAGTGTCCTCGATGCTCGTACCGCCCCTCCTCTCTACCGTCAGTTTCGAATCAACTTTGACCATTTATTTTCGGGATAAATCGATCGTTAGTTGATGCTACACAACCGGAAGTTGTATCCCGAAGCGGATGATGCGTATAGAGAAGAGGAAAGGTAAATCGAACGAATTTGTTAAGGGAAAACTCTACTCTGCCTTCTCGCGGATGCGTAATTTAATCGGACGCTTGAAGGATAAGACTAGCTCATTTTTCTTCCCTCCTTGACGGAAATTTCGTTAGAAACACACCGTGGCCAGGGTCGTTTTCGTTAAAAATTGCAAATCGCGACGCGGGTCGCGCGATAAACTTCCTCCGTTTTATCGCGACGACGATGCAAATTTCACTCGGCCGTTACATTATGACTGGCATGCACGATGTTGAAGGTTACAACCGGAAGTCTCGATCCATCCGAAACGTTTTGAAATCGTCAGGAGAAGCGTAAAGGTGCCGTTTACGAGCGTCGAAACGTAGTGCCATTCGTGGTGATTAAATTATTATGTGGTATAGAGAAATAGAGCCACAATTTTAAGGTTTTTATATTCTGTAACTTTTAATCAATAATTCTCCATTATTAATATACAAAAAATACTTATAAAAATAAAATAAAAATAGATTTAAAAGATTGTATTTACACATGTATATTGCTGCAATTACTGCCTCAATTCTTTTCGGCATACTTTCGATGCATTTTAAACAATTCATTTTCATTGCTTTATTTCTAGCCCCTATTTCTATCAAACGTTCAATCAATTGACATTTATTATTAATAATAAATATTTCCACAAATTTTCGATGGGGTTGAGGTCCTGAGAATTTCCAGGCCAGTCAAAAACTTTCACTTTTTTCAACTGTGTATCATAATTTTACAAGTATCAATACGTCATAAAAAAATAACAAAAACGTTTAACTCGGTTTTCATTTAAGAATTAATGATATTTATGTGAAATCATTCATTTATGCGAGTGGCTCTAATAATTTGATTACTCTCTGTAAAAATTTTCCAACGCGAAAAATTCATTCTTCTCAACTTCTTCGTCGCCACCTTATCGCGAGAAACAGAAGAAAACAATTGTCTCCCTGTCTGTTTGAAAAGGTCGATCCTCCGTTCGAGGAATTTTCCTTACCCTCTGTCTCGAGGGTAAGAGTCAATTTCCAGGTTAAACAGTCGGCGATTTTTCATCCCTTAACGCACGCTCGTTTCTTTATAAACAAGAAGTGTGTATATTTCCGTTTATTCGAAGCTGAAGGTTCGAGGATACTGAATTTTGAAGGAATGCCGAGTTTTACGTCATTGGTTAAAGTAAATAAGGTGGAAGTAGAGATGGAACAACCTCTTCCGGGGGAAGATAGCGCGCGACCAGTGAAAAGTTGAAAGCGAGAGGATTCAACGACGCACTCAATTTTTATCGCGTTTTATCGTGGTCGTTCGTTAGATTACGTTTCCCAAAGCTTGATGGCCCATTTCTGACCGACCGATTACCTATCTCCGCTTATCGATCGCCGCCCTTTATCGCCCGATAACCAGTCCACCGCGATGAAAATCAATTTCCCTTTTCTCAACTTCGACCATCGAACTTCCCTCCCTTTTTCCTTTTCAAAATTAGCCCGTTTAAATTTACTTTCACCAACTCGTTAGAACTTTCGGTCAGTCAAATATTATCACGAGGGACCAATACCAGACAGGGCTGTGAACAAGTAATTTCTTTGTTCCTTTCGATAAAGTTTACCTTGTTCACTTGGCAACAATTACCTCGGCGGAATGTTATTAAACGTCGTAACCGATACAACAATCGTTTCCAGAGACTTTGCGAACGTATCGAGGAAAGATTGTACGCGATACGACCGAAGGGAATTCAGCAGGGGAGGAAATTTTTAACCCAGATCCGGTTCAAGGGAAATCGTTACCACTGGAATGATATACACGTTTCTTGCATGAAAAACGAATTTCGATTTTTATTATTCGCACAAATGGGGTAGTTTGAAACGGTACAGTTACGTAAGGCGCTCACACCTGACAATTTTCATCGGTTTCAACCCTTTCGACGTAGAATCCCGTTGACGCGAGCAGTTTGTTTGGGACAAATGACGACAGACAATGGTCGTGACAAGCGAAAAACATTCGATGTTACATAAGTATACGTTCGAAATTCTTAACGCGTGTCCGTTTTCGAGCGGAACGTTCGTTAGATGCGGGAAAAGAGGTATATGTAGAGACAGGGACAGGGACGAATGATGGATGAGGGGAAGGACAGGGTGAACGTAATCCCATGGCAAAGCCTTGCGGTACATAAACCGGGCATGCCGTTTGGCATATTTTAGGGGATGAGACATTCCTGGCTCGCGCCATCGCGAGTTTCCACCCCCGCCGCAGCATTGCGCCGCAATTCTGGACGACCGGCGCGGCGGATCGCTCGGCTACCTCGTTCGAGGAATAACGATTTTTCCGATCGAAAGCAAATCGATTCGTTATTTTCAAGAAAAATTGCTGCTTTTAAAAGTCCATCTATCGAATACTTGGATATCCGATGGCAAAGTTAAATCGTACGAGACATCGTTATCCACGTTGGTTAGATTTAGGCGAACATTTCTCAGCGTTCCCATAAAACACACCGTAGCGAATAATTAGAATCGCAGAAACGGCTTTGTTCGTTGATGAAAGCCGAGGGGGTTTCAAACTAGCTGCCCATCGTTCGCCACACGTTTCCTCTATGCTCGGATAAATTCTATTACACCGAAAGCTGTAATTACCGATATGAAACTCTGCTTTGTTCCTCCACATTTATCAGAATCTCTTTGGGGCGACTTTTTTCATAAATAACAAAGTAGGTAGATTTGGGTTGTTTATTAATGAAATCTTACCCGATTAATTTCTAGATAGGGGTTCGATCCGCGAATCAATCAGGCGAATCGTTGAAATCTCGTGGGACGATGATTGGCAAAGGTGGTAGCCGCGCGAGGAGACGATCTGCGTGTTCGTCGGCAGAGAATAGCCGTGTCGGGGGTGGTGGAAAACCCACCACCGGTAGCGCTACCACCACCCGTCCCTGTCTCGGATATAAAGTGGTCGCATGCTTGCAAGCTCAGTCATTCCGCCGTAGAAGCAGCGATCCTTGCAGCCGCTTACGAAAAAACACTTGCGACATCCTTTTACCAACATCTCCTGGGATACTACTCGACTACTCTTTCCAACAGGTATCTTACTTTCATCTCTCTGCTTTCGCTTTCGATTCGGAATTTCTTTATATTTTTAAACCATCAATTAAACACGTTTGCAATTTTCTCTGCTTAATCAAGAAGCTTTACGCGAGATTCTAATCGTTACACGCGTCTCTTGGATGTTTCGAATTATTCTAAACGTAGTTTCTCGTGAAAATCTTTGAAATTTTTTTATTTCTCTTTGAAAACGTTAGGGATCGAAGAACCTGTTGCCCAGACAGGAGGAAATATTAGAAATGAATTATCAGAGGGCAGTATTATGATAAAGAATTATTATCGAGCGTGCTATATCGCGGCAACTATTACGAAATAAAAGAAGGGTGTCCTGTGAACGTTGAATGGAAGCATCGTACCGTTTTCGAAATTCCCTCGGACGAGAGTTATCGTTCTGTCAACGACAGCTTGAGTGGCTGTCCGTGTTCGTCAAGCGGATCCGAGCTGTCGATTCGACCGACGAAATTGTCCCTCTGTGTCCCGGCCGTAGGCAAACATAATCGACCATCGATTCTGTGGCCGGGCTTGTTTTTACGTTGATCAGAGTGTATTCTTGATGCTCGATCAATCACACTCGCCGCAGATTCAAGTTTGATCGCGTTTAATTAATTTTTTCTCTCATCGACACGTCCGTCCAATCTCTTTGGTCCATCGTCCAATTGGTCTTCTTCAACTTTTGCCTCCTAATTCTTGAATCTGAACAGAAAGGGTGATCAGGAACGCTTAATTTTGTAGCAGGTTGTTACGATCCATAACTCGCACAGTTTAATAACAAAGAACGGACTTTCGAACAGCAGTCGCTTCCTTTTGTTAATATTACAATGAAAAGAGAAACAATCGTTCTCAAATGAATACGTAAAACGCACTCTAACGGCGAGATAACTTAATCAGAAATGTCCCGTCACAAAGAATTAAATACCTCCTGTTTTAAAGCACTCGAGAGGAGATTCGAAAGTGAGCAACGGTGCATATATTATGAAAATGTTGCTTGAATGAGTGCTGATGAAGCATCGATTGAAAATTCCCCCGAGATAATATCCGAAGAAAATTTCATTAACCAATCTCGCGACCAGTTTTATCCCCCGGGGAAAACGACTATGTAGAAAAAGGGTCTTTCTGGCGGAGCACCGGTTGAATATAAACGATTCTTTATATTTCCTTTAGAAAACGAACGATCCTGAATTTCATCACTGTTTAACGAGCGGCAATCGTTCAGTTTTCACGCGCGTAATCAACACCCGAAGCCGTCGGGAACACTTTTAAAGCTTCTCGCAGCGGAGATACGCTATCGCGCGTTCGCCTCGTGTCGTTAACGGACAGATAGATTCGCGAAACTACCCCTGAAAATCCGGTCCTTCCTCCTCGAAGGAATCCGGATATCCCTTCGCGTCGTTTAAAAGACGTTACTTCGCGATGATAGTTTATCTAATCGATCGGTGAATTTTTCTGTTTCAGAAAGCATCATGTCGTCGCTACGAATCGTCCTGTTACTGGCCGTGCTGATGGTGGCACTGATCGACTGGTCGACGGCTCTTCCGGCTGTCGACAAGGAGAGACTTTTAAACGAGGTAGACGTAAGTAACCATAAGGCCGGTTACCCTCTTTCCACGAAAGGGAACGCGTGAAATAAATCGCGACACTCGAGCGACGACAAACGCGGCTCGTTACTCCGGTGTCCCCGATTTTCTACCCCGAGAACGCTGCGATGCGAGTCTTGAACTCGTTTTCCCTGGAAATACGAAGAAGGGCAATGTTTCTATTCAGCAGAATGCTTTCCCCTTTTAACATAAGCTTTTACCATCGGATGGAAAGAAGGCGGTGTAAAATGGCGAGTACTTTTGTTGAATTTCGAATCGATGGAAACCGCTTTTGACGGTTCAAAACCGCGACAGATTTTACCGGATTCGAAATTAATTTCCCCGGCGATTAATTAGTCTGTTTGCGAACGGTGGTCGAGCAATCAATTGAGTGGCAGTTTAAAAGGATCTGTTCGATTTCGTCGCGACGATTTCGATATCTATCTTGTTTCATTGGACGCATTTGCGTCACGCCATCGGGAATTTCATTTTTTATTCTTTTCATTTTTCCTACCTTCGGCGAAAGACGGGAAAATACGTCGAGTAAACGCGATTCGTATTACCGTCACGCGTCCTGAAACAAAATGGAATACAGTTTGGCCAGGAGAACTTGTCTCTTTTTTAATACGGACCTCTCGCATTGCGATGCCACTCGTTCTCGAGACCCTTTCCTTTTCGCTGTTGCCAGCTCGTCCCTTAAAAAATATATTGGAAGACAACGTGCCGTGACGAAGGGGAGAGCCTCCCTTCCGACCTGCATCATTCGAACAGTCTAAACGGAATTTTAAGAAGCCTTCAAATTTATTTCCTTCATTCCGTGTGAATTTTTCCTTTACGACTTGTGAACTTGAATTTTCAAGGGTATCGAAATACAGAGGGGTAACCTTGTCGTTACTCTTCTTTCGATGAAAGTTTCAGGCTGGGAGAGCTCGAGTGGTAATATGATTTTCCTAACCCCCGGTATTCGCGTAACTTGTACACTTACCCCGGGGGTTAAGTGCGTATTTGCGAGCCTGTTTGCCGTACAAACACGATAATGCAGTGTGGAAAACGAAACGAGGAGCTTTGGAAAGGTTTAAAGCGGACGGGGTTGAAAAGATGTCCGGAAACCTGTTGCTCGACCCCTGTTCCTCGACCGTTTGCTACGCCGATTCAATTTATTCTCCGCTTCTTCGCCCGATAAACACTTCGATTTTCACCCCCAAAGTTGCGGAAACAAATTTAGATTAACGAAACCGTCGTTTAGAATGAAATAGTTTCAACGGCATAGGGGCACATCGACTGACCCGCTAGTTTACACGAGTCTAATTAGTAAATGTGATCACTTCGACCAAGAGTACGTGAGCTGAGGCGCAACCAATCAGATCGCGTTATTCTCTGAGGGGACTTCTTGCGATCGGTGGACAATACTTGGTTTCTTTTTAAAAAATTCATTTTTGTTTGAATAATTTATCACGCCAGGGGTCTGGTAATGCGGAGCAAAGTTATTCGAAGGCAATGAAAAATGAATTTGGACCAAAGCAGATATTATCAGGGGTGGGGAAATAAATTTGGGGCGTGACAGTTTTGCTGGAAGAGGCAGGCTCTCTCGAGCCGTTGATTAATTTTCTAAACGGGACAGTGGGGAATTCCTCGGTTAACGTTATCGCGGCGTAGAGGGTCGAGAGCACACGCGACACTAACCGAGCAATTAACGTTGCCCCTAATAATCCATAGATATGGGTTTAATCGTGCGCGTTCTCGACGCGATCAAAGACAAAGCACTTGAGCCTGCCTGTGCACCCGATCATCTCGGTATAGTTTCACGCCGCTGTACTCGACATTCTGATACGGCCAATATTCTAGGAAATTCAGTTGCACACAGGTGAACAGCTTTCTATTATATTAGAAACGCGAACGATTAGCAATCACGAAAATGTTGACCGGCTCAGAGTAGAGGCACAGGTGGAAGAGGTAATTTATCTCGTATGGAACACATGCTAATTAGATGCACCTTCTTCCTAATTAAAGCGTAACGATGCACCGTGTAAAGGTAGGAACGTTTCATTAAATGCGCCATCAGCTTTCTCGCGTTTATTAGTTGCGCGAATGAACGTACCTTTTATAAGGGTAACGTATACTAAAAAGTAAGAAGTGCAATATAATGGCGGACCATGGAGAGAGCCACAATTCTAATTCAACACCGTACTTCATATAATATTATTTTACTTATTGTATTATATATTTTATACTTTCTTAGGAAGGTTAATAACTGTGTATACGTTCCCCTTTGCGAGAGATAAAAATAAAAATTAAATTGTTTCCATGGCGGACCATGGAGAGAGCCACAATTCTAATTCAACACCGTACTTCATGTAATATTATTTTACTTATTATATTATATATATTATATTTTCTTAGGAAGGTTGATAACTGTGTATACGTTCCCCTATGTGAGAGATAGAAATAAAAATTAAATTGTCTCTTTGGCGGACCATGGAGAGAGCCACAATTCAACACCGTGCTTCATATCATTTTATTTATTATATTATATATTTTATATTTTCTTAGGGAGGTTAATAACCGTGTATACATTACCCTATGCGAGAAATAGAAATAAAAATTAGGATAATTAAGAAATAGATCCCTTAATTTGTATTTCTATTTTTCGTATAGGATAATGTATTCACAGTATGGACCTTCTTCCTAAAGAAGTATAAAATATAAGATAATAAGTAAAATAATATGAAGCACGGAGTTAAATTAGAATCGTGGCTCTCTCCATGGTCCGCCATAGAAACAATTAAGAAACAGAGCCCTTGACATCCTCGTGTGCCACTTAGGACACGCAAACTTCCTATCTATCGCGACGAGTTAACACGGATTTGCTTCCCAACTTAACGGATTAAAATCAGCCTAGATCGTTTTAATAACGCGAGGATCACGTTCAACCTTCCTAGATAAATCCCTGTCTCTCGCGAGGAACGAATGACTGCCGGATGAGGCGTTTCGATCGAGCGAGCAATCGGTATTTTTATTTAAAATTGAATTTCCAAAGATTAAAGCTACGACAAAGAGATACCCCGTCACAGAAGAAGAGATATTCTATCTCGCTAATTACGCGTCGGAGAAGGAAGAACGTTCGCGTGTCAAACGTTTCCAGATAATCGACCGCCTCTTAAGAATTTACTGCATCGTTCTCGGAGGATATCGTTTCAAAGTGGCGTCGAATTGAATTTTTCCCTTTGCGAGGGACACCAACAAACGAGCGTCTTTTCCAATGGATTACAAAGCAAATTGCGTTATCCAACTATACGTTGCTTTCTTTATTTCTTTTACAAGTGTCTCGTTGCTCGATTGCAATTGTTTCCTACACCGGATAACGTTTGCCTTTAAATCGGGCACAGGAAAACAGGTAGCCATTTATCTCCGCAGAAATATCGTCCTTTGGTTGTGTCCTTATAGAAATAATTACAATCGGTCCTGTGAAAATTAGTCGCGGTTCCTAGGATCAAGACAATTCGCGAATTAGTTAATTAGCGTTAATTTGTCCGAATATCCTTATAGAATTGATTACAATCGTTCCTGTGAAAACTAGTCGCGGTTCCTAGGATCAAGTTAAAAGATTCGCGAATTAGTTAATTAGCGTTAATTTGCCCGAATATCCTTATAGAATTAATTACAATCGTTTCTGTGAAAACTAGTCGCGGTTCTCAGGATCAAGACGATTCGCGAATTAGTTAATTAGCGTTAATTTCCCCGAATTTCCTTGAACGCAAATGCAGCTAGAACGTCCGCGTTCCCGTTTAGTTTTGTTGCGTGTAAGGTATTCAGAAATCCAAAGGTTTGAATTGCAAATAAGGTAGCTGCAACAAGCGGGTACGTTCGTTTGAGCATTTAAACGACTCGCGGAGTTGTTGGTAACAGGGCATTAGCATACATATGTCGCGGAGAAAATGGCTCGATATCGAGGAATATAAGAAAAAATTGCTATCGGTAAAGATTTATACGAGAGAGGAAGAACACACCTTGCGTAAGAGATTCGAATCCACGTGTTTGCGTATTCATCCCTTCTTCGATTGCCCACGCGGAATGGAATTCTGTTCGCTTATCGGAGAAATATTAGGCCTTTCGAATTACAACCATTACGTAAATGAAAAAAAGCGAAACCGCAAACGAGGAAACGCGCAATTTCCTCTTTCAACGAAATTGCAATCCCGCTTAACGGACGTTGTCCAAATTAATTGATCAAAACTAAAATAGCCGCGCTTCCTACACTGCTTTCATCTCGAGCTTTCCGACAGGAATTTCATGTGTGCGGTTTCGTGTTGATAAATTAAATCGATCGACAGAGGGATGTTCGACGAGATAAGGGGTAGCATATTAAAAATCGGTCGCCGTCGTAACGACTGATCCGACAGATTACTCGCGCAAAAGCCTGCAAAAGATTTTGCAATGTTCGCCACCGGTAGACGAGCCACGATTAAAGAACGGCGAACGTTGCCTCGTTCCTCGGAAGGCCGATAAATTTGCGGCTGATCCGATAATCGATAACTCGGCGACGGCAATCCGATTTCACTTAGCGTCCGGTTGTCCGTCGCTGAAACCTTCTGATTCGACACGACGACTTTATAAGCGTCAACGTTAGACTCGTTAGTTTAACGCGGTAGAGTGACGTTTCTCGGACTTGTTTTTCAAAAAGAAACAGTAGAGCTTCGTCGCGAACGGTGCGCGAATTTTTTTCCAACAATTTCCCCAAGCTTTTCTCGATAATACGACAGAATCGCGTTAGGCGTTCGCGCGTTACAGACATTAACGTCGTTTCGGCCCGCAGCTCGCTTAATCGAAGAATAAAAATTCGATAGAAGAAGAACGACGACAATATAATGGAATTTCGATTATAATTCGTGCTGGTTGCTCGAACGACCGATAAAACCTAAGGTTCGTCGCGCGTAAAACCGGACCCTCGACCTTTTTATTCGATAATAAAATATACCGAACGTTTGAGTTATCTTTAACGCGTTAAATAAACCTTGTTACACTTTCGTAAATTATAACAAAACGCGACCTACGTGTAGAAGAGTATTTACATAATCCCGGATTAATTATATCCTTACGTTTTAGAGGAGTTACAGCAGGTTTAAGCCGTTCACCGTAGAAGACGAGATAACTCGTCCTTTGAGGGATCAACAAGTTACCACACTGTGATAACGTTACATCATGGAAATTTCAATTTTCCGGTGTGCTTTTAGTAGAAAGAAAGTGTTCGTTTCTATTACGAAAACGAGCGACTTCGCGTTCTAATTCCTGAAAAAATAAGAAATATAATACATGCGTTTCTTCCTCCTCGGTTGGCGGACCATGGAGAGAGGCCCAAAACGGCGAGCCATAGAGAAGACCTTAATTCAAATTTAATTCTGTACTTCGTATCATTTTACGCGTTATATCATATTTTCTACTTTTCACGGAAAAGGATCAATAGTTGTATACGTTACACTGTATACGGATTGGTCAGTGTTTTTCGTTAATAATTCAAAAACGAAGCTTCAAACAACATTTTGCCAAAGGAAAATGTTATTCAAAATCACCCAGCTACCACCCTTTCAAGGGACCAACGGTAGTTCTGGAAAACACTGTATAATATCTAGTTTAACCCTTTAACTGCGGGTGTGGTTTATGAACCACAAACTAAAATTATAGCCAGAGGCGGTTGTGGTATATAAAGAACATATTAATTTATGCTAATGTCAAATAAAATAAAAATAAAATAAATAGAATAAAAAGAATCTTTCAAAATAGAATATCACTTCAGTAATATAATTTAAAATTAGAGCGATCGGCTGTGCTAAAAGTATCCGCGGTTAAAGGGTTAAAAGGAGGAAGATAACTGGTACAATATGTGTTTCAAATGTACGATTTGTTTCTCGCTAACGGCGGTGAAAATTGTTTGCTTCAGCTGGTGGACGACGACGGAAGCATCGAGACTGCTCTGATCAATTACCTGTTCACGAAGCAGATCGTGAAACGACTTCGAGATCAACTGGACATCGGGGATCTGCAGCGAAAGCGTAGCTACTGGAAACAGTGCGCCTTCAACGCGGTCTCTTGCTTCGGCAAATAGAACTCCTACCCTCGTTCGACCCCGAGAATCGCCACCGTGTCCTTCATTCTCCGTTTATCTGTCCCGGCTCTCTTCCTTCCTCGAAACTTTTAAACCCCTGACCGGCACACCTTCTAATTCTAATTCTCCTCCGTTTCTCACCGATTCAACGACCACTTGGCGCAACATTTCGAACTACCTCGACATAAATGTCGTGGATAATTGCATACTGTTTCCTATAGAAATGTTAATGGTAAAGTTTGATAATCCTCTGTTCCGAGTTTCGATCTTGAAATTATCTGTAATTCGCATAATCGAGGACGTAGAATTTCCTTCCGAGAAAATCGGAACGGATGTAAGTTAGCAACGAGGCTGTTTCCGCGTTCCGATAAATCATCGGCAACGTTTCTAAAAGAGAAAATAGTAGATTAGCGACACACCGGTGTCGAGACGAAGCAGCATCTTTGCGAGATACGGTTCGCACTTCGTTTTTTGTCTCTCCTTGTAAATGGACTTTCTGATCGTTTGTTATTCGACAACGGAGCGCGACGTTGCACCCTTGTAAAATCGACATTTACGTTCGCGAACACGGTGGCTGTAATTCATGGAGAAACTTCAATAAACTTTATTTCCGGTTGTATGCAATCGCTTGGATGTAAAAAGGAAACGCGATCGAACGAACGATGCTTTCCCTTTAATCTTAGCGAAACAACCGAGGAGCAATTACAATGATTTAGCTTACATCGAGTACGTTCGAACGTATGTACAATTTTCCTTCTGTTTCTTCACGATTGAATTTCATACGAAGCGAGGGAGACGTTTCTCGGGAGACGCCGTGTCGGGTCACCTGCGACAGAAAAGCGATACAATCAACGTTTGACAGAGATAAATACAGGGAAGGTAAGTGGATGCGAATAAGTTGAGAGGAAGGTCGAATCCTAGCGGAGCCAGAAACTCGCGTTTACAACGATTATGCAATCGACGGAATTTTCCTTCGTTCGCGATTGAAGTCGCTTCTAGGGCATCGCAGACGACGAAGGGAAACAGCGCCTGCCTCTATGCATCAAACATTACGCTCGCGCGACATATTTCAAGTCAGGCCAGTTTCAAAATCGTCCCGGACCTTTAAGTTTCTCCTCCTGGCTCCTAGTTGCTATTCCTCGTCAGAATTTCCGACCAGGTAAAATAAAACTTATAAACTAACCGAGAGATTACCCGACGACGAGCTTATCGATGCAAACAGGGACAGGAACAATAATCCGGGATCAATTCCACCGCGTGTCCTTCCGTCGATTGCAACTCCGAAGACGAAGCGGATGCCTCCAGCCAAGAGAAACTCACGTGCCTCGCCGTCTTCGGTATGCCGTCGTGTTGCTGAAAAGAATAAGGAACCGATGTGTATACACAGGATATAGGAAGCGTCACGAATGTGGGATTAAAGCGTTCGGCGTTTGCACGCGGATTGCGAGAGGAAATCGGCGCCTACGATTAACGGGGCTGACACAACTTCCTGACGCCGGAAGCCGGTTAATGCCGGGGCTGACACGCGGTAATGGTGTCGGTGTTAACCAACTTTAATTCCGTTATCGACGCCCTGCTCCTCTCTGTTCGATCGATTTAAAACACCTCCATTAACGCCACCCTCGAAAACCCTCCTCTCCTTTTCTCTCTTACTCTTTTGTTCGATAACGATTAGTATAAAACGTTTTGAAATATTTTGTTGGATAGTATTTTAAAATTATCGTCGTATCTTGACTCTACGTACTTGAACAGCAGACGAGGAGATCTCGTTGCAAGGATGAACCACGTACATAGCCATGGATCGTTCCTCGTCTTTCAGCACTTTAGCTCCGAGACTGATTATCGATGAAGGAAAATATAATCAATAAAGTTTTAAGGGACGCAGGGCTGATTCGCGACTCGTTTTAACGACGGTCTCTAAAAGATATAAGCGAGTCGTCTTCTTTAAATCCGCCTCGAGGGAGGAGCTCGTGTTCCATTTTCTTACTACGTTACACGTCGCAACCCCTTTCGTTCCTTTTCCCTCGAGTATTACTCACGACTGGACTATCCCGCTTCTTTCGAGATTCCCGTACCACCCACGAGTAATTGAGAAACGTCGCTACTCGAGTTGAATTAGATATCGCGTTGATCGAACCGCGAGTCTCTTCGGTTTAGGATTAAAAGGATACGTTTTCAGTAACTTCCGAGCGTCCTTTCTCTTCCTTTTCTTGAAATTCTGCGACAAACTAACTGAAACACCTTTCAAAATGGTCTTGGATTTCTGAAAATGATTTATTTTTGCATTATCCTACGTACTTTTATTTGAACAAGAACATTGATATTTTAAATAAAACAGAAGTTACCAGTTCGTGGTTCGTGAGACCGCGTATCGGTTTCGCGTCCGATGGCAAACCTTTCTCCGGTTTCCGACCTTCGATCCAATTCAACGGAGTTCCAGTCGCCGAATATTCTATATACTATAAAAGCAATAAATTTATCAGAAGCAGAGTTAATATAATCGTGCGCTGGAAGGGAAGAAAAACGACGCGATCGTACATCCTTGTCTATGAACGCATAGAACTCTGCGCGTTCCTCGTCCTCTTCGAAAGAAACGTTCTTTTCCTCTTCACCGATCGGTTCTTTTTTTATTCTTTTACTAGAATTTGATTTTACACTTCCAGGAATGTTTTCTGTCTCTTTACTCGATGAAGGAATAGGGGACATTTCTAGATCGTTATCTCGTTTCGGAGACGTCAACTCCAATTTCAACTTGTTATCAGTTTCCGGCGTATCCCTAGAAAAATAACAAGCATTTTCATTCTTCTTTTTCTATTCGAATGTTAACGTGCCACGAAGAAGACGTACTTAAAATCCGAAGACAAAAGAAGGGTATAGTCTATCGAATGGGAACTGGTTTCGAAAAGATGTCGCAACTCCTTCAACGTGGTAGCGCTGGACCAATCTTTATCGCGACGAATATTAGTAACCCTTGGAAACCTTATGCTAATACCGTCCGCAGTATGGACCCCTTGGTTCGTAAACTCTGCTCCGGTGATTTCCCACACCGGTTGCTTCTTAGGGTCTTTTGCAACAAAGTCTGGTATCATTTGTTTGTTAGCTCGCAGCCAGGAGGGTACTTTATTCGGATCTTTGCCTATTTTGATCATGTCCAATTCGTCCTGTAGCATAGTTAAAGTCGCGTCATCGTGTCCTGTGTGTACCTGAAGAAAAACAACGTTCAGGTGTAAGCATAAGCTAATTGCTTTATCATTTGAAAATGCGAGAATCTTTACTTTGGTCACTGTCACCCAGTTACCCCGTTCCTCGTCGTAGCAACCCATTAGGAAAACGGACATCATGCCACCTATGAACAGAAAATGGTATTAGCGTAAGCAAATTCAAAAGACACCTTTCTAAGCATTCTCTTCCTTTTGTTTAATTTTAAATAAAAAGAAATTATGCACACCTCTGTTTCCTGTACCATACCACGCACCAAGCACAACAAGATCTGCGGTATCGGCCATTGCGCCGTCAAACAAGTAGTCCTTTTTTACCTTTAGCCAGTGCCTCTTGCCCGGCTCGTATTTACTCTGCAATAGTTGTTGAACATAAAATGAAAATGCAATGGTAAGGCAGCGTTTGTCACGAGAAACCGAGGCGTTGCGACACTTACGGTGATGTCCTTCAAGACCAATCCTTCTAGGCCCAGTTTAAACACTTTGGCGATCATTTTCGCCAAGTCTTGAGGATGCTAAAATTGTATAAGTACATAATTAGACAGTGTTTCAAGATTAGAACACATTTTCATGCTTACATGAACCTCCTGGACCTCGGAAAGCATAATTCTGTTAGGTATCTCGGTCATTCTCTCTTTTAAAATTCTTCTTCGCTCCATCATAGTTCTGTAAGGAATAAAGAATGATAAAATCTATTCAACAATTCATTAATAAACGAGAGGAATAGCCTACTTGTGCAACAAAACATCGCCGTTGTAATAAATACAATCGAACACGAACAGGCAAACGGTGGCGTCTTTGAACTCGGCTTTCTGGAAAGTGGCATAGTTGAAAATGAAACTGAATATAAGGAATTTATGAAACATCGTACTAACTTTATGAATCCCTAAACTACCAAATGGAAGCGGCTGTCCAGTCTTCGTGTCGATCATCAATACCTCCGAGTCCAGGATCAGATCATCGCCGTCTGGAAAAGCTTTTGGAATATAATCCTTGAAGAGATTCACCTGAAATGTAGAAAAAGTTATACAAAGCCGAAGTGATGGTAACACAGTTTACCATGGATCATGAAACGTTATACCATCTACCTGCAGCTCACCGGTAGATGCTGCTAGTGGTATCAGGCGTGCCTTTTTTTAACATCAAATGAAACAAGATGAGATGATAATTATTTTGCAATAACAGTGATCTCTCTTACTAATGCGCCAATTAAAACTGCCAGACATGTATGTATAATTATCACAATATTCTTTGCAATTTGTTACCTTGTGAGCAAGAACAGGTTTCAGAGACCTGCTGAAGTATCGAAACTCGTTGCCCTTCTTGTGCACCTGGACTCGTTCTCCATCGTATTTCACTTCGGACAGCATCCCATTGGAGCATTTCTTCATCGCCATTTCCACGGATTTGCAAGCTTCAGCCTGTTCAATTTGAAGACAAAATGTACAAACGTTTCTACGATACCGACCAACGATACTAAACTCGATAGAAAACTCACCAGCATCGGTAAAACCGGAGTCATCAAGGAAAGAGTAACTTTGTTCCCTTTGGAAGATTCAGGAGACACGAAGGACGCTTTTCCATGTTTCGTGGAGCCCGAAGAACCAGAAGTAAATCGCTCGACGACGCTATCCAAGTCCCTGGATACTTGGAAGGCTTCATAGGCGCGTTCATGAATCGCTGACAAACTGAATTTAAGGAAATATGTGTACTCGAGTTAGAATCTGGAAATTCACTAAGTAGCTTACATGTGCTTCGGACCAGCATTTATCCTCAGATCATGTTTGATCAGTCTGATGATCATCTTCAAGTCGTTCGCGGTGCACCTAAAAATTGGTGAAACAATTTTGAAGATAAGGGAAACATTTAGAGATGGAAACGAACAAAAGCAGTTTACCTTGAAACGATCGACCTAAAATGATTAATCTGCTCCTCCTCTCTGGTCAGAAACGACAGCTTCTCTAGAAACCCATCCACCTAAACAAATGAGGACACTTGGATAACAATGATCGTCTGAGACAATTAAAACCCTTAGTAAGGCTGAAGAATTTTTAATCCTCCAAGTTGCCCCTTTATTTATACCAGCATCATTAGCACCAGAGAAGAATTGAAGAAAATATTCCTGAAGAAAATAAGCAGTCTCTTTTTCCCTCGAGAAAAACATTTGTTTTTGCAGCGCGGCAAATTGTAAAAATAATGCCAGTGCGAGATCTCTTTATACCCTAAGAATTAATCAGTTTGATTACCAGAAGATCCAGATACATATCCTCGCGTGAAAAAAGCATCCTCCTTAAACATCGTACCTTTACGAGGAATTAATATCCCCGAGTCGGTCTTTACCTCTTGGATCGTGAGCGAGCTTTTCCGAGCCGGTTGAACGGAGACGCTTTTCTCGAAGAAAACTCGAACAGTTTCGGCGACGTCGCCCTGCTCCAGGTGCTCCGACATATCGTCCTCGTCCTGGACCAAGATACGAGCGAATAGTTTCACCAGCTGCTTGCTCTGCAGGTTGTACACTCTCTTCGCCACACCGGGAAGCAGCATTCTGCACCAGAGCTTCGCGTCGCTCTTGAAACCATCTACGAAAGAAGATAGAATTCTGAGTTGGAAGGAAGAGAAAAGAAAAATGGTTGTTTCGTAATGAGAGTTTTAATTGGCGAATCTATCGGTGAAAGGAAAGGAATGCGGTACGAAGGGTCGTCGCGACGGCGAAATCGAACGGCGTCCGATAGAATATCCGCGATCAGCGTCCGGTTATCGTGCGCAGTTATCGTCTCGTAACTTTCCACTCTGGTGCGTTGCATTTCAATGCGACGAGACGCTTTTCGTCGTTCGGTCACTTCGTTTCGTTCCCTTTTTCCCTTCGAACCGCGTCGCGCCGCGTCTCGTCGCGTCTCTACGATTTCCATTCGACGGATTAACCCGACTAGAGCGAAGCGGATGCGGATCTAGTCTGAATTAACAAGATCGAATAAATGTAACAGAGTTCTGGGGCCATTCCGACGGCGACCTGCTTAGCATCGGCCAGGACTAGACGGACGATCGGTAAAATTGCCAGCAAATAAACAACGGGCTGGTTATCGCTCGGTCGACTTAACTTGTCGCAATACATATTTACTTCCGCCGTCGAGCTTATCGGTTTCGCGGGTGTACCTTGCCTCTTTCCACGCGCTCGCTCGGCACGATCCGAAAAATACTTGGCAAATCTTTTGTTCATTTTTTGCCGGCAACTGAAAGATTAGCCGAGGGGAAACGGGCACGCTTCTCGGGTGAGTAAGCAAAAAATTATGAACGAGATACAAGGATGAGTGCAATGAACGAGAATCGAGTTATGTAAAATACGCGAGAAAGATTCGTACTTTACGGAGATCTATCTCGATAAGGGCAGATAAGATTTTCTTCTCCTTCAAAGATTAACCGATTCGAGCCCGTCGGATAAGCCGAGCGTACATATTAAATTAGAAACGAGCGAGATTTATCGCGTTTTCTTAACGTCGCATAGCGCGCCAGTCTAGAAATAATTTCGAAGAATATCGCGATCAAATTTAAGCTTCTCTAGAAAAAGTAGAGACGATATTGATATTATGTAAGAATAATTTGAAAACAAAATTGATACTCCCTCTGTCCCATAATAATAGTAGCAAAAGAAAATAAATATAGAACGCAACATTTATTATTAAAAAACTAATTTTTATTTTCGGGATTTTTCAATAATTTCGTTACTGCATTTTAAACTTGTAGGTAGATCCCTTGGCTGCGAAGCTTTGCTTGAAAACTCTCTTTTTTTCATCTTACCTTTACAATGGGTTGATATTCAGAGATAAAACAATTGATATCGATCAGCGGATGAAATTAAAAAACTAGTTATGATTCATAATAATTAAGTTAACCAAAAAATTGAAAGTTGTGTCAAAACAAATGGCAGCAGAATTTGCTACTATTATTATGGGACAGAGGGAGTATAATTTTTACTTATTATATATTATAAAATTGAGTGCACAACTGATAAGTACGAATAACAAAGTAGTAGATAGAAATTGAAATTTTCGCGCGCAAACGTTCGCGCCCACGTGACTGGGCCATACTCCTATGCGCATACAAGGCCCCTTTTACCGCACTCTCATTCGCCCCCGTGGACGATGACGCGGTAGGGCGGGACCGTGTACGCGTGCGTTCAAATTAAACGCTCCACTTACAATTAGCACAAGTAGAATTGAAAAGATTATTAATCAATTGTGCGTTTCACCGAATCTCGAGTGTATAATTTCCGATAAGCAAAAATTCCAATGTAACTCCCCCTCGTCGCGAATTTCGTAAGCGAAACGTACCGATTGAATTTTGTAGCAATTCTCTTGTCACTGAAATTAATTAGAGAGATCCAACGCGACACCGACCGAGTCCCTGACCCCTGCTCCCTTCGCTCTTATCACCGAAAATAAGTGGCTTATAAAAATACGAAATTATCGGAGTGTTTACATTGCGCTGGTCGTTGGTGTGCGCGAGCAACGATGCATATTACCTTGTCGGAGATGTAAGAGGATTCTGTCGCGTAACGATTTATCTCCTCGACGACTTTACGTCTCACCTACAGCGTCCGAGTGTCGTCCGTTCGCTGGAGGACGATCGCGAAGCAAGCGTATCGCTCGCGATTTCATCGAACAGCAAGCGTCGATTGGCCGAGTGGGGCACACACCTCTTCGGAGGTGTCGGGAGGTTATCGCGGAGGCTCGTGGCTCGACGAGGATAATCGATTTATCTTCTTTATCCTTCGCGGCACGTACACACGTACGTTTTCTTTCGGGTTTCTTTTTTGCACGGGCAACTTGTTGCGTCTCTTGGGAGTGGAAATAAAAAAGCTGGTAGGCGTTGCTTACCCTTGCGATGGAAACTTTGTCAAAATTGAGAATTTTCAAGTAGAAGGATCGCTGTTAAGCTTGCTCGCCGAGAAAGGGCAACAACCTTTCACCGTGGGAGATTAAGAAAGTGAAAGCGAGGCAAAAGCTTTTCCTTTTTTTTCTTTTTTGCTTTGTTTCGTGAGTGGGAGGAAACCGTTCCCAGGGGCAAGATCGCGGACCCCTTTACCGACGGTACGTGAGCAGTCCTAAGCGGTGTTACCAAAGGGAAGTTAAGGAAAAATTTTCAAAATAATCCACAAAATATGAAAACTATTACTGGAGCAAAAGGAGAGTACAGGGGGACGAGAGGAGAGCCACACCTCAAGAGAGATGGAAGAGTAGAGGTCGTTGAGGACCAAAAGCAGACAGAAGAAATCGAAAAAATTTAAAAGGTGGAGGGATATAGACTATGAGCGTGGTGAAAGCTCTTCTTCTTTTTTTTTTTGTTAAATTTTGCAATGAGGTCGGGAGACAGGGAGGGTGTGCCCCAACCTCCAGGACTCCCGTAATTTGTCCCTGCGGGCAAATACTCGCTTCCCAACTAATAAAAATTATCTTGGCGTTACCGCCATGAATGTAATAATTGGAAGGTTTGAGTGAGGAGCAGGAAAATTTTGAAAAAACCCGCTAACAAAATGATCAGAGTAGGAAATTTAGGAAGATAAGTTGAAAGAGCACTGGGGGCACTAGATGGTAAGGAAAGAGGAAGCGCTCAAGGCGAACAAGAAGTGAAAAGATAGAGTTATAGGGTGGGAAAAGGATATGCAGGTTGAAAAGGCACATTTTCCTCTGACGTAATAAATTGAACTAGAGGATTTGAATGCTCATTGGCAGAGTAGTTGGAGCGAAGATGAGCTACGTAGTCCTTGATTAAAGATACTTTTGCAATGTCATGAAACGAGGCTGTGGGAAATCGTTTGAGGTTTATTCAGAATAGTTTTCAAAATTTTGTTCTGAACTTTCTGAATAGTAGTTTTGCAATATTTGGGGCAGATTGGCCAGCAAATTTGAGAACCGTAGGTCAAGACTGAGGCTCAAGGCAAAAGCTATTCTCCCTATCCCTTTTAACTAACCCTCGGATGGCGGACCATGGAGAGAGCCACAATTCTAATTTAATTTCGTACTCTACTATCGTTTTCGAAATTTCACGACGCTGTTCAAGGGTTAAAATACGAAGAACCGCAATGGGTATAGGATAGGCAGATACGCGTATAGATTACTCGCGCATCCTATTTGGAGCGCAAAGAGTTGATGCTCTTTTCCGGGACAGAATGACTCATCGAAGCATGACTGGCTGTTATGCGTGAAAACAAACGTGTTAGCACTTTCTAGAAGCGACGTTAGATTCTCCATAATCGACCTGTATCGTTTCACACTTTGTTGAAACGTTGCGTCAGGTCGATTAACAAATCGAGCTAGTCCACCGCGATTGGCTGGTAAAGCTTCTGACGAGAGGCACGGATAGTTCTGTATGTACTGACAATCACGTCCGACTTTGATCTCTTGTTCCACTTGCACAGTAGAAACGGCCGTGGCTAGCCACGGCGCACCGCGGCGATCTATCGAAAAATTTCTTTATTTCGCTCGGCTAACGCTTTGAAATCGCGCGAATTAACCCCTTCTAAGATTAGAAATTTCAACTGGGGCAATTGAATCAAGGAAGCTTATCCTATTTCTTATCTCGACGCGAAAAGAAAAAAAAAGAAGAGAAACAAACGATAAAATGCAAACCTGTTTCTTTTTCGAGCATCTTAACGATAACGCGAGAGATTAACGATAGATGATCGCATCTCGAGAGGAAGAGGAAAATCGGTAGGTTTCGGTAGGCGGTGCGAAGGCGTTCTAGGAGGAAAGTCTGTCGCAAGCGATCGGCAAGTCGACTTGACGGTCGATAACACTGGCGGAGACGGGATTTGACCTCTCGCACACGCGTGTTACACCGAAAAGCACCGTCACGTTCGTCGCCGTCCCCTCCGAACATACGGAGAAGGAGAACGTTTCGCGATAACGCGTCCACCAGATACGACGGAATCTCTCGTTAGACGAAAAAAAACCTGCGGCCAATTGAATCTCTTTTTGCTCTGTTTCCGGCCAACCGTGCCGTACTCTTGTTTCGCGACAACGCGGACTGATAACGAACGCGTCGCGTTCGCCTAGTTCCATGCTTTTGCAACGATCTCGTGTCGATGAAACTCGGCATGAACGAACCAGCCAGCGAACGAAGGCAGGCTGTTGGCAAAAATGGAGGTGACTTCATACGCGGTAATTAATGATCGATCGAGCGAAGGAAACGCGGGAACGATAGGAGAGAGGTCACCGATGATACCGCGACTCGTACAAAGTGTAGTTTCCGCGGACGTACGATAACGCGGATTCGCTTCAATGAGATTTTCCACGGCTCGCCATGGAAAGCAGAGAGGGGCAGAGACGAAACAAAAATGCACAATCGGTCGAACAAATTTCCATACACCTAGATTGAAACGCAACGAAGCTCCGAGTTTGCGGGAAATTCTGAAACATGGTGATCGTTTCAAGGATCAACGATTCTCGTTAGAACGTAGTCGTTTTCAGTGGAATTAATTCTGGATACTTTCAAATTTTTACTTAAATTTCGCATTTATTCAAATTATTTAATATATAGTCATTTATATTTTGTATTCTAATCATTGCTTTCTAATCTTAGGGCCTCGCTTATATAAAAAAAATCAGTAAAATGATCATTTACAGTCATACTTTTAATATACAATAAAAATTACAATTTCAACGCATCAAAGGAGGTAGAAAAAAATTGATATTTCGTTGGATATCCTTTCATACTGTCATATCCTTCAAAAATGTTAAGTATCAATTTAGTATAGCAGAATATATATTTTCTGCACAAGTATGAAATATTTTTATTCAAAGTGTCCAGAATTAATTCCACCAGTGTAGATCATTCAATCTAATTTGCCCTGCGTTCCTATCTTCTATCATAGCCTCAAGGAAATAGAAAAGTAAACGATCCTTTTCTCGAATTACCCGGTTCACAACTTTTTCCTTCCACCAATTGAAATAACTCGTAAGCGCGACCGAACGAATCGCTATTGCCTCTTCAATGTTATTTTTCTGCGCGAAATTATCAGCGTGAATTAATCGTCGCTTTAGATTCAATTACGAAAACGTGAGACGACGGACACCGGTGACCCCGACGATGCTCGCCAACGTGTTAATGAAATTCGGAATACTCTTTCACGATTAAATTCGATTGTGCGGGACAGTGGACGAGTTGATAGCAAGCTAATCGCAAACCTTCTATGATGTTTAAACAAAAAAAAAGAAAAAAAAAATTGTAAATATCTGCTTGGATACAAAGTTATGAAAGCGGGCATGTTTCGATGCAAACTTACATCACTAGGTGGTCAAGAATTCATTTTTCTTTCTTTTTCTGCTGATTTTTCAAGGATATCAAGATCATCGATTTATTTTTAAACGGATCGACATATTTCTGTTAGCTTATTAAAAAAAAAAAAAAAACGAATTCAATGACGTAAGTACGTTGACCTTAGGGTGATCTTGAAGTAAAAATAAGCATGTTTCGGGAGAGAAATTAGAGGTCTTAGAGTTGCATGTTACAAACTCTGTCTTTATCGCGCAATTGCACTCTCGATCGGATCAGACTTCTCCAAGAAAAATACCGATGTCCCTAGTTCTTATTCACCTTTCTTCTCCGTAAGCCCCCTCCTCTTCTAACACACATATTATTTTCGTACTTGTATATCCTTATATAGAAACGATAACGCGCTATCGCCACCGACTCGATAAACGTTAGGTACAAATGTACCTACTTCCTCGAAGCAAAAATCGTCGATTATTTCACAGATCTGGTTAATCAGTCGGGCACGCTTTCTCCGTTAATCGATCGCGATAACGAGCGGCCGTCGATATATCTGGTGCGTTCGTCTCGCGATTTGTTCGAATTCGCGCGAGCATTCGTACGATCCGCGCACACTGTTTCCTCGGAAAATTCATTTTTCTCACGAGATAACGCGCGAAAATCGACGCTTCCTCTTTAATCTACGCTCGCATCACCGTTCGAAATAGACCAGCCGTGATTTTGACGCGCAAATCGGTAATCCTCATCGCGCGATACACGCTTCGTAGATCGCTCGCGTTGTTAAGGGGTTAGACCACTCTAGAGCAAGAAAAAACAGGCATGTTTTGGGAATTAAAAAAAAAAAATGATGGACTAAATAAAAATTCTGTAAGCATGCCTTTATTTTACAACTACCAAACTTTAAACATTAATTTTTGTATAGTGATTCAAGTGAAAATATAGGCTCTGCAGCATTTCTTCGATGACGTCTCTTTTTCTGGAGTTAAACGGCCGGACCGGCAGCTCTTGCAATTTTTAATATATTGATTTTTGCAAAAATGGCGTATTTTTTAAGAGAAAATGTAAAATTACAAGAAAAAATCGCCAGAAAATTATTTATAACAAAAAAATTTAGAGAATTAAACAATAGGAAAATTAAAGAATTTAGTTTTGAATATACTGTTAAATTTTCAAATCGATTGGTGATGATCTGTTTGATTTATAAGTCCGACCAAGTTTGAAAACTGCGGCTGAATTCGAAATTCGAGTACTTAGAGATTTTTCCCACCCACAATCTCTTGCCGTATCATTTTTAAGACGTTGAGGCACTTTTTAAGCAAAAGAAAAAATTTCTATTTTTACAAAATTCTAGAGTTGCCTAACCCCTTAACGAAGAAAGCCGATTCGCCGCGGGCTTTGCCTCGATCGTCGATCTATTTTCGCAGCTAGTTCGATCGGGTAGCGGGATCGGTATCTGGCAGTCTCATTGAAATATGAGGCGACATTTCGACGAGACGTATCGTAGAAGGTGACATCGAGACGGAGGGGTCAAAATCGTTCCGTCCCGGCGTCGGCTTCGAGAGTTTGGCAAGCCTGACGGTTGCGTAACCGCAGACCCTCGATCTCCGAGCACAGTTCTTCCCTCGTTTCTCCTTCGTTTTCTCGCAACCCTTAGCCGAGACCAAGTTACGTCACTGTAGCAGGTCAGCGACGCCTACACCCGATTCGTGTACACGCTTGTCTCAATGAAATTACTCGTAATTACTAAACAATATTTGTGAAACCGTTATCAAGTGTCTCATAGATAACACGTAAGCGAGCTATCGCGTAAATACGCTTAGTTTCGGCTACTCGCGGTCTTCTGATAATATTTTCGGCCTCCGCAAGAATCTATCCCACTTTTTCCTCCATTCTGCTCGAAAGATAAATTTTTCTTTCAATTTAAATCCAAGGAAACTGGCGTTTCTTATCTAAGACACTGGGACAGGGGAGGAGAACACCCTTGGATGAAAAGAGAACAGATGCACGGTTTCTCGAGGCTCGAATCGGTATCTTTTGTTTTCGAAGGAAAATATAAAAAATGATTACTCCTCTGACGTTTCGTTAATACAATTCGAAAGAAGAAAAAGAAAAGAGGGATGGATAAAGTGGGCAGGTGGGAGGAGCGAGTTAAAGAGACAAGAGGGATAGAGATGAAGCTAAGGAGGCAAGGAGCTGGTGGTGGTGGTTGCGAATTAAAAGAGGTAGGAGGCGAGTGAATCGCGATTAACGTTGTTACATCTATTGAGAAGGGGTAGGTGAGAGAGGAGAGAGGAAGGAGGAAGAGGTAAAGAATGGACGAGTCAAGTCTGGAGCCAAGCTGGCTGCACGAGAAGGGGCTCGACATCGCGTTTACAAATCGCCACTCTTTGGTGGGGACGCGGTTAAGCTTATAAGGCGGCAGAACACAGTAGACGGGACCAATAGTTGCAAAACGTTTGATTGTGTCGCGTGCAACAAAAATACTTCTGTCCGCGATTCAGTTTCGCAAGAAATCAGCTACGTCTCGAAACGAGACGAACCGAACCGAACCGAACCGAACTGAGGGATATTAATCTTCCGGGATCGACGTTCCTGATCGAGGGATAGTGATTCCGCATACGGTGGTGAACAATCGCATTGTAACGTTCGCGTTACAACCACGAAAGGAACCTGTTGATTTTTCGCCCGTTTCACGTGTCGTGTACCATCTCCTTCGATTTCGCCAAGGAAGAAGAATTCAGGACAAAGAGCGCGGTTTATCCATCACAGTGAGTATCTTTAACAGTCGAAGAGAATCTAACCGCGTGGTGCATCATCGCTTAGGTGAACAAAGTCCGTCAGGAAGATTCTAGATCCGAGGAGGCAGGTTTCGTTGCGTTACAAAGTTTCAATCGAGTCGCGTTTCGGCGAACGACTTCGGCGAACCACCCTTAGGATCGACAGGGTTCGATCAGGGTGAAGCATGGACAGAGTTACGATTCCGCGCTCGTCCGTGATCGTTGGGTTGAATTATTTCCTTCGTGCGAGAGCAACGAAGGGTGCTACTCGTTAGGTCGAGAGATAGCGAGAAAGAGGGGGTTGTTCGCTAGACGATCGTAGGCTCGTTCGGAAGCGGAAAGTTTCACGTCGATAGACGACGCGGAGAACACTGGGTCAAGTGTATATGACGCGGCAAAGGAATCAACGAACCGCAATTTGTGTCGTGTCAAGAAGTTAACTGCTCGCCGCGTGGTTTCTGCAAAAACAATATCGTGCCGCGAATTAAACGCCCGCTTGAGATCGGTAGTGTTCCTCCGGGATCTACGGCGAAAAAATAAAGGGAGAGAATTTTCTAAGAATGTCCCGTCGAATCGGGTGGTCGAACGGTGCGAAAGCGAGATCGGGTTTCGTCGTTGTCCCCCAGCCAGATAACCCCGTAAAAATCTTCCACTTACGAGCAGAGTCAGTCAGCCAGCGGTGGGAATCTGCACGGTCGATTGATTAATGGTCTCCTTGTATCCGATTCCGGTATCGTATTTGTTCGACCTCGACGAAAAGACGGGCAACGAGACGTTCGCGACGATCGCGAGCAGCAGGAATGGAAAAAGAAAGCGCGACGGGCGGAAGGGAGGTCGAGGGTGAGGGGAGAAAGGATAGAGAGGAGAATGGAAGAAAATAATTGAGAGGAAGGGACGGGGAAAGGGGGAAGAAAGAGAAAGAGAGAGAAAAGGGGAGGGTGGGGAGAGGAGACAAGTATGTTTACGCGGAAAGCGTAACCGATATCCCATTGATAGAATTGTTCCTACGCTTCTGTGTACGTTCTTTCTCTCGTAAAGACCGCCTCTTCCCTTTCACGATACCCTATTCACCAGCGGCTTTCCGATAAGGGATGAAAAACAAGTATCCCCTCCGCGAACGAAATTTTCGACCAGCCGCTCGACGGAATCGACGCGGATGAACGCGAGCGAGATTCGTTTGAGACAGGGGTGAGCAATTGTTTTACCTCGAGGACTACTTAGTTAATTTTTCTAAATTGTACCATAAAAATCAGTGTATCGACGTGGCCATTCTAGTCGGTCGCGTACAGGAAGCAAATCTCGGTTCAAGGCAGATTTTTCTGTCTTGGCGAGCCACAAAAAAACTCTTAGCTGAACGTAGCTTTGAAAGTTTCTTTCGGAAAATCGTCGAAACAACCCTGAATCGCTCATGATTCGTTGTCGAGAATCAAAAAGCGAAAGTATTCGCGTGAACGGGCACAGCTGGGTGGAATGAATTCCACAGCGTCACGGAATGAATTTTGGGGAGGATCGTTGTAAAAGAGAACACAGCGATGACAAATCGACCACTTTAGAGATCTTTTAGAATCGGGAAGAATAAAACTCCGATGCCTCAAGGCTCCGTTGAAAGTATCTCATGCGACGTGCGATTTAACGACAGCTCTACGAAAGCTCTGAACTCACCCCCTTCGGAACCTTTGGTCAACATCTTCCTGACGATAGCGGTCTTTTCGGTGTACGCGTCGACTTTGGCCAAATGGTCGCAGAGTCGTTGGAACTCGTGAAACGCGTCGTCCTTGCTCGAACCTCGCGATTCTTCCTCAGCCTTCGTCGAGCTGTTCGATTTCTGATCGACGGAGGAACTCGTCGGTTCCTCGCCCTTCGACTGCTTCGAATTTTTCTTAGGGGACGATGAATCGACCACTTTGCGTTTCTTCGAGCAAGTCGACTCGTTCGCCGCTGCTTTCGTCTTGGACGGACCTGAAAGAGAAACGAAAACCGCGTTTAGAATTCGGGAAATCGAGAGGAAAGCGATCCTAGGATTGACTCGATTCTGAAACCCTTAATCGCGACTCGGCTGCTAGTAATCTTTCGCGACTGCAACGCTAATCTTCGTAAGGAGAAACATTTAACGCTCGATGCAACGTAAATCATCGAATGACCGATCGTTCTAATAGGCGATAATGCTCGAAAGATGATTTATGGGATACAATTTGTATATCCCCGATCTAATTGAACGGCAATTAAAACGGCTCGTCTGTCGCGTTATCGCGACAGAGATGAACGCCACTGAAGCTATTCGAATTTCTTTATCACTCTGTACAGGGCTGGTCAGAAAAGATGTACATCGTTGGCGAGTAGAAATCGATAAGCCTTTTACCGTTTCGTTATCGAGTTACGTTAGGTAAAGAAGGGGTGAAAAAAGAGTTAGCTGGTAAAAGCAGCGAAAAGAATTTTTGCTCAACCGTCGAGAGAAACATCGTTCTCCGGCGTCGAGATCACCGTGTGTCGACGCTCTTTCGATTCGATTCTTACAAGAATTTTCAAACTCTTCGATCTTCTGCAGTATCGCGTCCTTGTCCTCGTCGCATAGATCAGCCCAGCCGCTTATGTCCTGCTCGGGATCGTCTATTCTCTTGGTGCTGGCCCTCTGTTTCGCGAACACCTCGAACAGGCAGCTGAGATGATGCCAGGCCTTCATCTTACCGTCGGCGAACGGGTTAGCCATCAGCTTCGCGATCCTCACCGTGTCCTTGTCGATCGGGCACTTGCACTTCTTGCATTTCGCGCGGCCGGTCTTTGCGCGCTCCACCGCGAACGGCTTCTCATCTTCCTTCTCCTCGTCCGACATTGCCTGAAAAATCGAACGACCAGCCGGATAAATGGTTGACAACGCCAGGTATACGAGAAGGAATTCGAAACTCAAGCGAAACTAACGTTTCGTCGTTTTCTTACAAGTTGCAGGGTCGAGTTGCAGGGCTTCCGTTTACGAAATCTCTTTCCTTAGCTTTTATACTTCTCGTTGTTCGAATAAAAACTGTCGAAAGACTCTAGGAACCGTTGTGACCGGAAGCGATGCGGTGATTTCAGGAGTAGAGGTGCGCTTTACGCGACAAGTAGTATAGGTCGAGGATATGTCCGGCGTATCCTTTAAAATTACAGTTTCGTTTCTTTTCGGAAATATAATTATCCTTCTGACGTTTAAAACTCATTTGAAATGGTTACAAATGGTATTCGTAATAATAAAACTCGAGATTGAATTGTAGGCTTTAATTTCAATTCAAATTTTCGCGCGCGAACATTCGCGCCCACGTGACTGGGCCAGACGCCTATATATATGAGGCCCCTTTCGCCGGATCGTCAGTCGCCCCCAGGCTGCCGATGGGGAAGGGTGCAAATCCGGGACACGAGGATTTTCCCTGGGGTAGCCTGATTCGATCGCGAGTATGCGTATTTCAATGTAAGACGTCTATTGGCTGGTTGCATCGGTGATGCGTCGAAAACGAGGAACTCGAACCGCTATCAATCCTGTATTATTCCACTTGTGCAACGAGAACATTCTCATAGAAGATAATTCTCGAACTGCGCCCGGCAATTATCGTGATCGCGATTACCGTCGAAACATTGTTTCAGCGAGACCTTCGACTCCGCGTTGCGTCATCCTTTCGAAGCTTCGATTTCCGCTATTCGTCTTTCAACGTTTTTCCCTCGTCTCTATTCCGTTGGATTGATTCGATATCGCGAAAGAGAAGTTTTCGAATGTCTTTGAAAGAAATCGAAAGAGTATCGATCGGAGCCCCAGGGGAAAAAGGCAAAAATTCGATGCCTCGGCTCCGCCATTTTGCCGGGCGTGCGATTTACCGAGAGATAGGAAAAAACGAGAATTGCGCTGATAAGAGGAAGCCGTTAATTGAGCGAGCCCGATAAGCGGCGAGGGGCTGTTATTGTCAATTAACGCGCCGATTGGTTGGCATCGATGCCGTCGTATTGAAACAGCGACAAATAGTAGCGGGTGACCGTGGATATCAATTTCTAACCGTTCACTCGCGTGTCTTTCAATGAATCCCGACGCGTTCCACGGTATTCTTTTTACAAAACATTTCTTCGTCGTCGTAAATAGAAGGAAAGACAATTAGTCGAGTTTTAAACGAAAGAATTTCATGTATTGGAGCAATGATTTGTAAAGAAAGAGATGTGAAATTAGAGAAAATAAGAAGAATATGAAGTACAAGACTGTGGCTCTCTCCATGGTCCGCCATCCGTCCGTCTGACTATTGTCGTTCCTATTCTACTTGCGCGTACGAATCTCGAAAAGAGGCCCACCTGTAGGTGACCATAGGATATTTCCGAACATCCTCCAACGAAATTCGATGAAAATTCAACAAACTGTCCCAGATGTTGCGTTCGATGTAACGAATCACCAGGTCTTCTCGATTTCGTAGGAAAACCGACAATGATCGCGCGCCAGTAAGAATGATTCTTCTTCTGAAAGAGAAATCTCGTTATTTTCCGGCTGTTTGAACAGTTCGAAGGGTTTCTAATCGCGCGAAATCCCTTCCATCCCTACCTGGAATCCTTTATTTATCACGACGATGATAAAACCGATGAAGAAAAGGAAGAAGTTGCAAAGAGGCGAGGGAAGAGATAGGGTACGGGTAGCAACTTCCGATATCATTTAGACCAACTTTTTGCGACGCGTTAAGACATAAGCCTGCTCTTAAAGAACGAACCAACCTGAGCAAACAAACTGTTCGGAGTTAGCTATACTCTCGTGAATTAACCCGGTGCCACGGATTTACGATTCCTGTAACTTTCATCGTGGATACTTGGAACCAGCAACTGTTTCTTCCCCTTCCTCTTATTCTGTTCTCCCGCGAACGTTTCGTGGAAACTGACAAATATCGATTGTTTAAACTCCCACGGGGTCACCGGTAATCGGCATCGCTAATTCCCAGCGAAGTTTCCCTTCAATCAAGTTCGAGAACACGAAGGAGCGCGGAATTGTAGAGAGGCGGTAGGTCGATCGCAAATTGCAAATATCTTTTCGTTTTGATTTTCGTCAAAGGGAAGGACGCAGATGAACGCGGTATGCACGTAGGCGTCGTCGGCGGAGGCATCCTCGTGACGAGGTAGGAACCTACAGGTGGTAGGAGGTGCGATGGCGGGCGGCTAGGTGGTGGATCCTGCTCAGAGTATAATAGAGGGTGCAACAGCCCTCTCTGCTCACTCTTCGAGCACTCATCGTCCCGTCGAAAAGTGGCAAACATACATACACACGCGTGTTTTATCGTCGTTCGAACGAATTCGAAGAAATTCTAACGCTTTTGTGACCGATCGTTTCGCGGAGGATTCTTCGTCGAGAAGAGAAAGGCTTTCCAAGTCTGACCAAAGGTACGACTCGATTCCTTAAGAAACTACTCTAACACTTTTCTACTGTCATCCTTTTCTTACTCATCGATTCTTATCGTTTTTCTAATGTTCGTTGATAGAAGGGTTAAATAAATTCGCGGCAGTGAACGTGTGACAGGTGTTCGGAGGATCGAAAGTTTCGGTAACGAAGGGTAGAAAGAATCGAGAAGATATTCGAAGGATCGAAGCGATTGCAATCGGGCCACGCTCGATCTGTTCGGAAGAAAAAAAAACGGTCCGGATTCGAACAATCGCGAATTAGTTGGCAATTTTCCGTGCGCAAATGCCGAATACGAAACTGGCCACCGTTCGCTTATTGTTCGCTGAATAAATACGAGTCTGGTCCGCGATCTATCGATGCGTGAGACAGGGGAAAATGGTACGGCACGGTCCATTGAAACGACGCCCCTTCTTGATTCTTCGTAATACTCGAAAATCCGTCGAATTATTTTCATATCGAAAATTCGGAGTTTAATTAACCGCGAATTACGAAAGCGTATAGAAAAGAAGATTCTTGTACTACGTCGAGGAGAAAAACGTCGTTGGGAACGTATTCGCGATTACGGAGGAATGATAAAAAAGAAAAAGATGGACGGGCGGAGGCGGGAAAAGAGGGAGGAGCGATAGCGGAAGAACGAATCGGGAGGATGGTATTCGAAATTACTCGATCGAGTTTTCGTAGGCGAGTCGAATTATGTAAAACGTAATTGCGCGCACCCCTGGCCGATGTTATCTGTCCAAACAAGCAGCTCGGGTCGCCAGATAAATTACCCGGCTGAATGAATTGACGCGTTTCTTGGGTCATCGAGGATCATCCCTTTGCCATGATAAGCGTAACGAACAAGCGGATCTCAGGCGGTGAGAAGAGAGGAGAGAACATTGGGCCGCGGAAAAAGAGGGAACGGATAAGATTAAGAGAGATCGAAAACGAGGATCGAAGTCGAACAACCTTATCAGATGCGTCCCGTTCGTAGACCAATCGTTAGATAATTTTAATCGTTACGCTTTTTCTTTTATTCTTTCCTCCTTTTTCCCTCCGTCGAAGCGTGCGAAACGAAATTTCATAAAAATTTGAAACGGCGGACCGCGAAGAGTAACCTTGAGAAAATCTTGTAACATCGTATACATATTTGTTCGACGGGCATCGCGTCTTCCTAAATCACCATAAAGGACTAATAAACCATAGGTAATGGAACGGAATTCAGCGACAAATGGAAACCTAGCATCCTAAGTTATGCTTTGACTAATTATCGTTCAATTTCGACGCGAACGAACAGGAGTTCGCGTTCCTGTTTTTAATAAAATCATTAAAAGTTATACATCGATCATCGGTCAGACTCGAGGCTGAGAACGCAACAAGTGGAAAATCAAAGGGGTTTTCGTTACCTGTTTCCCTTTTCACGTAGATGAAATAAAAAAGAAACAAAACGAGTGAATTACAATTGCTTTTCTTCGCGTTTCGAGGGAATCGATTGATAAGTTGAGAATCCAATTAACGTAGGTGCAGGGGAAGACTAGCAATTATTGTTTAGGGAATCGAATCTACTTGTTCGAGCAGAAAAATAAATCCGAAAACTATTTCTCCACCTCCTCGAACTTTTCCCGTGGCGCGTGAATTATTTTCGACAGTGATCCTTGATATTTCAATATTGTTTCGCCGATTCTCGGCCGCACTTGACTCGGAGGAAAAATGATGGATGAGGAACGGACCGAAAAGAGAGCGCTCCCTCTTGAACGTTTCGATAAACGCAGAGATTCGTGACGAAACTCCAATTCATCTTATCGTCGAAGATAAGTCACGCGGCGTTTTCTTGCAAAGCGAAAACGATCACGGTATCGAAACTTTTCTCGATTTCGCTGATTTCTCCAAGTTTCTCAAGGTTCGACAAGCGATCCCTTAGCTCTGTTCACCCCTTCGCCGTGGCAACTCGGTTACCGCACTTTGAGCCTCGATGTTACGCATTCATGACTCTGATATCCACCATGTACCCTGCTAATCAACAACTTTCAAATTGCCAATAACGCTGGCCACGCTGCAAAATCTCCCAAGGATCGTCCTCGATCGCATCGCACCACTTTCGAACGGGGAAAGAATTCTCCAAGTTGCTACTTTTCTTTACAATTCTTTCTTCTAACGTTTCGATTCTTTTCAGTGACAAAGAGGATCAAGGGAATGAGGGGAAGGTCCAGCGCAAAACGGACGAGCCTGTGTCTGCTGGCACTGTTGTTCTGCCTCTCCGGCGACAATCTCCTGTTGGTCGTTGGAGAACCAGAACCGATCCCATCGGAGCTTTTCTACAGCGAAAGCTTAATCAACAAAGCCGAGAAATTCGTAAGTACCGCGTTCATTTTTCTTTTTTCTTTTCATCCTCCGGTTCTCGTATCGAGATGATTCATGAAAGATTCGGGTCCGCTCGTTCTTAGATACTGTTCAACAAGCTGAAGCAAGTGATCGAGGAGCAGAAAGAGGTGGAAGAGAGGAAGAAGGAGTTGGACGATATGGAGGTGATGATCGGAACTGTGCTGGAATCAAGGACGAAACCCAAGACGAGAAACGGCGATTACATCGAGGAACTTCCGACGCCCAACGCGATTATCAGTCCGCGCCCCTCGAAACGTACCGCGATCAGCTGTGAGTATTCGTCCTGATTATTTTCGTGTTTCTAGAATTTCGAATCGCCCTGTTTTTTCACCCTCCGTCACTCTCGATTATTCCCTCGCCTACGCCGGCACGCGGGCAGACTCCGCGAGAAGAGCAGATATGCTCGCGGAATCGTGGAAAGGGGAAAAGCAACCGCGGATTCCGTGTCCTGAAGCTATTGCTCGCAACCTTCAGCTGGCCCTCTCTTCCTTACCGCGATTACCTACGGAATAGACTCGAGATCCGTACGTGAGCCGGCTTTGTAATCAGCTTCTCGGATGAGAAACTCCGACGAAATCCAAGTTATTCGCAGCGGGAAGTATATTCGCTTCCTTAAGTCCGGGAAACTAGTCCGAACCCTTTCGCCGCAGCAACGTTCGTGATCAAATGTCACGGGATATTTGATATATATATATATATTCTTGATAAAGTAATTTTAAGGATAGTTTGAGATTTCGTGCCCCCCCTCCGGGAATTCAAGGATTTCGTCGAACGGAGAAGAAACCGAGAGGACGGCAAACCAATCGATTACGCCAATTGACTTTTGATTCACGTGACGTCAGGGTCGTGTCGATTCCTTCGTTGAAAAACAAGTCGCCGTAATGGATCCCCACCCTGAGATCTAGCCGAGATCGAAGCGGTTTCGATCGATCAATGATCGACGCTAGAACGAATTTCTCTCTCACCGCGACACCCTCTTCCCATCGAACTCTCCTCTTACTCTCTCTCTCTCTCTCGAATAATTCTTAATATTTTCTATGGTTTTTCTCTTGTTTGATCGTTTAGATATGGCCCTGTGCCACTTCAAAATCTGCAACATGGGTCGGAAGCGACAGCTACACAATTAAAAATATGAATGAAACGTAATGGTTGGCGGACGACGACCACGTCAAGAGAATGGTCGAGAGCCTCTTGCACGGTGCCGCATCCTCTCTGCCTCGATAAAACGATGCGAAACCCGCGTGCAAGAGACGTGATATGGGAAACGGAGGGCCACCGGGAAGATCTTTCTCGGTGGGACGGAATTGGTGCAGCTTGTGAACAAAATAAGGACGCGAGATCATTATTTCCAATCGGCCGATAAAAACACACTTTGCAAACAGCCATGGACGTTCGATCGACTCTTACTTGCAAAATGGAAAATCGCTTCGGATAGTTTTTCGAAGAGTTTCTTGGAAACCTTTAGGGATTACCTAGGAACCTTCCTTAGGGAGGCATAGAATGAAAATTTCTCAACGACACCGTCTTTTTTGAATATCCTTTTTCGTCCAACAAACTCACGTTGTTGCCCTACCTACACTTATCATTTTCTTTCTTTTCTTCTTGCTTGTTTGCTCGATCGAGAGACGAGAGGACTGTGACTCCGACTGGCTCGGATCGAGTCCCGATTACCGAAAGAATTATTGATGATGTGGCGAGCAACACGGTGAGGAACGATAATGCACACGCGTTTCGCTCGTTAGTATTCTCTAGTATATACGTAATTTCATACGTTCGAGGACACTACATTCCCCCGTTTTAATTTTCATTATCAAACTTCTTAAGACAACGGCCTAGGGAGATGAATGCCTAGGGCTTTCTCTTCGAAGTCTCAACAACGGAAGAACACTAATTTTAATTAACGATCCTGAACATGTTCCGAAGAAATATATAGAATTTATTTCAAACAATTGCGATGCAATTTCAAACGCGTTGAAAAAAAAAAAAATTGTGGAATTATCTGGGGACGGATAGACGAAGAAAAATAATGATCCAAGAGTTTAATACGAAAATTATATTATCTCACTCGTTATCAATGTGGTGGATACACGGATAAGAAGATGATTTAAACGTTTCATTATCTTTTTTCTTTTTTTTTTCTTTCTTTCTTTTTTCATACGATTTTTATTGCACTCGTGGTTTTATATCTCTGAACGATTGCACAATTTTTTCTCGTTTCGAAAACACGCGGCGAAAGAAAAAGAGAATGAAAAGTATCGATCTTATTTCAGAGTGAAGTGTCCTCGACCAGCCATCGATCGATAATCGAAATGGCGGATAGGTATTTATTCGTTAGCTTTAAGTGAGAAGGGTGCAAGGACCGAGGCTTCGATATTCTCGAGATTGTCTACGAAAGAAAAATAATAAGAAGAAAACATCGTGCATACCGACGGTAAAAGTTCTATTCGTTGATTACGATATTCAAATTTCTCTCTCTCTCTCTTTCTCGCTTTCTCTCTGGATCGCATGCATCTCGACGAATTAAACTAACTGTGTCTTGTCTATTCTAAAATGAACACTGCAGAAAAAGTACAAAAATAAATGGGGATAATGTTGAAAGAGAAACAGCAAAAAAGAATGTATTCCTTTTTATAGCGAAACAGTTTTCTTCGAAAGAGGTATTTCTTTTCTCTTTGATTCGACGTTAAAGAAGGAATCTGTGCATCAACGATAACGTGAACGAAATTCATACAGAGAGGGAAAAAGAGGCCGCCTGCACCCTTCGATAAATTATTTATATTTGTTTCGTGAAAAGAAACGTAATCCTTTTTTATTTATTTAACCCCTATCCTAAAGACCGTTACTTTTTATTAACGCAACCTCCCACCCCTCGATTATGAGAACGCATCAATGTTTATGCCAAATCAACAATTGTATTTTATACACGACTAGACGTCGATTATTTTCTACGGACACATTATTTTCACTATTTATAATTTAAATATATACTACGTGTATCCACGTGAAATCTTTCATAAATCATATCTCAACAGAAACGATATACCCCTCTCTTACTGTGTCACATCTTTAGACACGATATCGCTTTGATATCGAGTTATATCGAGTCGAATCGAGATGTTGACATTGAAGTATTGTGCAACTTCAAAACACGAAAGACAACAAACGTTGCATCATCGCGTAATTTCGGAATGATAATGTAACGAAAACGATAGCAACAATAAAAAGATTGTAATCGTGTATACTGCATACATCTAATTATCTGTTGTCATTATTACTTAGTTGGAAACGATCGGAATCCCTCGAAATAAACTATACGTGGAAACAAAATGGCTTTTGACTTTGAATATGCATATTTAGTATTACGACGGGGGGCCGCCTCTCTTTCCTCGATCTACTCATTTGGCAAATTGTCCTTGATGAATTATAAAAAACATTGAAACTAATTAAAATAAAGAGACAGTGGACATGATTACAATTATTATGCAATGGTAAATTAAAATCTTAATGTTTTTTTTATTTGGAGAAATAAACGGAGCGCGCAGAGTGCTGTACAAAGTACACGTGTTCGGTCGTCACGTGAGAAAAATAAACAAATTAAACGCAAATTAATCTTACGTATCGCGATAAATGTTTCGTAATCGGCTAAACGTAATCATCTAATCACAATCTTTGAGTTATGTACAGTTAGATCGCAAAGAAACGTATAAAGCATGAAAGTACAATTCGGTCTGTAATTCGTATTATCTTCATAACCTCAAACTACGTGAAACCCGGTAAATTTCAAATTCTTACCAGCAGTTACAGTTCGCTGAAACGTTAGCGGTCTGGGGGGGGGGTTCACTTGAAATTTGATAAGCACAAAAACAAGTAAAAACGCTTTCTAAATGACAGAAATGTCATTTTAAGAGCACGCTGAATCACCTAACACAGAAATTTATCGCCCCCTGTACGTTACTTTCACGAATTTTCGACTGAAAGTAACCGACCGATGAACTTGTAGCATGCATTTTTAGTTGGTAATACTGAAGCTTTAATCTGCTATCGATATTCAATGATAAATATTATAGATAATAAACAATCAAATAAATTTAAGAATGACTTTATTTGCATACAAAAGGAAAGCGATTATTTTACAAAATAGATTTACGTATATTTATGCATTTTATATGCATACATTGTCCTGTAGCAACGGTTGGTAAAGAGTAGAATTATTTACATTATTTCCTTTTTTGCTTGTATTTATCTGATCTTTCGTATTTCTCCGTGGAGCGATCTCTGTTACGCTTTTTCTTGTGATCTGAGTGACGTTCTTTATGCTTTTCGTGTTTCGAATCCTCGCTATCGGAATCAGAACTTTCTCTGTCCCGTTTCTTCTTCTCATTAGCATATTTTTTCTTCTCCCTTCTATCCCGATACCGATCTCTGCTCTTCTCTGTATTTCTATCTTTGCTTTTATCTTTGCTTCTTCGTTTTCTTTCTTTTCTACGTCTAGAATCGTATTCGTACCTTTCATCTCTATAGTGTTCTTTTCCTGCATACTTTTCCTCGTTACGGTAGTACTCTGGATTTCCTTTAAATTCTTTTCTACGCTCATGTTTTCTAAATTCCAGTATTTCCTCCCTCTCCTTTCTATCGTTTTCCCTTCGACTTCTCACTTGATTCCCTCTAAATTCATCTTTTCTTTTGCTTCTTGAACTACCTCTAGCTTGACTTTCTTCATCCTCTTCCTCGTCGTCATATTTGTCATTAAAATACTGTATTCCTTTACCCTTTCCTCTCCATCTCATTTTGGCAACCGACTGGGAAAAGTCCACGTGTATACGACGGTCATCGATTAACACGTTGTCCATTTTAAAATATGCTTCTTCGCAGCTTTTACGCTCTGCAAATTCGATAAACGCATATTGCAAAGAATCCCCAGTTTGTTTATCTCTGATAACTTCGCACCTAGAATGAAAAAAGAAACGGGATCGTTACAGAGAGAAAACGATAAAGAAAGTCTGTGTTCGAATTTACAAAATTATCCATACCCAACAATTTTTCCAAATCTGCTAAAAATAATTTCGAGATCGTCATCGGTCGTAACAGGATTCAATTTACAGACGAAAAGAACGTTTTCAGGAGGGGCCATATCCGCGTCTGGAATATCGCCTACGATTTCCAATATCGTTGCCCTTGCCTTTGCTTCTTTCTCTTTTTGCATTTCTGTAATTTCTTCTATTGTCATCCCAGCTGTGTCGTCTATCACTTCGTCGGCTCCAATTCTATCGCTCTACAAATACATTCACCCGTGATTGCGAAACAATTTTGAAATACTGAAAGTAAAGGATAAAAAATGAATGTACCATTAAAACTTCTTTTGTAGGTGGTGGACTCTGATCAGGTACAACAAAATCCTTTGGATCCTCAAATGGATCCTCCAAGATAACGGTATGGGATATACGTATATCTTGATAAGGTCTATGGTCCCCATCACAGATGGTTTCATTGAACTTTAATATAATTTCTAGACCTTCTGTGATCTCACCAAATACGCAATGTTCTCCATCTAGTGATTGCAACTCAGGTGCAAGAGTAATAAAGAATTGAGATCCCAACATGTTATTACCACAATTAACCATAGACAACAAACCGCTTCTATCATGTTTTATTTTTGGCATTTGTTCTGCCTCGTAATATCGTGCTTTTTCACCTAATACTATTCCATAGACACTTTCTCCTCCTTTGCCAGTACCGGTAGGATCTCCAGTTTGAGCAATAAAATTGCTCTGAACGGAATGAAACAAATTCCAGTTGTAGTATTTTAGTTTGCATAATTTTAGGAAATTCCGGCATGCTGTAGAAAACCATTTAAATTAATATTATAATAAGAGAAAAACTTAACCTCCAACTTCCTTTACTACTTACTTTGAGGGCGATCTTCGGTGTATAGATCGACAGTAAAGTCCCCTATTGTAGTTTCAACTACAACAGCCATGTTAATATAATTTGCTTTCTTCTTTTATATTAGAATTAATTTCATATTTATTTATTATTTACATAAGAGGACATAACTTGAAAGCATCGCACGGCATGACATTTTAAAACAATGATTACACATAAAAAGACTTGACATGCTTTTATCCTCGAGGGATCATTATTTTAGGGATCCCAGACACCCCCAGTTGAGGTTTTCCTTTTTCCACACCTCGTATTCACAACCAAAAAGACACAACTTTGACTCTCTTTCATTGTATTTTTTTTAAACTATTCAAAATCAGCACGAGACCGAAAAACTATTATTAAAATAATTGTTTGACAAACTTGTATTTTAAAAAGTCCGCCATAGATAAAATATTTTTTAAATTCGACCCTGGCTCCATCTATACGAGAATGCCGCAAACTACTCAACAACTTATCGACTAGGTTTTCGAAACTACTTACCGACTAGTTTCCGCTACTTCTGGATAGATGGCGATAGTGCTCCTTTGTTTCGGCAAACCAGTCGGTAAGTCGAATAGTTCGCGCCATTTACGTAAAGATTGCACTACGGTCGAATTTTGGACTCCTGTCTGTTTGCTGGGAGATTTAATTTATCAATTGATTTATAATAAACGCGTGTGCCATCAAATTTAACAAAAAACATTGCGGCTTTTTTCAATTTTATTCAGTATCAAGTATAACAAAATTGCCTAGATAGGTAGAAAAATAAATCAAATATGTACAATTTGAGTTTACAGATGACTGATAGTGTTATGTTTCTTATCTGCTAAGATTGGTCTCAAGTAAACCAACTTGTGTTTGTAAGCATCAGGAACCAAAGCATTTAAAACCATATGCGTTATCGCTGCAGTAAAGCCCCAAACACGATGCTTTCCGCCTAAATAAACGGGCAAGGTGTAATTGTCGCGAAACTGAGTGTATTGACATAGAGAAAGATCGCAAAGGTTCCTAAGACTGATAAAGAAAGCTTCTTCCACTTCGTCCTTATTAATTTCAAGCTTTTCTGGATCAATTTCCCCGAGGTAACCAAAAACGGCTAAGACTTTGACGTTTTGTTTATCGATCATGTTGCTGAATGCCCAAACGTCGACTTTCTCCTTTGGAATTTTAAGCTCCTCCCAAGTTTCTCGTAACGCGGTCTCTTCAAGATCACGATCTTTTTTGTCGTGCATTCCGCCAGGAAATGAAACCTGTCCACGATTCAAGGACATTTTCGTAGATCTTAAAGTATACAAGAAACCCAGTTCGCCTTGGTGCAAGCATAACGGCACCAAAACAGCGGCTTGATTTATCTTCTCCTCCAATTTAGGTGCTTTACGTGCTTTAAATTTCTCGATAAATTGATGTCGATTCTTCTCGCTTAACACCACATCCGGTTTTAAGAGATCCAAATTGACGCTACTCAGACGTCGCTGAGATTCCGTTAGCTTTATTGTAAAGAAAAAACATGTTGTAAACGTAATACTATCTTTTTTGTTGTTCCAAATTTTAAACGAAGCGGATGATTTTATAATTTGAAGGTTAATATGTTTCGATTTTATTACCATAAGTTGAAAATGAAATATTTGCGAAGGACCCGGCATCTAGCAGACGTGAAAAGAAGCACACGAGTGTGTTATCTGTTAGTTGTGTAAAAAGAGGGTGTACTTACGAAACATCGTTGTAAACAGCGAAAAGAAAAAGAATGTAGTTTCATCATTACAATTAATATTGTGATTGTGTTTCTTGCGTATCAATGAACGAAAAACTATATCACAAGAACTTTATACGATCCAGCACGTTGTTAACTTTGACGCTTAATTTTATTCGGAATTTCTCACAATATGTCGCCTTCGTGTTGGTTTTATGCACAACTACTAGATGTCTGATCAATCGAGTTCAAATAATTTTTCTTTGAGATCATCCTAATCGATGCATCGATGATTCGTTTATTTTTGTTTATATCTTTTTTAACATAAACATTTTAGACCTTTGACTCGAGAAGTCTCTCCTGAGCGATAATTATTAACTCTTAATCGTTCGTAACAAGATGCACACTACAATTAAAATATTCACCGAATCACGATTGTCCACCCTTTAATCACTGCAACGGAATGAAATTATAATTGTCATTGGTAACGTGTACATACAATAATTTCTTACAGCAGTTTTTAAAGGTAGAGAAAAAAAACAGGAAGGCTGTAAATATAACCTTTCACAATAGGCGTTACACGTTACGTGATCGTAGTCACAACGAACGAAGTACAGCACCTACTTACTGACCAAATTAACATTTATTTGAACAACAGTTGTCTTGTGAAGCAACAACCTGCTATTTTTCTCAATGCATAATCGTCTAAATCACGTTTTTTCATTCGACTTCTACGGTTTAACTCTCCGCGTTGATCGTGTTCTATTTTTAATTTAACATTGAAAATATTTACTTCAACAGAACTATCTATAACTCGAAATGCAATTTTAGCACTTTGACGTATGGTCAGGCTGGAATTCCGTTCATGGAGTTGAATAAGCGAAATAAAATATCGTTGTTATGAACAGAATAGAGGTTCTCATGTTCTAACATATCATAGTATAAAATATGAACTCAGATTATATGAAAGATAATTGTCATGTTTTGACCTGATGCATCGGTTAGTTCCCTACTTAACCCTAATCTTGGAATTTTAATCTAAACCTTTTTATGTTTCAACGGAAGCTATTCGATTTTAATGTTTTCGCATTACGAAATATTTATTCTGTCGCGACGAATAGATCCACAGTAAAGATCAAAAATATTGTTGCCTTCGAGGGTTAAATACATTCAAATGCATTCTAATTATACTACATACGTCGGAGCGTCTACTACTAATACATTATGAATCGATCCGTCCGAGAGAAAAATGTTGGAAACAGTCGCTAAAGTTTCAATTCGACCGTATAACTGTTGAGTACAAAATCAATGCATTTATCTTGTATCCGAGTTTGTATATAAGTGATAATGCTATTACATGCACTTATTTGTGCATCATATGTAAATGTATCAGTAGATACATTTAAATAAAACACGTTTAATAATCTATTGAATTACAAATTGTGCTAAATTGTTCGCATTAATTACCGGATTTAACCTACTTTAAATAATTAAAAAATTAAATCGACTGTACTCTCTTCTGTAATAGCATCGTTAACAATTTAAAAACATGCTTTTAAATTTTCAAACGTGAAAAATTGCGTTCTCGTGAAGACGAAGCAGAGCCGATTAGTTCCGAACATAGCCGAACGAAGTTGAATCATATTCGATGCGGTTTGCCTGTGATTACTGACATCGCCGTCGCGCTGTGTATCGCTCGCAGTCACAGAGTTCTGTTTGTGGAGTAAAACACGATCGTTCGTCGCTTTTGTATCTTCGTTTTAAACAGTTATCTAAATCGCATCGATGTGGATAATACGGGCGATAAGTAAGAGTGATACCTCATCGCATTAACATCAAGCTACAGTAGAAAGAAAATCGTTCGATATCAAGTACGCCGTTAACACGCGCTATGAACTGGTTTGTGTTTTCTCGAGGTCACCGACGAACTTTGACAGACGTTAGTATGTCACAAGCCAGTGTGATATTACTTGTGCTCGGTGTTTGCAGTATCATCGTTAAGGTAGATTATTCATCTACACCACTATAATTCGCAGAAGAATTTTAAGAAGGGTTTAACACGTACACCACACCCCGATATAAAACGTTTCGCATTCGTGACGTCACTTCGACTGATTCTCGTGAAAGCCTATCGTTGACGCTTCGCCGTCACGTTCGACTGAAGAAGTCTATTAAATTTAATTATACCTTTGCCTTATTCGTTAAAGGGACATATTACCCAATATGACCCCTTAAGCTTTATTTATTGGGGCGAGGTCAACACAGAGATTTCTTTTTTTACTTCCCATTAACGTCGATTTTCCTGCTTAAAAGAATGTGGGAAAGTTACTTTCAACTTCAACTATTTTGTACCTATATCACTGACCTATTATCAAACTTGTGTTGATATTGATGCGACATGGGATTTAGTCTTTTCTACATTATATTCATTAATAATATCGAGCAATCAAATGATTTTCACAAAAATAATGAATGGAATTTACCTAAATGACTTCATTTAATATCTATCTCTGTTCTTATCAAATGATTGGAATGCTAAAGCCTTTGTGTATATTCCTATAATGGAAGACGATGATTCATTACGTCTGAATGTGTATAATAGATAAAATGACAAATTGATATAATAATTACATATATATTTTCTAAGTACTAACAAAGTAGATAAAACATAATAAATATACTTTGAAATAAGATTTAATATAGAATACTTTGATTCATCTGAATTCTTTGTTCTTTTAATAATAGGCATCAGCAGCAGATAATGGCCATTGTATTTGGTATGGAGAGTGTTACCAGGATGAGATGATGCACAAAAAAAATTGTCACTATATTGGGCCAGCTAAGCCATTGGATAATGAGGGACAAAAAATACTTGCTAAAAATTGTCCTCATTTAATCAATGATTCCGGAAATGGGATTAATACTTGCTGTGATACAAACCAATTGCAAACCATGGATTTCAATATTAAATTAGCAGCTAATTTTATAAGCAGATGCCCTAGCTGTTTAGATAATTTAGTAAAACACTTTTGTGAATTTACGTGTAGTACAAAACAAAGCACCTTTATTAATGTTACTGATATACAGGAAAGTGATGGTAATTGAATTTAACATTGAAATCTTTTATTTAAATTTTCGAATACAGACTTATTTAATATTTGTTTGTTTTACAGGTAAAAAGTATGTCAATAAAATAGAACTTTTTATAACAAACAAGTATCTTGAAGGTACTTTTAATTCGTGTAGTAAAGTATCTGTACCTAGTACTGGACAATTAGCAATGGATATAATGTGTGGAGTATGGGGGGCCAGTAGATGTACTCCAATGAAATGGTTTCATTATATGGGTGATGCAGAAAACAATGGTTACGTACCTTTCCAAATTACATATAAAAATACAGATGAACCAGTTGGTAATTTTACACCTGTAGATCCTATTGTTACTCCTTGCAGTAAAGCATTAAATGTAAGCAATGAATAATTTAATAATAAATGTAGTTCATATCAGTGAGATTAACAAAATAATGACTCTTTATTTTATAAAAATATTGTAGAAAAACACACCAGCATGTAGCTGTGTGGACTGTGAAGGTAGCTGTCCAGTGCCACCTCCGGCACCTCCTTTACCAGAACCCTTCACTATTATAAGCTATGATGGCTATGCTGTGGTTATGATAATTACTTTTATAAGCGGCACAGTTCTCTTTGTCCTATCATTAGTGTGCCACAATAATAGGAAGAAAATAGGTAAGAAACTGAAGTTATTACTTAAGAATATGTGTGTCAGATAAAGTTAGAAGTTTTCACATAGTTTTAATTCAGAAAATTTTTAATGCATCTTTTTTCTTTTAAACTTTACATTGTTTTTTCAACTCAGCAATATTTTCATAATCTTTTTTTTTTTTCTTTTAACTTTGCAACAGTGATTAATCTTTCATGTGATTATCATATACGCTGTTTTAACAGGACAAGCAAAATTTAATATAAATTATCCTAATCTCTAATCCATACAACTGACCTTCCCTTATGATGGTTACAGGATGATTTTGTTGTTTGGTTGTGGTTTAAGAATTAACTTGAAAACTTTTGCATCATGGTGTTTGGTTTCATAAACGTTTGTTATTTCTTTTCTTAATTAATGGTTTATAAGTGTTTAATAACATAATGTATGAAGGTTCTAAATAATCGTGTCGAAAGAGATGCAAAAAGTAACATTAAACCAGTTAATAATTATCATTAAAATAAATGATTATACCATAATAATGTTAGAAAATTCAAATAGAAACATAACAAAAATGTAAAAATAGAAAAGAGTGGATTTAGCATCAGTTGTATGTACGGTGTGCGTGTATGTATAGTTGCACGAGGTGAGGAGGTAGGAAGGCAGGTGGGTAGACGTCTAGCTGCAGGGTTACATCATTCAGGAGATGGTGCCCGTATTGCTCTCGCCGCTGACCAGGAGGATAGTCCACTTCAGTCCAAGCGTTCCAGTACGTTTCTATCAACTGTATCTTCAATATGTGGACTTGTGCTTGTTCTCTGACTTTTTTGTTATTGTACAATTTCCCTTCATTTTTATATTATGCTTAATCAAATCTTTATCCTATCACCTTAATTTGTTTTCCAAGTTAAATACTTTTTCCTTTATTTTGTGTTGTCGCCATAACATAAATTTTTCTATGCTAATGCATATTTGGTCACAAGGGACATAAATTAATTTATTATTTATTAGAGAGAACTTTTCATTTTACTTATCAAGAAAAAAATTATTATTTGTTTCAACAAATTTTTATTCATAACATTGTTATTTTTATTTTCGTATTTACATAGTTTCATATTTTCTGCACTTTTCAATATCTTATAGAGGCATGCAAACTTGCTTAATTGTTATAAAATATGTTTAACATTTAAAGTCGCTCCACAAAGATAAACAAATGTTTGTCTTTTCTCTTGTTGTTCAAAGCTTCGTATCAATTACTCTAGATTGTATATTAAAGTGACCTGCTTTTGTTATCAATTTCTTTATGTTGTCTAAATGTTTTTATTGCAGCTCGTTCATCTTTGCGTTGTACTCCTTAATGCAATTGAATGTATCAATGCTTAACGTAATTGTTTTACAGCACGACTTAAGTCTGTTTCATTTACTATAACACATTTTGGTCGTAAACATATACATTTTCTTGTTCGTAACACAAACACTTTTATAGGTGTGATATCTGCAGATGAGTTGCCGATTGGATTCGACGAAGAACAGCAATCGACTTTGATCGAAAGATTGGGCGCCAGCACTGATAAACTATTAGCGGAATTTTTTTGTTGGTGGGGTACAGGTATGATAACATCATTCCCGGTAATATTACGCACGACAGTGCACTTTTAAATTATCAATAAAATCAAATTTCAGCATGCGCTTCACGGCCGTGGTTCGTTCTCTTTATTGGATTTCTTTTCGTTGTTACTCTGGGACATGGAATAAAATATATCCACATTACCACGGACCCGGTTGAATTATGGGCTGCCCCCCAGTCTCGCTCACGGGTTGAGAGAAAATATTTTGATGAACACTTTGAACCGTTCTATAGAAACGAGCAAATAATTATAACGTCAGTAGGTCTGCCAAATGTAAGTTTAATTATGAATAGAATGAAGTTGTTTATCAACAAAGTACGGCAAGATTCTAAATAAAACATTTTCAGATTGTACATAACACATCCAATGGTCCAATAACGTTTGGCCCGGTGTTCAACGATACCTTCTTGAAGACAATTTATCAGTTACAAGAGGGAATTAAACAGATCGTTACGCCGAATAATTACACTTTAGCGCATATATGTTTTGCTCCATTAACAGGACCGTTCACTGGACCACCAACAGTTTCGCAATGTGTTATCCAAAGTATGTGGGGATATTGGCAAGATAGCTTAGAAAATTTTGATTCCACAAGTGTGGACGATGATAACTTTACTGTAAATTATCTGGATCATTTCAGAACTTGTTCGCAGTAAGTGATTGAATCGCATTTTATTGAATTTAATACTATGTTAGTGGAAAATTCACCGTGTATTTCACTTCAGAAACGCGTACAATCCTGAATGTCTTGCACCTTATGGAGGACCGGTAGAACCCGCAATCGCGGTTGGTGGATTCTTGTCACCTGGTCAAGATCTCCATAATCCTTCGTATGAAAAAGCCACAGCGGTGATATTAACTTTCCTAGTGAACAACTATCACAATAAATCCAAACTAGCTCCGGCAATGGAATGGGAAAAGAGGTGAGTAAACGAAACATAATGTTGTAACGAACAAGATAAACTTCAAAGTATTTCTTGCATAAATGGTATCGTTATTTCAGTTACATTGAATTTATGAAAAATTGGACAGCGACGAAAAAGCCAGCATTTATGGATATTGCTTTCACTTCAGAACGATCTATCGAAGATGAATTGAACAGGGAGTCTCAGTCGGATGTTTTAACTATCCTTGTATCTTACATTATCATGTTTGCGTATATCGCGATTTCCCTAGGTCAAATGAAGTCTTGCAGTAGACTATTGGTAATGATAATGGAAAACAGAATTTCACAAATCTCTTTTTTTCTCTAACGTGTGTTTAATATTAACATTCTGCATTTAGATCGATTCTAAAATTACTCTCGGCCTTGGCGGTGTACTCATAGTATTGGCTTCTGTCGTTTGTTCCGTTGGTTTGTTCGGTTTCGTTGGCCTTCCTGCCACGCTAATTATTATTGAAGTCATACCATTCCTTGTCCTTGCCGTTGGTGTAGACAATATTTTCATTCTGGTCCAAACTCATCAAAGGGAAGGTCGTCGTCCAAATGAATCAATACCTGAACATATTGGTCGTACCCTTGGCCAAGTTGGACCAAGTATGTTGCTTACCAGTGTATCAGAAAGTTGCTGCTTTTTCCTTGGTAGGTGTTTTATATCGCTTCTTATGAAATGAGAGTAAAAGATAATCTTATTGGAATATTGAAAATGATTCTTTTGTTTTAAGGTGGATTATCCGACATGCCTGCCGTTAAAGCTTTCGCTCTCTATGCCGGTATGGCATTGTTAGTAGACTTTGTACTTCAAATAACGTGTTTCGTTAGTTTGTTGGCTTTGGATACTGTTCGCCAAGCGGTATGTAATCTGTTTAATAATATAATACTGTAAACAGTTTTACGATCCAAATATGTTGTAACTATGTATCATTTTTGTAGAACAACAAATTGGACGTATGTTGTTTCATTCGTGGTTCAAAGAAAGACGACGGAGAGGACGTAGTAAATGGAATTTTATATAAAATTTTCAAAGTTGCTTACGTTCCTTTATTGCTGAAAAAAGGAACCCGTGCATTTGTTATGATAGTGTTCTTTGCTTGGCTCTGTTCGAGCATCGCTGTTGTTCCACATATCGAAGTCGGTTTAGACCAAGAACTTTCCATGCCTGAAGACAGTTTTGTCTTGAAATACTTTAAAGTAAGTGTAATATATTAATATATTTATTACAGAGTAACGAATTAAAGGTTATTCTAACCATTTTCATTATTTTTCTTGCCAGTTTTTGAACAGTTATTTATCTATTGGCCCGCCAATGTACTTTGTCGTAAAGGAGGGTTTAAATTATTCTGATCCGAGACAACAAAATCTTGTGTGCGGTGGTCAATATTGTAATAGCGACTCGGTATCCACTCAAATATTTATTGCATCCAAACAGTCAAACGTGTAAGTAACATAGACACACTAGTAAATGTTAATTGTGTTAAATATTAGAATAAGTGTTTAATACCGTTGTTTATTTAGGACGTACATAGCGAAACCTGCATCCTCGTGGTTGGACGATTATATCGATTGGTGTGAACTATCTAATTGTTGTAAATATTTCAAATCAAATAGTTCTTTTTGCCCACATACAGGTATTGAATTAGGATTTATAAAAATTTGAAATAGCGTTAAGCGAACAGATATTAATATTACATTTATCTTTTACTTTAAGAATCTATCAAGCGCTGTGCCTCGTGTGAGATCACTAAGAATAAGTTCGGTCGTCCGGTACCAACGGACTTTGAGAGATACGTGTCATTTTTCTTACAAGACAATCCCGATGAGACTTGCGCCAAAGCAGGTCATGCTGCTTACGGCCATGGCGTGAATTATGTTACCGATCCACAAACAGAATTGTCCAAGGTTGGAGCGTCCTATTTCATGGCTTACCATACCATTTTGAAATCGTCCGCCGATTATTACGAATCGATGAGAGCTGCAAGAGCTGTCTCAGCAAATATAACTAATATGATCAACACCAATTTGAAACGTATCGGTGGTAATTCAACTGTTGAAGTTTTCCCGTACAGCGTATTTTACGTTTTTTACGAACAGTACTTAACAATGTGGCCTGACACATTATACAGCATAGGAATATCATTGATTGCTATTTTCGTGGTGACGTTCTTTTTGATGGGCTTGGACATATTTTCCTCTATTGTCGTTATAATAACAATCACAATGATTGTTGTCAATATTGGTGGTTTAATGTATTGGTGGCACATAACATTAAACGCAATATCCCTAGTTAACCTTGTTATGGTAAATATACAGAAGATGAAATATCTAAACCCGTTGAACGTTACTTATATTAATGATTTATTTATTTTCTGCAGGCCGTAGGAATCGCTGTCGAATTCTGTAGTCATTTAGTACATTCTTTCTCTGTATCAGTAAAGACGACTAGGGTTGAAAGAGTCGCCGATGCATTGACAAATATGGGAAGTTCTATCTTCAGTGGCATCACTCTCACAAAGTTCGGTGGAATCGTGGTACTTGGTTTTGCCAAAAGTCAAATTTTTAAGGTTCGCTTTAATAATCAAATTACAATATTGCTACTGCCCTATTTACATGGTTTGCTAATAAATTTTCTCTATTACACGTTTACAGGTATTCTACTTCAGGATGTACCTGGGTATCGTATTATTCGGGGCAGCTCATGGTTTAATATTTTTGCCCGTATTACTCAGTTATATCGGTAAGTATGATTGCTTGTTTTATTTATGATTTTAAAATTCAATTTACATACAAATCATATTACTCCATCGATATACATATACATATGAAATCACACCAGTGCTGCTTGAACAACACTGTTCAATACAGTTTTCATATCCCTTTCTACGACGTACAATTAAACATACAAGAGTGCTGTTTATAAAATGTTATATTTATTTAATGCGTTCGCTTATATTACGTTTACTTTTCTGTCTGTTTTCATATCGGTGTATATAAGTTTAACTTGAAACAATTATCTCTTGAAAGGACTAAATAAAGTCAAGTTACAGTAACGAATTAAGCAAGCTTCTTCATTGCTTCTGGTGGTTCTAGGCACACCAATGAACAGAGAAAAGCTGGCGAATCACAAAAGAGCAATGCAAGCAAATCTGGACAACGTGCAGGAGACTTCTTTGAATCATCGTGTAAGCAAACTCAATTCTCCTCCCACACCCACCACAACCACACCTACGTTCAGACCGCTCGAATACGAAAGATAGGTACGCAGGACACTAACATTTTCTACACTTTAATTTATGTTACGATAACGTCACTTCTTTTTCGGCTTTTCAATACTCTATACACAGCTTTCTACGACGAATCGCTTTTAGTCGGTCAAACGACGAAGAGACATGCTTGGTAATTTACACGAAACAAGTATCGAAAATATTTTCCTTACATCGTTCAGCGTAATTTCCTTATACATACTTCCTTATACTGTTATTTATAAATTATCGGTACTTTGAGCTTTTCTTTCTTGAATACTCTATCTTTCCGTATCACCTTGAAAGTAAAATTTACGTGTATTACAAATCAAACCCGTGTATGTTGATGAGTGTGGGATGGAATATCTACTTTCGTAAGACATGCTTTTCTCTAAAAAAATTGTTTCCTATCCTATTTTTTTGGTTTGGTTTTTTCGTTATTGGTAAATTACCTTTTAGCTGCAAAACTTGTTGTTTTTAGTTTTTATATTTTACATGTGCTCTTGTGATTAGCTAGTGTTACATATACTCGAGCATTGTGTTGCTATAAAAATGCTAGTTATTAATTTAATTGTGTAAACGCCAATGATGAAAATCTCTATTTCTTTTCTCTATGTAATATTCTTTTCGATTATATGTGAATTACTGTACACTGCCATTTATAGAATTATTAGAAAAGGGGATATGGAAAGGATGAATTGCCACTGGTGAACAGCGCTTGCTCATATCCTCCTCCTTTGTTTTAACATTATCACTCTTTATTTTTCCTGAAGCACGTATAATTTTTATTATAAGTTTCTTTCTGTACATATATTTCTAGATGTCTGTTGCGTCGAATAAATGGCAAGGTAAAAGTATAAATTAAATACAATTGTTTGTTATTATCTTTACAGGCGTGATGCCGCGCCGAGGGCGTAGAGGAGCCCGCCAATGTGCCAGCAGGGCTAGAAACGAATTTAGGAGCCAGGTACAGGGGCCTGACTCTCCTTTGCTCCAAAATGACAACAATCAATTCCCAACCACTTCCTACGCCAGTGTGAACTCCATAGATCCGTCAGATCATAGAGTGATCTTTTAGCACTGATCATTATCCGAATTAATTAACACTATGACTTTTGTATTTAGAGAGACTGAAGATGATCTGCTTAATATGATACTTAACCATTTTTACCATCATCAACATTATTCTTTTCAAAAGGTTGAATTGAGGTTGAATAGGCTGAATGATTGTCTAAAGAATTATGTGATCAAATTTGAACTATGAAGTTCATACGTGGTTATTTTTTTGTATTTAGGAAGCGATGAATTTCAGATATGATTAATATTATTATTATCATTAATTTCGTAAGGTTACATTATATTTAGGGTATTTAATTGTGAAAGAATTCTAATGCTGAAGCTTTATTATGTATTTGCAGTAAGTTTTAAGGTGGTGCGATTAATCGAATAGATTGAAAGTACCAAGGTATATAATTTAGTTTTCTGGTACTTTTTTTTTTTTCAATGAAAAATGCGTAAATGTGCGTTGCTGCATTTTCGTCGTGCTTTAATCACGCGGATGCATTTTTTATCGCTGGGAGAGTTCAGTTTTCGATATGAATGTCATATAATGATGGGGAAAAAGAGATGACTTCTCAGCGGTATAACGCCGTTACATACATTTTGTATTTATGTATGATCAACAAGATTGATACTACGAAATTTATTTTAAAATTCTTTGTACAACGTAAATACGAAATGTCACTCGAGAAGAGAATATCAACCGTCCTTAGTCGAGATAAAATATTAAATAGAAACAGATTTGTATTTATGCTGTACAAATCATTGTACATATATAATTTCAACGTGAGAATGTTTTCAGTTGATAATCTAATATCCATGGCATTAGTATCAGAATACGTGTTTCTACCTTGCATTTTATTCATTTCAGTGGCATACGATAATATTCCAAAAATAAATTTGATACATTTCATTATAGATTAACGTTAGCAACAGTTATCAGAAGTAGTATATCTTAGAAGGAAAAATTTGTTTTATTTTTTATGCAATCTGCAGACTTTTTAAATAATTGCTTTTTGTATTATCTTGTATTTTATATTGACTTGCATATGTGAAACGTTGATCAAATTGCAACTAAGTGTTCAGAGCCGGATAGAAGATAGAAGATGAAGTATTACCTTTGTTTAGTTGCTGCTTAGTTTTTTAAAAGTCTAAAAGTTCTAGCATTGTCTGTTTAAAAATTATGGGAAAAAAGGGAAAAGGTCGTTAGGCTAATTAGTAAAGGAGAACAACGTGTAAACGTTTAATTTTTTGTTGCATGCTTTATTGCTGTAAAATGTCTCGTAAGAAGAGTAACAATTCTGCTCAGTGTCTGTATTTAATTATAACAGTATTCTTTTTCTTTCTCTTTTTTGTATGAAGTTGAACGGAGAAAAGCATGTGTGACTTTCTCGCATTAGAACGATGCCCGTCTTCTCTGTAAACACGAGCGTGTTTCCTGTCGTGAGTTCAAATTCATACGTTTTGTAAAATTATTTGTATACGAAAAACAATTTTTATACTGACAACAAAAGAGTGTGTAATGCAAAGTTAAATAACGAACCTCGCTAGCGAAAATTATTAAACGATAAATTTGCAGTTGTTATCGTTGTTGCGACAGTATGCTGCGCACACGAGTGAAACTGAAACTGAAACTCGGCTGTATTATTCGGTGTTTGTAAATCTTGTCCAAGCACCTCGTTACGTGGTGTTACGAATATAGTATTTGAAAGAGATTACAAGTATGTTCTATATGTGTAAGTGGCAAAAAGAAGTACATTGTGAACGTTAAATAAAAGAAAAGAAGAGGTGGTGAATTTTAACGATGAGTATGTACATTATGCCCGGGTTCAATTATGTTAGACGATATTACAGACTACATATCACTGCAGCAATTTCAGTATTAAATTCGTTTAATGAGCAGAGCACGACGATACTACCAAAGAGATGTCCGAATAACGTCACAACGTGTTAACACGTAATACGAATAAAGTTTTTCCTGTTTGTACAATACAAACATATATCTTGTTATGTACCTTTTAACATCGTTATTTATAGTCTGTCTTTGGATGTCAATGGCATAATAGTTTTTCTGTTTATAATTTACAATGGGTTATATATTAAAACGTTAATTTAATTGCAAAATTAAATTTTCCGCCAAAAAGGAAGATTCAAATTCAACGACTTACCAACTGGGTTTCCAGAACAGAGGCCACTAGCGCTATCTATCAGTAAGTTGCGGAAACTACTTACCGACTAGTTTCACAGACTTCCCGATAGCGGGCGGAAGTGTTCATTGTTTTGTGGGTGCTGCGTCACCCCACTCACAAAGAGTGGGGCAACACCGGCATGCGAGCAGCATGGCGAAGACAGTCAGATCGCCCCTCGCTACCGACACGAGAACATTCGAGACATAATAAACGTCGTGATAAACAAACAAGTCAGATTATTTCACCTGGTCCATCATGTGGACACGCGGTCGGTCGACATTACCGACACTTATAACTCCACAGTTCTGGAATCCTAATCGGTAAGTCGTTGAGTAGTTTGCGCCGTTTTCTAATAGATGGCGCTTCGGAATTTAGAACTCCCCTTTAGCGGGAGATTTAATGTTACAATTAAATCAACAGATCGAAATCTTAAAAATATTTAATATAATATGATCATATAATAAATTAAACTACTATAAATATTTTCTTTGACTTTTATTGTGATCAAATCAATAGTATTAAAATAATAATGTCCACGTTTATTTTAAATAAACTGCGTATAACTAACACTTCTGGTAAAATGTGATGAAAATTCGATTTTATGAGGCGCATGTGTAAATGTGAGGACAGATCTATTATTTTTTCTTCATACCATACGACAATATCAGAAAATAGCAAGTTACTTGCTAATTAATCGAAAAACTGTTTATAATTCCGACAATATTCATTTTTCAACTCATGTTTATTAGTATTATCTACGCTTAATGTTTTGAGCCCTTTTCTTAACATCCTGTATAAAGCATAATCATCGTACATTTACTGTATATTCGAATTCATATATATGTATATGTATATGTAAGTCCGTTGTATCGTTAAAGTAGCCAGTTTAGTCGATAGCTATAAAACCACCATTCGGACGAGTCTGTGTTGAATTACAATTAGTACGCATGGATATCGTAAATGCGATCGATTAAAACATAAATACAATGAGTGTTAAACATATCGGTCGCGATCAATGGTTCGCTTGATTGGACCCGGCCGATTTTGTCCCGTTTTCATATTACCGACGATGAGTGATAGTTCAATGTTCGAACACTTCAAATCCTAAGTGTTCATAGTCTCTTATATGTCTACGGCTCTCTATCACAATATTCGTTTCTTTTTTTTCGCTTTATTTTTTTTTTTTTCGTGAAAAACAAGAAGGTTCGTTTAGATTTTAAGTTAATGTGTCTCGACCTACGAACGTACGACATTGTTAATCGATCCCAAAAGGAAGGAATGCATTGATTTATAAACATGATCACCTTTTAATACTTTCTCTGACGGGGGCAAGATATACACATGTTCTTCGATTCGTTAGCGTTTATCTCTAAAAATAACAACATTATTTTTTGAGCTTCCAATGCGTGGCATTTTTGACGAGAGGTATTATCCTTAAATAATTAACAACAAAACGTTCTCCCCTATCTCGGAAATCAGACGATCCGGACTCTGAGCATCGAACATGAGAACGTATCGCTGAACGAACGTTGTTTGGCACACGCATTCGCACACAGTCTCGAGTTCTCCTCAATTTTCTCGCACATGGAATTCAAACTGCACGGACAACGTATTTTTTTTTTAGGTCCATTACTGATATTACTTATTCGACGCTGTATCGCTCGATTTTCTTTTCCAACCGCTGCGTTGTTTTACGTGCTCGGTCTTTTTCTTTGCCATTATAATTTACGAGCGAATGAACAATCATCCAGTGAGTGAATTACATATGAAAATGCGTTACTAGACCGTTACAGTTAATGTAGATATATTGTCGGATAGATCGGAAACCAGTGTTCTCTTCGATAATACGTTTGTGGTCAGCAACTCGATTTTACACAGCCTATGAGAAAGTAAAAGCAATTTAGGGATGCAAGCCCTTGTTGAACCTTAACCAGTCAACAGCGAAGGAAATTTTCTTCTGTACATTTTACATTTGTTCTTTTTCTTTAGTTCATTAAAATCCACAATTTTAAGCGTATTTTTATCTCATTCATTTCAATTGAAATCGAATTTGAAACAGTAAAAGTCTAGACTAGTGCTGTCCAAACGTTTGCCCTCGTGGTGATGGTATTATCATAAAAGAAAGGTGTAAAGTGGATAGATTAGGCATCTTCCTTTACTTACGCTATTTCATAAGAAACCGTGTCGCCTTGAACCACGAGGGCATCTCGCAGACAAATCTAACCTAAATTCTTCTTCAAGTTGTTCAACAACGACGACGATGACGACTTAATCTCGGAACAAACCACAAACGTTTTATACATATTGGTACCACAGTACGACTTGGTAGCAACACTTCTGCCGATCATTTTCTTTTGTTCGACCCTTCGTTTAACTACGTATTTACAGGACTAGAGTCTTATTTAAAATCTCGTGAGTCTGCTCGACTACCGTTTCAAAATCCTTGTAAAATTTTCATGGAACTTCGATGGGAATTGAAATCACGATAAATGCTTTTCGCCGAGGCATGGAAACGTACGATGAGATGAAATAAAGTTAAATGACTGATTGAGATTCGTAAAAGCTATTACGTTGTCACGATTGCCGAGCACGCAATGAATTATGAACGTAACATGCATTTTACCTTAGATCTATATCCTTAAATTCTATGGCGTGTAATTAACGCCCACAATATAATTAGCTACTTAAGGTCGTCGATTCAATGTGTTCGTTTCGGTATTAACTACCAAGCACTAATCCACGCTGTACCGTCGAAAGATTATTCAACGTATCCTAGGTCTTTCTTTTTCGATATTATTTTCACCGGTGTATTTCGACGACTATCGTAAAGGTTTAAGTGTCCAATTGAGAGTAAAATTCGCGCAGAAAGCTGTCGAGAGTGTTCCTCGCAAATGGACGCCTTGTCTGAGAATAGCTGTCAGAGAGCGTCATTCAATTTTCAGAGTGCGAACATGTTAATTTACTCTTAAGTGGATACCGAATATTTGCTCACAAAATACGAAAGATTTTCAAACAACCAACATTTTCTATAGAATAGGTTGATTGTCACATATAAAATCTTGTATCGAATTAGATAATACAGATGAAACAAAAACTGTCGTCTGTGAGTGTACGTTTGCAAGAGAACAATATTTAGGAAGTTTATTCTACTCTCTTGCATGGCAGGATCGTGTTTCTTAATTTATACAGAACTGAATCGTGCCAGCCTTCACGTGTATTACTATATTTAGAGAAGAATTCGGGAATGGCGCATTAATTCGATGCGTTAAAGTTTCCTACAACTTACAAAAACAGTGTTTCGTTTATTTAGCAAAATGTCGAGGTTGGTCGAATGTTTATCAAAGCTTTTCAAAATTCTGCACTCCAACAGTGTGATACTCTCTTAGCTTCAGTTCCCTTTCACGATACGTTCAGAACAGGGTACAGCACCAAATCGAAGAAAGAAAGTGAATCATTCGATAAAATAAACTGGGAACAAACTAGCCACGATTCCTAACCGATGGAAACTTGACAAATTTGTTCCCGTCCCTGTCGTCGTGCCAACGGTGTTACTTATCCATCAATTTGGGTTTGCTAAGCGAAATCGATAATTGAACGTTTGCCAATACAGTTTAGTGTGAATTAATTCGTCTTAAGCGACGGTTCGCGCATCTGCTCAATTTCATTTGGACACCAACGGATTGCGATATTGTTAAACCCTGTTTAGCGACATAATACAAATGCCCATGGTAATAATTAGCGATCATTGGTTACTTAAAGTCGCAGCAAAAATTAAGGTTTCTTAATGAGCGAAATTTGCATGCTAATGGTGCCAGAACTCTGAAAGAGACAGAGAGAGAGAGAGAGATCAATGCTCGAAAACCGATCACTCGACGCGAGTCATTTGGTTTGGCAGTTGCTAATCGATCTCTTTAACGTTTAATTATGCTCCTTCCACACCGTTCTCTTATCCTTTGTTATCTAGCATTTCGTGTATTACTAAATCAAGGGTGGCTCTTTGTCGCAACGATGTACAAAGCCGTGCTGTTGCTGTTGGGGTCATCCACTCGAATGCTCGGGAAGTAGTATGCTGACCGATTTGCGATTCCCGGCTCCGTTGCTAAGATTGCTCGCGTTACTAATATTACCGACGTTGATGAGATTGGTAGGATTGCTGATGTTGTCCGTTGCGAGGGAGGACGGTGATCGATGGGAAGGCGCTACCACCCGTACTTCCGGCCGTGGGGAAGCTTCTCTTAACGGGCTACCCATGTTTACTAGGTCCTCGGCATTTGCCAGTGTGGCCGTCCTAAAAACATAAACGCTCGATGATCGTTTTCCAGCTAAGTATAAATTTTACACGATCAATTTACTTGTTACGCTACAATGTTTCAAGAATTCGTTATTTTTAACTAACTCAGAACGTCCGGCATATAAACTGTTATCGTAGGACCGAGGTAGGATGCGACGAATAAAGAAATATTGCCCACCTATGTTGCGGAGGTGGCGTAGGCGTTCTCGATAAGGGGAAACTGGCCACTTCTCTCGTCACTGAGAGCGACCGAATCGATCCGAATGTTTGGTCCGGCGATAAATTAGCACCGACACTCTGCACCATCCCGCTACTGAAACAGACCAATTTATTTACATGAGTTCTGTTCGTCAAACGCAGGGGGAGAGGGGGTGCATCTTTCTTCGATTGCTGCGCCGATTCCTGCAATTAGTATCCCAATAATATTCGCGTATAATATTTCACGATACTTAGCTCTCTACCTTGCGAACCTGCAATGGAAAAAATGGCGAAAAGGATTCACATAAATGGAGCCTCTTTTTTCATTTTGAAAATAAATCAGGCGAGCTAAGATGAGGCTAATGTAACGTTGGCATAAATGAAAAAATAGCAAAGCAATGTAACCGTGTATCGTGTACGTAATTAAAATTTGAATTTAAACTAACAAAAATGATATTCTTTTAGGGTCAACGGGAGTGACAGTAGCGCCTCTAACGGAGTGGCAGTGAAACACATGGAGGATGGTGCTGTCCTTGTCTCTCTACGCAGTAGAGGTACCGTCGAACTTTCCAGAACTGTTCTAATCCAAACGTCAGCATCCAACTAAATAAGGAAATTTCGATGTCGCTTAAATGATAAAGCCTTAGCAAATTGGAGGTAGAAAATATATATTTGGTTATAACTTTATAAATGAAAGAACTCAAACAGCAGAGTGCAATGTAACTGATTAACTATCTTCTCCTTTATGATAGGAATTCGTTTCAAATGCGCAATTACATTATGTGCGTTCTTATTCATCGAGCAATTTGATACGAGAGGCGTATACAGATTGCAATCTCACCTGACCGAACCCGAAGTTACCAAGAACGGCATAGGTGTTGGGCACGGGCTCAATGGCGAACTGCTCACCGAACTTCGGGTGCTGCTTAACACAGAGTGTGGACATTGCGGTGGTCCGACGTGTACACCTCCAGATGTGTTTCCTTTATTCGAGGAACGTCCTTTCAGACAGGGAATTCTCGACCATCCGCTAATATCTTTACCCGATATACCTGAGAACAAATATTATTATAGAACATTAGCAAACAATTTTAAATTATTCTCAGACCTATTTGAAATACGAAGAAGAATATCTCCCAAGATATACCTCTAAATATATCTCTAAAGAGGGAAGAAAGCAAAGCCTTACTCATCGATTTGAATGAAACTTGGTGAATTTATAAAACCATCTATAACGCGAATAACGGGATACCTGTTTATGAATTTATAATAGTTTGCGCACGTTCTAGTTGCACACTTCGCATACCTAATTTACACACCGTCCATAAATTATTCATAAAAGTATCGCTGTATGTTTGTTAATACATACTGCGGAAGAATAGCAGCTGATAAAGCTACCCCGATGAATTGGGGATCTACTCAATGTCATAAATGGAGGTTTGGAATAGAGCCGAGGGACCTTGACCATGGAGGATTGACTGAAGGTTTTCGCGTTGCAGAATGCAAAACCCTAGCTCGACACGATGAATGATAGCGAAAGTGGCTCTTTGCTTCGTCACGAAAGCTACACTTATACCCTGTACAAAGGGTACGGGTAAGGTATCAAGGAAAGGAAGCCGAGTTCCAACGAGTAGCGCGAGCTATCCCCTTTTTCACGTCTTGTTTGCATAGAAATCTGTAAACTGTTGGTCGGTTAAGGAAATTGTTTTGAGGCTTCAGCTTCGAACACGAAACCGAGATGCTGTAGAATCGGTAACCCGGCCGACTGACCAGAGGAATAATTTGATAAACTGGTATTAGCCTGAATTCCGACAATCCAGTTAGCTACCTTAACCCTGATCCAGCCTCGTTCCGAATTCAGAACAATTGACACGAATTGGAGCACGCTCTGGTAAACTAACGTTACTGCAAAGTTACCTCGCATAGCTTTTCCACGAATAATTTCATCCGACAAAGAAGCAGGAAGATCGTAATGTATGTTGCCAATTTTTGGAAAGCAGACGAAATAATGTACGTACAAGTGTCCTTGACTCACCGAGCATTTTGGCACCCTGAACAGGACTTAAAGGATAGAAATCGCCGTGAAGAGGACAATGGAAACCGACTCTGCGCTCCCTTCTTCTCGCCCTTCTGGTCAGCAAGCAAAGCAATACGCCAAGGGCGAGCATTAGAGCACCCACAACTATGCAGATCGGTCCCAGGATTCGGGAATTTCCTGTGAACGCGATTCTTGCCGCGTACGAATCCTTATCCTCGTCTTCGCCTGGTCCACGATACGACGCAGCTGAAACAAAGAAAGATTTATAGACCTGTTACCTTGCAATTAGGTAAGTTCTTTAAAACAGTGAACAATCCTTCTCCCTACACGCTTTTATCTTCAAAGATAGCTGGCATTAAACCAATTGTATGCTGAATAAAAAATTTTCCGCGATTAATCTCTCGTCGTAACTTATCATTCCACGTACAATTTAACTTCAAATATTGGTATGTACGTGTTTTAAAGACGACGTTGTTGGGAAACAATCTGTATCGCAATATGACGTTCTTTGTTAATTTGACGGAAGCCTCTATCGTAATCGTTGAATTCGATTAGTTGCATCGAATAAGAAGCCTTGTCCCTAATCTGAGTTAACAGAAAACTCTATGTTCCAAATAGTTAGAAGAACTGACTGATCCCTAAAGGAACGACGCGTTGATCAAGTTATGCAAATGATTAACAGACGGGTTTCTTCACATCGGAACAGTGGATGATTGTTTTCAGCGATCGATAAACTTTGTACACAAGCAGCTGAAGATTATTCGAGAGCGTGAAATCCGTGACTGCTTTAGATGATAACACGTGCGAACTTGTATTATGTAATACCGTTACAAATCTCTATGAAGTAATAATGTTAGTTACATATCCGTGTGCTCGTTAGTTCGTAATCGATACGACTTTGGCGAATGTCACAACGTAATACTTTTTTAATCCTCCGTTCATCCACTCTGATCTTCTTCGTGTGAATCCAAGAAGCCTGTCAATTCGTTAACGCCACTTCCTTTGTATCTCTGGTACAGCTGTATATGAGTGATGTATGTGACAGGGAATTATCGAGGAACTACTTTTGGAATGTCATTACTGTTACTTAAAATCTATGAGGATATTTGGATACTTATGTTTAGAGAGACTAAAGGAGAAGGATACGAACCAGTGAGCACAGCGCCGACGAGCATAAAAAGAAACCCGAATGCCGGAAGTGCAATCTGGCAATTAGCAGCTATTACAACCCCAGCCACCATGAGACCACCCTCGATCTTCTCCACTCTTAAGCGCGATATAGGAGTCGGACATTTTAATTTCGCCCCAAGTCCGCCACTCAGCGTACCATCCTCAGCTGCCATGGTGCTGGGCCTGGAATGATACACAAATAACCACACGGTTAGGTAGTTCTTTATTTAAAAGCATAATGAATGATATCTACAATGAATAATTTAATAACGATGCAGGATGGTTTTTAAAAATGTCGGTGAAAAATGAATAGCCGAATTAATTATTAATTAATTGTTTGCAATTCGCCATCGTATCATTGCTAAGATACTTTTTGCAATAACTCATTACCCAATAGAAGATAAGAACAAATTTATCGGTGCTGGTATGAATCAAGTTTTATACAAATTTTAGAATCACAGGAAAATATAGTATTTAATTATATTTAAAATATTAATTTATAACAGAATAGAAATTAAATTATCCCTTGGAATAATTTTAAATAATGTATGAATTGCACGGATATGTGTATATAATTTAAAAAAAAAAAAAAAATACTGGGCTCAGCCGGGATTTGAACCCGGGACCTCTCGCACCCAAAGCGAGAATCATACCCCTAGACCACTGAGCCAGTTGCCAATGCCGTTCACTTCTTATTTGTCACCAGGGAATGCCGATTCATTAAATATTATTACAATTGATTGTTCATTTATAAAATTCAATAACTAATAATACAATGAAATTATCTTCTATTAGTTCATCCATCGCACTTGATTGAAACAATTTAATTACCTATAAAAGAACATATATAAACACCCAAAATAAACATGTTTCGTTTCATCATATTTTTAAACATAATTGTGTATATTTCTTTACTTAAAAATGTATACTTTTATTATTTTCATAAACTAATTGAAAAAAGTATAATTAGTAAAAAGAAAAAAAAACTGGGCTCAGCCGGGATTTGAACCCGGGACCTCTCGCACCCAAAGCGAGAATCATACCCCTAGACCACTGAGCCAGTTGAATTGAACTTGCTTCTAAACATTACATACGATTATTTATTGTCATTTTAAACAAATCATAAACTTTCGATTCTTCGTACTTTTATAAATTAAAATAACACTATGTGTATAGTGCATAGTCTGTCGAATAATTTAAAAGCTTTCTGCTACTTTCGTATTTCGATAAATAGTGTTAAGGTTATCAAGGCCATAGCCAAGTAGGACCTATTAAAGGTATGGCCTATTTGCATTGAAATTGTCCGCTCCGTGTCGATCTACATAGGTAATGTAGGTAGTATCCGAGGTTGTTTCAGTCGCACCAAAGACGTCACGAATGACGTCGCTGAGGCGACCGCATCGCGCACACGACGACATGACGTTCGTCTGGCTTAGCGTGGCCGTTTGGCCTTTTTCGCGCGTAGTTCAACTATGACCAAGGAAACGTGAAAATGTCAATTCCAAACGGTACCATTTAACGACCGAAGGTTAAATACCTTCGTGCCGTACGATTCTAAATGCAACCGAGTTTGCGCTTTTATGCAGACCACGTTTTAGGAATTTTCCATGAAAAGTGAAAAATTTCATTTTCCCTTAATTTCTAAACAGTGTATCTGAAGAATGTGGCGGTAGCAGTGGAAAAACTTGAAAAGAGCAAGGGCGACGGTTTTACGCGACGGAACTAAGCTCTCGAGCTTTGAGTTTCCGTCGCCCAATTAACGTCGACCAACCGACCCGCTCTGCTCTTCAATAAGCGAACCGACCTCTTGCCTCGTATGTATAATGAAAAGGGCATCTCGTTAAATCTACGCCGATGCATGAAAGAAAATAAGGAAAAAAGGAGGAAAATGGAAGGAAAGGAGAAAGCAGTAAATATTCTGGTCGATATGCTTGTACACCAGCCGGTGAGGAAATCTTTCATTTTATTTGACAATAATCTTAAATTTTGTCTTTGGCTCTTTTTTAAAATGTATTCACCATTTCTATTAGTCTTTCGGATGACTTTTGACATCATTCGAATTTACGTAATTATGAATTAACATCATAACCCAGCGCCAATTATATAACCAACCATCTAGGATTCAACTTTCTAGATGCCAATATTCCTTCAGCGATTCTTCGATGTTTTCATACGAGGAAATGCTGAAGAAAATTGTTGCGCATGTCAATCATCGAACATAATGGTCAGATGGATGAATTGCGATCGGCATGACCTCATTCCGAAGATCACGATGAGATAACCCATGTACCCCCGATTCTTGGCTCGCTCTTTGCCCCATTTACCCGGATGTGTAGGTCACCGGAGATGAAGAGGAATAACGAGGCTAACAATTGAAGCAACAAGAACAAGTACCACTTATTCTCGGTTCCGTTGATATAAATGAATTTCGACTCGGTTACTTGATTCACAGAAATCGTTACCATAATCGATCAAACTGGCAGCTATCTTTTCGTCGAGCGATGAAAACTGACTGTATTTCGGGAAATAATTTTCCGACACTTTCAGTCGTTGTTCAGAGCAAGAAACTACGCATTACCAAACTAATGATTCATAGCATAAGAATTTTCTATTAAAAAAGCTTTCCTTGCAACACACCTGTCTACTTAACAACCAACGTGTCTTTCTTTGTCAAAAGTGATCAGACATTTTGTTTCCAACAGGAGCAAAGCGTTTGATATCTTACAGGGTAGTGTCTTTGGTCTTTTAGAACCTGCATAAGTTGCAATCGAGTCTCGTTAATGAGCGAAGACTCATTTAGCATCAGTATTCACTCGATGTGATTCAGTATGATCTCAGAAGCGAACGACTCGCATGTTTCTTTTGTTTTCCAAGTATTATTATTCTTCTGCGCAATTAGCAGAATGAGAAACTGAACACTTATCTAAATGTGCAACCACACACTGCTTCGTAATTCGTTCGAATTCAATTGCGAAATAGCAGATTCATCGAGCGCAATCGTCTGTTGGTCACGCGATCGATCATAATTTTATGCCTTTTTATTTGAAACTAACGATAAGTCTAAGGAACAAAAGGCAGAATGGAACGATAAGTAAAATGACCTTGCATAAACAGAGTGGAGAGCAGAGGAGGTCGACGACCGGGTAGCATGGCTCGCAAGATGCAATAAAGAACGCCTTTCTACAGCCTTGACTGCAACCTCCATTATGTTGCTCTCAGCTTCGTTGTCACGTGTCAATGTATATATAGAATGACGTATTACTGTCGCTCTTCAACATCGTGCTATACGTACAATGTATGTACTTAGAAACTTCAGCTCCGTTACCAGCTGCGACATTTTTGTAATCAACTAACCCTTGAAAAATCATCCAATATGAACCTGAGAATGATTTGATTTACAATTTCATCTTAGGTCGAGTTTGCGTTGGGAAAAGAATTAGGTTCTCTCTTCCTCGTCCCCAGGTATATTGGCACAGGTTACCACACCCGGCTACTTGCCCGGTGTAAATTCGGCCTTATGGCGTTCGAGCTACACCTGCCAGTTCGGGATTACATTAAACAGCCAGTAAAACTGTTCTGATAACTTGTAGACTCGTTCCATTATATTTATCCACCTGCCGGGACATCTGTAGATGCCCTTATCCTCCACCCAAGGAACTTCTTGTAAGATCATTAGAAAAAATGTTTTCTTTGTTCCTCGTAGCATTCGATAAAGCAAAATGCGCTCTTTCTCCTTCTGTTCGTCGTACCTCCCTACCCATGTGCCAACAGGGAAGTCATCTTTCAGGGGCCTGTGCCCAACGTACCTTGACTTCAGTGGTCTTAGGGATACCGGCAAGAGCCCACGATCGTAATAATTGTTTTATCTACTAATTCGATGCTGTTCCACTCTGTATACTTCGGATGTGTTCTCATGACTTTGTGTGCGTGTGAATGGACGAGGTGTGTTATATTTTCTAGCTTGTCGTGTCTGCTAGTGTATTCTACTGCAGTTACCAGTTTATATCTTAATGCAGGCATGACTAAGTAGTGGCTCGCGAGCTACATTCTTTCTTTCTCATGCCGTAAATTCTGAAGAATGCACTGGTGCAACGCTTGAGAATTCCCTGTTTCTTAGAAAGACATCTTCTAGAGTTTGAAGAATGGGGAATTATCAAGCGGTTAGGACGTCGTTTTGCACCAACTATGTATGTATTTAGCAGCGAAACGAAGTGCCTGTCCACGCGCGAACGTATGACGTGAACGGATGTCGAATTGAATTGGCACAATAACCATAATCAGAGCTTAATGCGGCAATAGATGTGCGACCTTTTCCCTCGCCATTAAGAACGAACCGTAACGAAAGACGACGGTATCTCGTTACGCGTTGAAGAGCCGCGCGTTTCCGCAAAACAATCGAAGCCATGATCCGAGCGTGAAAGGCACGGTGAAAGAGCTATACTGTACTAACGTACAGCGTTTCTTCTCTTACAAAAATACATACAGTCATTGGCTATCTGGGGAAGGAGAATGAAGTGTACGCGCGTCTTCCTAACAGGGAATTTTATACTGTGAGGAAAGAAACGAGGAAACGTACCGTGCAGGGTTATCTCCAGCGAACTGCGACTTCTCCGTGTGAAACGGTGTACCGAACGTCATAACCGAACAGGTGGATAATCGTTGCTGGCGTCGATAATTTTCCTCGGTCCGTTGACGATTCTCGTTACCAGCCGTGTTATCACGACCGTTACCGAATAATTCGGCTAGTCAGCTGATCGCTGTATGTTTCATTGTTTCGCTCACTTTTCGCATAATCGATAGAATTTTTGTGCCAGAAGTCCTCTCTCTTAAACTCGCGGCTGTTAAACCGCGAGACTAGGCGTTCGATGTACAGTCGGATCGAGTTAACGTTCCCAACCCGACGTCCCTCGTTCGCTTCTCGTTGATATCGCTAAAGCATACGTGCCAACTTGTTGGACCGCTATTCGAACATATCAGATCATTCTGCGTTTCTCCTCTCTTACAGTATCTCCGCCATGGATGCACTTGTTTCCTTTCTCGACGTTATAAAAATGATGTTTTACACCTAAAATACGATCCCTGCGCAATGAGTGCTTCGGGATAATCACAGCGTTCGATAATAAACGAATGGAATAGGTCGAAGATCGATCGTTAACGTGAAATGCAAAGAGGAAAAATTGAGAAGGTACTGCACTCGGCGTTTCGTTGGATCACAAGTTGTTATAACGGTATCGAAACGCGGTCGGTAAACACAAAGCACGCACAGAAGTTTAACGAAGCAACACCCGACGAACGTAACAAGTGCAATGACCTGTCACTCGCCGTTCCATTTCGTTTCGATGTTCTTTCACACGATTCACATAGCACATACGAAATTGTTCACCAGACAATTTATTTATCGTTAAATTACGTAAAATTATTCACGATGAAAACGCGCCTGCTCGAATATCGGCCGCGAATGCAGCGACTGTGCGTGACTGTACGTGAAATGCAGGAGGATCCGATGAAAGCCGAGCAACACCGAGACAAGCCGAAGGCACAGAATCAACCCATCTCATGTCTGCCATCCGACTGGCTCCGTGGAAAGCTGGCTTGACGGACGCAAAAGACGTCACTATATCCTCCCCCCCCCTCTCGCTTTCCATCCGCCGACCCCACACTGTGCCTTCCTCGTCGGTTGCGCCATCGTGCTGCTCCGAACCGTGTCATTATCCTTAACCCTCTACAATATCTCGTTACCGGTATCGAGCGCATTTCAGAGATGACGAGTGCAACGAGTGACTTTGTCATTTCGTTACTGCATCTCATCCGTCAAGTCTTTTCCTCTTCGCGGTACTTCTAGCATAGTAGCCGCTCGATAAGTCGCCGTACTCGAGGGACTACAGATGGTCCTTGTTGAGAAACGAAGAATTATCGAGCGTGATACGAATGTACCGACTTAGGATCACAAAGGGTCAACATATTCCAATAGGTATGTTACTCAGTTTTGTCCCCCGGACATTCTAGCTATTTTAGGAGCATACGAAATCCTAGAATGCACCCGTTGGCTCTCTATTATTTATAGGATGTTCCGAGTCAATGGCCTGAAAGATATGTTCGTGAATTTTTTAATGTTCAATTTAAAACTTAACATTAAAAAATTTGTACAAATACATATTCAGTAGAATTATGTAACGCTGAAATAATGCACAGCTATTTTACATTACACGAGGTACGGGTCTTCAAATAATGGTAATTCAGTTATGATTCTTTGTAGAAATTAAAAGTATAACGCTTGAAATGCTTCTCAGTGAATCACGGGAACTCCTAGAAAGTTTATGGTATAAAATTAGATTACTCGTTCCTTACATAAACCCATACTTATTAGATGTTAATAATATAGATGTTGTAATGTCTGTAAAATCAAATATTTACCTACCTCAACTGTTAACACGCCAGTGAAGCACATCGATAACGAGTATGTATACATATACACGGTAGTTGTGCAATCGAACGAGTACTTTTAACCGATGACGATTATAAAACGGTTAGGTAACCAAAAGTGCATCGAAGTTGGCATTCGTGAGACGAATAAGCCAACGAGATCAGTTATCCGTCGGTTGTACTGATGATAACTTTTCGACGAATTATCGTGCACTAGTCACGAAAAATCATGGGTAAAGTGTACTCGATTTTCGAAACAATAGACGGTTGGATACGGGAGGTGAAAGGTCTCCGTCGAATATCTAGAAACCGAGTTTCCGAAACGAAAATCACGATCGATACGAACGACAGTATCTTCCATCACGAAACGTGGAAGCAAGCTTTCCTGACCGATTCACCGGTACTTCGTGATCTACTGTTCGGTGTGCCCACCGAGAGCAACGTGATCGATGTCATTTGCACGATCAATCGTTTCATCTTCTTTTACTTGATCATTAAATGGATCAATTTCGAAGTACGCACGATTTTTGACACCGATCATTTTCATTTTAATTGATCTCGAAACGCGTAAGTGTAAATTCAGTGTAATCGTATAGGGATTCTAAGATCAAATGATTAAACGTTCTATTTTCATTTGATTTTTAAGAACAACCAATTCATAGTGGTTCTTAAAAACTTGTCTCTTCGTACGAATTTGATGAATCAAGAAATATTTATATTTAGATCAGCATTCGTTTGAAACTGAAACACTATTCTTTATTTTCCCAGGAAAAATGACTCGTAATTGATCCGTGTACCTAAAATTCAGCTAATGTGGTTATATATTGAAGGAGGTAAACAGGGCAATATAAATAAAAGTAACTATTCCATGTTTTTGGCAAATGATACATTTTATTCCTCTTATTAATTACACAGCGTTGGATACCGAATTGAGAACCCGCGTAAGTTCTATCTTGAATGCTTTGAGGTGAAATTTAGTCGCTATCGATCGCTAGTTATTTCGATGTCCATGTTCCAAGTTCGTAAGAGCATCGAAAATAGACTTTGATTTGCATCAAATATGTACATCCACCCGTATGTACTTTGTTTGTACAATTATTCGATTTCTCATTGTTACAGGTGTTTACTTTTGTATGGTAGCCGCTTGGTAATTTCCCTCTTTCGAGGCTCTAGAGACAATTATCGAGCGACTACTTACAATTAGCAGAGCGGTAGGCACTGCCCCTGGATATATACCACTCGGCATACTGTGGCGTCAAGCAGGTCATCTCATGCAGGGGCCTGTACCGCTTCGATACCTTTCGTCCATAACTCATTCGCATTCACGGCACCTTTTCATCGGGTTTGAAGGTCCCGATTAATTTCAATGTATCAGGAAAAATACAATGATAAAATATGTTCCGTCTGTCCTTTCCGTTATGAGTTTCAATTGGCAATGTAACCAAAAAAGAAGGTTATCCTTGAGCAATAAACGAATGGATAGACGAAATAATAACTGAAAAGGGATAGAGGGTGAGAAGATGACAAAAGAGAACGAGAAGTACTGCGAAGTACAGAAATAAGTAGCGTGGAGACCGGGTTAGGTAAGCAGGGGGGATAAAAGGATAGGTCGGAAAAGAAGGAAACGCTCGAGGATGTAAAGAACAGCGGAGACAGAAAGAGAGAGTACGTAAAGGCAAGGAGGAGAATGGAGAAACTCATGGCTGCTGCTGATCGATAGAATGGAGAGCTGCGCGGTATACACTTGCTTTTCCAATAGAACATTGTAGAGATATAACGTATGTAGATAAACACACATTTGGGAAATAATTGCATGTATGCGCATCCTGCAGAGATAATTCTTCAATGTAAATCCTATTTTACTGTAGCTTCCATTTTGGATCATAATCTGCGATGAATATATGACAGACTCCACCGAATTATTCATATTTAACTTCTTGGGTTTTGTTCCCAATATCCCAATGACGACGGCACTCACGTGAGTCTTTAAATTAGATGTTGCGGCTGAAGACTGTAGACGTAGGTCCTAACGTAAATGTACCCTCATTGGTGTACCAATTTTATAGCTTCAGGAAGCCAGTAGGGACTTTAAAAAATCGTGTTTATTTATATTTTTGAAAAAAAACAATATCAGCTCACATTTTTAAGATATCGGGTCTATAATGACCCATTCACAGACTTCCATAGAAGTGAGATCATTGATATAGACTCGTAGGGTTTAAAGGCCATAGATAGACGGTACGATGCGCCTTCCATACGGAGGCACAAAAATAAACTTCCCGGTAGAGTCTACAATCAATGACGTCACGTTTGGTCACAGTTTACCGGTCAATGACCTTTGATCGCTTCGGGTCACCTGGCAGTAGTGACAAAATGGCTAGCACAACTACTCGAGAAATAATATCTGAAAAGCATGACGTTTCAAAGAGAATAGTTTCGCTATGCATCATGCCGATGATATGCCAACGACATAGTCATAATGCACGCGAAAGGTAAGTTGATCTACATGTGAATTGGACGTTGCAAGTTTACATATTAAAAATCGCGTAGATCAGCTTATGCATCACAGAATCATTTCGATATTTCATTAATTTCTGCTTTGTTTTATTTACTGCTATATTGGTACCAAAATATCATAATTGGTAACATGGCCATTGTGTATTATACCTTTTGTAATTAAATATAATGGCCACTTAGTCAGGTACATGATCATCATTCACATAAGTATAAGCTTCTACTATTAATCGACGCATGATTATGATCGAGGTACTTTGTATAATTGAATAATCACGCAGTACATATGTATGTACTTAGGTACAGGTAAAAAAAGCGCCATTCATTGTACGCTTCTTCAAGTAGTGAAAGTAGCGCGATGGTTTACATGGTTACATGGCTTGACATAAAACATGATGCTCATCTACTTACTTACTTGTTGCCGGCGTTCCCTAGCTGACAAGACGATGATGATTCGTCACTGTCATTATCATCAGTTTTTTCTGTCGAGGGTTGTGCTGCGGCATGGCTTCTATTGCCGGTCTCCAGGTCAGCGATGAGAGTGTACATGGACGATCCTTAGGCAAACGTAGAACGTCATTTCTTGGACGGCATTGTCGTGAAACTAGAGTATCACTTTTTCCGGGCTATTTTTCACATTACACGAAGGGAACGCAATCGTTTAGATTCACGAAGAGAACCAATTTCGTTCACAAACCCTTGCACAGTCGATCGCAAGTAGCGCCCTCCTGCCAGTGACTACAAATCCAACAAGAATAGACATGCCTTTGTTTTCAAGCGGTTTCGAATCTGTGCCTTGAGAACGAACGCCATCTGCTTTATCCTGTATAAAAATGAGAAATACTTGGCACTGCAACAGTCAACCGCACTTTGATGGTAATAGTAGATTGCTTCGATATCAAAAACTATATCCCATTACTTATTGTCAGTCAGTGTCTCGAACTTAGTCTTGCCATATTACAGCAATAAGAGAAGCAGCAAGGAGAGGTTGATTCCGCCCTTCTTTCAACACTAGATATGATGGTTTCACCACCAAAATTAGTGGGGCCGTCAGGACCCCAGGTGTCGGGAGTGGAATCTCCAGCCACCATTACACCGGGTGTGACCCCCGATGTCGGCCACATGCTAGACATCCCAGAAGGGCACGAATGCACCAGGCGTGGAGAGCTTGGCAGTAATACACATAAGTTCCCAGAGTATTGGTCGCCGTGAGGTTTTAGTCAGTAGGAATCTGATCATTAAAATAATTGTTTAACAAATTTAACTTCAATTACTTTGGAAAATAAATCATTTTAGAAAAGCAATAAAATAATTAAAAAATCGAAGAGTATTTGTAACTGTTATTATTGTTATTATTAATAACTATTTGATAAGAATCAAATTTATATTAAAACACAATAATTACTTCTTAATATTGTATAAAGATTAAATAATTCAAACAAATTTACTGGATATCCATGTATAAAAGTTATAAAAATTGTGAATAGCTCGACGAAGAACAACCTGAAGAGAGGTCAAATCTAGTCAGTCTTATCGCGACCGCCGAAGGATACGGATCAATCTGTCAAACATATACTGGTAAGGGTTAATACTGGGCCTCGACTGGCCACACCTTTTATTTATTATTTTATCCTTTCTTATGAACTAAAGTCCACCCTTTTCAGTTATTAATTATTTTATCCTCCTTTATGGGTTAAACCCACGCTTCCTAATTATTTATTATTTCATTTCTCATTATGGGCCTTGCGGGGACCACACTTACCGGTTATTGTTTATCCTATTTCTACTCATTATGGACCAACCCACTCTTTACAGTTATTTATTTTATTCACCCCTGCATTCCTTACATCTATGCAAGCCTTATATCCCTGCATTCCTTACGTCTATGTATCTATTACATCCTTGCTTCCATTATATTCCTGCATCCTTTACATCTCTGCACCCTTACATCCTTTTTTTTTTTTTTTTTTTTTTTTTACGTGGTGGAAGTCTTCAGAAAGACACCTCCAGCCCCTCTGGGGAAGGGCCGGAGGTAGTGTGGGATTTTTACCCACTAAAACCACCACGGTGGCCTGCACTAGGGCAGGGGCCACACCCGATGCCGGCACTTCTCGGGCCGCGTGCAGTGGAGACCGGGGCCCCAGCCCCAGACCCCTACGGAATTCCTTTACATCCCTCGTTCCGATTCATCTCTGCATCCCTTACATCCCTGCATCTTTCCATCCCTACATTCTTTTCATCCCTACATTCCTTACACCTCTTCATCCCTTAAATCCCTACATTATTATCATCCCTACATTCTTTTCATCCCTACATTCCTTACATCTCTGCATCCCTTATAATCAATATATTATATAGACTGCTTCGAGTAAAGATAAGTAAAGGTAAGTAAAGGTAAGTAGAGGTGAGTTAGTTCCTTTTTTCGCCGCCAGAGGGCGCTGATTCGACGTCGAATCAGCGCCCTCTGCTTTTTGAAAAAGGAACTAAATCAAGCAGAAATTTTGGCCCTCTAGCGGCAAAAATGTGAACTAAAATCTCGACCTCGAGTCAGCGCCATCTGGTTTTTGAAAAAGGAACTAAATCAAGCAGAAATTTTGGCCCTCTAGCGGCAAAAATGTGAACTAAAATCTCGACCTCGAATCAGCGCCATCTGGTTTTTGAAAAAGGAACTAAATCAAGCAGAAATTTTGGCCCTCTAGCGGCAAAAATGTGAACTAAAATCTCGACCTCGAATCAGCGCCATCTGGTTTTTGAAAAAGGAACTAAATCAAGCAGAGATTTTGGCCCTCTGGCGGCAAAAATGTGAACTAAAATCTCGACCTCGGATCAGCGCCCTCTGGTGGCGAAAAAGGAACTAAATTTGAATAAAATCGCAGGCCTTAAGGACACGCATGTAAGGGATGCAGGCATGTAGGGGATGCAGAGATGTAAGGAATACAGGTATGTAAGCGGTGCAGGAATATAGGGGATGAAGAGATGTAAGGAATACAAGTGTGTAAGGGTTGCAGGAATGTAGGGGATGCAGAAATGTAAGGAATACAGGTAAGTAAGGGATGCAGGGTTATAGGGGATGCAGAGATGTAAGGGGTGCAGGGGACTCCAACCGCCTTTACACGCGGCACAACTAGAAGCCGGCACCGGGTGCGACCCCCGGTGTCGGCCACATACTAGGCATCCCGGAAAGGCACGAATGTGCTAGGCGTGGAGGGCTCCGGAGTGATCTACAGAAGGTCCCGGAGCCCTCCTTTAGCGCCAATGTCGGTCGCCGTGGGGTTTTAGTCAGTAAGAATCTGACACTCCCCCGCCGCCAGCCCCCTGGGGACGGTGGGGGGTCTTATGCAAGATTTCCCCACGTTAAAAAAAAAAAAAAAAAAACAATCTGCAGACACAATATCTGCGAAGGAAGTCCTTGGTCCATAATGAGGCGAAGGATAATAAATAGTTAGGAAGCATGGGTCTTGGAGCATAAAGAAGAATAAAATAATAAATAACTGGAAGATGTGAAATATAAAAGGAATCGTCTTCCGAGACCCAAAAGAGGGGTAAAATCATAAATGCTTTCTCCCTTTGATGAGCTTATTTAATAAACAAAGAAAATAAATAATAAATGAACAGTGAGCATGTTTTAATAAAGGCGGCGTTGAGATTTTTCTTGAAGGCGTTTTCTTCATTATCGACTTCGACGCCAGCCTCCACCATGCCTACGCTGGTTGCGCCATCTTATGTGAAATTAATGAAATATGTTTAAAAAACTCGACACGCCGCGTCGGTCACTGTTGGCTTCCCAATGTGTTCTGGCGAACGAGGGGGGGCAGCCCCCAATATATAGGCCCTGTTGCTCTACCACTTGCCTGCAAATGTTAACGCGGGAAAATTTGAATTGACATTTATGTTATTGTTCGTATTTCATACTTCTATACTAAAGTTTATAATTTAATTTTATAATATAATTTTATTAAAGTTGCAGATTACAATTAGAATGAAATACACGGATGGTGAAATGGTTAACATTAACTATTGATTTAATATTTTACAACTAATTATTTGTAATTAGGATCAGTTGAACAGTCGTAAAGTTACTGATAAAATTAGTTGAAAAAATACTGTGACAATAATATAATATATCAAAGAATAAAACTATCAATAAACAAATGCAAACTTAATAATTATCGTAGAATTCTTAGCCAGTACTTTGTTTAATTTTAGTTCAATATATTAATATTATTAGAAGACACACAAAACATTTGTTAAATTATCTGCTACAACATCAATACAAATATTATTAAAGATTTGTACGAAATAATATTATTTATCCTTCTTTGGTTCTAAATGAACTTTTTCTTTAATCGTACTCGGGTCTGCGTTTATCTTATCATGCCTGTCATTAGAAACCTCGTCGTCCTGAATTTCTGTAATAATAGATTCTTCCTTTTCTGTTTCCTCTTCTTCTAGAAAGTAATCCCACTTATTTGGATCATCGATACCATCGGAAACGCCATTTAATTCTTTCTTCAACATTTCCAGGCATTCTCTTCGTTCTTTCCATTTCTCCGTTTGAGCGAGATCTGTCGTAGTAACATCGTCTTGCATTGCTTGTTGAATTCGCTCTTTTTCTTCGCATTCCATTATGTATTTTTCGTAATTGTCAACCTATTTTGAAGTTTAATGGAATTTTTCAAATACAAGCGAACCTTTATAACGGCATGTTAAAATAAAATATTAGAAGACCTTATCTTGTAGCATTAGTTCAATATGATTTTGTCGTTTCAAATGCCGTGGTAACCAAAAACATGCCTGGACCAGTCGTAAAAACACCCAAACGGCCCCAGCAAGAGCCAGGTACGAACAAGCAGTGAATACCATGCTTAGAAAATCGACTGTGATCTGTTGATGCTTCATACCGATAAATTATTGTTTTTAATAACATCTGTAATTACCGAATAAAGAAAAAAATTAAATAGCTATGTACGTTCGAATGGAACAATCGAACAATAACACATACAGGATGTTAGTATTAATTAGAACATCTACATTATTTCTGCTAAACTTGAAAAACAATGACTGCAAGGTGAATGGTTTCCGGGTGCGTAATTTCACATCGAAATACGTTTAATAAAATTGTTATGTATTACACTCACCATTATATCGTTATTGCTGAGTAAAACACAGGTACGCAGTTAACTCAGATTTTTATGCAAATAAAAAGAATTATCTCAAACATTTATAGCCACGTAATACGAATTGAGGTAACTTAGAAAATGATCTATAGTTTCTCTATTAACGATTGATTTTCCTTGCAAGTTTTCTAGTTTAATAATTTAATTTAAAAAGTAAATAAAATAACGTTCTTCTTCTTGTAATTCTTAACAAAATAATTTTACCATCCTTCATTTGTAATTTATAATATCTGATACCTAGTACAGCTCGAGTAATAAAAAAAAAATTATAATGTTATACGCGAGGGATGTTTTATTTAAACCCTTCATACTCGTAGCGCGTAAACTTGATTTCATTAAATAATGCATAAACTTTTATTATGCATCCATCCGCTTAGTTAACTTACCTTCTTTAGAGGTACAATGGTAGTGTCATGTTCAAATTTGAGATTCCTATTTAAAAAGAGAAAACTCAAACGTAACGCGACCGGAAGGTGAAAGAAACTACGATATGTCAGGCTGATGGGTTGAATACGACTATTCACTACTGACCCCTATCGAAACAATCAATATATGGATATATCCACGTATGATTATACTGACATTCTAACACGCTACAAATATTTTAACATAAACATGACTTCCTATGTAATTAATAATTCATAGTCCTGTTTCTATTCCGCTTTGTCTAACACTAATTGATCCGCTTCAAAAACCGTCCATAATTACCTCTTATATTGTATATACAAATTAATTTTTCAACTGTAACAAATAAAAAAATCTGGAATGAATATATGTACATCATCGAGTTTAATCGTCGTTGATTTCATCGGGTCTTATAAATTAAAAATAAAATGCGTAATTAGTACAAGTAATAAAAAATGTATAACAATGTCTACGATATAAGATTTTAATCGTTCGAAATTTCGTTAATGTCGGTTCGCTTGAATGAAAAAATATCTTAAACCTAAAAAGAACAGGGAAAATTAAATCAAGAATACATATTTTTATTTTTACAGTGATAACTTAAAAATATAACACTTCGCGTTTCAACTAACGTTAGTCGTCTAGATAGAAATTGACACTGTAGCATTAACAACAAGACTTGAGAGTAACAGTATCGTTTAGATTGGAAAACTTATTGCGTAATTATTCAACTTCTAAATTCTAATATTTAAGATGATTTTAATAGTACGATTTACGTTCTAGAAAATTATACACGTTCATTTAAATTAGATATAGCACATTCAGAGTAAACAGAGATTTGGAATGTGTAGTTTCTCACAAAAGGATGCAAGCTCAGTTCTTTAGTTTTGCCGTTTTGAAAGAGAAAAAAAAAACACGAATTTTTACGTCATGGATCTCACATAGAACAAAAGATACGGGGTGGCGGAATTTCGCGGATTTGGTGCTAATTTATCTTCTAACTCTCGCAATGGAATTGCATGTACTGCTTCGTCATCACATTCCAACCAAATACTAGGATGTTTGTGACGTCGAATACCGCAACAATCAATACTTCGACAGCCGACCCTAATTAATTGTTCCTTAGTTTCACTAACACTTGGTTTACTCCTGAAGTATTTTAGTATACCGGACGTTTTGTCCGATGAAGATGAATTCGTATTTGTGCTGCCACTATTACCCTGACCAGAAGTTTGTCGCTTGCAATCGCGATCACACTGAAAATATTCTGTAAACGCAGATTCATCAGGTAAACGGGTGTAAGCAACATAATGACCAGCTGTCATTGTTGCCCCCTGGTGCATGATTACAGAATACAATTTGTACACGTGTCGCGATTCTGATCTGCTGCCTGTAGTTCCACGCTCATTGATACATTCTTCACAGAAGCATTGTAAAGTTAATGGTGTTGGCATATGATTATTAATTTTTTCCATTGACCTAATACAATAATATATTTTGATAAGTAACAATTGTACATCTTCAATAACATTGAACGAAGATCAAGAAACATGAAATTTTACCCAGCTGCGGTAGAAAATCTTTTCAGCTGCAATATGAGTAACCGGGGTAAAGATGGGAAACATACTGCTCTTCGAGCTTCGTTATACCGAAGGCAACGAGCACACCAATATTTATCTCTACCCCATAGAAGTTCACTAGTAACTACTGCTCGCCTGTATACTTCACTACTATCCATTGGTCTTACTTCTTCGTCTGTAAATAAATGAATTTTCAGTCGAAATTGTTACAATTTACTTAATGTAGTGATCATTGAAGATATCTACCTTCTTCGCTGGACCTGTCAATATCAATAGGCACACATATATCGCAAAATGTTTCTTTTCGTTCGGTAACATGTTCACATTCAAGGCATGTGGTTTGTAAAAGGCTAACTCCTTCGAAATCTTCTGAAATGAAACACGTTTTACTCTCAGGTCTATGACTGCCAACATCTCCATTACTTTCCGTAAACTCGGCATGACCGTTTTCGTATTTCATACAATATTTCATATAATATTTCATATTTTCGTATGGTCTAGAAGATACTGATACACCATTCAAATTTGGCTGTACAAGACAAGAAGAACTTCCTCTTGTTGTTATTTTTTTCTTTTTTCTAAATTTTCGAATACTTCTTTTATTCGAATTACTATCCTCTGATTGTATATCTACTGAATGGTCTGTAGACAAATTTGATAATCCGTCATTATTTTGTCCAAATTGACTTTCTCTATGTCTGACTAACAAGTGAAAAGTTTCTCTGATATTATCAAGTAAACACACTAAAAGTTCGTGAGCATCCTGTTGCTGATTTCCTTCAAAGATAGGATTCACTTCTCTGGAACGAGAGGAAGGATAATAAATATAAATGTGAAATAACATTTTCATAATACCAGGTATATACCTAAGAGCTTGTAAAAATGCGTCTGGTTGATACGGTTCACTGTTCTCTTTCACTTCGGCCGCGTGTAACGCCATAAATAATTCGTGTAATTTTTCAGTTGCTATTTGTATTCTGTGTTTATTGTTATCTCCGGCAGGTCCAGCTAGAGCTAACAAATCTTTACTACTCCAACTACGACTGCTGCTTGATGTAAGCGATGCACCAGTTCCACCCAACGATGATGATTTTATCTAATATGAAAAATATATCATCTTGATACACAAAATTATGGAAGAATATTCTTTTTAATATATACATTGAAACTTACTTTAACTTGAAGTTGCTTATCATTTAAATTAGACAAGTCGGTGGCTAAGTGATGTAAATTATGTAAAAAAGATGGTGCAAATCGTAAGGTATATATCACACTGTTTAAGAAACATGTATTTCCTAAATTACACAATGTAGCTATTCTTAATCCTTCTGTACCACTACTTGACACATCGTAACTTCCATCTTGGTGATTACTCAGTTGATTACGGTAGCCATTCAACATTTTGCTTGTACCTTTGTAATTAACATACGTACAATTATATATAATTATCAGATAATTTAGTCATTTTTATTTAGATGATATAATATGGAAAGATTTTAAGTAATAAAATTTACATACTATATGTAAAAGTATCTTTATTCACAAGGCTCTCTCTGTTCAAAGCCTTAGGAACCTGAGAGATGTTGCTACGTATACGTTCACGGCCTGAAAGGGATAAACAAATTTTCTTCCTAGGAGGAACTGAACGTTTATCTGTGTCTTCTTCTATTTCTAATACTGTCATTTTCTGTTAACCTAAAATAAGAATAAACTTGAAAGTTTGATCATTAACCAAAATGTCTAAATAGTAAATATATATATTTTCTCATATTAGTTTTATAGCACCACTTCATACACAATAAATCTCATTCATACTGCTTACATTAATTTTAAATTATATTAATTATTTTAACATATTACATAAACATAGAGATTAAGTTTAAAATCTATTTACTTACGTATTCTTCAGTAGGGAAATCATGGAACAAATGAGTTTATTATTAACCTTAGTTAATTAAAATGAATCTGTTGGTTTAATTAAATCACAAAACGTTTCTTGAATAATGCGAACTACATGTCTACTAATATTAAATGAAACACTGTTTCTAATTTCTCTAACATTATTACAGTAGTCGTTACCCGTTGCATATAATACCATGTGTTCATGAATCGTATTCACGTGCATGTGCAGTTCACAATTTCACATTTATGTAATTTTTCTTAACAATTCATACTCTCTAACGGTTTTACAGAACCAATATGTTGGTGCCTGAATATAATCTTTATAAGCACATTCCTGAAGTATAATAGTTAGAGCTAGAGGTTCCTCCAGTTTCTCTTTAGTATAGTATTGTTACGGTGTGCTGTGAGCTTAACTTTAATAGTGTTGTACTATCGCGTGAACTTGACTTTAGCGATATTTAGCTATTAGAAGTAAAAATTATATCTTCTCAGTTGTATAAGTAAAGTAATAAAGGTAGTTAATTTAATTTAATTTTTCCCTCTTTTTATCAAATTAATTGTCGTAAGGATGGCGCGCGGTTTAGGGACTTCGCTGTCTCTTTCTGCCCAATGAACGCTACATTCTTGCCAATCCTTTTCCGCGCAATTTTAATATTTTGTATTTTTATTTTTGCCTGCTATATATTTTCTTCTTGCATTTTTGCATTACTTTTAAGTTCTTTTCTTACTGCCTAACTCACTCCTTTACATCCCCCTTTTAGTCGCCTCTTACGACAGGCAGGGGGGTTACCGTGGCCGTATTCTGATCCCCCCGAGCCACAGGGGTTTAAAAATTCCTACCATCGAAACATATATATTGTCGAGTTCACTAGAGTCTATAACCGGAAACAGACGGAGTTTTCGTTCATTCTTGCGCATTCTGTGGCGCCTCCACGCGGTGCATCTACGCGAAAGTGCATCATGCCCCCCTATATTGCCCGACGAAAACAACGGCCTATTCAAATCAGAAGTTCATCTCAAATCATCTGTAGCTTTTTTTTTCCATTATTCTCATATAATCATCCATAGTTTTTTTCCATTATTCTCATTTTTCTTCTTATTTTCCTCCCATTCATATACACATTTTTTCTCTTTATTCATTTTTTTATTCATTCATATTTGCTATCCGCTTATTTGTTGCCAACAGCACACGGTAACCCATCTTTTGGCGAAACCGTGCCTACTTATCTTGACTTCGGTGGATCTTACGGGTACCGGTGTGTCCTAAGTGGCTAAGGCCGTTGACCTACCTTTGAAACGGCTGTAATAGAATACAACTAGCATGTCCAGTCTTGTTGGATCTGTAGTCAATGTTTGTATAATGACTATATCTATCTAACTTTAATTATCAGTGATTCAAAACTCAAACCAAAAACAAATGGAACTGGAAACGATACTTCGAAAATGTATTGTATCGGGTAAGTGTAAGTATCCACTTGTTAATTACAGTTACCGATTAATAAATGTATGTTTTGTTATCATTTAATGAAAATGTATATCATGTATTTTGTAGCAGAAGGACAATTAGAAGAAAATGAAAAAAAAGAAGACGAATACTTTCAAAAAATATATGAACAATGGAAAGGCACTAAAGCTAAAGACAAAGACTTAACTTATAAAGTCATTCCTAAATTTTATTTCAAGGTAGGTTAAATTTACGAAAAACTATTTGGAAACATGATTTAATGTATTTGTACGTATTTTAGTTACCTAAAGAAGATGAGATTCTGCCGCAAAAGTTACGAGAAGAAACACGAGCTTTATTTTTGCAAAGACGTTCGCGACAGTTACTTGATAATAACGAACTTAAAGCATTATGGGTATTGTTAGATAAACATCATAGTCCACCTTTATCAGGGGAAGAACAGTTAATAAATTATGAAGATTTCAAGAAAGTGGGTAAATTAGCTGGTGCAAAATGCAATCCATATTTCACTGCTGTTGTATTTGCTAAGTTACAGCAGGGTGATCCTCATGGCAGGATTAGCATAATGGCATTATTTAATTATGTTATGAGAAAAGTTTGGTTGCATCAAACAAGAATTGGTCTTTCTTTATACGATGTTACTGGTCAGGGATATCTCAGAGAATCAGTAAGTTTCATTATTATATATTGATTTAATTGCTATAATATATTGTAACTGATAAAAGAATTCATTGGTTTATTTTTATTTCTTACAGGATTTAGAAAACTATATCCTAGAATTAATACCAACTTTGCCCCAGCTTGAAGGACTTGAGAAATCTTTCCATTCATTTTATGTTTGTACAGCAGTCAGAAAATTCTTATTTTTTCTTGATCCTCTTAGAACTGGCAGAGTTAGAATACAAGATATTTTAGCATGTAGCTTTTTGGATGATCTATTAGAACTGAGAGATGAAGATTTACCAAAAGATTTGCAAGAAGCAAATTGGTTTTCAGCTCCATCTGCTCTTAAAGTTTATGGGCAATATCTTAATCTTGATAGGGATCATAATGGAATGCTCAACAAAGAAGAACTTGCAGGGTGATTTGCATATATTAATCAAATTTAAAGTTTTTATACAATTAAATCAATTTTTTAAAATCTTTTAACAGATATGGCACAGGAACATTAACTGGAGTATTTTTGGAAAGAGTGTTTCAAGAATGTTTAACTTATGAGGGAGAAATGGATTACAAAACGTATTTGGACTTTGTTTTAGCATTAGAAAATCGACACGAACCACAAAGTTTACATTATTTATTTAGAATTCTTGATATTAATAATCGTGGTTATCTTGATACCTTCTGCCTTAATTACTTTTTCCGTGTATGTTGAAACGTAATATTTATGCAGCTTCTTTGTAATCTTAAGTATATAGTATTAATTTTTTTGTATGCACAGGCTATACAAGAACAAATGACAATGCATGGTCAAGAACCAGTAAGGTTTGAAGACGTAAAAGATGAGATCTTTGATATGGTAAAACCAGCAGATCCATGTAAAATTACATTGCAAGATTTATTGTCATGGTAAATTAATTATTCAACTTCTTATAAATCGGGAAAAGATAATCTTTTAATTATATTTTAATTATATTTTTCAGTGGTCAAGGCGATACAATGGTTAGTATTTTAATAGAATTCCATGGTTTTTGGGCATACGAAAATCGTGAAGCCATGGCAGCTGATACTGGTGATGAATCATCTCATGTTTAAAAGAGAAACGTTCACAAAATATGTGATACATTCCAGCAAATGGCTAAACACTCTTCAATTTTGTTAATATGTATGTTTTAACAATATTTACAGCAGAATTTGTATTTGTATTAAGTGATATTAATACTGTTTGTAATAAAAATATTTTTCTAAAAAACCAGTTTACCATTAATGTACTTTTATCTTTAATATACAGTAATAGAAAATTTTATAATAATAGATAGCAACTTTGGTTTTTTATATTAAATCGAAATATAACCAAAACTAGCTCAAAACTGTTGCGTTTGTGCGGCTAAGTGGTTGGAGTCAAAAGTTACAGGTTTCAATTTTTCTATATAAAGTCTATGGGTCGTACATTTTAGCTTAGGCGTCCCTGACACTCCGATGCCTTAATGTTGGTATGCAGAGTATCAACCGTGCTTCGGGGTCCCTGACACCCCCAGATAATTTTAAGTCGTGCGCAGAGAGAGTCATCGGGGTCCCTGACATCCCAACATGATATCCGATCGTATTTATCGCTATTTTGAACAAATGTTTCACGATTTGTTCGTTTTTAGGTCTTATACTTTGGTATTCGTTCATATATTTCATTTATCGGTATTACCTACCGTCGGTATAATTGATGTCGATAAAGTACGCGATATATAAGATTTCTTGTTTCATTGACCAATCAGAAGTCTTTATTTGAAATGGCCCTGTACAAACGTACGCTGCCCCTCTTCGCAGGCAGATTTAATGACGTTTAGGGCACAGCAGTTGCTCCAAGTTGCTCCAATCCTACGAAGAGCTTCGGTTGGTTTTATGCGACGCTTTCTATCATGTTTGAATCGCATATAAGTTTTTTCATAAACTGTATTACTTCCAACGCGTGAAAGTGTTATTATTTGATCGAAAAGTATTCAGTGTGAATTTGTCGCACTTATTGTGCAATTAATATCCACACAAAATACTGGGAAATACGAACTGTCACTTTAGTTTCGTACGCGTTTACTACTTATGGCGGTTGCGTTTAAATTCAACGGTCGAAAATAACTTCCACCTTTGGAATAGGAGCATTATCATTTTTCAATAATATATCAGTACCGATATTTATTGATAAAGTGTATTGAATTCACTCGACGTGCTTGTCGAAATTAGAAAAAATTTCTTGAAGCGTCGGTTGGGATTAGGATAATACCGTTTACCAATACAATGGACCCTTTCACTCAGGTAAGGCTATTACATTTAATTGCAGTATGCTACTATAACAGTACTTTTACCTGTTTACAAACTGTTTCCACTAGTTTGCATGATCAATGAAATTACACCATTGGAGTAATGTTACTTTTAATAATTAAATATTGTATTATTAATATTTTTTCTAATCATAATAAATTAATTTGAATAAACAGAGAATGTTGGAGCGTGCTAGGGCAAGGAGAGAGAAATTAGATACTCAATTGTCAAATGCTGGCCATGATGTTAAAAAAAGACGCAGTCCTTTAAAGGATGCAAATGCACTTTTGGCTCAGGCTTCAGGTACTAGTAGTTTATTGTTTACTAAATGTTGATGAATAATATTTTTTAATGTACTGTGAAATACTAATAAAAATTCCATCTTATAATTTTAAAGTTACTAAATCTAAAAGTCCAATGAAATCTCCTGGTAAAATATCAATAGAAAGCGTATCTCCAGTAAAATCACCTAGAAAATCTGTGATTAAGAACAATCTTAATGAAAGAAATGAAGATAAAAATAAAGAGAATGGAAAGATTGGAGTCCACAGTGTAAGATCAAAGTTACAAAGGCTTGGCAAACTGTATTCTGGTAAGCTATGTTGCATGATACACCCACACAGATTGGTTAAAACTGGTTTCTTACACTATTGCAACATGTTACATATATGTATCTTACTCCTTATAGTTCATGTGTGAAAGATAAACACAATTGTTTTATAAGAGTTACTTCAGTTTCATGCTATTTTATTAGAAAGAATTTTTTTTATAGATGACAGTAGTAGAGAACTCAGTTCACCTATTCATAGAACAGAGGAAAAGTTCACTGCGGAAGAAGAAGAAGTTATTGAACAGAAACCAGTAAAAAGAGGAGCTAGGCTTGATAGATTAGCAGCTCTTGCTTCAACTATTAATAATTGGGAAGATGATCTTTCGCATCCGACCTTGGTACATTGATTATTAGTAAACATTTTTAAGAATTATGTAATAATAGATATTTTTTCAGACTAAACCAGTGGAAACTAAAGCGGATAAGATACAAGCTAAATTAAATGAACAGGTGAAGAGTGCATCGGAACCCCAGCCAAGTACAAGCGGTTACAGTCAAGGAAATAGGAACAGCAGGGGAGTTGATTCTAAAAAAGAAGAAGTAAGTTGTACGAAACAACTTAAATGGGATAAGTCTACATTGAAATCATTAGTAAGTAATTCTAGCATGTTTTAAATATCGTTTGTATATGACTAAAGCTTTTAACTGTACTTATAAATCGATAGTAATGAGTATGAAAAGAGATATATATACTACAAAAAATTAAAGCTTTTAGACAAAAATGATATTTACAGGAGTCTCAAGGCTTTAATCGTACAAAAAGCAATAGTCGCCTTGTATATGACTATAAGGCTTGTTCTCAGGAAAAAAATCCGGATTTGTCGAGTTCATCCCCGCAGCGTTATCAGCGTAATCAGGAATCTCCGCGTCGCGAAGAAAGACACGATAAAAGGGCAGAGGATTCTCCAAAGAATAACAGCAAAAATTGTAACACCCCGGAGAAAACGCGAAATGGAATGCCTAGCACAAGCGGCTCCAGACTGGCGCCTAGATTTGGATATAATGGCTCTCCTAAGAGTCCAGGCCAGTCTAGTCCAGGTTCAGTGTTAAGCAAAGCTTCGTTGTTTGAATCTAAAAATACTGAAACAAAAGCGAAAGATCCGACGCAAATGACGCTTTCCGAGAGGATGGCACTTTTTGAGAGAAATAAAGGAGAACCACCGTTACTACCGAAAGCACCACTTACTATGTCTATACCTCCAAAAAAGTTACAAGAAAAAGACAAGAATAGTTCATCACCAGGAGTTGGAAACAATGGAGGTACTTCTAATTTCTTTTTTTCTATAAATATAATTTAATTGAATTTCATCGATAGATGAAGGGTAAATATTTGTTTGTACTTAAAGATTCTGTTGTAGGAAAGGGACAATCTAAAGCTGATATTCCTAGCAGTGCTGTGTATGCTCGTCGAGAAAAATTTGAACAAGGTTTAAACACCCAAGAACTGGAGAATAATATTTTACGCAACACTTATTTGGAAAGGCAACGAGAATTGGATATGTTGCGTTCACGTTTCAATAGAAATAAGGAGATGGCAAAAGCAGCCGCCGGTTCCTGTATTAGGACAAGTGAAAGTAGCGAGGGAAAATCAAATTCGCCTAAAAATTCTCCAGTTTGTCCAGTAAAGCCAACACCAGCGCCTGTAAATAAAGCTTCATTTATTATTTGATTGATAAATAATAGAAATAAAAGATAATAAATTACCTTTACTTCCATAGGATCATGGTGCCCCACCTCCTCCACCACCGCTTCCACAGACGCGTGAATCTGAAGCAATACAAACTCCAAATCAGAACAAAAATTCACCAATGAAAAGACAAGGTATACATTATAAACGTTATATCTTTTTTGTACATATATTTGTTACCCTTACCTTTTTATGTTTCAAAGTTGTAGGCAGCCCTCCAAAAACACAGCAAGTGAAAGTAATCTCTGACATTAAACGCATCCGCGTTGCTCCGCCTAAACCTGGACATCTCTATCCTAATCTTTCTGAAATTGATAATACAACGGAAACGGAAACTGATACTGAATATACCGTCAATAGTACAGAAGCAGAAACTGCTACTTTAGATGAGAAAACTGACACTGAAACAGGGACAGAAGCCGAATACTATATACGAGTAAGATAATGTTATAAAACAATAGAATCGTTATACAGTAAAAGAATATATTAATTATGTACATTTACCTTAATATAGGACAATGAAACTGAAGTTGATAGCGACGAAGAGAGCGGAGACTTGAATACCAGCCTTGGTAGAAGTATTTTACGAGTAGTAAATGAACATTCTTTTCTAAATAAGAAGGTATTTTGTAAATAACAGTAGAGTAATTGAGTAGAAATATATTAATGATACAATTTTAGAGATCAATTGAACCAGATCCGGACAGTACCACATCCGATATTTCAGTACTGGATGAAATGGATGAATATTTAGACGAATGTCTTGCACTTCAAGAAGCAAATAACATGAATATGCATACAGAAGAGGGACCGACGCCACCGAAGTTAAACAAAGGTGGTAAAAGTCCGTCCACTGCATCGACAAGCTTTAAATATAACGAAGGGTAAGACTTCAAAATCATAGCAACGGTGATCTGAATACAACGTATAGATTAAACTATATGTTATATTTTAAGGGCATCGTATCGTTCACCTATAAAGAAAGTTTCTCCAGGAACTCCGAAAAATGGTGAACCTTATATCGTAGATGGCGATAATTGTGTACCATTATTGCACACCGTCAGTTTTTACAGACGACAACAGTCTCAAGTATGTTTACTGAATATTGTATTTATACAATATTAAAATTATGAAGTTAATTGATTTCGAAAATTCATTTTAGACGCCTAAAACACCAGTACGTATAATATCGAGAACGCAAGAGGTTGATACCCCTCCTAATGTAACACAGCTTGATGTTAAAAACGAAGCTATTTTGGTACAAGAGAAAGTAAAAAGATTACTAGATGAAGTATGCAAGCAGCAAACAATTATCGGTCAAGCTAGCCAAGCATTAAACTTATGCACATCTACTGTCGAGTTCAATGATTCAAGGGAGCAAGTTGAAGGGGAAAGACTGTTACTCGTTGCTAGTAATTATCAAACATTTTTTAAATTATGTGTCATTTAAATAACGTGATAAATATAAATACATTCGTTATAGCTCATAGACGGCAAGCTGCATTAAACGAAGTACAGCGATTGAAAGTAGAAGGTACATTGAGACCTGTTACACCTGGGTCACCGGAAGTACAAGAAAGTGGTTCTTTGACAGTTTCTGCTATCACTTTACCTCTTAAGCGAGATCATTACCGTAATATGGGCAGAGGTAAGTAACGCATTATTTTAAAATAATACAAAATTTAAGAGAATACATCTTAATTTTAATCGTGTTGCAGATACGTGTCTTCATTTTGTTTGTTTAATGAGACATTTGGAAAACGTGGTTGCCACTCCGGTAGTTGTAGCAGAACCAGGCGATTCGTGTCTTCGATTTCCATCAACATTAAAACTGAACGATTTGTACAATGATTTTAAAATTACCATTGAAGTATACTCGCTTCAAACACAAGCGGAAATTTTGCCACACGAAATTAAATATCATATTAACAATGGCAGTGGATGCAGTAGTAATAACAATCATTGCAATAAAAAGGTAAGCATTCCTACATTTATATCTCTATGTAGAAATATTCAATTTAAATGACTATTTCAATATTTTGTAGCTAGTGAATAAAACTCCAAAGAAATTCTTAAAACAAGATAGCCGTTTAGTGATGCCAACTGTTCAAAGTCCAGCAGGACCATCTGCTGTCAGATCTCCCGCTTTTCAATTATCTGGTTACGTTATTTTTAGCCTGAGAGAAATACATCGTCAGCAATTTACATTAAACAAGGTAAACATAATAGTTTTTAGTAAAAATCATTCAATTTGAAATAATTAAATCTGTACCAATAATTTGCAGGTACCATCGCAATCTCCTTTAGAAGGACGATTACAAATGCATGTTTCCTGTGAACTTTCAGTAACAGTTGAGCACAGAGGATTTCTTACAATGTTCGAGGATGTCTCTGGTTTTGGTGCTTGGCACCGTAGATGGTGTTTGTTGAAAGGTTCCACGTTATCATATTGGAAGTATCCTGATGATGAACAAAAGAAGACTCCTATTGGAAGCTTAGATTTACAGAGTATGTAACCTTATAATATTTTATTATCATTAATGTATATTCGCTAATTTTTATGATTACAGGTGTTTCCACAACTAATGTAGGATTAGTTTCTCGAGATATTTGCGCTCGTCCTCATACCTTTTTATTGGAAGCAACAAGAGCAGCGGAACCTGAGGACACTGATAGTCTAATCATGATTAGGAATGGGCCTACAACAACAATTAGGTAAATATTTTATGAATATAAAAATTACTGAATTAATTTTCCTAACTACATGTCATTCACAGGCATCTTTTATCAGCCGATACAAAGGAGGATAGATTAGAATGGTGTTCAAAACTTAATAAAACGTTAAATTTAATACATGCCTGGGGCGGAACTACGGTATTGTCGTAACTTAGTTTTTATTAAAAATTAATGACAAAATATAGCGTATAAAAAGTACGCTTATATATTAATTTTATACACAACGCGTACTTGTGTATACTGAATAATGCAATTCAAATTTTTATCGAATATTGTATATCCAATATGAATAATGTATATTCAAAAAAACACAAGGAATATAAAGTAACAAATTATTTTATATTTTAGATATCATACTATATTAATCGCATCAAGATTAACTGAATAATGAAAATTCTTTAATAGTAGTCATTATACTATATTTTTTATAAGATTGCCTTCTTTTGCGTTAAATCGAATGAAAATTGTTTATTTTTTATAATAGATTTACAGAAAATTGGATTTATACTATAGCAAAATTATTTTAATGAAATTGATTGAATTGTTTCTAATATTTAGATACAAAGTAACTTTATAATGAATTTGATGACATTCTTTAAATATGAAATATTAATCGCAAATCATATTATTTAATATAAATTGAAAATTCAATGCATTAGAGCTATGTCTAATTTTAATTATGCGTCCTATCATTAGTATTATTAGAATACATAATACAATATATTGTAAATAGTAAAATAATTATAATTTAATGAAGTAGGATTACTGTAAGGAAAACGGCGATGCTAACACGTATACACGATGTCACTGAGATACACAAGAACGACGTCCTAACATATGTATCGTATGGTATTTATACATGTAATACTTCAAAATTTATTTGAATAATAAAGATAGTTAAGAGAAACAAATAATGACTTGTTATTTAAATTGAGCACAACTGTAATGTAAGAAAATTATGCAAACGTCAAAGGTAAAAGCGCGAATTTTTTAAATTTACAAAAGGAAAGGGGTAAAATATCGATCATAGCGCCATCTATACAAAAACGGCGGAAACTACTCAACAATTTACCGACTGTGAATCCCGGAAACTATTTACCGATTAGTTTCAGTGATTACCTTATAGGTGGCGCTGGTGTGCCTTGTTAAAGAAATCTAGTCGGTAAGTCGTTGAGTAGTTTCAGCCGTCTTTATATAGATGGCGCTATTCCCGACAGTGAGAATACAACCTCCTCGTTTGATGGCTGAAGACATACTGACGCGCTTTGGCGCGAAGCGGTCGATTTATAAAGTCGAATTCACCCGCCAGTCTTGGCTGAACTGCCTACTACCGGCACTTATTTTTAATTTAAATAATAAATATATGTATATATAAATTATTTATTAATTTATATTTATATTATTAATTATATTTAATTCCTTTTCTAAAAACTGTTATTATCTGCTCGCTTTAAGTACTTAACCATATTTATACATATGAGATCTGAAGGAAGGTCTGAAATCTATAACGCATAACATGATCTGTGTATGTATGTATATATTTATTACGCGATTGGTGTTTTACTATGCATATATAAGGGTACATGTATAAAAACGTTACTCATTTTCACGCGAATTTTAAGGCGTGCTAATGAATGCTACGTCGTCGTCTCTCTAATAATCGATCCTGAATAGTCTCTCGTTCAAAATGTTTAACAATAGTTCCTCAAATCTATATAGTATAACTTGCCTTACAAACCGGCACGCGTTTCACAACTGAAGATAGAATTCATACTGTTGCCATAATTAAACGATGTAAATGAACGAAGTAGATTCTTCAGAAAATTTTATATTATTGAAAATTTGCCTTTACTGGGTCGAACAACAATTCTATTTTACAGTCAAAACAATCACCTATCTTAAGTTCAATACTTCCAGAAGAAAAGAAAGAATGGTGAACGGTTGTAAGGGAGGTAAATTATTTGGAATTGATGATCAATAATTTTAAGGATATTTAACAGTGAATCGCGTGCCTCAGAATTATTTTAAGGTAAGTGTAAGATATACTAGAGACCCTCGTCTCTAAGATATACTAATGCACTTATATTGGCGTGTGTCGAAGGTCGCAAAATCCTAGATAACGTTAATAGTACGGAACATCACTTCTGATACTTCTCTATTTGGATACAAGATTGATGGTAGGGTGGAATCCGTCCTTGTCGGCCTTGTAATCAACCCTTTAATAAGACAATTACTTTCATAAAACAGCGTTTCTATGAGTTTCTATGTATACCGCAGTTCACCAGAGTCCATTACTGCGAAAAGACCAGTTTTCGTTCTTCGCGCATCTCTAGTGCGCATCTTCGCCCTGATTGGCGATACTCCCAAACGAAGTGGAAAGCGATTAGCAGAGAGCTCGCTGCGTTCCCCCACCATCTTCCAACCTGCGCGTCGCAGTTATGGACTCTGGTGAACTGCGGTATAGTTCTGTAGTTCTATCCCTTTCAGTAGGATAGGAAAACAAGAGCGATAACATAACTTAATTAAAAAGGAAACAGTGTTACCAGTGTTACCTGTAAGTATGGCCATCTGGTGATGTGAATGAAAAACTACCCGTTACATCCATCGATTCGTCGTCAGTACCCTCATTTTTCAATTCCCCAGTTTCATCCCTTTTTTGGCCATCGCTTTGTTCGTAACTAAAATGATATCCACCTACTCCAATATTGTTCGATTCCTCTTGTTTCACGATTGTGATGTCATTTGGATTAACTTGGGGTGCTGCTAGAGCTCCCACTATGGCTGTCACGAAGATGAGGATCTGCACAAAGAGGAATTCTTGCGTTACTACATTTTTTATCAATCTTCTTATAAAAAAAAAAATATGAACGAATAAATTATAACTCGAATCGAGGATCTTGGATCTGTCCCTGATCGAAGGGTACATCATCATTATGTAAAACATCTCAACGACCATATTACATAACTTGCATGTAATCTGCCGATTGGAACGTCGGTGACTCGAACTCGAACCTTTATAAGAAAATCCCCGTCAGGGTACGCGCGCTGCTTAGAAGTGCGCTGGTATTATGGTATAGCAATGCCATAAATAAATTTTAAGTAATTACTTGAAACGATGTAATTCGAACAATGTAATTTTTTTTAGTTTTATATTGTATTTTACACTGTCAGTCACCGGCGACTGTCACGACCTGGACAGAAAGTTTAGTGTCAGTCACCGATAACTGATGTGGCACTTAGTGTTAACTGTTGTACCCATTGAATTATCCAACTAAACGAGACAACTTTAAAGCTCAATTATAAAAATTTATCTATTCTATCAACGTAACGATTAAGAATATACTATGTATGGTCCGTCTATAATGCTCGAACAGTTTTATATATACGATTTGTTTCCAAATAAGTAGAATATGATTAACTACGTGTGTACCATGTGATTAACCGTCACGTTGTATAGGAATTTTTTGATAATAAAACGACAACTTTATTTAATCTCGGTTGCAAAGGAATCTCGGAACGGACATGTGTCATCGGACGACGGAATTATGATTAATCGTCTGTGCGTGTTAACGTCCCGCACGTACAAATGTCACAGTCCTCTTCACTTTCACTGTTACGTAAATAAAAATTTCGGATTCTGGCTGCCGAAAACGTGTTTCCCTCGGAGGATAGCGTGACGTTGACGCGAAACGATTTCTCAAGACTGTTCGCGGAACCCACCGTCTTCATAGCGAGGACTCTTCGTGCGAGCTAGTCCTGTCCCTTAGTCCTTTAACGACGACCGATACTGATACCAAGAATACCAGGTGCATCTGCCTTTATATAGCAGGAAAATCGCGGGTGTTGCATCCCCACCTGCATTTCGTCTTCGCTCCCCTAGCGGTGCTAGGATGCATCCAAGATGTGCAACGGTGCAAGTGTCCTCTCCTCGAGAGACGTCTGCATTCTTTGCGGAGCTGCTGTTTATTCACCGTTGTGGATATTGGTATACGTATGGAATTAACTCTACGGACCAAGAATTGATTTTTTAATTTTTTATTTCAGGTGAAGACATCTGGCAAAAGAAAAAATCCTTCATCCGTTTATCTTGGATTTTTACCTCTTTCCTTCAATGAAACGTATTTGATGTATTGCTTGATTAACTATGCGGATGGATCGTGTAGCAGCAGACTATTCGATCGTTCAACAGCTCCTAAATCGAGAGATCTTGTTAGATCTTGTTGATTCTTAATTTTATATGACCGATTCTAACGATCGTTTCAATTTATTTTGTAAATTACACAGAACCTCTACGAGCGGTGAATTGAGAAACGGCCCATTAATTAAAGATTATGTTAAAGAATTTTTTAAACTTGTCCCTGAAAGACAGACGAGCAGACACGTTTGATAGAAATGGCTGCATCGTCACCTCGTCGGAGGAGTATACACACTCAAAATGGCATTTCTGTACTCGACAACTGTGCCATTCAGATATTACAATGAAACGTATCTTTCAGGTGGACTTTGCCGTAAGAACTTCGTCAGCAATGCCAAGGACCTTTCATCTCTGCACCAAGACGATTGTTCCTGTTTGCATACACTATGTTAGTCTAGTCACGTCAAGTTCATCTATGTTTAGATCACAATAACACAACACTCGTACAGGTATACTGTAATTCTTGTAAATCGACTTCTATTAGATAATCAAATTACCCTTTTTTTATTTTTAGATTCAGTACCATGGATGAAAGGCTTGCACATGGAAAATGAAGATATAAGGGAGGTATGACCCCTTGGATGTTCCTCTAAGGAAGTGTGCTGTCCTCGCTACTGTCTGAAAAATTGAACAAATTAGTAAAGTTATGTATTTTCAGTTTGACGAAAGGAAATTTAATTATTCATAGCCGTAGATTAAGTAAATATTGAGGTAACGTGCGAAAGTCTGGAGGTAAACTTACAGTATTCAAAAGTATGAATGAAGTGTTTGCTGTACTTTCTTGGATCGGAGATTAACTTGTATTCCTTTGTTGACTTAGAAATATTAAATAACCGATGAAGAAACAGAGGGCTGACATAATTCTTCATCGATTGAAGTGGTTGATTTCACAGTATAATTTGTATCTACAAATTATCAGCCCACTACATTAATATTATAAATGCAACTACAGAAAAATTGTAGACAGTCAACTTGTAATAAAAAATCCTTGCTGGAATCGTTAAAAAGAAGCCAGCTCTCTGTTTGACATTTATCTTCCTTAATCATTGAGTATCAAAATCCGCCTATTTTTAACCGATTTCGAAAAAGGAGGAGGTTACTCAATTCGATCAGTATATATATATATATATTTTTTACAAGAGAGAGTATCGGATGCCAATCGCTACCAGCGGAGACGCGGTAGCCGCAGGCATCCTCGGTGTCTTCTTCGTTCCCGGCGCATCTTCTGAAATGGCAAGGTCACCGGTAGTTACGTCACCAACTTTCCTCGGCACCTCTTAACGCGTACAGCACGACGAGAAAACTAAATGTCACAATTACCAAGGACGCTCGACCGCGTGTTCGAATGCCTCCAGGCATCTGCCAACAAACGACGAGGGGTAAAAATCCGACGTTTCGCAGATTTGGCTTTCACATTCGATGCGGCTGCAGATTCCGATCACCATTCGAGTTTAAACTCCTTGTTGCAAATTTTTCGATTCTACCATCAGTTACTTACAAATTTTTAAACGGAATGGTATCATCCCTTATTTTTTGAGGAAATTCCAAATTTCTAAAATCAGAATAAAATTTCAATTTTTCATATTATTTATATTTGAAATGATTCGAAGTAATGTAATTCATCACCGGCTATACAGGCGGCCACTGATCTTACGTCATTGCTTTACCCCATTGCCCTCGAGGCGGATGATCCAGGTTACAAAATCGTTAACATCTTGCAAGTGACTGCTTCGTCTCTCCTCTTACCTAGAGAGAAGAAAAAGAGTATAATCGTTGTAGGATCGATCTGTTTTTATGTAGGTATAACAGGTTTTTTTCATCTCAGTTTTGGTGAACATATGGCATTATTGAATAATAATGATGAATGCTACGATAAATCGAACGGATAATTAATGCTCGAAGACGAGTTTGTGTATTGACTACGCGGTAGCTATGAAAATATTTTTCAATGATCAATCGACGAGCGTTTCATTATGACGACAGTAAAAAGAATAATTATTTTCAATAGCTTGCAAACTAATAAACGTGCATCAATTAAGGTATGAGAATCCATTTGTTCAACCTTCAATCTCAACATTTGATGATTGTAACGTCAAAAATGACTATGACTAATTGATTAGAGGTAAACGTCTGTTGGAATGTTTATTAATATTTTCAATCAAACGCTCATTAGGAGAATGACCATAAAATATGCCATTAAACGTTATTATAAATTATTGCGACTACAATTGAATAAAATTTTACTATAATCGATTCCTTAATTATATGGCATAGATTATTTGAAAAATATTTTACCTGACCCTTCGGAACTTATAAACTTTGTCTACGAGTGCCATAATTGGTAGCATTTATTTGTAAGATATTTTCAGCCTGTTTGAATGTTGCACAACATAAATTACATGTCAGCAGGCTGTCTATACGATGGAAGACATTAAAAACGACGTTCGACCCGAGATTCGTTTGCATACGAAACGATTATCTCGTGGAAAATTAAACTTAACAGAGAGATAAAGAATACAATGTAATTGGATGGTTATTCGAGTTCTAGCACGCAACTGGATATATTTAAGAATTACGTAAATTTCAAAGTTATCCCGTATTGCGAGCCGCAATGAGATCAGGAAGAACGGATCGTCGTTTCCGTTTGGCAACAGCGAAGATCGTAATTTCTAATTAAAAAATAAATGAAATCAGGCTTCTCTCGGGAAAATAGCGTTAAAGATGAAGCAGTAATCTTCGTAAACTAAATTCTAAAGATATCGATATCAAATTCTCACGGTCAATTTTTTCAAAGTAGGGTGCCAACCGCGAACGGCTATTACGGAAATGCAATTTTATCTGAGAGCGGCATTTCGGTTCGAAACTCTCTTGACCGATCGTGACTCGCGTTGTCTCTCTATTGCGACAGAACGGCTCCTCGTTACCTCTCATGTAGATGCGGTTGTACGACCTTTGCTGTTGCGAAGAAAAAGAAGAAGAATGATGATGAAAAGGGAGAAACATTTGGCCTGCTTGTTCAAACAACCAACTTATCTGACAAAATTCCGGAACCTTTTAACCGATGAATTCAATCGAGCGATTCTATCTTGATTCATACATTTTGCAGGAGACGTGCAGTATCAATGATCGATTCAAGATGAGACAGAATTCATTTCCATCCAAATGAAATTGGTATTTTTCAAGTTCGGCTGTAATTTATGTAGCACCCAATAGAACAACCTGTCGATAAGAAAAATATTTTCAATAACAGAAATAGTTGCCAGGACCGGTTTATGTAATGATGTAGTCAGTTTAATAAAGCATGATGCATTACCTGTATCTCGTTTAATGAAGTCTTCAGAATATTTTATATCTGAGTACCAGAAGTTTCTGATAAGTTCAAAGATAACACTTATGGATCTTTATTAAAATTGAAACTATGAATTTCTTTGGATTAGAGCGATTAAAATTTTGCATTCGAAGATCCAGAAAAGTTTTCAAGAACCTTACATCCTGCCTGTATAATTATGTTACCGAGGAATGTTCTTTCTATGGCGATGAAGCGATGCCTGATGAATTACGAGGATCATAATGCAGCGGTGCGTGTGCATCCGCGGCTCCCAGGTGGTACGACCTCGTCACCTTGCCAGTAGATGACTGTTTTATCGTCGACACCAGTGAAGTAAATCAATCGAACCCGTGATCGTAGCCGCAGACCCGAAGAAGGATCCGCGAAGGACTGCTCGATGGAACGTCGAAACGGAAAGTTCACGTCTGTAAACTTTAAATCGCCTGACCGAGCGGATACCATTCAAAGTGTTAAAACTCGGTCAGATACGTATTTCGAAACCTATCAGTCATTAGAATTTATTTTTAATAAATTTTGATAATTTTCATGAAATTACATTAGACTTTCAATGTTTCCAAATCGGTCAATTGATCTGAATTAATGTTAATATTAATCTCCAATAAAACGTACCATCGTTAAAAGCTAAATTGTTGAATTAGATATTAATTAAACTGGTTTTTAATTTTAAATGGACACTAATGGGACTTGTCCCGTTTATTAAAATAAAATGAATAAATTATCTAAAGAAGATATAGTTAATTTGAAATCTCCAATGCCTATATGAATATTTGTTTAGCCACTGTAATTATTATAATTAGTCATCGGAAAAGAAAAAACTGATTAGATAATCTCTCCTGGTACACATATATAATGTAACAGGCAAAGGGTGAAATAGAAAGAAAGTTATCCATTAGGAAGTAGGAAGAGATCCATTGATTTCTTTCTTCGAAACCAATGCTCTTTGTACATACTTATCAAGTTCGAAATCTCGTTTACCACTTCGAAAACACGGAGCCGATTGTATTCAAGCACGCTCGTAGATCTACTTTCGATCTTGCGCTCTGTAACCCTTCTTCAGATTTTCGACTATGGTAGATGGTTTCCTGCAATCATTATTTTCTATAAGTACCATTTTATCAAATCGATAAGTGCAAACTTTACAACACTTAAAAATGTATAAAATATTGTTTATAGTGAAGCTAGAGAATCTAGATCTCTGAAACTAAAATCCTACCTCCACCGATGTGAATGTAAAGTGTAAATTCCTCCTTAAAACAATCGGTAGAAAAAGAGGAGGAGAAAGATCATTGAAGGGACTTCATTGAAACGAAATAAGGTAATACCCGTTGGCATTTGAATCCTGCGGCGAATTACATAATAGAATAACTGGAAGAAGGTCTAAAGAGAGAAAGCGTATTAAGCAGCCGGTTACAAAGGCGATGCGTTTCGGTGTTAATTGAACGTGGGTAAAATTTTGAAGAAACCTTTCAGATCCGCCTCCAATTCCTTCGCTTTCAATCTATCCATATTCTACTTCTAAAAAAAGAAATGAACTTGCGCTCTGTTTTAGAATTCACGATTTGAATCGTGGCTTGAATCATCTTTGACATTTTTTCAAGCATCCTCCGAGGCCTGAATTCTTACCGCGCATTAATTTACTCGCGAAAGTTGACGTTAACGACGCTTAAACATGTTACATCATTGTCCATCAATTTTTGAAATCATCCTCCGAGCGTCGGATATTAATCTTCGAAATTTCAGAGGACCGTAGGTAGTCTATCATCACCGAATCAGTCCGTACAAGCTCAACCTCCGATTCACCTGTAAACGATGATTTTGTAGTTAACGGATAAAGGTGTAGGTTACGTGGTTACGGGAATTATTCGTTTGTGTCGGTGCCGGTTCATCTGCCGACAACGTGGTGGCATTTAACCGATCCGTGCCATCGTGTTCAGCAGCTTTTATTACGCAAGAAGCGCCTTTAACCGGCGGCAACGACGACGAGAACGACAACGGCGACTAAGAAGATGAGTACGTCGAGATCGCGTCGGTCCATCTCGAATTATTGCGAAATTCTTCGCTTGAAAAGTTTCCTTTTATTCCTTTGACACTTAATTGCTTTCAATAGGATTAGCTTGTTAAACGAACGATAGGCGTATTCGATGTTATAAGAGGCTTCAGACACAAAGGGACCGTGTTTAACCCTTTCTTTACGACCTTGTTAACGTCGAAGGTTTGTTACTACCTGAAGATGGATTGATGGTTTCGAGAAAGAGTGAAATTTTCTGGGAATCGAGACGAAGATCACGCACGTGGTTTTTTGAAACTGAATTCTTAATTCAGGCTTGCGTATAAACCACTTGTGTCGAAGCGTTATCTTTTATTGATTCACTTAAAAGGTAGATGATGTAGCTTTCTCTTGTGTAATATTTAAAGAAACACAGTGTTTCTATTAAGCTCTTAAATACTTGATAGCAGAGCTGTTACTGAAACATTTTCGCCCATTGATCTTCTGGATTCATCCCTGAAACACAGAAGTTGATAAATTAGAATCTAACAATTTTTTAGAACGAAATTTCTAAAGACACGTTTGCTTCTTTTCAGAAAGCAAATTTCTGAATAGCAAAGCCACGAGAATTTTTCTTTCGAGTTTCCATTGAACACGTTGTCTTTGAACAAAGGCAGCTTAAAAATAACGTACAGACACTGCATTCTGTGCTTCCATATTTGTATCTCTGCCATTTTAACACCTTTGTGTCTTCGCCATTTTAAATAACAATGGCGTCGGCGTACGCCGTCTCGCGACTTTACTTGTTCCATTATGAAAGACAAAAGCAGGAATGATTTTTCTGAAAAAGGTTACAGAATGCTGAAAACTGAACCATGTAAAAAACATGGAGTTCATCAGAATTCTATCTCTTTTTCATGATTTTCTGTGACATAAACCATAGGTCATAATTAGATCCACTCCTAGGATCTAATACAAATTTTAGAAAATCACGGTGGATTTGAGGAAAGAACAGTAGTTGGTTTGATGATTAAGTATCTGTGGATCAGAAGAGGTCGTATATTCTAACCTGCGAAGAAGACATCGCCTCGTCTTCAAACGAAAGTAAGTTATCCGATACAGCAGATGCTGACATGGATGGAAACTTTCTTTCTAATCCGACGACTATTTATCTAGCCACTAGTCTAAACGAAGCAGGAAGACGACAAGTTCGGTGGTCATAGCTCAATGCTGATACGCATCGCGACAATCAGCTTGTTAAAAATATTTACATAAGAGAACGTAACATCTGTTGCACGAACCGCGAGATCGTTGAAATAGATATCAGTGATGGGTTCAAGTCAACATCGTATCTAATGGAATTGACTTTGCTCCAATACTGTCTAGGTACTTTCTTCGCGGTAAAACGTGAGTTGTACCCTTTTCTGGAATCTCGAAGAATCTTTATTGCTGTTACGTTAAATCCTTTACTAACAGTCCCAAGTTTTTGCCCTCTAATCGAAAGAGGATCCTCCGCTTCGTGCACAATCGATTATACAATATCGTCGCGCCTCACGATGAACCCTATAAAAGAAAGAAAAGTCACGACCCGTGCCGATGCACGAGCCTGTACAAACTCCGACGATTATCTAATGTCGTACCATCTATATTTACGACGAGCAGAAGATACCGTGAGTCGGGGAAACCCCGAAACGAAACCTGATCAACGGAAATTTCACTGAAAGTATGCGCAATCGAAACCGAATGTGATTGATTTCGGTATCAATCCCAGGTTGAGGATAAAAAATTTTTTAGAAATGAAAATTTCCTTTACACGTAACGTTATTATTGATTCTGCGAAATTAGAAAAGATATTGTGTTTTTATGTTAGAAAGTGGATAGAAGTGAAATCAATATGAAATAGTCAACAAGAGAAGGAATGAATAATATTAAACGTAAATTGATTACACAATTACCACTGAAGAATCTCTTTCCTCCATTTTATACGGTCATTTTACAGTACGTATCATTTAATGGACCTTGATTTGAGCATCGTTGAGCCACTACTCTGCTCCTTTTTCCTGTAAAAACGTAACAAAAATTAATTATGTAAGAACATTTACAAATTTCAGTAAATTAAATAGCAATCATTCACTTTGTGTTTCAACAAGAGGAATTTTGAGATTCTATATATAATATGATTCACTGAAATTCCTCAAAGACCTGTTGATATCCAGCCTTACCTGTCGAAGGATAATCATGATCTCAATTGACAGCAAGCAACTTATCGATTGCACAATCATATTTCAAAGTTGTCAATGATTATTATGTTTGATTTTTATTTGCCACGAAGTAAAGAAGCTGCATCACAAACGATTACTCTGCAATCGGGTGTGCCTTTGATTACGCCGATCGTTCCTCAGCTTTCGATCAATTACAAGGATACAAAAAGCAGAGAAAAAGAAAAAGTCATTAGCACATATGGTACAGACAGCGTACATCTTCTCGCATCGGAAACATCTTTCTTCCTTCTCTGCATCGATGCTCCTTCTTTCGAAGCATTAGCATAAGCGGCCAACTCGCGTTACGTAACGCTGGAGACTTTCTTTTCGAACTTCTGCACCTACTTACTTCTTTCCCTTCTTTCATCCTACAACGGCAACGTTTTCGATGATCATCCCGGAAGAACAGGTAACATAAGGAACGACAAGGTCATCTTGACGCAATCATCTCGCTCATCTCAGTGAGCTTTATTTTTAATCATTCCCTCTATGAATATATTTGCAAGATTTATATATTTGTTTTGACGGAATGACACGAGGACTTCATGAAGCAATTAATGATTATCCCATTGGATGGAGAAGAAGATGCTGAGAAAGATAGAGAATAGTTTGGGAATTTGATTAGTTGAAAGGCCTGTTACCAGTATATACAAGTCTATTTCTATTTCTTTTTCCTTCATAGGAATGAATAAATTGAGAATAAGGTTTGCATATATTAATGAAGATATAAGACTCTTGTAATAGAAAAATTAAGAACCTTGACTCTTTGATTATAATGGCAAATTGCTCTTTTGCAAAATCACTCACCAAAATACACACTTATCAGATACATATTTTCTTCTTGAACGTGTAAAAAAATACAGCTCTTGAATTTTAAAATTTTTGCTAATGAAAAAATTATGCAAAAGTTAAAATCTTCTGATGTTACTTTAATTGATGAGAAAGATCTCTTTAAAATCAAATGTAACCATGTTACGTATAGTTACCCTACATCCCATATGAAGCTACCTTCTGATGAACCCAGTTTCCCGAGCCACTACATCAAACCCACGCTCTACATTTAACAAGAACATCCAGACGCCAACTGCATTCATTGTTCCATCCAAGTATGGTCAGACAGCCGTGAATCCAACGAGACAGGGCTACGGTGAAACCAGGCGATTTTTGTCTGCTCTTCCTCGAATTTCTACCTGGCATTCACTGCCTCTTCCTCCATCGGTCATCGTTCTACCATCACCGGCCAATGCCATTCGACGATTTCAACATCTCCTGGTGAAGAATTTTGGGGCCCCATCCGATGGAAGGGGGAAAATTCATATCGAAACCCGACTATATAATCGTCCCGTGGACCACCATGGAATCAGTATTGTGATCTAGCTCATCTTGAGTTAACACCTGTCCTCATTCTTTCCAAAGGAGATACCTTAAAAGAAGAAAAATTACATCAATCATGAAGCTGGTGCGTGCCTTCATTATACTCTTAACTGGATATCAAGTGTACATACAGGATGTTCAGTACAACGTTCGCCAAATTAAAAAAAATTCATCAGTGCTTAATCATATAATTGCAAAAATACTTTCTTATTTCTCGATAAAAAAATTGGGATCATCTTCTTAAGAGAAGAAGACTTTTGCTCGATAATCTGTTGAGGAAATTATTTTTCATGAGGCTGATTATGAACCTAATTAGAAAACCTAGTGTCCTAATTAGTGTCCTAAGATTTTAATTAGCTTCATTTTTCGTCCACGTTCTCAACCGCGATGAATTTTGTTTTTCCCCGGTGGAAATCGTTCTGTTTATCCTCGAAACTCGAAACGTTTACGGGATCGTCGACGATTAGCATCAGACCGATTACGAGCGTGTAATTAACGTGCGCGCACAGGATCGTTATGTACTATTAACAATATAACGATACACCTCGCAATTACACGTGCTATCGGCATCATTGTTCTTCTACCCCATTGAAATACAAACACGATTGTAGATTTATATTTAAGTAAATCGCTGTTAACAGATCTATGTTTCGTTTATGTAACCCGAGAGAATTAGATTTCTCGTAATCGAGAAGACAGTGACGAATCGGAATAGTTAAACGAAAAAACGTGGTAATTATTTTTTAAAACCTCAACAAATTAATCGGACGATTAATTTTTCTTTCGTGAAACTCGAGTGTGATTATTTTAAAAAGAAATTATTAGTGCATCTTTCATATTTTCATTACTTGCATTTCATTCTCTGACCGAGGTGTTAACATTCTCCTTTCTTCACAGATCGTAGCTCTCGCTGTCGTCGTCGCTGTGGCCTATGCTGCTCCTCAGGGTCATCCCGAAGAGGTGGTCCTCGTCAAAGAAACTCCCTCCGACAACATTGGACTCGGTGGTTACAATTACGCCTATGAACTTTCTAATGGCCAGGCTCATCAAGAAAGCGCCGAATTGGTGAACCAAGGAACCGAAAACGAAGCATTGGCCGTTCGTGGTAGCTTCAGCTGGGTTGACCCTCAAACCAACATCAGATACACGGTCAACTACGTCGCCGATGAGAATGGTTTCCAACCACAGGGCGAACATATCCCTGCTTGAATTGTACATACTAGCTTTAAATAAATATCACTTTTAAGTATATCATTGTTCAAATATTTATTACCACCTGTAAAACTACCCCGGACACCAGCGATTATTGAAGAAAGTCAGAAACCATTTGCCTGCTTCTAAAATCCTAATGAAAATAAATAAGATGTACTTGGGCCAAATTTATACTGGGCAAGTCTTTTCGTTCCCTAGTACCGGAAAAGTTTATTTGCCCAATATAAATTCCACCTAAAGTTGAAAGACCTGATGACTCCAAATAAAAATCCTAATTACATCAATGGTTCCTAGGAGAATTAATATAAAATCCCATGTACTGTTACTGTTACTAAGGATGTAGAGGTGCTCTGCCCTAATGAATGATTATACCTGGGTCTATAAAAACCCTTGTTATTTGGGACGCTATTATATATCATCCTTTGTCTAAAATTGTTAAAGTATATCTACCATATCAGTTCTTAAATTACACAATCATGTAGAGGTCCTAGACCTAGACACTCCAGAGGCTGAAAAAATTGGAAGGTCGTTAGCACGGCAAAACACGTACAAGACTACGAACATCTCCTAGAAGACTAACAATACATAGTTCTTACTTTTGGACCTTCCTCTGCACAAAGGTTAAAAATTTTCTGAAGCATCACCCCCACTAATTTTAACTACCAGCCGCCACTACCCCCTAGTTACCTAGGTTTTCCTTTCCAGACTTATTTCGGGAATAACTTATGCAGGAATAGGTAAGTAGATTCATAGTGGTCTCTTTTGTAAATAAGGATGTAGCCTGCGACTCCTACCTCCTTAAGAATTGCGGAATATTTCTGTAAAATGAAGATGTACGGTTATCCTCCATACCGTGATGGTTTAGAAGAAGGCTTTAAATTAATGAGCATACCCAATGCCATTCTATATACTTTCTCCAGTGTTTTCCTGTGGAATTCCCTGAGGTCTACTATACCACTGCAGCAGACGTTAGCTGGGGATTCTCTGATGGCTTGATTACCATACAGAATTTTAAAAATTCTGCATTTTTATTCTGTATAGATCCGATGTAACTTTCCAGGATCACCCTTGAACCGGGTATTCACTTGCGTCAAACGCCCGTATCGTACCACCGTTGCGTATCCATTTGCAGAGGCAGATGCTGCATCGTTGCATTTCACAGCCTGCTACGGCTCGGTCAATATTTCTTCGTTTCTTGAAAGAAACGGTTCGGCAATAGGACTGGGCCATTGCAGGCGGGGAGTTTCAGTTTGCTGCGTGCTGTTTCCTTATTGTAGGAGTCCGTCATTTAGTACTGTAGAACTTTTATTACATCTGCAAGTTAAAGGAGGAATTTTGGGAATCGGTTTATAACTTAGGGAAATAAAATATGGAAAAAATATGTTATTATACCAGGGGTTCGAGTTCACTTAATTCGTTTATTACTCGAAAAGGTCATCATTTATTACCCTTGTTGCTTTCATCGGACTGGTACTACCTGTGTACCATGCAATTTCGGTAACTCCTTCGGTATCTCAGAAGAGATATCTTACTTCTTAGGGAAGTTGGAGGATCTCCTTGTGAATAGCATCCCGTTTTGTTCGAATCGCTTGAGAGGGTCTGGAAGAATTATTTTACGATTAGAAAAATACTGGGCTATAGACACATTTGAAATTTGTATATGTTCAAGATAAATTGTTTTATGTATTATACCTCTGTAGAAGATTATAAGCATGAAATAAAATTCTGTATTTTTCGCGATAATCAGCGCTTTCTAAAAATCACCTCTTCCTAGATGTCCTTTCTCTAATTCTTTTTTTTTAACTTACGACATTATTTTTTAAATATACATATATCTAAGAAAGAATATTCTTTGTCCACTCTATGTAATAATAATAATAAATGTATCAAATATCTTTTTCTTGGAATTAATTAAAATAAAATTGATTTTCCACCTTCACTTTCAAACAATTGGGCTATCTAATTCTTTACATTACGTTAGAAAACAATCAATTTGTTAATACTGTTATAAATATATAATAGCATATTAATCTGAATGTTAATACGAGTCACTGAATAATATAATTTCTCATTATTCTCATAATGAATTATTGACTTTGTTGCAAACTAATCTTGCTTAAAACTGATTTAAAAACGCATAAAATTTGGAGAACTTTAAATTTCGACACCTGGATACCATCTCATGAGGAAGGTCGATCAACGACTTTGTATCTAATATAACGAAAGAAGGTGAAAGGTGAATTTAATACGAAAACGTGTAAAATTTTGGAGGAGGAGAGTTCCTATAAAATTGCAGATACCTCTCAGTGTCTATACAGTGTTTTATACGAGACTGACCAAGCACACCTTCAAAATGAGAACCGTAAGTATCAGAAGAATCCATATTGGTTCAGAGCTGATTTAAACTTGTTTTATTTTCAATACAATTCTTAACTTTTAATCATGTAAATCTGTTTATAATTAATTACCATCCCGTAAGAGTTTAATTTCTGATGAAATCATCAAGTATGTAATTAAATAAATTCTATTTCTTCCAGATCATTGCATTCGCTACTCTTATCGCAGTTGCTCTCGCAGCTCCACCGCAAAGTGTACCCCAAGCGGTACTCGTTAAAGAAACTCCCTCTGATAATGTCGGTCTTGGTAGTTACAATTACGGTTACCAATTATCCGACGGGCAAGCCAAACAGGAATCCGCAGAATTAGCTGAGGGAGGAACTGAAGGTCCATTCTTGAAGGTTCATGGCAGTTTTTCCTTTGTTGATCCACTGACCAACGCTGCATACACTGTAAATTACGTTGCGGACGAAAATGGTTTCCACCCTCAAGGAGAGCATTTACCAACTGTCTAATTTATTAAGTCTGACTGCTGTCGAATTACCGGAAAGATGATTACCGTCATGTCACTGGAAAATTGTTATTAATTTGTTACGATCCATGACTGAAATAAAATTACTGTAAATATGTACTTTTACCATTTTCGTGTCACCTCCTGCTATATCAACTACGATAACAGCCAAAAATTATCTTTAAGCACCATCTATAAGTTTGACTGAAAAGCAAGTTTGCACTTACACGTTGCTTGTAACTGCGGTATTTGACACGTCGAATCTCGTATGTTTCTTTCGGGACAATGTGAATATTTTTTTTATAATTATTTTTATTACATTTATTAACTGTAATAGGCTGTTTTAAAGTGTAAATCTCGAGCATGCAATCATAATGTACAGTACCCATGTTAATACACCTTTCAGTGATACACGATTGCATTAAATTTCTTATTTTTACCTGTCGATAGAGGTTAAAAACATCTGGAATATTTTTGTGCAATGTGACTGATCAAAATTAATTGAACATGCCGAAATTTAGAATGCTTCCGCGTACTTCACGGATCGTGGCATTATGCTCCGCTGCAAATTTTATAAACGCGGCGGATCGCGTTATAATGCCTATAGCGATCGTTCCGATGACTGATGAATTTAAGTGGAATTTGCACTGGCAAGGCTGGATACTTTCTGCCTTTGCCTTCGGTTATTTTACTAGCCAGGTATAATGATCCCTTCAGAAATATTCACATCCCTAATCATTCATTACTTATTGTATTTGTTTATTTATTATGCTAGATTATCGGTGCAAGTACGGCTAGTCGTTTTGGATGTAAAACGGTACTAATGTTAGCAGTTCTATTATGGTCTATTAGTACAGTTATAACTCCAATCTTGGCTCAATCTGTTCCATTGCTCATCATTTGCCGAGTGGTATTGGGGCTTGGAGAAGGTCTAGGTAAAAAAGAACAAATAACTTTGTAGTTTTATTCTATTAGTAGATATATAATTGCATCGCTTTCAGGTTTACCAGTTATTTTTCACCTGTTTGCACATAGCGTCCCTGTAGAGGAACGGTCTCGTGCATTCGGCTATCTGGTAGCTGCTGGCTCTGTTGGACAAGTAGTTGCCTCTGTTGTAAGTTCCACCTCTATTCGGTAACATGATATTGATTCGTGTCATTGAAGCTATACAAAATATTTGCAGTTGTGCCCACATTTGAGATGGCAGACGGGATTTTATTTATTTGGAACAATTGGTATTACGTGGACACTTTTGTGGTTGGTATTGTACCAAGAAACTAATTCTCAGGATGAGATTCCATTATTTGTACCTAAGGTATTTATTATTTTTAAATTAATATTGGATGCATGTATATAGCATTCAGAAAGTAATATCTTTCTGTTCTTAGGTAACGCAAAACCGGAGTTTGCGTTGGACCGAATTTATTTCCCATTGGCCCTTGTGGGCACTGTACATAGCACATTTTGCGATGAATTGGAGTAACTACATAATAATGCAATGGTTGCCAACTTATTTAGCAAGGAATCTTTCTGCTAATAAAGAAAGTATTAGTTTGACGGCACTTCCATATATTGTGAACTCTTTAGTTGGTATTGGTATGTATTTAACTTCTAATAAAAAGATCATCAAACAACTAAAAAATCAGATAATAGATAAAAACTTGTTGTTAAAATTATTATTATAGTTGCTGGACACAGTGCTGATAATCTTATACAAAAAAGATGGTCCATTTTATCTGTAAGAAGGTTAATGACGAACATTGGTCTAGTGGGTCCCGGTGCATTTTTATTAGCATTCTGTGCCGTGGACAATTTACTTGCTGCAGTAATGTTAGTATCATGCATCTTATGTAGCCTCAAATAATTAATTAACAAACTAATATTCTCTTTATTTTCTGCAGCTTTGTTTCAATATCTATGGGACTTTGCGCGTGTAATTCTGCCGGTCACCTTAGCAACCATGCTGATATAGCGCCGAATCATGCGGGAATCACGTTTGCGGTTTCAAATACAATTGTATGTTTCAATTTTTTATATTATTAATACAGGTAATAAAAAAATGGTATCTTTGTAGGCTACCATACCGGGTATTTTATGCGGTCCATTGACGGCGGAGTTAGTGACCGCGTCGCATGGTCGTTGGATGCCGGTCTTTGTTTTGGCCGCGGCAATCAATTTCACAGGGGCCATAATATACCAAAGTCACAGTTCTGCGCTTCCAGTGTTGTGACATGCTGTGATCGAAAGTGAGCTTGCAACTAATTATCAACGAAGTCAACGAAGTAACATGATCGATAAAAGCATGCCGCGTATACGTACCTTCAATCGTGTCTATTACACACGACTTGTTAAGAAGATTTTAACCCTATTTGAGGCACGAATATGGCACATTTATACGTCACACATTGGTTAGTCGAAGACATATCAAAATATACTGGGCATGTGTACTGGAAGAAAATTTGATATTCTTATTATTCAGTTTGCAGTTGTTAACGTAACACAGATCGCTCGTTATCTGAATAGTGCCATAGTTTTGCGCGTACAGTGAAATTGGTTAAATGATTTTATTACACCAAGTGTAACATATAGTTTTCTCTTCTGTTTGTACATGTTTTAACGTTAGTTTATAAAAAATACTTTGTGATATTTTTGAATGAACAAGATATTCTCGTTTTTTCTAATAAAATGCAATTGTATATTCTGTAAAACATAAGACTGTATATATATATATATAAAAAGAAAAGAAATTTAAATTTCACGTACATATTACGATTAAATGTTTCCGATGCACCCGCAATATAAAAAGATATTTACAATTAAGTAAACGATATATTATAATAAACGAAAAGAATATGTTTTCTATATCGTCTTTAAGTTATCATACTCATATTTCCTTTTTACCTTCAACAGATATTTTTATTATTCAAAATTCTACATAGGCTTCAGCGATATATCTTTTTTTAAATATTCCGACTGAAGTATACGCGACAATACATCATGGGGTAAATTAGTATTTAAAGTGCTCAAGCCCATTTCAATGAAAGAATTGTTCTTACGATTAAATTTGGTATTCGTTTGAATTGAAGTATCAGTATTGAACGCATTATTATGTCTCGTTAGATAATCACCTTCCTTCGGTGATGAATTTCTCGCAGCTGTTTTCTCAGTTGTTCTCGCAGATGTTCCAATGTTTTTCTTTCTTTCTATACTCTGCAAAGGAGAATCTTCTTTCTCTTCATTACAATCGTCAATGTCGTACATATCAAAAGACTGAATGTTTAATTTCTTCAGCATCTCCTCTACTTCACCCGGAGATGTATTAAACTCTTTGATATTCGATTCTTCTTTGTTCATAAAATTTTTCTCCGCATCGCTGATATAATTCTCCAAATATTGCCGAATATCCGAACCCATCTTCTTCAAATTCTTTTTACCATTCGTATGAATATTAAATTTGTTAAAATTCGATGAACTTAATTTACTGCCGCTCTTGTAATTTTGCGTTTGCATGCCAGGAAGAAGAGACCTGTTTTCAAATTCTTTGTTCATACATTTCTTCGTTTGTTTCATTTCGTACATTTCTTTCTGTGAAGCTGTACTCGGAACAGTGTTTGTTTCGTTGATTTTTTTATTTTCTTTGGGGAACAGTACGTCTTTTATTTCTACAGCTTTTTCTTCAAACGACACACAAGGGGTGTGTAACGTCTTCATCGCTCCTCGCTGCAAATACTGATTCGATGCTGGGTCTAAATAGGACGTTTGTATCTTATCTATTTCACGTGTCATCTTCTCTAAGGTGTCGTATAGCTTTCTGGTCCGAGAATTTGCCAAATGTTTGCTTTGCATCCACTCGCTGTTGGTTCGCATCGTTTGCCAATCTGACTTCACTTTTTCTACTTCGCGATCAATTTCACTGACGGGACTAGGCTTTCCTAGAAAATTAAAGCTTAATTATAATGACATTGCACAAGGAAGATAGAACGAACTCAATTTTTTAAATTTTCTTCCACTTTCGTTCTCAATAATGAGAAGATATAGACGAGATGGGAGTATAAGAGTGGAAGAAAAAGGATTTAATTAAAATATATTAAAATTATTATAAGTATGAATAAAAGTACAATATATCAATTCAGCTGGGGACGATTTTCAAAGTCTACTGTGAGTTCCTGAAACTATAAAATTCATATATCTAAGAGAGTAGATCTACGGTCTCTCCATGAGGACCTATCTGACATCCGGGAAAAGAAGAAAATAAAGAAACTGTAGAACTTGTAAAAAATTAGTATCTACCATTTGCCCTGGCTGCGAAGAAAAACCAGGACTTTGTATCGGAGAACGCTTCACCGCGTTTCATAGGCGAAAAGGTTACAGATCAAGCTAGGGTTACTTGTTCTGTACAGATTATTTTTTCAAAAATCCACGAAAGTGTTTAATTTATGTAATAATGTAGCAAATACGTTAAATTGTACATATTTTTATAATAAAGTACTTTTTTTAATTAATTTTCCATCTCTCACCTCGATCTTTGACTAATTGTTGATCTACATCCAGTCTCTTTATACGAGGTAAATTGGTGTTCTTATTGTAATTTGCCATACTTTTTTGCTTTCCTAGATTGTCTATTATAGCGTCACTTTGAGGATTCAATTTTGGCAATGCAGCTGTAAGAGATTCTTGAAGATTAAAATTTTGTTTATTGCTCGTGGATCTTATGGGAGAATCTGAAAACGTAGATACTTGATGGAAATGTGTTTTTTAACACTAGAACTATGTAGATTACTAAATAGATAAAAGATGATCTGTAACAGCCACCATACGTTTCAACAAAAATATCTCGATAAAATTAATAATTTATGATAAGAAATTGGAAACCAGTGATTTTTACCCCTTTGGTAGTTCTAGTGTTAATTGTAATACAGATTTTTATACACACCTCCTCCACCGATATTAGATACGTATTGCGATCCTCTTCTTTTGATCGCATTATTTGATGTCGATGTGGAATTGGCAAGCGGATTAAACTCGTATACGAAATTGTGGGTAGCTGAAATTCTTTTCGGCACCTTTTCCACCTTCTTTGTACCTTCTGTGGACTATCAATATCTTATAAACACTTACGAATGAAAAAGTGATTCAGAAGAAACGAGTTTTCATCGAATTAGAGAAATTAATAAAAGAAACATTTTTGAACACGATTTTCATATTACACGTCTAACTTTGTTTAATCTCCATCCGGATATTTTTCTTTCAACCTTTGAAGATTTTCCACCCTTCGAATGCTCTTTTGATTTGCAAGAATCCACCTCAGCAGCAGTTTGATTATCACTTGACGAAGATTTTGATGTTTCTTTCCTGTCGATTTTCACCAATCGTGGTCTAGAAAATTCGAAAAAATTAAAAACAAATCTATTCAGAGGAGTCTCTGATTATACTATCTTCGCTTTGCAATATCTTGCTTAACACCCTTGGTCCTGATGCCATCATAAGATGACAAACGAATTAAGATTCTACATTCCTATAATCTTACTTGTTGTAAATATTGACTTGAATGTATTCCTTGATGATTTCTTCTGGTTTCACGAAATGACGGAAATCGAACACGATCTTCTCTCCCTTGTTAGAAAAGATCGGTCCTTTACGTACAGGTTTCTTCTTGTTCGAGCTCCAAATTGATTTCGCCAAATTTTTATAATCACTGAAACGTGCTAATATCTGTGAATATTTTCTATCACAGTTTTTATTTATTCTACGTTACCTATTACATTGAGAAGGTCCTAATTTTTTAAATTTATCGCTTTTCTGCGTACAATCTTTATTTTGAACACGTTGCTCTACGTCTCCAACGAAAACAGATAATCCGTTCAGACGTTTGATTTCTTCACGATTATGTAATTTCGAGGTTTCAGGATACAGATACAAAAATGTTGGAGCGTTGTGCGATTTATTGCAAGTTGGAAAGCCTTCGAAGATCCTCGCCAGTTCCGGAAGTAATCGTTGTATCCTTTTCGACCTCGTTGCACTTTATTCTGCCTCCAAGTTTATAACCTGAAACGAAATGTTTGTCAGAAACAAAATAAAATTCGTCACTTGCAGCCTGCCAATTTACAAGGTGGGTAAATAATTATTGATGTATTAATTATTTTAGGAATTGCAAAAGATATAAGGGAAGGTACGATATTTGTACTATCGTAAAATACAAATGGGATTAAAATATATTATTGATAAAATGATATTATTAATGATGTGTACTCTATAATTATAATAATACTGGTACCTTGCCACCATCATATCCGGTTTGGACTTTGACGATAGCGCATTTCCGTTGATCAGCGGAAGTGCCACGTTTCATTACGTTCTATTTATTAATTTTAATAAATCATCCTAAGAAATTTCTTCTTCGATAAATATGATATTAAAATTTTATCTTTAATTTCACTTTGAAAATAAAGTGAAGACAAATCTGGCATCCAATTCGCAATTGTTCATATTCGCTCGGAATTATCCAATCATAAGAAGAAGAAAAACATTTGAAAACATGTGTCATTTATCATTCAAGAATCAAAAATTTCCATTAACCTCTGTACTTCTAAAATGATGTTTCCAATATAAAATACAGTTAAATATTCAGCTTATTTTTCTGCAATATCAGACTCGTAATGAATTCAACATGGTCTCGCTTCAATCCAATCGATCCCAGCGCGAAGCAGAAAGAAACCTTCCACGCCAACATACTTCAAGAATTCCTAAGAACAAATGGATTCTACTCGAACAGAAATATAAATATTTCCGAAAACTCGTCGGAAACGACGACGAATGAAAATCATCTTACAGAGAAGGAAGTGAAAAACGAAATACAGGAAATACACGTCGAGATGACCTCGCAGAGTGTCACTCGTCTTCAGGGTGAGAATATCTCGGAAAATAGCGGTGTTATTACAGTGTACTCGAAAACGACCCTTAAAGGGAAGAAATTGAATGAGAATAAATCATTGAAGGAAGAGAAACTTGAGATGCCATCCAGAATTAACGAAGCTCCGGAAGTAGATGATAAATTAAGAAGTTCTTATTGGTGGACGGAAGAAAGATCTGTTTCTTCTGATAAAAAGGACAAGGATCAATTTCCTGTTAGAGAAATAAAGAAAACTGAGGATCGAATTGTTGCGGATAGTCTTTTCAGCTACCCCCCCGAGGTGGTCGAAATTTATTTCAGCAATAAAGATAGCGAGCCTTCTATGAGAACTCTTCCAAAAGAAGAGGACGAATGTCGTGCGTCAAATTCTGGGGAAAGTATTTTAGGATGTCTATTTTCTGGTACGAACTCGAGGATCATCGACGAAGAAACGTGTTCCATTCGTAATGTACAGAAAATTGAAGAATCCGGTTCATTGGATACAGATAAGTTTGTTGAACCCATTCGAGAGGAGTGTCTGAATGAAATAGAAAATAGTATAAATCCTGAGATAAATGAAAAAGAAGATGAAGAGACCAAGGATTTGTTGAGAAGTGACGTGAAAAAAGAAGAACGTTCAGCTGAAGAATTAAATTTGCAGAAGTTATGTGGAAGAAATGAAGATTCTAATGTTATTCAAACAGAAACCGCTGAGAATAATGAAATTTCAGTGGAACCGAATGAAAGAAAAATTTCAAAATCTACCTTGTCCTCCGAGGAATCCGGCGATTCCAAATACTCCAAAACTGATTTATCATCATTGGAAAATGTGCCGATACTACAAATCGAAGAGAAATTGAACTGTAAAGAAGAAAATTCGAACGTGGATTCGTCAGAAGAGAATAAAACGAAGAAAATAATTGAGAAACGAGAAGATAAAAAGGACGATTTTGATACAAATGCTGATAAAGACGCCTTGAAAAAAGAAGAAGAAGAAAATTTTCAAGATTCTTCGAATGAAATGATGAGAATTCAGATTGAGGATCCTAAAACTGGAATGATTACCAAGAAAACAACACAAATTATTGATGATTATAAAGATATGAATATATGTAAAATGTTAGCTAGCATTCACGAACAATTAACTCATGATTTACAACGAATGAAATATATCGAAGCAAAATTGATAGGAACAGTTTCGATAGATTCAATCAATCACACAATGACGTTACAATTGTTGGACAAAACTGTGGCAAGGTATGAAAACCAAATTATATTTTCACATTAAGAAAGGATTCATTTAAACGAATCATCTACGTTAAATAATTTTCAAGGTGTAAGAGTTATCTTCATGGCTCAAACAACAGTCAAAAAGCTGAGTTAGAAATAAAGAAGATCCTTATGAAACATGGGATTAAATTAATGATGGCTGTGAATAAGAATAAAGCTGCTTTGGATAAGCAAGGTTTGTCCATTTAATTTCTTCAATTAATTATGGATAAATAGGTAGACTATTGAATTATCTATGATACTGACTCTGCTTCCCTCTAAAAAGAAAAAGTAGACCAACTTCTTTATAATTTAAAAATTCTAAGATTACAAGTTTTTAAAATTCTAAAATTTTCACCAAAAATTACATTCTGTTATAGAAGAACGTCTCAATCAAGTGCAGTTTAAACCATTGAAGAATAGCCGATATAACAATGTAAGCTTAAAGATACAATAATTTGAAGCATACAATAATTGTCTGTTTGTAATTGATTTAGACTATGTTGATGGAGATCAAATTATCTTTGAATTACTGGAAAGAAGAAATAGTATGTTTAATTGAACTGATCTCGGATTTGGTTAAAATGGTGATAATTAATAACGAGGAAAAGGAAAATGTTAAAAATCTACAGAAATATAAGACTACCCATCATCGTACAGCGAACTATGTCCCTACTCATGATACAAAGTAATGTGTTATAATTAAATAATTTTTCAGGACGAGTGTCATCATAAGATGACAAACCTGCTAACCAGGTGGCGTCATTACATTTCATTTCTAATAATTTAATATGCAATCTTATGACGACACCCGTGCTGAAAGTGTTTCTATAACCAGAAAACATTTCCCAGATCGAAATCGGGAAGCGGACGATCGAAGATTAGAAAAATAAATCTGTTTAAGAAAGAGAGCACGGTTGAGACCCAAATATCTCTCGCTTCGAATGCGAAAAGTTCCATGAAACCTTTAAGCAATTCCGTGAATCGAGAGAGAGGAAAGATTCATAACGATGGCCAGATCGGTGATACGAAAACGACGGAAAGGGGAAGAATTGCGAAAGAATCGTCCCAAAGCAAGAACCGTGTAATTAGCACTCAACAACCAGTTTGGAAACCAGGTGGAATAGTTAAGATTCCTTCTTCGAATAGCGCGACCACGTTACAGAAAGCTCGTTCAAATGTCAAGGAAAAAATCAACCTGTTCGCGGAACATACAAGGTAATGTTGATGTAATGAAAAATATTGATCTGTGGGAAAGAAGTCAATATAGTACGTTATATCTGATATTGACATAGATAATAATATTAAAATATATTGATCTGTGGGAAGGAATCAGTATAGTACATTGTATCTGATATTGATATAAATAATAATAATATTAAAATATATTGATTTGCAGGAAGTCAATATAGTACATTATATCTAATATTGATATAAATGATAATATTATTATTATTATTAAATAAATATATTGAACTCTGGGAAGAGATTAATATGGTAAATTATATCTGATATTGATATAGATAATAATATTAAAATATATTGATTTCTGGGAAGAGATTAATATGGTACATCATATCTGATATTGATATAGATAAAAATACTATCATTAAATAAATATATTGATCTGTGGGAAGGGATTAGTAATACATTGTATCTAATATTGATATAAATAATTGGTAATTGAGAAAAAAACCTTGCAGAGCATCGAATGTATCTAAAAAGAAAATCACCAGCGATGTTTCATCTGTGAGAAGCATGTTCAATCCTAGGATCGTTGGGAAAAGAAGTAACACTAGTTTGAGGATCAGTCCCAGGATGAAACCAAAGGGAGGGGCTGTAAGAGCCTCGTCAAGAAACTTCAATGAATTTATGCGTCAGATTCCAGGATATCCTAATTCGAAATACGGCGACAGTAGATCCTTGCACGACGAGGCTCGTCCAAGGAATTTTAAAGAATCGAAACCTTTCGGTACGTTGAAGGAGACCATCGAACCCCCGAAAATGTATGAAAAAGAAGAGATGAGTCCTAGAAACATAATAAACTTGTATCGCTTACCTGTTGCCTTTGAACAACCTTCGAAATCAATTTTAATTAAAAAAGAGAAAGAAGAAATTCCTATTAATAAAGAAGAACCAACGAGGGACGTGAATTCCAGTAGATACATAAGAAATCATCTTAATCCTATCAATATGATAGATGCAAACCATCAAACAGTAGATAAAATTTCAGATAGTTTATTCAATCCTGAAGAAGCTTTGGATTTATCGAAACACGTATCGAGAAAGTTTGAAAATCACATCGATGCAAATGGTTTTCCAAATATCGTTTCTATAGCTAATTGCGTGGAAGATTTTAGTTCGAATTACAATTGCACAACCAGAATCGAAGTTTCAAGCCGTTATCAGTCATCGTACAACACCGTTTCAACGTCGAGTACTCAAAATCAAGCAAAGAAGGTGACCGATAGATTAAGTTCATCGATTCGCGACGAAGAAAATCAAACCGACACTTTAATCAGCGAAAAAGAAAAGATCAAACCGAATTCTCACGCAGTGTCGTTGAGTATGTTGAAGGAGTTTCTTTGCGAACAAGGAATCGGCGCTGATTTGGTGAACAGAGCTGAACATGAGTTGAAAGTTAAGCAGAAAACTCGTAGACATTCGAAGAAGAAGTCGATCAGTTTTGCGGATATGCTTTTCAACGTTGAAGATGATCAACCTTTGGGTAATGTTTTAAAAGATGAAAATTTGGGGTACATGTTGGAGAAGCACGAAGAAAATATTATTATCAATGAAAAGAATTCGGAGAACAGTGAAAGCCACGAAGAAGAAAATGTTATTAATTGTAAGAAGAATTTAATGTACCCGGAAATTCACGAGGAAGAAGATGTTATTAATAATGGAAAAAGTTTAAAATATACAGAGAATGTTAATTATGAGAAGAATTTAAGCCACGCAGAAAATCCCGAAGAAGACAATAGTAATTCTGAAAATAACTTAAAGCAGCCAGAAAATTCCAAAGAAAATGAATCGAATTTGCCATCGAAACACACAGAAGACTACAAAAGTAGCATTGCAAAGTGTCCTCCGCAACCGGAAACGAAGGACGCCTCATCCTGCACCGAGTACAACACGAACAACGCCTCTTCCCAAACTAATTTCCAAAAGGAAAGTCGGCAGCGTTTGCAAATCGTTCCTAAAGACCTACGAATGGTAGAGACACAAACGGAAACGAAGCAAGAGGAGCGCGTGAGAAATTTAACCAACGAAGTCAGAAACGTGTCCTCGATGACGGAGACACTTCCGGTTAGAGACAGTTCCACGGAAACTACCAATGTCTCTTGCGCATCTAAATCCGTGGCCACTGAACAAATTGACTATATTTTCTCGAAGAATTTTAACAAGAACTTGAAAGAAGCTTTTTCTAATGTTTCTAACGAAGACAATAAAAATTCGTCGAAAAGTTGTCGCAATGTCTTTCGACAGTTGTTGAATCAGATGAAAGAGAATGAATGTTCGAGCTGCGAAGGGAATGATGCGTCAAAGGAAATACGTTTCGTCGAATCGAATGCGTCAACGCAGTACTCTTCCTCGAGTTCTTCTTCGGAATCACTGAAGAATAATGAAGAGACAACGAAAGAAGCAAACACTTCTCCGATTCGAAGCGTCTCCAGTGAAACGATGGCAGCCTTCCATGTGACTGCAATCAGAATTCGAAATATATACAAAGCCATCGACATCTACAAACGGAAGTTGAAGGAGAAGCAGAAGAAACCTGAAAAGGGATCAACTGAGAAAAGATTAAAAATTTGTGAAGGGAGACCTAATTACGTGACTAAGAGCAGTAGCGTCGATACTATTTTCACTAAAAAGGATAATGGTAAAAATGGCGCCATCCAAATGTATGAGGCATTGAGGCGAGCGGAAGTTGAGTCAATTTTTACCAACGAATCTCCGGATGAAGATTTTGAAAGTATTCAATCGTCATCGTCAACCACGTGGTCTTATAAAACTACCGCTGGGAAGGTTGAACTAAAACTTTCTGGAAAATTGTCAGACACTATCGTTTTGAAAGATGTGAAATCATTGATGGAGTTTTTAATTCAGAAAACAGAGGATTCCACGATGGAAAAGAAGGTGTCTGTTCGAAAAATTTCAAATAATACATGCACCAGGTTACAGGATAATGAAACTGTTAAATTTTCTATATTTTCCAGGGAAAATGTGTTACCTTTAATTTATGGTGTTATGTGTTTAATTGTTTTCTGCTGTTTGCGTTTCACAATCACTTGCGATGTTGTTTCGTGATTCTACTGTTATTTCTTTTGTATAAATGTTGTTTTGTTAGATTTGTATTTTGTAGTTCGTGTTTTTTTCGTTAAATAAATATTACTTGATTATGCTTTCTTAAATTCTTGATTAAGATGCTGAAAAAATTATATTATTTATATTATTTTTATTACGTAAAAAAATTAAATTACAACACTTAAAAGAGCCTTAATAATTTTCTCTAAGGCTCATATACATTTGTATTTTTACTTACTAATTAATCAAATCTGTATCGAATGCAGTAAAATTAATCGTTGAATTTTCGGTGGTACCTAACGAAACACTAATTTATATTCTATAAAACAGCCATGTATCATTTCTTTTCGTTTCACGTATGAACGATAAAAATCGATTGAGACCCAAGAAACAGCCTACGCGAGAATTAATCCGTTTCCTATCTATTTTTAAGCCTTCGCTATTTTCTTCGATTACGTAATCCCTATCTCTTCCGAGCTGTGATCTCAACCTTTGTCTAAAAACCAGCTACGTAATCCTTTTACTTCTGCAGTCGAGCTGCGTGCCATTAAGTAAGTAAAATGATTTTTAATCGGTTCGTCATCGACCGGAAATGGACCACCGCTGTGTGACCGTAACCTCAGTGATTCAATAGGAAATGTGTAATATACGTTTGTCTGGTTTGCGTTGAATTATTTCGAGTTAAATCAAAGATTAAAACGTAATATAATTATAAGAGTTTCAAGAATTCTATTCGTCCTCGTCGAGAACATCGATGGCGGCAGAGCCTGTAATGTCCACGAGTTCTTTCGAAGTAAAAGTAGCTATAATTTTCTGTGCTCCCGATTTCTGTGGAACCAACTGGTGTTCCACGTACACATCCTCTTCCGGTTCGACGTCTCTGAACATCAGAGTCTTATTTTTCGACAGTCCTGGCCCAGCGTAATTGAATTTGCATTCCGTCAAGGTTCTCTTCAAAGGATTTTTGAATCGAAGGGAGATCGTCGATGGTCTTCCTACCATTGGTTCATCATCGATCTAGAAATGTATTTAATAAAGAAAGAAACAAATTATATTAATTTTGGCACTGTACCAAAGGATATAACATATCTCAGTAGCAAGAGACACCCTGTATGGTCTCCTATTGATTCTCATTTTACCTTCACCACAATGCTCGGTTTCAAAACCTGGAAATCATCCTCGTCGGCCCATGTTTGCCTGGTTTCCTTGACCGTGGCAATGCAATACAGTTTCATAATACAATACTCCACGAGCTTGTCCAAATAATCGTCTACCGTGACCGTGAGTTTCAGCTGTTCGGCTAAAATAAATCACACGTGTTCGAAATGAAAAGCAGACTTATTTATGTATGTAAATGAATGCGGGCTCGATTTGCGTTTTGAATTGCAATTGGACGTCTGGTCTAAAATAACACCTACCACAATCAATAATTTATATTGCCAAATCGATCTGGAATATAAATTTGCTCGAGAGAGCAAAGATATATATTTGAAAATTTAACAAGCTAAAGTGAACTAGAGCGAGATTCGCACTAGAACCAACCCTTTTTTGGAAATCGACCAATTTTCGGTCAGACCGGAAGTGGCAAAAAAAAAATGTCGGCCACTAAACACAATGGCGCAAGAATTTTTTCGATAACTCTTACCTTTTGGCAGTACAAAAGTAACAGAATGTCTAAAGTCTCAAGATTTTCAATTAAATACGGGTTAGCTAATAAATGGAATCAGATACAACGTGAAAAGTATTACCCGTAGATCGTTCAATTGATATCGAACGATTCTTAACGAACTTACTGGCGTTTGGTTGAAGGGTGAAGTCACCGGATGCTCTTTTCACTAGGTTCGCCTTGACCCCGTTATAGTACACGCTACCGGCAGACAGAATGGCTTGAATGGTTCTTGGCTGATCCGATTTGTTCTTTATGTTGACAGTCAGGGCGAACGGTTGACCGATATTCACCCGTTCCAAGTCTACGAGATCGAATTCAACGTCTTCCTTTCCTGGCGAGGGTAAGGAGTAAAATCTTTTCGCCACTTCCGTACTTCGTACTGCTCTGAATAACGTCAGACGTTCCGCTTCGGTACCTGAAAATAATTATTCGTTAATTAGTACCAATGATAGTGAATAACATTATTCGTTTCGACCCAAGTTCCATCGTTCATGCGACTACCGTGTCATCCACTCTGCAAGGGTTATAGTTTGAAAGTTCAAATAACTCGAATTTATGAAATTTGATTTATCGATGAGTTCAATGAGTCTCGTCGTGGAAGTTCAAAAAGTTCAAATAGATATAATAGTCCCAATGATAAATGACATTGACCGTCTTTTAGCTCGAGTCCATTATAACAACGTTAAAGATTCAAACGTTTAACTATAATAAAATGAAAAATCCAAAGCTTTCAAGATTAATTAATTCATATTTACCTTCTTTCGCTTTGTACAATGACGTTATATCCTCTCGGTCTCTGTCACCATTGGGATCGAAGATCCAAGGTGCTTTCGTCAGAATCATACGACCGATACTGTTAACAAAAGGAAGTTTAAATTTCAGATTAATCGAGGAGTCAAACAATCAGTTAACAAAATGAGTTGTACATCAAGCGACGCGGAGCGTGTAATTGTGTAATTTTAAACAGAGGATTCTTCTGCGTAAATGCTTCGATTATGTTCGCGTGATGGAAATTAGATAATACACGGTAGCGTTTCTAGTAATAGCCGAGGTCAAAATTACCATCCCAACGACGAATTTCACGTGGTAATTATCTTGTATTTAACAACGATGAATTTTTATAACATTGAAATCGTGAAGATTAGGATTTTCAGAATATCTGCTTCCTTTATATAGTTGTTTTCCTTGAAAAACCTGATTTAATAATAATATACGAAATACTTACTGATATTTAGGAGAAGGTGTGCCAGGATACCTGAGTAAAAATTGGGAGGAAAGGAGTAGAATGAAAGGGGGAAGATATTGGGAGGAGGAGGATATGTGGAGGAGGGGTAGAGTCGTGGGAGCATATATGGGAAGAATGGACTGTGGGAGAGATAAAGGTTGGCTGGAAGTGGTGGCAGAGGTGTTTGGATAAGAAGGAGAAGAGAAGGTATGGATGAGGAGAGTGGAAGAGATGAGAGAAAAGGTGGGCAGTGGAAACGAGGGTCCAGAGAGTGAATGTGTGAGTGAATGAATTGCACTCTTATTTAGAGGTAGGAAAACACCTTATGGGAAGGTGGAGCGGAGGTCCCATTGTCCCTATTATTATTAATACTTACTGATATTTGTTGCAATCAATTTTAGAGTATCCCAGCTCGCTCTCGGAATCTTCCTTCCATCTCATTAGATCAGCGTTCACCGACGCCACCATGAAAGTAATATCGTAATTATATCCAACAGCTCCTTGTCTAATTGCTTCAACGGAAGCTGGCCCGCATTGATAAACACCCTCGGAGGGTTCTTGAGGGGTAGAATCGATAGCCTGCCAGCCTCCGTATCCTTTCGGCAAATCGGGCCTAGCCATCCATACGTCGTTCCAAACGTGATAATTCCAAATTGAATCTTCGTCATAATTCGGATTCTGCGGATCATAACCGAGCTCCTCGTTGTCTTTGTCGTAATAACGATCGACGGAGAGGGAAGCGTTCGCGTCGTGGGCCGATACCAAATTCGACACGACCCTCGATGGTATTCCAAGAGCGCGGCATATGGTGGTGACAGCGCCAGCGAATACCCAACATTGCCCATATTTCACCGGCTCGCCGGTTTCTAAGAATTCTTCCAAAATCGGCACACTTCCGGTCCACGTTGACGGGGCCGTACCGTCGCCATACTCGCCGTCCCAACGTCCGGTAATGACACCTTTGTCGTCGTTCGAATTCACCTGGAGAAATAAATAATTTGATGGTCGATTAAAATATTCGACTCTGCGCTCTTTTTATTCTGTAAAAATGTATCTCGTTTGAAATGTTACACCGAGGAACAGGTTGAAACATAGATACTAAAAGAACCTTACGATTCTTGAAATAGCTCGACACATCTTAATGGGATCTCCTCTGGAAATAGCTTTAATGCCTGATCTTTCGAGCAACAATTGACAAGCTGGAAGAACACAGGCATCGAATTGGCCGAAAACCCATTCTCTGCCCCGCGAACTACCCCATGGACCGACCCATATCTTTCCAACGTCGTTCAAAACGTACTCGTCCAACAGCTGTTCGTCCTCCATATACACTATGTCCTCTGCAAATCAAAGAAAAATTGTTAGAATAATCTTGCAGATTTTTTAAATTAAATATTAAGTCCATAAGTTCGACCTTTCAACCACGGATTAAACAGCAGATAAATATCCTTCTGATAATTAAAAGTATTCGGCGCCTTCTTGCTGCCAACTATCGTGGTCTCGACATTCAATTGCCATATGCCAACAGGGCTATCGATCGGACTTCTCACTTCCACGGATAAATCCATGCCACTGACACCGACCATCCTTACGCCCCATGCCTCCAGATCGGTCAAGTAAGTATCCCTGTTAGTTATGGTGTTCACACCTCTGGTACCTCGGAGAACGTTCGGGTTCGGTCCAAAGCTAAATAGCAATCTAACGATATCAGTCTCGTCCAAGTATTCTCGATTGAATCTCAGAGCAACGTTGAATGGTTGACCTCTTCTGAGCACAGGGGTCGGTGGGTCTAAATGTACCAATTCGTAATTGATCGTTCGATGACTGGTAGCATTCTCTTTCTCGTACAGGTGAACTGCCTCGACAACCAAGGGCTCTTCTGACGACATTTTGGAACTGCTGCGAAAAGAATTGATGTATCTTCTTATAAGAAAATTCATGTAGGTCAAATGCAAGTTAAATTTCCAAGAATGTTTAGTAAGAACCCCGTCGAAGCACGGGGGAACGGATTGTACCCGAATACCATTCGTACCTTCAATTGCAAGACAGCTCGGAATTTACCTTTGATTCATCGATTCGTTGCGTAAATATCCGGGATACATCTCGGAACGTGAACTGCCTTGCAACGGGTCTGTATCACCCTTGAATGGTATCGACGACTCTCGCGAATGATTCACCGAATTCTTCGACGAAAAGCGGTACTTCGAAAACTATTACCAAATTTCTCACGCTTCTATGAAATATTTCAACGATGGTAGTTCGAAGAAGATAAAATTTCTTATGATAAAAGTAAAACCGGTACTCTGACAATCTCATTTGCATGCGGTTAATTACGTAAGAAGATAATGCAACTTCGAACCTTTCAGCCTTCTTTTTCTCTTTTTTGTAAATACATCATTTATTTCAGAAGTGACATCAGTAGATTAACAAAAAGTTTCGTGGTAATTTTATTTCTGTTAAAGTAAGTTAGATAAATAATTTGTAATTCTACCCACGTTTGTCAATTAGAATAAACAATGTTCTGGAATTTACTAATTTTTAAACTTGTAATTAATATCTGATGAAATGGATAAAAATTTTAAATTTTAAATTTAACCATCAATATGATCAATATTACAATTTTATAAGATATCTACAACACTTTTATCGTAATTAATTTTTGTACATATGTCACTTTTTTGATAAATCGATATAGATCATTGATAATGTGTACAACTTACATGGTATTAAAAGATAAAGTAAAATAAACTCGATGCAGTTGAAATGACAAGTCGAATTACGGGAAACAATTAAAAATATTTCGTCGTACAAATGACAATTAACAATGAACTTACACTCTCACTGTACTAACACTGACTGTGAGGCTTACTGGCTTTTTATACGAGATGCAGCTTCCTTTAAGCTGACCGCAAAATCCCCACCTACGATCAGCAGCACGTGGAATTTATGCATCAATGTTTTCGTACGAATTTATTTAAACCAAAAATTTCATACCAGAATCAACGAGATTGATTAAAATGACGAATTTTAGATATTTCTTCGTGGTATACGTATCGTGGATTTGGGTCACATTGGCCCCCTACCATGAGCCAAGACATAACTCTAAATTGCTAGAAAATAGAAAAATAATGTTATAAGAGAAAATTATAATAAATAGCGTGAAATGTTTCGTGTGTTGGTTCTGAAAGCAGAGAAATTTCAAAGCATCCCAAAAACCACCCCCTCACTTACCCTTAATAATCGATTCTACGCATAATTTATAAATGAAAATAGTATTCGTTATAAATCTCGACTTTGTAAACGTCGATTCTCAAAGGAAGCATTAGAGAAATATTATCTTATCGTCTTGGCATGCATCGTTAATTAGCTTGGCTAACATGTGTTAATGGAGGTGCTGTGGATGTTGCGGTTTTCCACACGATTGATATCGTTAGCACGGAAAGAAAATGAGAACGATAGGAAATGGAAGTGATTTTGAATTTTCCACGAATTCGTTTCTGTTCAGTTTGATCTAATTTCACGAATTCAACTTGTTATCTTTCTAAATTCTATTTTACATAAAATTTCTGTGAAATTAGAAAATTTTTCTTCCCACAGGAATTTTCAAAGTTCACAGATACTTTAAGTAACAGGAAAAAACCAAGAAGCACAAGTGGATCGTAAAGAGTCAATCGGGTATAAATAATTATCAAGTTGTTCCGTAATATTTTGATATTGAACGTAACAATAACATTGCTTACAATAAGAAACATAAAAAACCAACAGAAACATACGCATATTATAATATGTACAGCTTAACTTAAGGTCCATTAAACGTAATCTAAATCATACAACATTTGACTGAATCTTTAAGATGTAAGAAATCATCATTTGATATTGACAACAAATAAGAAACAGTTGAACATCATTCTAGCAACAAGTATTTTATTTGTGCCAATTTGTTATTTAAAATTTGGATAATCAAAGAAGAAACATTGATTATAATGGGCAAAGTTTACTCTGCAATTACAGAATAAAAAGTAAACAATTTTTCATTTGTTTTTAAAATTAAACATACCGAAAGTGGATCACTTGGTCCATTATTTGTAAAATCATTCAATACCGATCAATCAATTTTGTATCGAAGCTAATGGCATCGGATTGCAAAAGAAAGTATAGCTAGAAATTCGATTCAACAAGTACAAATGAAGAGTTGCTATACATGGATACGTTCTAAGATAAATGGATCGTACGTTGAGCATCTGTCTAACGTGCTTAGAAACGTTACAGTAAGGCAAACGGTATTCGTACAAAAACGCGAAAAGAAAATCATCGTACCTGTATGGATTCGTTTCCGCTTAGACCATTTTACAAAACAACGCCGAGTTTGATTAACTGGATAATTATCGCCTCTCTGTGTCATAGAAATTTTTCAATCGAATCGCTCTCAATTATTAGTAATCTGATAGTAAGCAGATATCATGGTTTTTTCAAAGAAATATTCAATGGGGTCCAAAATTTGGCACAAATCATTGGCTGTTACGTTGAATTTTCATCTAAATCATTTTTCGAATGTCTAAGTGGCAATTTTCATCCAGTTTGAACAGCATATTTCATTTGAATGATTCGAGTTACTCGTTAGAAAAGCGGTGTTTCAATTTTCAACGTTCACAGACGTTTTCACCTAGTAGGAAGATACAAAACCAAGGCTCGATGAGAATGTACACAGCGAACATATCCTGATACTTTTGTTTATTTCATACATACTCTCACATTTCAATTATCGCTTTCCTTTTCTCATTTTCTATGTCAGAATGTAGCCGATTTTCTTTCATATGGCACACGCCAGGCACAAGTTTATCTCCTCTTCTTCTCTCTCCTCTCACTCTCCAACGACTTACCCCACGCACTAAAAGGCATATCGTCAACTATTATAAGTTCAGAAATCCAATTAACGTAAAGATAAAACATATAAAAACCTCTAAAACATAAATCCATAAAAAATAAATTAGAATATCTTACTAAATTTTTACCTTCAATAAAAGTGTATCCCCCATTTCTTATAACTTCTTTTTGTTTTCGTTACAAATTTCGAACACATATTATTGTTCCTCGACCATCTCGACCGCAAGAAGCATATAATAGTAAAAGTTATAGTTTAAAATAATTAGATTAATATATATGTATGCGATCACATATTTAATAATCGTACTGAAAACAATATTTCAGTGAATTTCACTTGACGTACCGTGCATATTTTCGTTTATAAATATTAGCTAAATAATGTAACAGCACTTCTCATAGATCCTCACGTGATCTTTCAAATACGACCGCGTTTACGTTTCATAAAGTCATTTCTTTTTTGGTCCGATCGTGATAACCAGTCTTCTCTGAATGGTACAACCTGATAAACGCGGTCGTGTTTATAATTATTTTCTTTTTTTTTTCTTTTACTTTAACAAAATGCGTCCTCGATCCTACTATCACAGTCAAGTCTCCCGTTTCTCCCGTATCCCATAAATATAATATAACGCTTTGTCCAAACGTTTCCTTGTTTCGCACAGAAGAACGTTGCGTGCAACCGTATCGAAACAACGTTCAAGTAAATGGAATATTTCGCGAGCACTTTTCGCAACAATCGACTCGTCTCAAGTGTAAAAATTAACAAGAACAAAAAGGTAACAAAAATCGATAAGAAAAGAAACAGAGATGATATCTTTTCATTTCCTTTCTGACAAATTTTGTAGGAACACCAGTGTGCGCGGGAAATGCAACTTTTTGTTTTGTTATATCTCGTTTAAAAGGCGCGGTATTCGATGTTTGTCGACGAAATTTGTATAATCCCAAACGATCGTAACACCGCACAAAAGCTCGTGTGTATTTCGTAGTATTTCTTCGTCGCGATAACTGTACAATTGTAACCCCGTTTTTAATTCTATGATGTAACTCTTTGCAAGCTGTATCCGGTTTAAAAAGATAGTGCTCCAACTAGCTCAAAATACATAATAATCAACAAGTAATCGCGAAATATGCATTATTCTATTGTATATATATATATGTATATATATATATATATAGCTTTTTTCTTTATATTATTTATTTTATATATATATATACCACTTTGTTCATTATACTCTTGTCGTATGCAGGGTATATATTATTAATAAGTGACTAGTTTAAAAACGAAAATCTCTTCGTTCGCTTCATGGGCGTACGAATAATTTTCTTTGCGTTTTTCTCAATTTACACCGTCATACACGACATACAGCTAATAGGTTCGTACGTGTATCCTATACACGGCGTTCTCTGTTACTTTGAAGCCTCTTGATTAATTTGCAAATACGACTGAAAGTCGAATCGAGTCACGCATGGCTCATTATCTAGGATATGATCATTAACGATCCTGTTTTTCAGTTTTACTTGTTTTGTGTCATTTTTCTTTTTTTTTTTTTCTTTATGAATTTGCCTATACATGCGTATGCAACCTCGAACAGTACTAGGTACTAATGTTAATAATGCCTAATTAAGGACCGTCGAAGCTACAATGGTCAATCAGTCGATCGAATTGGGTTTCGTTTGCCAAATACTCGACGTAGACCACGAAAGACAACGACACATTCATACGAGGCGACGGAGACTCGTATCATCCGGTTGTATTAAATTATTTAGCCTGGTCGGGGGCTAACTCGGAGCGTCTTCCGGTTCCACCGTGCCACCGGATACACTCGGGCCCGTTTCACTGCTTTGGCTCATCGACACGAACTGCTGTGACAATGTCTGCAGACTTTGTCGCACCTAAAACGTTCATTTCAATCCATTCAATGATTATGTAATAATTGAAGAATACAAATTGAATCATAATTGTATGGTAATGAAATTGAATGTACAACGAAGGACGAAAGTGAACCGATGAAAACCATATTATTTCATTAGTGATTTCGTTAAGTACCTTTACTATTTGATCAAGGTTTGTATTAAGATAATGCAAAAGTCGATCCTGCGTGAAACGTTCCGGCGAGACGAGCGGATGGTTCAGATAAGCCGTGTGCAGCCTGTCGATGCGTATCATCATCAAAGCCGCCGACACGTAGAGAGCTGCTAAGAGAGCTATCAGAATGGTAATCACTGTGCTAGTTTTCAGTCCACCCGTGAACAAGGACGATAGAACTTTGGATTTGCTGGACCTGGTTGGAAGCAACGGTACTGGTGTTGGTTCAAGTCTGTAAACACAGGAAGAACAATTATTAAAGAATAATAATTATGCTATTCAAAAATATTATATACACCGATAGACGAAAAACGAAACTTTCAACTTTTCTGAGTCTATAATCATGTATTAAAAAATGTAATTATGCAGAAAAAAAATAATTACATTATAGGTGCTGTTAAACTGGCCCTAGTAATAGCTGGTGGTACAACACCATCAGTATCGGTGCAAACGGTCGGTGGTCTGGAATTAAGATCCGTCCCGCTTTCGGACATGCTCGAATCATCTTCCTCAGGGTTCACCTCGGAGTCATCGACGACCAACGCGTCCGGAGCGAGTAGTTTCGTTTCACTCGTAAGCGGTAGAATAACAGGCGATGGTTGTGGCTCTATAGCAGCGTCCCAAACCTGTTTCATCAACTTGAATGTCGAGTCTCTGGACAAAAGGGAACAGAAAACGTGCCTCTCCTCTTCGGTAGCGATTGCCACCGCATTTGGAATGATCCTAGCTGTCTTCTCCTTGCTGATCTTCAGCACCGATGCTGTCGGTATTAGCAGCTTCGTCACGTATCCAAACACGTTGCTGTAGAAGGCGAAATAGTTTGGCGTGATGTACAGGTAGCCTTGCAGCAGTATGTCGCCTACCAGCGCACAGCTGTAGTAATTTAATACTCGTTCATCCGCAGCAACCTGGTGAACAAAATTCCGAACATTGAATACATTAAGTAACGTTAATATTATAAGCCTGATTTATGGTACACGGCTACAACGACACGGTGCAGTTATCGTAATCGAAAAAGAATGAATTACGTTTGAATGCCTGAATCCGGATCACACATAAATATACATATTTATACATATCAGGGCAATCAGTATAAAGTGGGGACAGCTACGTTTACTTTACTTTGACGTTTATGTTAAATACATGTAAATAAACCTTAATAAACACACTTGGAAAAACGAGAAGCATTATGTGTGAATTATGAACTATTCAGAAGAACCCATATTTTTTCTTTTATTAGGTCATTAAGTATGAAATGTCCGATTACCTAAAGTACCAAGTTCGACACCTGACGTCTCTATTGTTTCACTTTGATCGTTCTTTGTTTTTTTTTGTATTGGGAGGTACGTCTTTAGCCTTTCAGATGCACGTTTCGGTTTGTGATTATCTGTTGAACTGTCTTTTGCAGATTAAATCCTGTAAACCATGGATAAGTAAAAAATTCGCGTTATTTTCGAATATGAATTGCGTCGTGGAACTAATGCAGCGCAAACAGCTCCAAGTGTCAACGGAGTGTTTGGCAAAGATAGTGGCTAATGAACGCACAGTACGTCGATGGATTGAGAAAATCCAATCTGGCGATTTTGATCTTAAAAAAAAATATATATATATACTGATCGAATTGAGTAACCTCCTCCTTTTTCGAAGTCGGTTAAATGAACCACCTGGGGCGATTTGAGAGCAAGGTGGATAACGATGAGCTGACCACTTGAAACAAATCGGTAAGATTAAGATGCTAAAGAAAATCGGACATTTGATACTTAATGACCTAATAGTTATCCTGAGATTTTGTAGATTAAAACCACCGCTTCTACTAATGATACATAACTGATAAATTAAAGGAAATCATCTTCCGATCGATATAAAAGAAAATTGTTCACCGTTCCCAGTGAATGCTATTTAACAGTGTCAGGATAAGACGTCAAATCTGACGCATGGGTGACATTTTAAGAAGGCACTCTTAAACACCCTGGTCACAGTGAAACTATCGTCCAATTTAACAGTCGGTATAAAAAAAATTTATTAATTAATTTTCTCTCAATCCTCGGAACTAGTCTGAAATATTACACTATCGAAAACAAGCAGATCGGTCACGCGTTACACTTTATTTGCGTCTACTTAGCAAGATAAACTTTATTGCTTTTTATACCAGTTAGCTCGCGATTGATAAGACGTTGTTGATTTCAAGTAGCAAAGATTACACTGCGTGGGTACGAAAAGCAAACTGAACGACGCCAAGGAATACGACGGTTCCATTCTTAGAATACTATGGTGATTCTAAATGCAATTTCGTTCCGGCTTTAATTCCACACTCTAATTCACGAAACTCGCGCCTCGTGAAAGTGAGACGTCGGAAACTTTCTTGAATTACCTGAGAGAAATGCCTGTGGAATTTCTTCTGTCTCGCACTGCTGGTAGTGGTTGGCGAGGAAGTGGACGAAGATCTGCTTACTTTTCCTGGGGTCTGCACGACGCTACCAGCTGCCATTGATGGTGTACTTCTGCTGAGCGGTTTCGAAAGTTGACTGTAACATTGAAAATTTGGAAATTTCATACGTTCGTTCCTTAAGGAGGGAAATCCAATTGAAAGTTAGAAATTTGCAAGCTTTTGCGGAAATTTTTTGAGCGGAAAGAAATAGTGGTACATTTTTGAAACTTTGGCATTTATTAATACCTATATTAAGGTACAAAATCATATTTTTTTTAATCTAATTTTTCAAAATGGTCCGCGCGGGAGGTGGAAATCGGCGTGACGTGTAGCGCCCGTTATATCCTTCTCAAACATTGGAGACAGAAAGAACTTATTACTCATACCCATAGTTTCTAATTGTACCTAAATACAAATTGAAAAGTTGAGAATTGTAAGATTTATACGCGTTTGGAAAAAATAGTAAATTTTACAAAAACAATTAGGTTTAGCGACAAGGTAATGGTGTTATGAAGCTGTGATAAAAATTTCAGAAAGATCGGTTAAATAATTTTTGAGTTACATTTCCCGCCAATTTAAAAAATCATGTTTCGAGAAAAACGCGTTTAAAGTTTTGCTTGGCCTCAGCGATGCTCAAGAGGCGTGTCACGCTCGGATTACTTCGAATTTCTTTTTCAAATTTTGAAAGTTCTAATTGTATTTCCCCCCTTAATCACGCCGAATTAGAATTTTTTATATTGTAGGCGTTTAGTAGCCCTTACCACCTCATTTGAATGAGGCATAATTCGCGAGTGATACCTCATTCACATGAGGTGGGAGGGGCACCTTCCCCTTCAGTGCTTTTTCACTAGACGAACTGACACTATGTTTGATATTGTACATACACAGGGATCGTCTGCTGTGATTCCTCCCCGTTAGTATTAAGTTAGGCTAAGCTACTTTAAGTTTATTTCTAAGAAATCACCAAAGACTGATCCATGGAGTTTTTAAAGTACAAATTATATTAAGATTTTTTTTCCCCGTGCCACTTACGGACTCCTAGGTATAAAACCTATATATCGTTATCAACTGCGTATATTCGATTAAAAATATTAAATCTCTAATGTATTACTTTCCAACAAAAGCAATAAAACGATTTAAAAAAAAAGGATAGTCTATTGTCACCCCCACTGAAGAGTCAGACAGACGATCCCGAGACGACAACCCCCTTTTCACCCCTCTCCTACAATATTAATAAAATCATTTCTAAGTTTATGTATTCCGTATACAAAGTGTTTCTATAACAGTAACTGGGACAGGCTATTTATTGAACTGTCGAACCACGAATACTGGGTCAATCGTGAAGCAGATTGAAACGAATTCACTTTAAATTAAATACCTAGAATTTTGAAACACTTTAACGCTCAGAATTTACTATAAAATAGAGTAACATAAATTCACAGTTTCTCTTCTCTGTAAACACTACAAGATGATCTTCTGCAACAGCTACGAGAGCAGCAAATCCCTACCAGATACATTGATTCTCATATTAGTCATAAATTACATCACGATGATTCTATCTTGTTATTTTAAAACATTGTATAAAACTATGCATACGAATGTAATGATACATTTATCGTACCTTCTGCTGGTCCTTCGAATTTTCGGGCTCCACACATCATTACTCCACATATCGTACTTTGATACGTACATCTCCTCAAGATCTGATTTAAGCACCATATTGTATAAATCTGACGGACTGAAATAATCTTAAGAAGAACTAAGACTCCACAGATTTGCACAATGAACCGGTCTCTTCGTAAACTGCCTCTTCGGATGAATAATCCGATGAAAGGAACTTCTGAAGAACTGGCGTTAATTCCTCGTCAGCCAGGGATGGAATTAATTCGATCGCTAATTGAGTACGTACGAATCGTTTTAACGTAAATTAAGACCGACCGTGTAGATCATCGAAGAAGCGATCAAGGCAAATTGGATCCGCTTTGAAAACGTTGCACGTTGAACAGGGGTTAATTACGACCCAGCCCTGGCGAGATGTGTTCAAAAACTACTTCGGTAAAATTAGCTATTAAATTATATGAAAATGATTCCTTCACGTTGAAGGAAATAATCTTAAATGTAGAAAATTGAAGGATAAAATTAAATTCTAGTTCTGAATCTCCTGTAACGCGACGGCCGGATTTTGTGTCGCTTTTTCATTGAGAATCGGATTTAAAATTTGCTCGGAAAATAAAATAAGAAGTTGACGAAAAGTTCGATTAATGAACGGAATATTATCGTATCATTTCTCCTGAAATTAGGAGACACTCGGCCTTGTTGGAACCACAACACCGATAATGTAACGGATCAATGAATCACAGATATTTGAAGTAGCTGAAGACGAACGTGACAGACTTTTCACTTAATTCGCACGTGTATAACTGTTTGCTCTGTAACAGATCTCTGAGAAACTTTCAGATAATAGGTCACTAAAATCAATAACGTCTCGATATTTTCAATTTTCAATGCCGATTACGATAAATCGAACGAACAAACTCGCGTATTGTGTTCAACTGGCGAACACGGAACGGCAGTGCTATCGATCAATCGCGATGCTGATAATACACTGGCAGAATATCTTGACTGTATTTTTCATTCGTCGTGGACGAGCGCCGATCAAGAAAATCAGAAAATTTTGCGATAACGCGAATAGGCTTCCAGTAAATCATTCTTTTCCGGTGTATCTGTATATAAATAGACGAATGATAAATATAGTTAAGCCGGAAGTCGTGTTGATAAGCTTTAGAAATGTATACTTTCATTACTAACGTAAAAGAAATCCATGGAAATAGGAAAATAAGTGTGAATCAAGAAATAAAAGAAAAATTGAATTTCTTTTCTTGTTTCATATCAGGGTAAATCAATTTCTTCCCTAAAATTCTTCAATTCTTCCTAATAAAATTTTTTCACATCTGGCATTAAATAAAAATTGTTAATGTTCCTCTTACAATAAATACCATTCATTGAAAAATATAACCCAAATTCGATATTCGTGATAAGTTGCAAAGAACGTTGATAGATGTTGTTTCAAGTTCATAAAACGCGAACTAATATAACGGAGATAAAATTAATCCGAACATCAAAGGCGACTCTATTTGTAACATTTATCGCGCAGGTGTCACAGGATCGTACTCTACTTCTTGTTTTTCTTACCTGCCCGAACAGGTGTCCCATTATCTCCCGATACAATATCAGTTTAACTAACAGTTTCCAGAAATCTATAGTACTCCCAGTAAGGATTTTTTTTTTAAGTTCCAGCGTTCATTTTGAATCAATTCGTTTAGCGTATCTTTATTTTCCATGGCAAATAAGAGGAACTCCGTGTCCCAGATTCCCACCCTTCCCTTCAGACACCCATTAGGGAAAATGACGATGTAGGGGAAAAGACCATTTTAGGATTTTAAAATTCCTGCTTCCCCTATATCGCCAATTTTCCTGTAGACATTTGATCACGAGTGTACTCTTAATTCTAAAACTGAACGGACGGCTAGAAAATTAATTCATTATCGATATATTCTAGATCATTATTGTGGTACGAGGATTAACTCTAGCTGATGAGTTTCGGAAACAATCTTCGGTTATATGCAGCTGGTTGTCTGGCGTGTTATGCAACGGCGTATTACAAACTACGGTCCAGAAACAACCGGCTAGAATAATTGTCCTAACCCCGTTCGTCAAGGCCAACCATTAGCCTCTGCGCAAAGTAGGTTAAGAAGATTAGGGGAGGAAATAGAAAAGATAAGTACTATCGGGTTTAGTTCTAGATCAAATGAATCCGTAGCTCAAACTCGTCCAAGTATTAGTTGAACCGAGTAAATTAACTAACTTGTTAACCACTTAACGTCTAGGTACGTAATATTACGTTGGCCAACTTTAGTGAAAATAGAAACCACATCCGTAATATTACGGGCATGCTTTTTTTCGGTGATTACTTTTTATCTTAGTTAGTACGTATAAAATCGTAGCCAGCGTTGTAGAACGTCATTTCCCAGATTATGTGCCATCTACTAATAAAAAGTCAAATGCTACTCGTGTTTGTGTTGTTTGTGCGAGGAAAAGAGATGGCAAAGGGAAAAAATTACGGCAAGAAATGTTGGTCTATGTGTGGTACAATGTTTTCGCATATATCACAGAAAAGTAGACTTTAATTAAATGTGATTTCATTTCATTATAAAAGTTGCCTTATACAACTATATATTTTTATTTTTTGATTAATGTAACCATGACCCTAATAATATGGATCTGGATATTTCAATGTTCTTTTTCTTCATAATTTTCATTTAAACATTTAATTTTTTGAATATAATAACATTGTCTTCGATAAAGCTTCTAATAAATTAAAAGAAAAAATTAAGGTCTTTTTTTCACCCGTTTCATGCTTTTAAATAGGGATCTTAAGTGGTTAATAAAATAGTTTCCTACAGAAACTCGTTAAGAAATGTCATGAAAATTAAGATTTTCAAGGCTGATTTGATCGCGAGTGTACTGCTTGTGTAATCGTAAAGGGCAAGGTTCCTCGTGCATAGTTAACCGAAGCATAGAGCAGAGTTCACGATAGAGGTGTAGGAAGGTGAAGAACTCACCTGCCGTTACATCTCAAGGCCGCGTGGCTCGGACTCTTCGGAGGCTGAGGATTACTCGCAGCTGCCACTGTAAGCTGAGAGCTGCTGGTAATCGGCTGTTGGCCAGCTTGTTGCGCTCCAGGAGCTACTTGAAGAGGCGTACTGGGCGCAGATCGTGCTCCTATGGACCCCGCAGACCTGAACAAATAAAAATTCAACGATCAGTATCACCTTTGAAGGAATATTCATTCTTTTACCTGGAAAAATTAATCCCCGAAAGCGGACACTTTTTCTTATTAACATATTGGGGGTAGTGCAGTAACAGTTAAGGAACTACTGCGGTTTAGTTAATTGCAGGGAACACTGATAAATAATTAAATGAATTTCAATGAACGTACCTAGCCCTGATGACGGTGCTCGAGAGGAAGCAAAAATCGATCAAACCTCGCGTTTCGAACTCCATCTTTCCTATCCGTCCGTTCCGCTGATTAGTACTCTAAATATCTGAAATCTCTCGAAGCTGGTAATAATCCAGTGTCGATAACAATTTTCTAGTTTCCCGAAAATCGAAATGAACTGATCGTGAGATTCACCTGAACGAAAGGAGTTACAGTATTCTGCGAAGAATTTGAAGAAAATCGAAGAAGCAGTGCATTGATTATATTCAATTTCCCTCTCAACAATGGGACATAAAATTATTGCAACAATTGTTAATTCAAGATTAAATCTAAATGCTCGCCCGTTGCTCCTCGCTTTTGCAACTCTCGAAGAGTTACCCAAGAAAATGAAAACAGATAAGGTCGAACCGTTATAAAAAAAACATTATCGGTTTGTTGTGAAAAGATGTTGAAATTGTTGATCACTTTTCACAGCGAAGTTTTCAATTGAAAGAAGGAACACAATGAAGGAGATAATAAAAAGAAATTAGCAGACTACAAGGGAAACAATCGTCGTCCAGCGACGATGATGAATTTGAAATGAATTGGAACCGTTCCTTTATGGTTTTTATCAAGAATCGAATGAGATTA